>NC_056735.1:730006869-730679369 GCF_019279795.1 Protopterus annectens
TGAACTTTTCCCCTCAATTTTATTCTTGGTGACGATTTGTTTCACTAGCTTAGTTTTGCAAACAACAACAAAATGTCTCATCTTGCTGCATTTCTTTACACCTTCTGCCACATGCAGCATAATGTTCTAACCCAGCATGTAGTTACACCTCATGCATATGACAAGATTGCATTCGCTCTGCTACTCATGTACATGCTTACTTCAGCCAATATCATGTTTGTTATTGAACCTGACATTTTCTTTGTGTTTTATCTCATGCACATTATTTGCTGTATTCATATTAATATATTGTCTCTTTACTAACACAGCCTCTCTAGCAAGCCAATTTTTTCCACAGTTGCATTCAGTCTAGCTACAACTTTTTTGAGACACTTCAATATCAGCCAGTGCATGCAATACCCTATTTGTAATTTGTTAATTTTTGTTCTGTCAAACCCACAATTTTCTTGCAGTTCATACAACTGCATAAGAAAAAAACACAATTGCATAATACTTACCTGTTCATAGGTTCATAGGTGTGCATTAGGCTAATGGCCCTGGAGCCTTTACAAGTCTAGCCATAGGATTACCCTGGCATAGTGCCACCTGACCTTAGTTCCCAGTGCCTCTGTTGAGTAGAGCCACTAGAGTTATCCCTGGGGTGAATTTTCTGTTTCCCATCCACTCATCAAGATTTCTCTTGGAAAGGAATCAGTGAAGTGCTCTGCTTGACATGTATGGGAAGTCTGTTCCATAGCATGGGCAGTCTCTCGGTTATGAACCTGTCCCTCCAGCATGTTCTGTTAATTCTAGTAATGAGGTTTAGGTCTCTGGATCATGTGGTGCGGAGGGATTGGAATTTCTTAAGATGTAGCATTTCTAACAGAGCTGGGTCAGACATGGCTTTGTAAGTCATGCAGAGATTGCCTCTAAGTAGGCAATATGAGACAGAGAATAGTTGGAGTTTTTTGAGTCAATCCATATAGGACAAGTTTTTAAGGCCTAGGATCCTCTTTGTGAGGTACTTTTGCAGCCTCTCCAGTTGTTGCAGGTGTCTAGTCAGGTACATGCCAAATGGGGCATTGTACTCAATGATTGGCCTAATGAGGGAAGAGTAGAGGGAGACAATGACCTCTTTCTTCCTGGATGCAAAACCTTTAGTTATGAGATGTGCCATATAGAAGGACTTTCTGACCACAGTGGCAATCTGGTGGTCAAAAGAGAAGTTGCTGTCAATTTGTGTTCCCAGATCTCTTACAATGCCTTCTGAGTTCAGTGGACTACCATCACTGTGGTAATTCATGGGAACCAGGTTTGTCCCAAAGGGGATGACGACACATTTTTTGACACTGAGCTTAAGGCCATGGTTCTGACACCAGTCGTTGGTTTCAGTGAGGCCTTTCTGTAGGATGTCAACATCACTTGGGGAGTTAATAATAGCTCCTAACTTGCAATCGTCTGCAAACTTTGTCAGCCCGAGTCCCTTCAAGTTGACCTGGACTTCAGAGAAGTAGATACCAAACAGGATAGGACCCAGGACCAAACCCTGCGGGACTCCACTCGTGACTAATCGGCAGTCTGACTTGGAGTCAGCTACTTTCACACTGTGGGTTCTATCTGTGAGCCAGTTTGCAACTCACCTAGTGATATAGGGGTTGATGCCAAGCTTAGTGACTTTTTCTATGATACCTGAGTGGGAAATGATATCAAAAGCCTTGGCCAGATCAAGGTAGGCTGCATGAACCACCTTGCCTTCATCCACAGCTCTGGTGACTGACTCAAAGAAGTCGACCAAATTGAGAATGCATGATCTACTCCTTACAAAACCAAACTGTGTGGGATTCAGAGTTTGGAGGGTCCCTGTATCCTTGTTTATTAGATCCATGATGATGCGTTCCATAGCTTTGCATATCAGACTCATCAGGCTAATGGGGCAAAAGTTCCCAGGGTCTGTAGTCACTCCTCTTTTGTGGAGTGGGATGACTGTAGTGGTGCGCCATTCAGCAGGGACAAAGCCTGAGGTGAGGCTGTGATTGCACAGGGCACACAGGTGAGGTGCCAGTTCACTCTGTAGTTCATGTTGAACACAACCAGGGATATTGTCAGGTCCTATAGAAGCTGTATTCTTGGCCTTGGACAGTGATGTTTTAACCTGTGCAGCAGCAATACTGGGTGCCTGGCAATCTACTGGTATTGTGATTGGTCCTTTGGTGGGGAGGAGTAAAGTTGGCACTGAATCTGTTGGCCAGTATACTGGCAATATCTGTTGGCTCGGTATAGGAGGTACCATTGTGCAGTAGCTCAGAGCAAATCTGGGTATTGTCATGGAGATTCTTTACATAACTATAGAAGGCCTTGTGGTTGTCTTTACTATCTGCTGCAATTCTGTTTTCATTCCTAGCTTTAGACAATTTGATGAGGGATCTCAACTTTTTGTTGAGGCAGATAAGGGAGTTTTTAAAGTCTTAGGACTTCACCTTATTCCACATCAGTTTCCTCCTTCTGTTGTAGAGTTTGTTTATGGCAGAGGACCACCAGATTGGCTTCCTTTTTTTGGAGAAGAGTGTCTTGGTTCTATTGGGTATGGTGAGATCCATGTATTTGTGTACGAGTTTGTACAGTGCTTTGGCATATGATTCTGCGGTCACACAACAATTCTCCGTTTGCATGGGTGCCGTGAAGTTAGCCACCTCTGTTTTTAGGATCCCAAAGTTAGCTTTGGAGATGTTTTTCATGGTGGTTACCTTTGCTGGGGGGGTGGGAGGGATGTGGATTTCCAAGGTGATTAGTTTATGGTCGTATCTAACCAGGGAGGAGCTGACTATTGGTGTAGAGCAACAATCACCTATGTTAGTAATGACCAGGTCAAGGATGTTGCTACCTCTTGTGGGGGTAAGAACAAGCTGGTCCAGGGCATTGGAATTAATAAACTCCAGGAAACATTGGGCAAGTGTATTGGTACATGAGCAGTTTACCCAGTTAATGGAGGGGTAGTTGAAGTCGCCTAGTAAGAGAGTGTTAGGTTGGACCCTAATATTTTCCAGGGTGCTTAGGAATGTGGAGTGCGAGTCTTGGGACATGGTTGGGGACCTATAGCAGGTTAGGACCTGAATCACTGTCTTACCCAATGTTAGCTGCACCTGAAGTATCTCTGATGCGTTATGTTGGGCTACCAGTCTGGAGGTGTGCGCATCCTTTATGAATATGGAAATACCACTGCCTTTGGAGCTTTCGTCCAAGTTCTGGGGCCGAAAGGTGTGGAATGAGTTATAGCCCGGTAGTGCAATGGGTGCTTTCTGCTGCCTTGAACTAGGTCTCTGTTACAGCACAAATGTCGATGTTCTCCATTTTAAGGAGTGCCTCGAGCGAGTGCATTTTGAGAGTTAGACTTCTAGCATTGAGCAACATTACCCTCAGATTGCATTTGTTTGTAGCTGTTATGGTGGTAATTTGGTCTTTGGAACACCATCTAAAAAAGGCACTATAGGGGTGGCAAGAGCCTTGGCCAGTATCCTGAAGCCCAGGGGTGACAGATGCAGGCCATCTCTGGCAAAGCATTGAGGTCTGTCAATCATGTCATCCCAGGCAGACAGATACTGGATCCCCTTAGAATGACACCAGAAACTTAGCCAATTGTTGAAATCAATCATGTTCTGCTTGTACTGTGGTATCATTCTGGGTAATGGTAGGATGCTGCTCAGGGCTAGGGTCATACCCGCTTGAGCAACATAATCCGAGAGCTCCTCCATGTCTCTTTTCATTTAGTCCAGGGAGGTACATCTCAGGTCATTCACACCCATATGTACAATGACAGAGTCATATTTGTACCTGTTGTTGAGCAACCTGAGTGTGTGCGTTATGTGTCGGATCCTGGCACCTGACAGGCAGCTGACTGTTACTTTCTCCTTATTCAACCTAGTGAGGGGGACATCAGTGTGCCTCACTATCGAGTCACCTATGACTAGTGTGTTGGGCATGCTGTTTTGCCTTAGGGGCTTTGGTTGAGTGGCACACTGTTTAGGAGAGTTATGTGTCTCGTGGTTAGTGTTGTGTTGTGGTGGTCGAGTGCATTTCTGCCTTGGAGGTCTCTACTGCTTGGTTAGATTTTTATTGAGAGCCTCCGCAAAGGTGGGTGTGTGGTTTATGTTTTTATGTGAAGGCAGTGCTGGTGTGTGTTCTGGAGGGCTATGTGTTCCATGTGGTGTGGTGCAAGTGTTGACCTTCTCTTGACCAGCTATTCCGGTCTTGGCAGGAGAGTGCGTGGTTTCCAATTTGGATATATAAGTGCATCTCTCGCAAGTCTGAGTGTTGGAAGGTAAGAGGGGAGCATTGTAGTTGTACATGAGGCAGTTGCTACATTGCCTCAGGATGCCCAAGTTCACCAGGTTAATAGAAGAAAGCACAGGGAACTGACTTTTAGACATGCCTGGAGGGGTGGGCATTGATAATAAGTACTAGATCTGTTTCCTTGTAGAATGTTTAGTGTTGGTAGCACTTGTGTGCTACAATAATTGCTACAAGAAGTCTGGTAAAGTGCTAGACTAATAAGCTAGTATAAGTGCAGGAGAGGAGAGACCTAGTAGATCTAAGGGAAAAAGTGGAGAGCAATCTCTGGCATCTACTGTAACAGTAGATGTTCAAAATGTACACTGCCTCAGTGACATATTGGTTCAGTGCCTGCACAAACCCGCACTGGCAGCTTTTCAGAGCTTAGAATCCCCTCCTCTGACTCCCTGTGATAGGGGACTAGCTGTGCCACTCCCATCAGGGGAAGCCTAAACTCTGTCACAAAAAGTCAGTTATTCAGGCTTTTAGAGCCAAGTAAGAAAACCAAGCGTAAGAAGTAAGAATTACCCGAAAAAAAAATTCACAGCCAAAATACATCAACACAAATAACTAACACCTACAAATAATACAATAAGAATGGATACCATCGAAACATATACAAAATAAGGGGGGTGTTGGGTGGATGCTGCCACTGAGCCAGTGTGAAATTTGAACATCTATTGTTATAGGTAAGTAGGAACACATAGGTAGATTCCTAACATTTATCGTACCTGGGAGGAGGAAGGCTAAGGATCCAGGCGCTCCCTGAAGAATGGTCCTCACAAAGCCTGCACTGAAACTTGAGAAAGAATTCACTTTGTAGTGCTTTGTTAAGGTATGAACAGAGGACAAGGTTGCTGCTCCTAGAATGCTTCCTGAGTCTACTCTTTTCCAATATGCTACCAAAGAGGATAAGACTCTAGTGGAATGCTCCTTAACCTTGTCTGGAATAGATTTATCACAGTGGGAGTAACAAAAAAAAACAATAGTAGAGGATGACCAATGTGCAATTATTTGCTTAGAGACAGGTCGACCCTTTTCAGGCACAGAATAGAAAATAAACAGCTGTCTAGCTTTCCTGAAGGGCTTAGTTATGTCAAGGCAATACCTGAGCTGCATATGCATATCCAAGGTATGCAAAGTTTTCTCTCCCCTTTTTTAGGTTTGAAAAAGAAAACCGGGAGAGTAGTGGCTAGATTCAGGGTAAATTCAGAAACAACTTTTGGCATGAAAGAAGGATAGTATGCAAAACAACCCTATCCTTATGGAAAATCCGATAAGGTTAACCCACCATGACTGTGGGTTTACAACAGAGGGTTACAGGAAAAAAAGCAAGTGGTCTGTAGGCAAGCTTAAGGCAACAACAGATTCACAAACCATAGGCAGTGGTGTGTTGTTGAGTTTTTTTTTTTCTTTTTAGGTGGCTCCATCAAGTCAGGGTTAAAAAACACCAGCTAAAATAATATCCCGACACTATTAATGGCTAACTAAGGGCAAAAATAATAGAAAACATAATCTGTGTCCCCTCACAGCAAATAGAGATAAAGTGCATAACATTTAGCTGAAACAGTTTAAATTGTGCTAAGCCTTGTTCTACAGTCTGCACAGAGTAGTCAGCAACAGCACACAAAGTCATAGTACCAAGTAAAATTCACTTGTCCAAATAGAAAAAAAATCAGATATATACCCTTATATATCCTTAAAATGGCATGAATAAGTATTCACAGAAAATGCAAATAATTTGCTTAGAATTGTGATTTAACAATAAAACGGCTATAGCAGTGTTAAATCAGTAGTATAAAAGAAGAAGACAATGAAAAATGCAAGATTTTTCTATCAGAACTTCCAAATAGCAGATAAACAACAGAAACATGAGGATTTGTGTTCAACTGACACCACAGAACTGCAGTTTCTCAGTGCAAGTCAGAACACTTTAGAAAAGCCCAATAATTACTTAAAAGGAGTATTAGCCATAGAAACACAGTAATAAGTTAGAATTCCCAGAGCAATTAACAACAGTAATAAATAGTTAGAATGTTAATAAGTTAACACACTATATCCACCAGAGCAGGCTACTGAGGAGACTCAGCTGTATGAGTCATACAATGAGCGCTAAAAGACTGAATAACTGACTTTTCTGTGGCAGGGGTTAGGCTTCTCATGATGGGAGGGGCTCAGCATTTCCCCTAATTCCCTACCACAGAAAGTCAGAGCAGGGGATTCTGGACTCTGGAAAGCTGCCAGTGTGAGTTTGTGCAGGCATAGAACCCACATGCATCTGAAGCAGGTGTGAGTTTGTGCAGGCATAGAACCCACATGCATCTGAAGCAGTATGAATATTTTTAGATGATTCTCCTTTAGCTTGAACACATCTGTGAAAGTTTACTTTTTCAAGAATAATGGCATCAAATGCTCAATGAACTTACTTACTACTGATACATATGTAACACTCTGGTTCAGAAAATGAATATGAACCGCAAATATGTTTCACTTATTTGCCCATAGTATAAAGTACCATGTTTACCTGGGTTTATTCACCTTATTTATACAGTTTGGCTGCAATTTGAACATGTGCAAATCTTTGCAAACATGATGGATTGCTAGGCACGTGATTTTGCAAAGCTTAATGGTTCTGTCCATTGTCTGTAAATTCACAGTTATTTGGGGAATAAAAGATTTATAATCAATGAAACAATTTAATTTAGAGGTACAACAGTTTATTTTCTATAGTAAAACAGCTTACTCTGAGCTTGGTGATATCTATCAGGCTGTTTGACACAATTTACTGGTCTGAAAAACATTTTTTGGGTTGTTTTATCTGAAAACATTCAAGTTCTAATACCACTTCATGATGGTTACTCATTCTTCTTACACAGCATGAACTGGTAACACCATATCTATTTTGTGTTTACATTTAAATAGTGTTTTAAAAGTTTTAACAGTTCTGAAGAAGATCCTTCTGGAATGGGAAAGAAAACACTTAACTAACCTATGTTAAGTTAAAGTATTTTACTAGGAAATATCTTGTGTCATTCTAAGTGCTACAGGTTGTTTCTTGGTTGCTTAGTCTTTTTGTCTGGAGTTGCTAAGAATGGCAGAAAACACTGTCTGAAGTAAAACAAAAACTTTAATAATTCAAAGAATGATGGCATAGCAGAAAAGCAGTTAAGAGCTTCACCTCACATCTCCAAAAGTACATCTGGCACACAAAAATCAATACATTATGAAATAAGTCATTTAAAGATTCCACTCAGTGTGTGCATGGAAATCAAATCTCAGTGATGCTCAGTTGCACAAAATATTTCTAAAGCATGGAAAACAACTAGAATAGCCATCAACAGAGTCAAAACCATCTGTCTTAGACAAAGCTAATGAACCCTCCCCACTAAGCCAAAACTATTTTGGAATGAAGTAAAACATCTAACAGGCTGCATTACCAACTTACAGTATCTGGCATCCAGTCTAACAAATGCTTAGGCAGCACTGACGTTCCCAAACAGTAAAAAATCTTCCTTATTGCTACCATAAAGGACATTATCAGCACGCTTGCCATGTGTACCTACTTCCTACACCTTGTTGATGGCAGCAACCATCCTTATTTATACACTCTTACATAATACATGCCTTTCCATTTCACTGCAATGTCATTACAGTCAAACAAACTAAACAGTTTATACTCAAGCTAAATTCCGCTGGCTCCAAATTTTGTCCCTCTGTCCAACTTTCTTTAAACTGTCAGATGAGAAACTTGCAACTGGTCTCTCACCACTGGTAAAGTTCCCACAACCTTCAAACGTTCTATCATAATACACTTACCCAAAGTCTCCCAATCTAAGGACTGAATGGATTTCAAAACCTTTCCTAACATATGACCCCATCATAAAAATATTTTAAAAAATTCCAATGCAAGCAACTCTTAACACAAATAAATATAGACTACTCTAAAACCAGAGCATGGCTTTAGAAACTCCTTTAGTGTCACCACTGCACTGATGAGAATTACACCAATATAAGTAATGGGCTGTAGACTTCCAAAATGGCTGCACACTGATCAACAGTTTAATTTCAGCTCTCCCAATGTGAAAACTAAGAAATAAGAGCCAGTAATATTGTCAGCTTGGGCAAAATTCAGTTACAGGCTAGTAAGTACAAAGCCCAGATGCAAGCAAAGAAAAAAATAGAGAACATGAAAGAAAATCAAACAGAAAAAGTGAAGAGAAAATACTGGCTGGGAAGAATCAGAAGAACAGTTAAAGCTTCAGCTTTGGTACAGGAGATGGCTTTCAGTAATTTAGACAAAAAATAAATCAAATGTACTCAGAGTTGATTAAAATAAATGAAACACTAAAGGATTATGTCAACTCAAATAACAAAAGGCTGGAAAACAAGAATAAACTTTAACTACCTATTCAGATGAACTGATAAAACTGCAAAAAACAGAGGCTAAATTGAAGAAAGGGCTGCCTGAGTATGAGACTTCTCAAAAAGAGCTGTTTCAAAAAATGGTAGAGTTAGACTATAGAGAGCATAGAGAACAGAGAAAACCTGAGATTTTCTGCTGCACCAGAGAAACTAGATGGAACAGACTGCATTAATTTTATAAAAGCACAATTAAGCAACTGGGCTGGTATTCCACAGCAGGATTTGTTAACTGAAAGGGTGCATTGCGTATGCTGTAAATATGGCCGCAAGAAAGCAGCCAAGACCTGTATTAGTCGAGATGCAATCATACCAGCAGAAAGAGATGGTCCTGACAAAACTATGCAGAAGGGAAAAGTATTAAAAATTTAAAACAGCAGAATGTTTGTGGAAAATGATTATTCACTGTACACTAGGAAGAAAAGCAAATGTAACTTTGCAATCAGGGAATGTTGAGAAGCAGGTGCAAGATTCAAGCTGCTGTATCCATCTGCCTTCAGAATATTTTCCTGGAGGATCAAATACATTTTGGTGCAGAAAACAGGCTAAAGAGGCTAAAGAGGAAATAAAACAGTTCATCAAACAAAAAAAGTGAGCCAGCAAACAGAAGGGAACTATGTTTCTTATTCTTCTAACAATAAAGCTCATAGACAGACTTTATCAATGAAACATTTTCTAATGGACAATGCTTGAGAGACAGAAAAAAAACACAGGAGAAACAGCCATGAGTGCTTGTAGTTTTTAGACACTCCTAGCAGAAGTAAGAGCCAGTAACAAAATGTTTTTCCAGGTGCAGAATTTGAAGAGGTGACTGGCTCAGAAGAAGGCAGAGTGAGTTTTTACAGCACAAAGTTGAGGTCCCAAGACAGGAGGGAGCACAGGTTTTCCTTGGATGGTTTAAGTGCAGAAACCCTTTTAAAATTTATTTGAACTCTAGCCTGGATATAACAGGTGGATTGAGGGGAAGACAGGGTAAAATGGCTTAAAGGTGAACTTTAATAGAAGAATAAACCAGACCACTTTTATGATCTCAATGAGCTTACACAAATAGGATAAGACAAGAAGAACCTCTAATTTTATACGTCCCTGATTGCTTGCTTTACATCATATTGAGAATCTCTTCAATTTAGCCATGCAGGATTTTCTTGTGGTGGATCTCCTTGACTCCAGGAGAACCCAGAGCACATCCCCAGAAAATTGCCATCTGTAGGGAATCAGAATCCTATCATCCATAGGCTTTGGCTAAAGCATGATAGGTTGGGGTGAAGCAATGAGCCCTTCTGTTGTGTGATCAGGTCCACTTTGTTAGGCAGCTTGTGGTGATTGCCCCTGGCTAAGTGATAAAGAACAGGAACCAATGCTGCCTTGGCCAAAGGGGAGTCACCAGTAAAATGTTTGTTTTTTTCTTATTAGATAGTTAACAGAATTTGTGGTAGCACAGGAAGTCGAGTGAAGGCATAAAGAAACCTCCCTGTCCATTGAAGTGAGAAGGCTGCCAGCCCAGCTAGCTGGAATTTTGTACATAATTATATGTCATTTGTGAATAATGATATGATTGTATGCTTGTCCTACAAATGTAAAAAACTATGTTATGAGCTGAGCTTCAAGAATGTAACCACAGTGAACCCTACTGGAAAAGAACAGAGTTAACTTGCAAACTCTAAGAAAATAAGTGTGTTGTTTACAATGGTGTTTATCTCAGCTAGTAGACAGAATGTCTACAGCTAGAAATTCTTTCTATTGTCTGGAAACAGAAATAATTACAGGTTTCAAAGATAAAAGTGTGTAACTGTTTTACAACTTCCAGTTCTGGGCAAGCTTCTAAGATATAAGTATTTATGACACAGAGGTGCTAACTTTTAGGTTTATATTAGCCTGGGAACTGAAGGCAGAGGTGTCAATTAGTGGTGTCATCCAGCTAACCCAGCAGAAATGTGTATTATTAATTTAAAAACTATCTCTCAGAGAAAGTCTGTGCATTTTGCATTTGTCTTTGGACCTAGAAACATCTTCTCATCAGCACTTCTCATCTATATTTGCCTGGCTCTGAAAGTAAGTCATTTAGGGCATAGTATCTCTTAGATATAGATAGGAATACAGTAAAGATTAGTTTAGATGTTTTCTGTATTTATTTGAGACTGTCTTGCAATGTTGTTTTAAAGTATTTCCTGTGATTCTGAGCTCTGTTGTCACTGTGTTGAGTTATTGAATATTGTCTTGTGCTTTTATTATTTATTATTAAATATATTTAAACCTTTTAATTGTGGCTGGTTTGTTTAGAGATATTTAAGCTCTTAGATGACTTGCATATGTATCTGGTGACATTGTATAGGCCACTCCTAAATAGCCTTAGTCTTGGACACACTTACCATTTGGATAATAGTAACATTACACAGTAGAATTGGTCACCCTTTGTAAGGGCCTTATAGTAGCTGATAAATGCTGGTTGGTGGCAGTGATTACTACCTTATAGTCTGGGCAAAAGAGGGCATATCTAGTAAACCTGTGCCAGCCTTCCCCAGGAGTGTCTGTGTATTTGTATATAAATCAAATCTCAAAGTGTGTGTGTGTGTGTGTGTGTGTGTGTGTGTGTGTGTGTGTGTGTGTGTGTGTGTGTGTGTGTGTGTGTGTGTGTGTGTGTGTGTGTGTGTGTGTGTGTGTGTGTGTGTGTGTGTGTGTGTGTGTGTGTGTGTGTGAATTACTTGAGCAGGGACATGAAGCACTAGTTGGACAGAAAAGGTGCTGGAGGTTTTGGCTTGACCACTCAGCTGAGACCTTAACCCTATAGCTCTGCCAGTGGAGAGTCTTATTGGGGATCTGGAGAGAGAGATGGAGAAACCAGCCCCAGACTGACCATAATCTCTTTGTGCTCTTAAGGGAAATTGTACTTTACTGTGTGTGTACTTGTCATCCTCCCAATGTGCACATCCCTCACTAGTGTTAGTGGTGAGGATTGAGGCTCCTTGATTACTGGGCCAGTTCAGAGGCATCACATATTAATTGTTTGGCAGTGGTGAGATAGCCACATCACATATTAATTGGTTGATAATGGTGAGTTATCCACATCACATATCAAGTAGCTTGTAGTGATGTGGATATTGAATTCCTGTAGCTGTGTACAGTGATCATTGAAGATGTTTTTGTACTCTAAATCAGCCACACAATGAACATGCAGAGTTCATTTCACAATTGTTTTATTTCTTTTGTTAGCTTAGTTAGTCAGGGAGGGCAGGTAAGCATGTCAGCAGAGGAGTATGGCAAGCGGGCAAGGAGCCAGTTGGCTGAGATGTGCCAGGCTAAAGGACTGGTGCATGCCAACCTGACTAAAGCAGACATGAATGCAGCTTTAGTCACAGCTGCATCAGGGAATAGCAACCAGGAGGACAATCAGACTGGCCGTGGAGATGTACAACTTTCAGAAAATTGACAGCTCAACCTTTTCACAGAGGACTTAGAAAGCTGTCTAGAGTTAAAGAGACTTGAGTTGGAGGCCAAGCATTTGGAAATAGAAGCAGCAGAGAGAATGAAGCATCTAGAGACTGAGGAAAATGAGAAACAGCAATGTCTGAAGGCTGAGGAAAATGACAGACTGAGACACCTGAATGCTGAGGAGAAGGAAAGGCAGAGGCAACATGAAAAGGAGATGCTGACTCTTCACCAGAATCATGGAGGTAAATGGGGTAGGGAGTAACCAAACCACAGAGGCAACAAAGGTCAGTAAATTTCTTCCACAATTAACAGAGGGGAATAATTTTGATAGTTTCATTCATATGTTTGAGAGGGTATGTATACAGTATGATGTTGACCAAGGGCTCTAGGTACAGTTCCTGGCCCCCCCCTTACTCCATGGTAAAGCTGTAACTATTATTTCCAAACTATCTGACCCTGATTGTTTAAATTATAATATTGTAAAGAATTGTTTGCTAGAATTTTTTAAGCTAACACCTGAAGCTTATAGGAAAAGGTTTTGTGAGCATAGACACAAGGCAGATGAAAGTGTGTGTGTATATGTTGCTGAACTAAGCACTTATTTTCATAGGTGGGTGAGTGGGTATCAGGTCATGACTTTTGAAGGGCTGTCAGACCTTTTGATGAGGGAACAAGCCCTTAGCACTTAGCCTGAGGACATAAGAATCTGGTTAGCTGATAGACAATGCCTTACCTTATACGAGTTAGGGAAGAAGGGAAACCTATACCTAGCAAGTAGAGCATCACTGCACAGGAAAGGGACACCCAGTACTGCTCATGGGTCTAAGGGAACCCATGGTGGGCAGCCCAGCCTGCCCCAACAGAGTCTGCTAGTAACAGGGGAAGCCACTAGTCCAGGTACATGTCCAGGACCTAGGGTTAAATGTTTTATATGCAACCAGTGGGGCCATGTAACATACAGATATCCATGGAGGCAAGTTAGGGAACAAAAGGTGGGAGAGCCACTAAGTGGGAATGACAAATCAAGGGTACCAAACTACCACAAGGGGTTATATCCTACCTTAGTGAATGGGAAAGAGGCCATGGCTAAAAAAGAGGCCATGGCTAAGAGACACACAGTCTCTGACCTAACCACTGTGAAACCTGCAATAGTTACAGAGGAGCACTACTTGCTTGGGCATTCTATGCCAGTCAGAGCTTTAGGAGGGAACCCCATTCTAAATACCTTTGGCTAGGGTTCACCTTGACTGGGGGTGTGGAAATGGAACCAAGCAAGTATGTGTGTTTGAGGATATCCCTGCAGATGTCTTGATAGGGAATGATAATGCAGTACAGTGTATTCATGCAGTTACACGCAGTCAGGCTTGGAGACAAGCACGTAGGTTTAGTAGCCTAGGGGGAGACCCAGACAGGCCGCACACTTGCAGCCAGGACTGGTGAGATAGTTACTTCAGGGAGGGAGCTACCCTGTAGCAGTGAGACTAAAGGTGATCCACAGCTGCGTGTGGGTATTGATGTTTCTTTGGACAGAGTGACTATAAGGGCAGAGGTAAGTAGTAGTACCCACACTGACAGTGAGGCACCACTGTCAGAGGATACTAGACTTCCTGTGGAAGGGGATCTAGGAAGGGTTTCAAAGAGAGAGTTGAGGCAAGCTCAGCTCTCAGGCCCTACATTACAAGGCCTGAGGGAGGTAGCTAGTCAAGCACCTGATTCTCAAGGGGAAAGGGGAATCTGTATACTGGGACATAGGGTTACTGTATACAGAGTGGACTCCTGAGGGGGGCTAGAGGGTGAGAGAACACAGCAGTTGGTAGTGCCTAGACCCTACTATCTGGCACTTCTAGCCATACCCCATGATATTCCCTTTGCAGGTCATATGGGCATAAAATGTACAAAGAGACACATTATGCAGAACGTTTATTGGCCTGTGCTTTCCAGAGATGTAATAGGGTACTGCAAGATCTGTGAGCAGTGCCAAAAGGTAGGCAAGGCAGGAGACACAATGAAAGCTCGTTTAATGCCTTTGCCTGTGATTGAGGAGCCATTTCAAAGGGTAGCTATGGATATTGTGGGGCGTCTGAGTTCCCCAGGTTGCACAGGGAAAAAGTATATCCTAGTGGTAGTAGACTATGCTACCAGAAACCCTGAGGCAGTGGCTCTGTCCTACAGTGAGGCAGAAAATGTGGCAAATGCTTTGTTAGAAATTTTCAGCAAGGTAGGTTTTCCAACAGAAATACTAACAGAGGTGCTAATTTCATGTCAGACCTGCTGTCGTGTCTGTGGAATTACTGTGGGGTGAAGCACCTAAAGACTACCCCCTACCATCCCCAGACTAATGGTCTTATTGAGAGGTTAAACTCTACACTCAAGACCATGCTACGTGTATTTGCAGACCAGTTTAAGAGAGACTGGGACAAAAATTTGCTGCATCTGTTGTTTGCTTACAGAGAGGTACCCCAGGAATCCATAGGTTTTTCACCCTTTGAGTTGCTGTATGGGCATAGGATGAGGGGGCCTCAAGATTTAATTCAAGATGAGTGGGAGGGTGAGTGTGAATCCCACAAGAAGTCTGTTGTGGCATATGTCCTAAGCCTCAGGACAAGGCTCAGGGAACTCATGGACTTGGCCTAGGAGGACCTGGCAGAAGCCCAACAGCAGAAAAGGGTCTGGTATGACAGGAATGCTCGAGCTAGAGAGTATGCTGTAGAGAATCAGGTAATTGTTCTCATCCCTGTCAGACACAGCAAGCTGCAGTTAGCCTGGAAGGGACCCTACAAGGTGGTAAGAAACGTCAGTGATGTTAACTACATGGTGGAACTGCTAGGCAGGAGGCAGGGGCACAAATTGTATCATGTTAACATGATGAAACCTTACCATGATAGGGAGGCCCTTGTGCTGAGTATTTGTAGTGGATTGCAGCAGGAGTCTGAGGGAGAGCTGGTGACTGATCTCCTCAGTGAGGCTCAGACTGACACCTCAGTGGAAGGGGTAGTAATGTCCCAGTAGCTATCTCCAATCCAGGTTCAAGAAATTCGAGCAGTGTTACAGGAGTTTGGGGACATGATCACTGGGAAAACACGTTGCACCCACCTGGTGCGGTACAATGTGGATATAGGACCCCAAAGGCCTATTAGACTAGCCCCTTATAGGGTGCCTGAGAGAGTCAAACAGACTCTGAGGGAGGAGATACAGGAAATGTTGGAACTGGGGGTAATTCAGGAGTCCAGCAGTCCCTGGGCCTCCCCAGTGGTGCTGGTACCAAAGAAGGATGGCAGCACCAGGTTCTGTGTGGACTACAGGAAGTTAAATAGGCACACAGAGTCAGATGCTTACCCCATGCTTAGAACAGATGAAGCCCTAGAGCACCTGGATGGTGCTAAGTATCTTACCACCATTGATCTTGCCGAGGGTTATTGGCAGGTTCCCTTAACTCACAGTGCTAGAGAGAGGTCAGCCTTTGTGACTCATTTAGGCTTGCATGAGTTCACAAATATGCCCTTTGGGATGCAAAATGCCCCAGCAACTTTTCAGAGGCTGGTAGATCATATCCTAGCAGAAGCAGGAGATTTTTGCCCTTGTTTTCCTAGATGATATTGCCATCTACAGCCATTCCTGGCAAAAGGACCTTCAGCATGTCAGGGAGGTGCTGGGCAGACTACAGAAGGCAAGGTTGAGCATTAAGCCCAGCAAATGTCAAGTGGGTATGGCAGAGGTCTCCTACCTGGGACATAGAGTGGGGAGTGGTAAGATCAGGCCAGAACCTGCCAAAGTGAAAGCCATTCAGGCATGGCCTGTACCTATTACCAAAAAGGAGGTGAGGGCATTTTTAGGGACAGCAGGGTACTACAGAAAGTTCTTCCCCAGTTATAGTACCAAAGCTGCTCCCCTTACAGACCTGACAAGGAAAAACAAGCAATATAAGGTAGGGTGGACCCCAGCATGTGAGCAGGCATTCCAGAAGCTTAAAGGAGCTTTGGGAGGACCCCCTGTGTTAGCCAGTCCAGATTACAGCAAAGAATTTGTTGTGCAGGTAGATGCTTTGAACCATGGAGTGGGGGCTGTACTTAGCCAGATTTCTTCAGAGGGAGAAGAGCACCCAGTGGTTTATCTCAGTCATAGGCTCCAACCCAGGGAGGAATGCTATGCAGCTGTAGAAAAGGAATGTCTAGCCATAGTATGGGCACGGCAGAAACTTCAGCCTTATCTGTATGGAAGGAAATTCACTGTAGTTACAGACTACAATTTCCTAACATGGCTACATCGAGCCAGCCAGCAAAATGTCAAGTTACTAAGGTGGAGCCTAGGTTTGCAAGCATATGACATGTCAGTGCATGGGGGTTAGCAATGTCAATGCAGATGGGCTCTCAAGACAGGGAATGGGGTAAGGTATTCTCAGATAGGTTCAACTCTCTCAAGCAACATTTGTCAAGGGTCACTTGAAAAACTAGCCTGAGTTTTCGGGGGGTGGAGAATTGTGATGGCTGCCAGCCCAGCTAGCTGGGATTTTGTAAATAATTCTATGTCATTTGTGAATAGTAATATGATTTTTATGCTTGTCCTACAAATGTAAGAAAACTGTATGTTATATGCTGAGCTTCAAGAATGTAACCACAGTGTACCCTACTGGAAAAGAACAGAGTTAACTTGCAAACTCTAAGAAAATAAGTGAATTGTTTATGATGGTGTTTATCTCAGCGAGGGGACAGAATGTCTGCAGCTAGAAATTCTTTCTACTGTCTGGAAACATAAATAATTACAAGTTTCAAAGGTAAAAGTACGCAACTGTTTTACGACTTCCAGTTCCAGGCAAGTTTATAAGAGATAAGTAGTTTTAACACAGAGGTGCTAAATTTTAAGTTTCTGTTAGCCTGGAACTGAAGACAGAGGTGTCAAATAGTGATGTAATTTAGCTAACCCAGACATAATGTGTATTATTAATTTAAAAACTATCTCTCAGAGAAAGTCTGTGCATTTTATATTTGTCTTTGGACCTAGAAACATCCTCTCATCAGCACTTCTCATCTATATTTGCCTGGCTCTGTAAGTACGTTGTTTAGGACAAAGTATTTCTTTGATATAGATAGGAATACAGTAAAGATTTGCTTAGATGTTTTCTGTATTTATTTGAGACTGTCCAGCAATGTTGTTGCAAAGTATTTCCTGTGATTCTGAACTCTGTTGTCACTGTGTTGAATTATTGAGTATTGTCTTGTGCTTTTATTATTTATTATTAAATATATTTAAACCTTTTAATTGTGGCTGGTTTGTTTAGAGATATTTAAGCTCTTAGAGTATTTGGATATGTATTTGGTGACACTGTATAGGCCACTCCTAAATAGCCTTAGTCTTGACAACACTTACCATTTGGATAATAGTAACATTACACAGTAGAATTGGCACCCTTTGTAAGGGCCTTACAGTAGCTGATAAAGGGTGGTTGGTGGCAGTAATTACTACCTTATAGCCTAAGCAGAAGGGGGCATAGCTAGTAAACCTGTGCCAGCCTTCCCCAGGAGTGTCTGTATTTGTATATAAATTAAATCTCAATGTGTGTGTGTGTGTGTGTGTGTGTGTGTGTGTGTGTGTGTGTGTGTGTGTGTGTGTGTGTGTGTGTGTATGTGTGTGGTGTGTGTGTGTGTGTGTGTGTGTGTGTGTGTGTGTGTGTGTGTGTGTGTGTGTGTGTGTGTGTGTGTGTGTGTGTGTGTGTGTGTGTGTGTGCGTGTGCCAACTACTTGGGTAGGGACATGAAGCAATGGTTGGACAGAGAGGGTGCTGGAGGTTTTGGCTTGACCACTCGGCTGAGATCTTAACCCAATAGTTGTGCCAATGGGGAGTCTTACTGGGGATCTGGAGAGAAGGGAGAAACCAGCCCCAGACTGACTGTGATCTCTGTGTGCTCTTAAGAGAAATTGTACTTTACTGTCAGTGTACTTGTCAAAGTTGTCATCCTCCCAATGTGCACATCCCTCACTGGTATTAGTGGTGAGGACTGAGGCTCCATGATTACTGGGCCAGTGCAGGGGTGTCACAGGAAGACTACAGAATCTGTCCTCCAAGCCATAGGGTAGGGATTCTTGGTGCAAAAGATGGGGAGCAGTCTCTTGATCTCTGAGGCAACTAAATCTATCTGTGGTGTTCCCCTCCTGCATACTATGTCTAGAAAGACCTGTTTGTTGAGCAGCCATTTATGGGGGGTCTTCAGTGGATCCACTGAGAAAGTCTTCTATGACATTGTCCTGTGATGGAATGTATATTGTTTGAAGGGACATGCCTGCCTTGGTGGTTATGTCCTAACTAAACTGAGCCAACCTTGCTTATTTATGTACCATATAATGGCTGTGTTGTCTGTAAATTATTTTAGAGGTCCTTGTTTCCAGAGATAGGTGAAGAATTGTGGGACCTGAATGAGAGCCCTCATCTCTTTCAGACCAATGAGATCTTCCTTGAGGTTGGACTGCTAAAAAGTCTGAACCTTGTGGATTCACATCCATGTTTCCAAGCCTGATCTGAGGCATCTGTGTACAGCTCTTGACTTGGAGTCTGTACACTGAAAGGCAGTCCTAGACTGAAATTCATGTGTGTCACCCAAAACAGGATTTCCTTCTTAAGGCAAGGCATGAGAGAAATCTGTGTCCTAGGGATGAGAATGTTGACACCGTACATTTTTTCAAGTATGATTGAATTTTCCTCATATGAAACCTGTCTAAAGGAAGCACTGGTATGGTTGCTGCCATGAATCCTAGTGTCCTGAGAATCTTCCTGGCTGAAGAAGCTTGGAGAGATGTTAGAGAGTTGAAGCAAGTTGTTAAACTCTGTACCTTTACCCAGGCAAAAAGGCCTGTATGTTTTTGCTGTCTAATCTGCAGCCCAAGATCACTAGGTCTTGAGTGGGTTGAAGGGAATATTTTTTGAAATTGACAGTAAAATCCATGTTGCAGCAGGAGGGTGAAAGTACATGCAAGATGCTGCAGTAAGACAGAAGGCAAAGATGCCTGATTAGCAAATAATCTACATAAGGGAATATTTTTAGCCTCTGGATCCTTCAAAAGGCTATAAGCAGGACTAGACACTTTGCAAAGACTCTGAGGGCTGTAGAAAGCCCAAAAGACAAATAAAAAAACTAAAAATGTGATGAGCCAGTAGAGAATCTCAGCAGTTTCATGCAAGAAGGGCATACAAGGATATGCAAGTGTGCATCCTTCACATCCAGAGACACTAGAAATGCCTTAAGAAGGATAAAGGGTAGAAGGATCTGAAGAGACAGTATTTTGAAAGTGGGTACCTTGAGGAAGGCATTGAGTTGGAAGTGGTTCAGTATGGATCTTATTGTCCTTCTTTTCTTAATAGCATAAAAAGTCTGGAGTAGAAAACTCATCCCACAGCTGAAGGAGGAACTGATTCTATGATGCCTTGGTACTGTGGTTCCTGAAGGAGGGTAGGGAGAAGATTTAACTGGTTGGGGATGAAGGTAGAATGCCATTGAAGGGAGGTAGCTCTTTCCAGGACATACTGTAACCTTTTTTGATGATGATGAGTACCCATTTGTCTGCGGTAATCTTTTCCCAATGTGGAATGGAAAGAGAGAGTCATTTTGAAAGGGTAATGGCAGGACTGAGGGGGAGGGGTGTTGAAAGGGGTCTACTATACTTCATCGAAGAATCACTTCTTTGAAAAAGAATAGTAGAACCACACTTACACAAAAGTGCACTTCACTGAAAGTGCACTTTCACGAAGAACAGTTCAACAAACTGTTAAGGAACACCACAATGTTTTTACAGGGGGCAAGCCCCCCTGCACCCCCACCCCCCTACTTAAATATACCAACTCCTAGATCGCACTACAGTGGGAAAACAGGTAAATTCCCTTTTCCCCACTGTAGTGTGATCAGTCTCATCAGTGTTCCTTAACAGTTCATTGAACCAATAATCGTGAAAGTGCAATTTCATTTAAGTGCACTTTCGCAGTAGTGGATGTCTACTAGTCTTTTTTGAAAGAATGTACTTTTGATCAAAACTAGCAGACCCATTGAAAGATAGTCTTAAGGACTTATCCATGAAAGGAGATCTCCCACATCTGGAAGGTCCTTTCATATTTTACAGGATACCCTTTTCCAGGGGCCTTCTTGCATTTTAAAGGAAGTGGGCTTGGTCAGGTCCTTACTCTGATATATGAGCACAGAGATAAGAAGAATTTCTCTACAGTCCTTCCTAGTTGTTTTATCTTGCTCCTGCAAGGTTTTGAATAAGCTATCTGACCGTGGTCTAAACAAAAGGTTCCTGTCAATATGGAAATCTAAAAGTTTATCCTTGAAATCTTCTGACAGGGGCAGCTTACATAACCATGTGTGTCTCTCAGTAACTGATCCAGTTGCAGCTGCTCTGAAAGAGGCCTCAACAGCATCAACACTGCATTTTATATTACATTTAGCCACTTGAGTGACCTAATTTATAAATACCAAATTTGTTACATGGAATCTATGCCTGATATTTCAACCATAACCTTGTACAGACTGTTAAGGATAGTTAAGAAGCATTTGGTTATCTGGGTCTGAATTAATGACCTTGAACATCAGGGTAGAAGTAGTATAAATCATATTTCCCCCATGTATAAACAGCCTTGCTGCCCTTGTCTGATGACAGGGCATTAGCATTTGGCTGTAGCATGGAACATTTGTCTGAGGCTACAGAAACAGCTGAAAGGTCAGCTACAGGATTCTTTGAAAGGAACGTAAG
The DNA here is from genome assembly GCF_019279795.1 of Protopterus annectens. Taxonomy (NCBI): domain Eukaryota; kingdom Metazoa; phylum Chordata; order Ceratodontiformes; family Protopteridae; genus Protopterus; species Protopterus annectens. The sequence continues at coordinate 730,027,758 of NC_056735.1, forward strand.
ATCATCTGGAACCTTGTAGGATCTGTCTGTCCTTTTTGGGAGCTGGGGGCTAAGAGTCAGCAGCTGTGAGTGCAGATGCAAAAGCACTCAAAAAGCCCTCAATGACTGGAGAAACAGGAGAAGGGGTTGGAGCACCCACCTCTAACAGACTGTAGTATCTAATTTGGAAATCAGAAATTTGCTTAGAATCCCAATCACAATGTTTCATCATATTTATAATGGTCTCTCTGAAGGATGCCTCTTCCACAGGTGAATCAGAAGAGAGGGAATCCTAATCATCTGAGAGGACTTGGCCAGGAAAGTGGATTTGAAAAGAGTAAGCTAAGGAATAGCCATTAGAATTGGCAGTCTCCTCAGAAGAAGAAAATGATCCCACAGTAATCTTCTGTGGAGTGGGTGAAGGAGCTGAAAATTAAGGGGGTTTAAGAGTCACAATTGCCTTGAACAAACCCTGAGAAAAGTCCATCCACTTTTTTCCCCTAGAAGGGGAAAATATAAAACAGATTTAGACTTTTGTTGCTTTTTTGATGGGGTGATATCTACTTGATTCATGTACGGAAGCTCTGATCCCTGACATGCTTCAATCAGTTTTCCTAGAATCTCATCAGGTCCTTCTGAGATAATGATTCACTTCTCCCCCTTCTAAGTTGTAGTAGCAGTCTCTTGACTGACCTCCAACTGGATTGTAATAGCAGGCATCTAAGGTAGAACTGGATGTACCGTGGGTTTTGTAACTTCTATGGGTAAGTCAAAATCAAACTGAGCAGACTGCTTCTCAGGCCTAGGTCTTTTGATCTTTTTCTTAGGAGTGGAAGGTACATCAGGTGAGAAGGGATCCACCATCTTAGAGTGGACCAAACATTTCAGTCATTGGGTCTCTAAAAATATATTCAACAATGACAAATGGGAATGTAATGTCTTGGGGAAAAAAGGACTGGGAAATGGAACAAGATATGTAATTGTGTTCTGTACCTAAGCAAAAAAAAAACACTTACTGCACTCACGCTTACTCTCCTAGATGACATTTAGCAAAATCACAGCAAACAGTTTAAACAAGAAGGAAGGTTCCCCAATGGTGCACTTATCTAATTCTGAGAAGACTCACGATATGAATGACCCTGAAAAGAGCAGATCAACAAGTGCAAGACCTGCATTTGGGCTGGTGGCAAGATAGTCTGAGGAATTACATTTATATGCCCACTTACATACCCCTATGCTTGTGAGCTGAGGTCATACTTCAGATATATACTTCTGGGAAGGATTAGACTTTGGTACACCAGCCAGACGTGAGTGGTGGAAAACCCATCTATTTGTAATACTGCAACAGTGATTTCAGTCAGGACACCAACTGTACAAAACATCATCCTGCCGAACACTAGTGTGTACATGTAATACAAAAGTTGGAAACACACATTAAAAAAACTGCTACATATAATAGGTTGAAACAATAGTTTTTTTATCACAATGGCTACACTATCCATATTATCTTGGAATGTAAATAGACTTACAGGTATAAAGAAAAAGGAAAGAGAAATTATATTAAGAAGTGTAGGGTGTAAATAGCAATGCTGCAGAAAACACATTTGGAAAGAAATGAACATGTGATTTTAATAAAGAAAGGATTTCAGGATGGATATTCAGCAGAATATCATGCCAAAGGAAAAGGGGAATAATAATACCAATTGCTAGAAGGGCTCCAGTACTGACAGAAAAGGAAAAAAATACAATCCCAGGGATTCAATAAACTCCGTGTAGGCTTTGCATGATGAGCAGCAGTGCTAATCGCATATGCATGCTGTGCATCATGCTTACATGGATACAAGCGAGGTTTCATGGCCAGCAACAGTGTTTCCAGCCAAGAAACTCTGTAAGCAGCATGAAGGTATATAACACAAGTAGACAAGTTTACATATTGCCAAACATTTTCTGAATAATGCGCGGACAACCACAATGACTACCAGGGATAAAATTAATGTAATAACAGAAGTAATAACACATTATAGAAAAGTGTACTCAGTTCAATTTGCACTGCAACATGTTTTGTCATATAGAAATAAAGGTTTTATGGTGATCATTATGGGTACATAGAATGCAGTATAAATACACTAGACTGGGGAAGTGTACATATTGAAAAGGACCGCAGACATGAATGGTAGGAATGAAGAAAGAGGAAGAGGACACATGAAACATGGTACTGTACACTAAATAAGGGTATGTCAATGTACATACACCCCAAAGACAAGTCAGTAGCATGAAATTTAATACATATGAACATATTACAGTATGTCCTGCTGTTTACACATCCTGTGTGTGTATATTCATATCATCACACAGTTATAGTATATTATGTGGCTGTCACACAAGGTCACATGTCAGTGGAGATTATTGGTTGTGATATAATCACCCTGACATGATCACTGGAGAGGACATTTGTCAAGGACAGTATATACAATAGGGGTATGTGCATATTGTGATGGTGTGCAAAATGACTCACTTGAATATTTATTTTATTTAACATTTGTTTACTGGGAAAGTCCAACATGGAATGAGCCAATTTGCAAGGGAGGCCTGAGGAGAAACACTCCAGATGCATGTCTTTGTAACGTGGGAGGAAACCAGAGCACCCAGAGGAAACCTACATGAATGCAGGGAGGACATGCAGACTCTACACAGAAGGCAACCCAACAGAGAATTGAACCGGAGAACCTCTTACTGTAGGGTAACAACGTTAACCGCTGCACCACCATGCGAATATGACTGAAATATCAGCACAGCTCTCAACCAATCAGGGACACATAGCAACAGGCTTATGGACAACAGTAAACAGAAGCAGGCACAATCATGGACAATATCAGAATAATACCACCATTAATCTGTGACAGTGACATAAAATATGTGATTGTGTTATTATATATGTTCTGCAGGAACACACTTGTACAACTGTAATGATTTGTCAGTCATCTATAAGGGGAATCAAGCACACCTTCCTCAAAAATTACCACTTTTTGGGGGGGTTAAGAGTGACACTATTACACCTGTAGTTTAAATTAGGATTAATCCTGGTTAGTTGAGAGGTTTGCATGACACATATGTCAGAATCCACACTTGCAAGAATGTAACCCATGCCATCAATGTTGTCAATGAGCTGTATATTTACTGGATGCATCACAGGAAGACGTATCACATATGCATCTTGTCGAGCACCTTGAAGGGAAGTCTGCACTGACAACTTCTAATGGTTATGCATCACAAAGAATACTTATGTATGGCCAAAAAGATGTGTTGGAGCTCATGTGGCAAAAGTGATAAACTTGAGTGAATCATCTCTGAAAGACATAGGTATCAGCCTTATAAATAAAAACACTTAAAAACAACAAATTAGTATGAGTGGATTCCCTACACACAGCTGTGTACTGCATTTATCTACCATAGGGAATAACAATGGATATTTTCTGCAGCATCTGCAATTGATGAGTGAATTAAAAAGTGATCCATTACAATGATTGGTACAGCAATATGTGAGACCAATGGCAGTGCATCACAATGCCCATGTACACAAAAATACAGCACTGCAAAGTGTAGCATCAATGAGCGAGGATGCTGTCACTGTGATACTGTTCACATAACAAACAATACATGGAGCACACTTTATATCAGCACATGTCAAACCTGCAACATGATCACTGCCATCCCAACAATACCATGGAAATTTTTATACTGGGTGCATAGGACAGTACTAGGCTAAAGTCCCAAGATCCCATAAAAGCTTAGTCATGTGTAACATCCATTTCACAATTTGAAATAGCTATTTGAACATTGTTCATACTGGTATGAACCTATGCTATGTTATCTAATACAAACTGCCTCTATCTTGAGGGACATGGATGCAACAACAGGAGTACAATCATGATTAGCCATCCATTGATCTAGATTGCACTTGAAGAGGGTCAGGAAAGGCCATTGGTTTATGTGACTGGGAAGCTTGTTCCAGAGAAGGGGTCATGTCTGACAGTTGTCTTTATCTCTACAACATGATTTATTATGCCAAAGGCTCAGTTAGCATCTTTAGAACAGCTGACCCTCATGCAATATGTGTTACCACAGTGTAACACAGGATGGTGCAGTGGTGCAGTGGAAGCATTATTGCTTCACAGCAAAAGATTCTCCAGTTTGATTCTCGGCTGCAGTGCCTTCTGTGCAGAGTCTGCATGTCTTTCCTGCATTCGTATGGGCTTTCTCTGGGTACTCTGGTTTCCTCCCATGTTACAAAGTCATGCATCTGGAGGGTTTCTCCCTGGGCTTCTGCTGAAAATTGGCTTCATTTCAAGTCGGACATTCCCAGTAAACAAATGTTAAATAAATAATAAACATTTCCATCATGGCCAGATTTGAGATTGCCCTGTAGGCCAGACACAAATCAACCCTTAGTAGTCTGCAGAAGATATAATACAGTTATAGGGCTTTCAATATCTCCATATAGGACTTGCTGTTCATACCATGCATCCATTTTGTATGATAATTCTGGGGTTGCTCCAGCTGTTGCAGATGTCTGGTGAGATACATGCAAAAGGTCAATTATTGGTGTGATAAGAGCTGAGAACAATAGAATTTACCTGAGTACCCAGGTCACATACTACTGGGTCTACTCATAGAGGTGTGTTGTCTGTATTGTAATTAGCTTGAGTATTTGCTTTCAAAAAGGAAATAATTATGCTTTTTGGTTCATTTAGTGTGCCTCCATGGCTCTGGCAACAATCATTTTTTGTGCATTAATACTTTATGCAGTACATCAATAGCTTTCTTGGATTCAGTGATTGTCCACAATTTGCAGTCATCCACAAAGTTGCTCAGACAAAGGCTGTCTAAGTTTGTCTTGACCTCTGAGAATTAAATACTGAACATGAAAGGGCCTAGCGCAGAACCCTGAGATATGGCCCTGGTCACTGGCCCCTTGCTTGAGGTGAATTCACACACTTTGACAGTATGTGTCCTGTCTGCAATCCATTGGTCTACCCACTTAGTGACATAGGTATTTGTGCACACTTAAGACAGTTTCTCTGTAATACCTGAATGTGGATTTGTGTCAAATGCCTTGGCCAGGTCAGGGTTTGCGGGATGCACAGTCTTTTCATCATCCATGCCCTTGGTGACCTTCTTGAAGAAGTCAACCAGATTTAACAGACATGATGTAGCTGTAACAAATCAAAAAAGTGTTGGCTACACATTTGGGAAATTACTTGTGTCCTGATTGATAAATTCCATGATGATTCTTTGGTTTTGTCTAACAGATGAGGAAAGTCAGGCTTATGGGTCTATAATACTCTGGATTGGGGTTATTCCCCCATTCTCCAGATGGATGACTGTTGCTGTACACCCTTCTGCCAGAACATAGGCTATCTGCAGGTTATCAACTGTGTCTACTAGGTCAGGATTTAAGTTCTCAGGAAGGCAACCTGGGATGTTGTCAAGTCCCATTGATGACATGCTATTAGCTTTACAGACAGCGCAGATGAACTGCTCTCCTGAGAAAATGAGCTGAGTAATGTTTGCATGCATACTTTGACTGATGGTCAGTAAGGATGGGGGTGAAGTCTGATAAACTATCAGCTAGCAGATTGTCTATTTTCTCCAGTTAAGTATGGATGGTGTTATCCACAAACAGTTCTGCACTTGGTTGTGTTTTTCCCTTAACATTTCATGCTTATTTAAAAAAGATTTGTGATAACACCTCCAAACACAGCATTGAGTTTGCATCACATGCCACATAGTGGTATTGTTTACACAGTCATACCACTCTACCTGTGTCACATAATTACATCAATTGTGCATCATATATTTACTTGTTTTTCATTGGAAAGCTGTATGTGATTGCCCTGGCACCATATATGGGCACATTACAAATGAGGTGGACGTGGCTCATGCAGAAGAGTTACTGACACAAATGCAGATAGGCACAAAATGGTGCTGGGGACCACCTCTGCAATCCTTGGGAATAGCAACACAATTGTGCATACAATGAATTCACCAAGGTTGCATATGCATCATAACTTGGGATATGTTTGTGTATATAACATCATTACAACATGTGGATGAAACAAGATGTATGTCCCATGTAATCAGTATGACATTATAGTGATGTATGTTACAGAGAAGTTAATGATGGTAGGTATACATATGCACACCTGTGCCATACTGCAAGTGTTACTGTGATAGTTGAATAAGAACTTTGTATAATGATATATTCCAAAATACATTTGCATTACTAAGCCAACAATATACATAGTATCATTCCATGTCAACAGTTCTCAGGAGGCATATTACTACAGCTGTTATGTACAGAACATGTAATCAAATAGCAGTGGTGGCCATCAATACATTACCTCACATCACAGATTACAATACCCCCTTGTAGGTGTACTGCACATCCACACCTCAACATAGCACATGTGGATGAAAGCACCACTAACATGTGGAATGTTCATAATGTCATTGGACATTACTAGCCTAACAGCCAGCATCACATAAAATCATAGCTATTATACCATGTAAACAAAAATCAATATAGCTATTTGAGGGAAGATAGTAAAGGTATGTGCGTATGTGTTTGATTGTATTACATACTGCCTCTGTACATATGTGACATGTGCACCACCCCATAACAGAAGTGACAATCACACATCCAGTGGTCTGAAGATGATTTGCAAAGGCTCATTGAAGGGATCTACTTCATAATGCGTGTATGCATCTTTGAGATTATGACATCCTCCAGTCCTCTGCAGGAAGGCTGTTATGTGGACATAGGGGAAAAAGGCATGTTGGATTCATGGGGCTATGTTATAGGTTCTCCTGAGTGCTAGTTAAATGAAAAGAAATTCAAAAGATCATATACTGCCTATAATGTACCACCAACCATAAACACAGCAGTTGACTGAGGTCAGATTTTAACATTAAACCTGTGTAGATACAGAAGCAGGATCCACACAATGTAAAAGTAGCACCACAGCATATGTCTGACTTTAAAAGTGTCACTGTGCACTTTATAGAGGATGATAGCATCACTGTATGTTGATAAAAAAGATGTTGGGAGGAGTGTCTGACATAAATGTGGAGTCATATCTCTGTGTAAAATTTTCTCAAAAATATTAGTTTATAGGTTCATAGGTTGGTACTAGGCTATCGGTCCTAGGGCCTATACAAGCCTAGCCATAACAATTCTCTGGATATTTTTCCCACAATATTTACTTCCCTGGACCCCTGTCTAGCAGGGTGACTGATGTGATCCCCGGGGTGAATTTCCTATCTCCCATCCAATCATCAAGGTTCCTTTTGAAGAGGGCCAAGGAGACATCCTGCTTGACATGTATGGACAGTCTATTCCAGAGTATGGGGAGTCTCTGGGTCAGGAACCTATCCCTCCAGAATGTTTTGTTCATTGTGATAACAAGGTTTAGATCCCTAAAGTGTGTGGCTCTGAGGGATTGGGATTTCTTAAAGTGGAGCATGTCCAGCAGCTCAGTGTTTGATATGGCCTTGTATGTTAAGCAGCGATTGCCTCTGAGTAGATGATATACCACAGAGTACAGCTGGAGTTTTTTTAGACGGTCAGCATAGGGCATCTGCTTTAGGCCTCTGATTCTTTTAGTAAGGTATTTCTGCGTCCATTCCAGCTATTGCAGATGTCTTGTGTGGTACATACAAAATGGGGCATTGTACTCTATAATGGGTCTAATGAGGGATGAGTACAGTGGGACAATGACCTCCTTCTTTCTGGCTGCAAAGCCCTTAGTGATGAAGTGTGCCACATAGAAGGATTTCCTGACTGTTGTGGCGATGTGGTTATCGAAGGTGAGACCACTGTGTACCTGTGTCCCTAAGTCCCTTATCACACTTTCGGTGTTTAGTGTACTGCCACCTGTGTGGTAATTCATGCGCACATGGTTTTTCCCAAAGGGGATAACTATACATTTCTTGGCATTAAGCTTGAGCCCATTGCTCTGGCACCAAGCATCTGTTTCTGTAAGGCCTTTTTATAGAATATGCACATCATTTGGGTATTCAATAATGGCTCCCAGTTTGCAGTCAACTGCAAACTTTGTTAACCAGAGTCCCTTAGTGTTGGCCTGTACTTTAGAGAAGTAGATGCCAAACAAGAGCGGTCCCAGGACTGAACCCTGAAGTACTCCACTTGTCACTTGTCTGGAGCTGGATTTGGAGTCAGTTACTTTTACAGTCTAGGACCTGTCAGTAAGCCAGTTGGCAACCTATCAAGTGACATAGGGATTTATGCCCAGCTTAGTAAGTTTATCTATGATTCCAGAGAGGGGGATGGTATCAAAGGCCTTTGTGAGTTCCAGATAGGCTTTGTGAACCACCTTGCCCTCATCCACAGCTCTGGAGACTGATTTGAAGAAGTCAATCAGATTCAGGAGACAAGATTGGCCCTTCAAAAACCCAAACTGGGTGGGGTCCAGTGTTTGAAGGTTGCCAGTGTCTTTGTTTATAAGTTCCATGATAATGCGTTCGGTGTCCTTGCAGATCAGGCTCGTCAGACTGATGGGACAGTAGTTCCTGGGATCCATGATGGATCCCCCCTTGTGGAGTGGAATAACTGTAGCTGTGCACCACTCAGTGGGCACAAAGCCTGAGGTGAGGTCGATTAAATATGACACTTAGATGAGGTGCCAGTTCATTTTGTAGTTCAGGTAGTACACAGCCCGGGATGTCATCTGGTCCCATGGATGCTGTATTCTTAGCTTTGGATAGCGCAGTTTCTACCTGTGTGGCCGTGATTACTAGAATTTGGCAATTTTTTGGTATTGAGATGGACCCTTTAGGGGGTGAGAGGGGGTGGAGTTGGCACTAAATCGATCTGTCAGGATATTGGCAATATCCTTGGGATCAGTATATTTAATGCCATTCCGTTGTAGCTTAGAGCAGATCTGAGCATTGCCATTTAGTTTCTTGACATAACTATAGAATGCCTTGTGGTTGTCTTTGGAATCTTTGGCAATTTTATTTTCATAACTAGCTTTGGAGGATTTTATGAGGGATTTCAGCTTCGTACTGAGGCTGGTAAGGGAGTTTTTTGCATCCTGGGATTTTCCTCTTTTCTGCAACAGTTTCTTCCTTCTGTTGTATAGTTTGTTTATGGGGACCACCAGATTGGCTTCCTTTTTTTAGAGGAGACCGTCTCGGTTCTATTTGGGATGGCACGATTCATGCACGAGTGGATGTGCTCATACAGCGTCTTAGTGTAGGATTCAGCAGTCGAACTTTCAGCTCCCATCTGCATGGGTGTCATGAAGTTTGTCACTTCTGATTTGAGTAGCATGAATTTGGCTTTGGAGATGTTTTTATGGAAGTTTCCTTACTGGGGGGTGGGATGTGGATGTCAAAGGTGATTAGCTTATGGTCAGACCTGACCAATGAGGGAGTGACCACTGGTGTGGAGCATCTATCTCCCATGTTGGTAATGACCAGGTCTAGGATATTGGAGCCCCTGGTGGAACAATGGATTAATTGATCCAGAGCATTTGAATTTATGAATTCCAATAACCATTGGGAAATGGTGTTAGTACCCGAGTAGTTTTCCCAGTTAATGGCAGGGTAGTTGAAATCACTGAATATTAGGGTGTTTGGTTGTATCTTAATATTTTCCAGTATGTTTAGAAAGGTATAGTGAGACTCTTGGGGCATGGTGGGGGATCTGTAGCAAGCTACAATTTGAATTGCAGTCTTACCTAGTGTTTGTTGCACCTGGAGAATTTCAGATGCATTGTGTTGGGCAACTAGCCTGGAGGTGCGAATATCCTTGGTGAATATGTGCACTCCTCCACCTTTAGTGTTTCGGTCTTGCTTTGGTGGCCAAAAGTGTGGTAAAAGTTGTAGCCTGGTATTGCAAGGGGTGCTCTCTGGAGCATTGAACCAGGTCTCAGTTACAGTACAGATATCAATGTTCTCCATCTTTAGGAGTGCCTCGAGAGAGTGCATTTTGAGGTTTAGACTTCTAGCACTGAGTAGCATTACCTTCAGATTTTGCATGCTTGTATCTGTTATGGTGGTGGTTTTGTCATTTGAACCTTGCCTAAAAAGGCACTATAGGGGTGGCAAGAGCCTTAGCCAGTAACCTAAATCCCAGGGGCGACAGGTGCAGACCATCTCTGGCAAAGCATCATGGTTTGTCGATCATGTCATCCCAGGCAGACAGATACTGGATCCCCTTTGAATGACACCACAAGCTTAGCCAATTGTTGAAGTCAATCATTTTGTCCTTATACTGTGGTATCATTCTGGGTGAAGGCAGGATGCTACTTAGGGCTAATGTAATACCTGCCTGGACCACATGATCTGAGAGCTCTTCCATGTCTCTTTTCATGTAGTCCAGGGAGGTACGTCTCAAGTCATTCACTCCAACATGGACAATGACAGAGTCGTATTTGTACTTGTTGTGGAGTGACTTGAGTGCATGTGTTATGTGGCGGATCCTGGCACCCGACAGGCAGCTAACTGTAATTTTCTCCTTGTTCAGCCTGGTGAGTGGGACATCAGTGTGCCTGACTATAGAGTCACCTATGACTAAAGTGTTGGGTACATTGTACTCACCATAATGTTCCATGTGAGTTGTTCCATTTCGCCTTCATTCTCACGTCCCTCCCTCCTTCCCCCTCCTGGCTTACAGTTGACCTGGAGGCTGTCTTCATCCTGGTTTTTCAATATGTATTCATACCTAGGCAGAATAATTATTGTACTATTATATGGTACGCAGTAAACAAGATCTGAGATAATTCCAGAAGTGCATTATTGGATAAGGGGTGGGGTCTCAAGCTACTGGAGAACTTTGAGCTTGCTAGTCAGCCATGTCAGAGCCAAGGATTGGCTCCAAACCCATCAGTGATGAATGAAGGCGAGCTGGAACAACTCACATGGAACGTTATGGTGAGTACATAACTTTTTTTTTTTTATACCTTTTCATTGTGGCTGGTCTTTTATGAATACTTTTAATATCCTGAGGGTACATACACTTATTTCAGTGTCACTGTGGCCACTCTGAAAAGCCTTACTGCTTCAGTCACATTCTACCATTCATATCAGTATTAATTTGACACAGTATAATTGGTTACCCCTAGTTTAGCCTTAGACTATTTGGCTGGTGGCAGCTATCCTGTAATCTGGAGAATCTGTGTTAGCTTTCCCAGGTGTGTATGTCTATGTGTGTGAAAATAAATCAGATATTCAAGTGTGTGTGCTAGATATTTGGAATTGGGGCACAGTGCTCCAAGGTAGATTTTGTTTGGGATCTGGAAAGACAAAGAGTCCAGTCCAAGTGCAGTGTGTTTCCTGTGTGCTCTTGGGGGAAATTGTGTTGGGTGCAGAGAGCTGCATTTGAAATACTGTTTAAATCCATTCCTATTTTAAGTGACTGCCTCTCACCAGTGTCAGTGGTGAGGATTAGGATTCCTTGATTACTGGGGTAAAGATGGGCCATCACATTCTCCATGACACTTGTTTGCTAACAGTAGGATACAGACTCATGTTCTTGTGACTAACACAAACACAAGTTGACTGCAATGAGATTAGAATCCTTACCTACCTAGTTACAGGAGCTAGAGAACATAGTATTTAATGCAAGTGCCACTGCGCAAGTCTGACCTTTACACTGTTGATGGACACTTTACAGAGAATGACATCATCATTTTATGTTTGTAAAAAGATATTGGGAGGCCTGTAAGAAATGGCTGTGTAGTTATGTACAACTGTAAAACATTTTGTTCTCCATGGGACTGGATTGCTTACAGCAGGATACAGACTCGTGCCCTTCTGACTAATCACACACATCAGATGACTGCATTGAGATTAGAACCCCTACCTAACTAGTTACACAAGCTAGAGAACACAGTACATAATGGAAGTGCCACTGCACAAGTCTGACTTTTACACTGTTGTTGAACACTACATAGCAGATTATATCATCATTGTATGTTTGGGAGTAGATGTTGGGAGGCCTGTATGAAATAGCTGTTTAGGCATGTATGGCCATAAAATTTTTTGTTCTCCATGAGACAGGATTGCTGACAGTAGGATACAGGGTTGTTTTCTTCTGACTACATATGCATGCTTATGAGTGCGCACACACACACACACACACACACACACACGCCCACGTGCACACACACACATGCGCACACACACACACACACACACACACACACACACACACACACACACACACACACCAGTTGAATGCAGTGAGATTAGAACCCCTACCTAAAACACAAGGTAGAGAACACAGTACTTAAAGCAAGTGGAATGGCACAAGTCTGACTTTTACACTGTTGCTGGAAACTCTATAGTGGATGACATCATCATCATATGTTTGGGAGAAGATGTTGGGAGGCCTATAGGAAATGGCTGTGCAGGCATGTAGGACTGTAAATATTTTTGATGCCTATGGGACTGGATTACTGACAGTAGCATACAGACTCATGATTGGTAGTTATTCATGCATGTGCAGACACACACACACACACACACACACACACACACACACACACACACACACACACACACACACACACACACACACACACACGTTGACTGCAGTGAGATAAGAACCCCTACCTATCTATTTACACAAGCTCGATAGCACACGTCTGACTTTTACACTACTGCTGGACTTTACAGTGGATGACATCATCACTGTATGTTTGGGAGAAGATGCTTGGAGGTGTGTATGAAATGGCTTTGTAGGCATGTATGACTATGAAAATTTTTGCTCTCCATGACACTTGATTGATGACAGTAGAATTAAGACTCATGCTCTTCTGATTATGTACAAATGCAGACACACAAAATGCTGCTGTTATTTTAAGTTAACCACCACCTAACTATTTTGTTCCCATATGCAGACTACAGTAGTTAATATTTGCACCATCACCAAAGTCTGCTTTTTTCTTGTCAGTCTTATTTATAGATGATGACATCATCATTATGTATATGATTCCGGTAACATATCCTGTTATGACAGTGGTATACAAAGTGTGGACCTTGGATTTTCTGTTTTGGTTCAAATGTGCAGATATACTTATAAAGACAGATTCTCTAACTGGATGCAATAAGCTGTCAGGAATGCATGTTGCAGAAATGAGACCTATGCACCTGTTTCTCAACATGTTGTGTACATTACACACTTACAGCAGTCATACAAATTTTGTGATCAGCATGGCTGCAAGTGTTGATGTACATGTGTCTATATTTGTTATGAATTGATATCCACATTAAAACATGTATAAGATAATCTCAGTGCCTATTGTCAGTATAAAGCTTTAGATGATGTAGAAATGCAGTTGTGCTATTTATTTTTGTACTGTAGTTGACATTTGGGAACTATTACTGACATATCCATTTTCAAGTGCATGGGTCCAGGGCACACAAGTCTGAATAAGTATGTGTTCAGTCACTAACATGTCCCCTCCCTTTGGTTGTGTTTTTATATGGATTTTAATGGGATGAAGAATAACCGGGCGATAAACATAGTAATACATGTCAATCAGTTCTTTATATAATGCACCACTGCATATGATGGCAAAGTGTTTGCTCATGAGAGATTCATATTTAATGAATACAAGTAAAGCTTGAGAAGTACTATGCATATATGCCATGGTAGAAACAGCTGACAGATACTATGGTGTTCTCATTGTAATTTATATTGGAAATGTGTCATAACATTTAAGACATTAAGGACTGTTGCTATTCCCTTCCCCATTTGTGCAGAGTTAAGTGATGAGAAAATGCAGATCTCTGCTTAAATGGGAAAATAGTAACATTTCTATTGATTCATCTTCCTTCATGCAAACACATTATGTGGCAAGGTGCAGCTGTCACCACTTTGGACAGTACTGAGTGTAAAAAACACATTGACTGTCTAGCTTTCCCTGTGGCAGCAGGTGTAAGAGCAGCAAGCTCATGTTTAGAGTACAAATGATACAGGGTTTGAGTCCAGCTTGATCTTATTTTTTATAGACGTTATCAGGACAGCATTACATAAGTGAATGTGATAATTCCTACAAATGTGAGAGGCAATGACTACAGTGAAGTACTGTATCAAAATGAACAGTCAATTGATTTATGTCAGCAGTACACATATGAATTTGCATTTTATACACTCAGCAATCTAAGTAAATGTTTCAAAGTACTGCCTTTATTCTGCTTTAACTTTGTGCTCCATTGGCACAGCAAGTTTGAGCAGCATTGCTTGGAGGTAACCAGACTACTGCAGCCAGTGCCATAGGACATGAAAAGCCATTCACAGTCACTCAGCATTGGTGTGCAATGCTAAACTCCACACACATGCGGAGGACAAAAAGTGAAGGGTTTTACTGGATACATTTTTGCCATGCAAGCAGGGGGAAAAACAAAGGAGAAGAAATTTAGGAATGTGCAGGAAGGAGTTATGAAAGACACATAGCTATCCACCTCTTCAATAGTGTAATATGAACATGGACAGCAAATTGGATGAATTTGGACTGTCACCTCAACACAGATGGGTGACAACAATGCAATCATGTTGTATAGCCAATTGGAATGAATCAGGCATGTCCAGAAGACACATGTGTGAAGTGGAGAGCTATGGATGGGACAATTTTTTTTTAGGACAGGTGCCCAGTTATCTTATTTTATTTCGAAGAGAGAGGAATGTTGGGAAAGGGATGCGGGTATGTCAGATTCAGGTAAGATGGGTAGCTGAGGAAGCAGGAACAGACAAACAGGACAAACAAGATAAATACAGGGATAGTGAGAGACACAAAAAGTTGGGGACACCATGATTGGGGATAGGGAGGGGACATCGGAGACACATGCTGTCAAGCATGGGAACAGTGAGAATCTAGTCCTCACCCTCAAAACTGTCACCACTGTCCTCTTCCTCGGTTTTCTGTTGGATTGCTTGAAGTTTAGATTCCTTCTGTATTCTGACAAGCAACTTTTCCAGATGGCTGAGGCATGCATGAATGGAAAATTCTACAACATCACGCACCATGCCTGGCAGCTCTTGGTAGGTTATGAAATCCCCACCTCCATGAATACTCCTGGAGGGTATCACTGCACCAGTTGCCAGGGTAATGCTACTTGATGTTGAGGGCCAGGTAGTGCAGGGGCTGCAGAGACAATAATGCCAGGTTGCATCCCAGATGTAGTGAATGTTGGTGCGGCAGCTGTTGGAGGGCTGTCAGGCTGAATTGCAGTGGTTGGCCTAACTCCCTGTGCTGGAAATCATTTTGTTGGCTGTCAGAAAATTATGACATCAGAATGGTATGATCACACATATAAAAATAAAAAGGAGAGATAAGGGTTGGGGTAACAGAAAAAAAAAAAGAAAAAAGATAATTAGAACCATTATATGTCACATACAATAAATTACTACAATAATATATTTTTAATTTTTTGTTAACTTCACTTTTTAAAAATCCAAAATAGCACTGAGAATTGTTCCAAATAATCCTTGTAATATGCATGTATTGCACATATGTTTTTAAAAATAATACAGATTAAGTTAACAACATGGCATTTATGCCAATTTTGTTGAAATTAATATTTAATATTTTTAGTATGTTACTTGTGGGATTTGAACCCAAAACATTTGAATACACTATTACAATTGATTCCTACAATTACCCTTGAGCTACAGAATGAAGCATGCATGCTTGTTTTTACAGTTAAGACATGCTTATTTAATTTGCTAGTAATGTATGGAAGAGCAATACTTTTAATAAAACAATTGGTAATTTGTGCTGCATACATACCCTTGTTTCTCTCAGTCTTTCTAAGCATTCAGAATGGGTCTCCCTGTTCTCTGAAATCCTCTGGGAAACTGTAAAATAAAGAGAGAAAAAGAGAAGAGCATTATGCATGCCACTTTTGGCTATCTCCAGCTTTGTATATCATTTAAAATACATTTATCTGCATACTTGCACAACTGTGAGATGTCATCAGTACTAAACTCATTCAGCCACTGGTTGTGTTCTTCCTGCAAGAGCTTTTTCAGGTCATTGTAATGGTGCCTGCATTGCTCCCCAGGGAGAGGAATGCCAGTCACACTGGAGACAACCTTGGTTAGACTATTGCAAGCCTCCAATTTATATTGAGACGTGGTATAGTCTCCATGCAGCAGTCTGCAACTGTGGAGCCTTGCAAGGAATGCAATAAATATTCTGGACTCCTCTACACCCCATCTTTGAGCCCTAAACTGTCCATCTTCCTTCCTAGATCCTGCTATGTCTACACAGGTTTTCCAGCAAGAGTTAAAATGTTTCCGCATCAATTCATGACCTTGCATTTATAGCTAGTGCACAAACTTGCACAACCATGCCAATGGTGTTTGCACGATGGTGCATGTAGCATCATAGGGTCATAGGAAGTTACTAGGCTAATGGCCCTAGGGCCTTTACAAGCCTAGCCAAGGTCTACCCCTATTTCCATTTCCATGTTTCCAGTTTAGGGCTCTTACTCTTAAACAACAATTTCTTCCTCTTATTGTAAAGCCTGTTAATGGCAGTTGTCCACCAAACAGGTTTGCTCTTCCTTGAGGAGCTTGTTTTGGTCCTATCAGTTATGGCCGAGTCAATGCAGTTATATGGGTGTTTGTATAAAGCATTGGTGTAGAACTCGGCATAGTTGCCAGTTCCATCTGTGGGGGGAGATGCAGTGAATCTATTTATACCATCCTGTAAGAGGTTATAATCTGCTTTGAAGAAGTTTTTTAGATTAGTTGCTGCTGGGGGGGGGGGGGTGTCAGATGTGACAGTTACTTCGAATGAGATCTCACCAGTGAAGAACTGACAGTGGGAGTGCTATAGTGAGACCTCACAGTGGGGGGTGCTACAGTGGTCCCCCATATTGGTAAGCACCAGATCCAGGATGTTGGCACCCCTTGTGGGAGTGTCAATCAGTTGGTCCAGGGCACTGGAATTAACAAAGTCAAGGAACCTTTGAGCAAGTGAGTTTGAGCATGAGTAATTTACCCAGTCAGTGGATGGGTAATTAAAGTCACCCAAAACCATGGTGTTCAGATATATCTTGATAGACTCAACTATATCCAAATAGGCACAGCTGGTATCCTGATTCATGGAGGGGGTCCTGTAGATGGCAATGACTTGAATAGATGTCCTACCAACAGTTAATTGCACCTGACATATCTTCAGGGAATTGTACTGTTTAACCAATTTGGAGGTGTATTTATCTTTAATGAATATTGATACACCACTTCCTTTAGTTTTCTTGCCTTCAGATTGTGGTCTGAATGTGTGGAAGGAGGTGTAACCCAGTATGGCTGGGATGTAACATTGCCAAATAAAGAGGAAAGCAGTTTATGAAATAGGAAGGGTAATGTGATAGTTGGCATTAATTTATAGCTTGTTTGCTGTCATACCTGTTAAGATGACTTCTTATACATGTGCTGGGGAGTATACATTGATTTGACACTTTTTGTGGGGCTTTATACACTGATAAAAGTAATTAGTACAATGTGGTATTCAAACCTATGTAAAATAGAGAATACATATTCTTCCACATAGGTGTTTTTCCTCATTGCCACAGAAGTGTTTGTCGGACATTCTAATTCATTATATAGACATATTAAAGTGTGAGTGGTTAACCATGTATGTGTGTGACCTGACAAGGTCCTGGTTTATGCTTTTTCGTGTGTTCCAGGAGTAATGTGTGACAATATACTGGAAATGTATATAATTGTATTACATGCAGGAAAGATTTCCAATTTCTGGGTCAGACCACACAATACATTCTGTTTTTCAGCTAGACTTGTTATGTGACTTGTGTAAGTGACTATCAGTGACGTATGAAGTCCACCCCAGTTCAGAAAAGAAACTTTTAATTACAGAAACATAAGTGTCAAGATGCCACCAGTTACACATACAAATCATACAATATCCACTGCTATACATAGCTATTATGTATAATTTTCTTTATACTGTTAATTGCCAAAGGGAGGGCTAGGAAGCAGATGTATTTTTTACACTCATTACTGTCCAGAGTGCTCATTGCCACAGACCTGCTATATATAGTTACTTTTATATATAATCATTTTTATATTATTAATGTTTATATAAATTACAGTGGAACAGCATTAATAAAACTTGGAGTTTGCTGGATTGGAACTCTGGCTCACCTGTATTGTGGCCATGAATTTACACCTGTTGCCACTGGGAGAGCTAGGCACCAGGTGAATTTTTACAGTCAATGTATATGAGAGCTAATTGCCGTGCAACACCACTTAGCATGCTTGCTTGATGGAAGGTAAAAAAAAGTAATGTATCTTTTTGAAAGTTACAATGTATCTTTATTGTCTGCAGGTGCTGTGTATGCAAACTGACCACCTTACAATGCCACTTGACTTGTTTGCACAATGGAAGGCAGAAGTAGCAACAATGTATCTTTTTGAAAGTTACAATATATCTTTTTGTCTGTGGCAGTATGACAGATTTGCACACAGGTGAGCAATGTGTAAACTGGTTATTAAGTTTTATCATTAAAAAAATGTGGGACTTGAATCATGGTCTACATATCCTATGTGCTGTGTACTTCATAGTGATTACCAGGTGTGCTACACACACAGTTGACTCACAGCTCTAATTTATGCTGTTCCTATCATGAAGGCAACTTTCATTAACTTTAAAATATTTATACATTTCACTGTGTTTGCTCTAAGCCATGTGTCACGTAAATATATATATTTAAAAAAAATACAAAATACATTTTAACACATGTTCAAGATTTTTACAAAACTCTGGATTTGAACTCTCATACTAATGAACCCACAAAACACATTGGGACTCGTTTATCTCTGCTTGTCACATAAACAACTTTACAGCAGGAAAGCAAATCATCTGCACACAAACAATTCCTGTTTCCTCTACAGTATTAACAAGACATATATACTTGTACATTCTCATATGTTTATACATGTGTGGCTTACATATTTAGTGCAATGATCAATCACACAACCATTTATGAATATGTTTGCACTAATGCAACTCTGTCTTCTCTTTGTATTGTGTTACTTCTCTTATCTGTGCCATACTCGCAGACATAGTCTATAGTGCATTTTGTATCATTGTCCTTAAATGTATGATAAAAATACATGACAGTGAAAAACATTTTTCAGCGAAGGCATTAGAGTTTGGCTATTAGTGAACAAAAATGATAAATGTTCCCTGTTTAGTTCCATTTAAAAGCTTGCTAAAGTTACTTCCACACTTTGTAAGTGTATCCTGGGTGACAATCCCAATGGAGGTAAGGTAGTCTGAATTGCTGTAGTGTCTTCCTTCTCCCTCCCACTAATCATTCACAGTTGCAATCCATTAGCAAATGATTCAATAAAGCCTACACTAATTTACATGATGTGTTCAAGAACATTCCTATCACTTTTTTGTGCTTTCTAGTCACGCAGAAAGATTACACTAAGTGTACATGTAGTCTACACTTTGTGGTAACCTTTATGAATCCCTATCAATATTTAAAGCTGCTAAAATACCAGTGGGAAAACTAAAATTAGGAGGAAGAAGGTGTGGGTTATGTTTATATTGTCTGTTCACTCAGACCAGTGTACACTTAGTGTAGGCATTGCTACATGATGTCAAAAGTTTGGTATTCAGCAATTCTAGTGAGTTCACACCTCATTTGCATCTTCACCATGCTCAAAGGCCTGAATCAATACTGTAAAAAGCTAACCATGTAGCTAGGGAATTTGAAGGTAAGGAGACTTGTGTATTTAGAGAAAATGGAAGATTGCTCTTTCTTTTGATTTATATGCAGAGAAAGCTTCTAATTTTGCTAAGTTATGATTGTACTGTTCAAGTACATTCTAGATTTTGTAATATGTTACAAAGCAAATTATATATCCAGTAGAAAATTGAACTTTTATCTGTATGCACTTCTTATAAACTCACTTTTAGCACAGGCATTTTTGGAAGGCATTTACATTTCTCAAATAGACGTTATTAACTTTCTTCACAAGTGTTATTGTTTAAATTGCTATTTTATTATATTCTATGTTATTGCAGGGAAATTTAATGTACCATGTCAATGGCACATGTTATGTTTCTCAGATGGCACAGACACACCTCCAGGGGAGTCCTGGGCACAGTGAGAGGTGACTGGCAATCAGATAAAATTTACTTTTCTGTTGTAAATGTGTACACATTGTGAGAACTGTGTTGAAAGCATACAGTATATACCAATTGAATTATGTGGCATTCCTCGGTTTGTACAAACCTTCATTTGTTTCTTGTTTTGGGGGTGGGGAGTGCCACCTACCATTTATGCTTTGTCAGAACAAAAGTGTGTTTCAAGTGTTTTTCTCGTGAAAATATGTAGTCATCTTGTTATTTCAGTAGGAAACATAATACTTTACTAAAATGGTTTTCTGTGGTTTGGACCAAACATTAGTTTGTGTGTGTGTGAGATGTGGTATAACCACAAAATCTTCAGTTTTAATAAATGAAATATGTGTTTTCAAAACTTAGTGTTGACAAATATGTGTATATAAGCAGGAATTTAGTTGATGTTTATGTGTTGTATCCTTCTCTGTTTTATGTCACGTAGGATTATGGCACATGTCAACTGCCTTTCAGTGACTCAGAAAATGATATCACAGTGCAGGTATTCAGGTGCCATGGCACCTTTCTTCTTAAAGAGGACATGGGAATATGGCTACCAGAATGCAGATTTGGAACCTGTTAGTGAATGATGTCAATGCAGTAGGGGATCGCACAAAGACTTATAATGAAGTGCATCATAGGACCACTGAAATTATTTCATCAGCCCGGAGGACAGCAAATGCAGTTGCCCGTGAACAGCTGATTGGGGGGGGGCTGCTACTGAACCCCCACTGACACCAAATGAAGAGTTTCTGTCCATTGTCACAGATCCAAATAGCTCAGTGGAAACTGCACACCAACATGTGATTGATGTAAATCCACATATATGGAGGTTCTCTCGAAAAACTTACTGAAACACCAGAGACCTCCAAAACACAAGTCTGCTACAACTAACACAGTCTCTATAGCACCCATGACACATAGCAACACCAGTATCTCACCCACCAAGCCAGTAAGGTGTAACACTAAAAACCAAAATTTCTTGTCATTGGAGACTCAGTAGTGAGACACATGGATGTCCTACTCACAAGCCTGGACAAGGAGAAAGTTACACTTAGCTGCCTGTCTAGTGCCAGGATTTGTCAGATCACACATGCACTCAGGTCTCTGACTATCAAGTACTGTTATGACTCTGTCATGGTTCATGTTGGTGTGAATGACCTGAGATGTACTTCACTGGACTATATGAAGAAAGACATGGTTGAGCTCTCTTAGTATGTATCCCAGGGAGGTATGTCCCCAGCCTTGAGCAGCATACTATCCTCACCTAGAATGATGCCACAGTATAACTGGCTCAGTTTTTGGCATCATTCAAAGGAGAGCCAGTTCCTGTCAGCCTGGGAAGCCATGGTTAACAAACCTTGCTTCTTTACCAGAGATGGTTTCACCTGGCACCTCTAGGCTTTCGGCTGCTGGCAAAGGCTCTTGCTGCCTCCATAGTGTCTTTTTAGGCAAGGTCTTGAAAACAACATTACCAATGTGGGACTAACCAATCAAAACAAAAGAAGGGTTATGCTGTTAAATTCTAGGAGGTTAAACCAAAAACTGCACTCCCTGAAAGCACTTCTATCACTAGAAGATATAGATGTCTGTGCAGTCACAAAAACCTGGTTCAAGGCCTCAGAGAGTATCCCATCCATACAAGGCTACAATGCCGTCCAACACCTTTATACTGCAAAATGAACATGTAAAACCAAAGGAGGTGGTGTTTTAATCTGTATTAGAGATAAATTCACCTCCAGTCTAGTTAGGCTGGACAACTCCATGGAGCTACTCCAACTCCAGATTATGGTGGGTAAGACCCCCATTAAAGTTATAGCCAGTCATAGATCCCCCTCCATGGGTCATGACATCCACAAAGCCTACTTAACCAAATTGGAGACCATCCAAATTTTATCAAACACACTGGTTATGGGGGACTTCAATTATCCTACCATCAACAGGGAAACCAATGCTAGCCCTAACTCTCTAGCGCAAAAGTTCCTTGACTTTTTTAATTCAAATGCCCTGGAACAAATTGTCCATACCCCAACAAGGGGAGAAAACATTCTGGATCTGGTACTCACCAACATGTCAAACAGATGCACTGCCTCAACTGTCTGACCTTCTTTAGATAAAACTGACCACAAATCAGCACTAACACCAGAACTCACAAAAGGTGAAATCAGACTAAAAAACTTCACCAAGGCAAACTATACCTTCCTAGGTGATGGTATAAATGCATTCCAAGCCCCACCCCAAGCTGGAAGTGGTAACTACACCAAAGCTTACACTAAAGCTCTGTAGAATCACTTGCATAAGTGTATAAACTTGGCCGTACCAGAAAGAATCAAAGCCAGAGCCCCAAGTAAAAACAAGATGCCATGGTAGACTTCCAGCATCAACAAACTTTACAATAAACACAAAAAGTTGCTGTCCAAGAAAACAAAGGCAAGGCCCCAACAATGAAAACCTTAGCCTCAAAAGGCAAATAAGACAGCTTGCCAAATCCGCCTTTGATACAAACTTAGTAAGTATAGCCAAGAATAACCATAAGGCCTTTTACAGCTATGTATGTAACCTAAAGGGTAGGACCCAAGCATGTGCTGAACTAGTGGCCAGTAGTATCACACACACTGAGCCCACAGAGATAGCAAACTGGCTAGCGGATAGGTCTGGTGAAAATTTCACTCCCGTATCCCTTCCTAACTTACATCAACCCCTCCCCCAAACTTCCTCCCACCCTACATATCTGAAGAACAGGTCCTCAAATCCTTGTCCAAGGCAAAAAACACAGCCTCTATAGGACTAGATGGCATCCCAGGCTGTCTTCTAAACAGGCTAAAATATAAACTAGCATCATCACTAAGTACCCTTTTCAATCACAGCCTAACCACAGGCTTTGTTCCTGTGGAATGGAGAACAGCAACAGTTATTCCCCTCCACAAAGGTGGCCTAGCAACAGACCCAGGGAATTGCAGACCTTTAAGCCTGACCAGACTCATCTGTAAGGCCATGGAACGTATCATTATGGACCTCATAACTAAATAAAGACATAGGTGGCCTTCTTATAAAATCTGGTGGATTTCTTTGAAAATGTGACCAAGGCCACTGGTGAGGCCAAATCTGTACACACAGCATACCTTGACTTGGAAAAGGCTTTCAACACAGTCCCACATTCAGACATTACTGATAAACTTAGCAAACTGAATGTAAACCCCTTTGTTGTAAGATAGGTTTCCAACTAGCTCACAAACTGGACACACACTATCAAAGTAGGTGATTCCACATCAACCAGCAGACCTGTCACCAGTGGGGTGCCACAGGGGTCAGTGCTGGGCTCCCTACTGTTTGGTATATACTTCTCAGAAGTTCAGGTCAAAACTAAGGGGTTGTGGTTGCCAAGGTTTACAGACAACTGCAAACTAGGTGCCATTATTAATTCCCCAAGTGATGTCAGTATACTCCAGGAGGATCTCACATAGACCAGCGACTAGTGTATTAGTCACAGTCTCAAAATGAATGCAAAGAAATGCATCATCATTCCCTTTGGCACAAACAATGTCCCTTCACACTATCAAATCAAGAACAATACCCTAAGTACCCACAAAGTGGTAAGGGACCTGGGATCACAAATTGACTGCAACCTTAACTTTGACCACCATGTGTCTACTGTAATAAGGAAAGGTTTCTATGTAGCACACTTGATTAATAAAGACATCACCTTGAGAGCAAAAGAAGTTATAATGCCCCTATACTCGGCACTTATCTGGCCCATAATCGAGTATAATGCCCCATTTGGCATGTACTATATTAAGCACCTGCAGCAATAAGATCTCAGAGGTTTCTAACAAAGAAAATCAAGGTGCTACAGCATGTGGTTTACACAGACTGACTAAAGTCCCTATCACTATACTCCATATCATATAGACTTCCTAGGGGAGACTTATGCCTGGCCTACAGAGCAATCCAAGACCCAAACCTAATGAACTTGCTGCATATCTGTAAATCAAACAGGACTAGGGCTACACTTTCCAGGGACCTAAATATGACCTTCAACTTAAATACGACATACTGGAGGGACTGATTTATCTCCCAGTAACTATCGTGTCTTTAGAACAGGCTACCAGTTCATGTGAAACAGAGCACCTCTATGATATTGTTCAAGAGGAACCTGGATGAGTGGACGGGGCACCATAAATTCTTACCAGAGATAGAGACCACAACCCTCCTGGACATAGACAGTCATCACTAAATGGAAACTTGGGTATTGACTAGCATTTCTATGGTATTACATTGGGACAAAACGGCTAGGCTTAAAGTGACCTCTGGATCGATAATCTAGTAATCTCCTATGATCCTATGTCAGTGCTGATGTGTCTGGGAGGACAACTATCTCCCAGGAGGAGCTTCCAGGTAAGCTTTACATATGGAAAGTTTTAGATTTGCTTGTATAGTAAAATATATAAAAATTAATTAATACTTTCTGAGGAATTTTTTTTATGAACACATTGATAAATTAATAGACTTATATGACACTCTTGTTCATTACACATGGCTGTGGGTGGACATTTCAGCCAAGTTTTAGTTAAAAGTATTCTTAATGGACGCATAGGCAGCTGTGTATTCACTGTCCCCCTTTATTAATCTCATTGTGATGTTTAATTTGTGTCCTTCCCTTGCTTCATTTCTTCCAGGACCATCCTGCCAACCCAGTGTGGAGTATTTTGCACATGGTAAACAAAATGTTTTTCATTAATAATGACCATTTGTCAGATATATGCATTTATCTGTATGTGTGAGGTGGGTGAAATGAGTGTGTGCATTGTTGTACCATCTGCGATAGTTGGCCAGTGTTAATCATATAAATGATTTTAAATATTTAGTGTAGTATTAATTTCGTTCCTGTGTTTGTTGCTTATTATTACAGCTGATCCTAACAGTGTAAGTGTTGGACTCTTACCACCTGATGTCAGGGGATATGTAGACTCTGATGATGATGGTGGCCAAACAGAGGCACAGACAGAGATGCAGAGGTTGAATCTGACATAGAGGTTGACATTCAGCCATCCCCTGTATTTCCCTCATGCACAGTCAGTAGGCCTATGCATACCTGTTCCACTGAGTCCTCAGATATGGACAGGTGGAGAGTGAGACACTTGCTCAGGGTAGTGTGGTTACTGTGGCTTCAGTGCCGGTTGACTCTGTCCACAGCCAAAGTATGAGCAAGGTGCCATGTAGGAGGGTTGTTGGGGTGCTCAGCAGAGGCCTGCTGTCCACCCACCACCAGATCTTATGTCATTACTTGCCAGTCGATGTACATTTATGGCCATCATGGAGGTACAGGTACATTCCAATAGAGCCTCTGAGGACATGCTTACAGTTGTAGATGTGGCACAGGCACACATGCATGACTGCCTCCACCCTGTGGCAGATTCAGTGGATTGGGTGAATGACATAATGGAACTGGCAGTGCCTGTGATGGAATGCATGTTGGGAGGGGGGCAGCAGCCACGTGGATGTAGGTCAGCAACACCATTTGCTGTTAGCTAACATGGCCATGCCCAGACTTGCTCCCATAGTGGCACTACTTCCACTGCTCCATCAGTGGCTGAAGTGTCCACATCCAGACGTGGTAGGCCATGGGGCCATGGTCCTGGGCGTACTCGTGAGAAGAGCTCATCCAGCAGAATTCAGTCATGTTTGGGTAGCAGCAGCACATCTGACCATGGGCATGGATATGAAAGTTCTCAGGGTCAGGAGTGACGTCAATGAACTGTTACCTCTACCATGTATGGCTTACACCTGTCTGACATGCCAGGATGTAGAGCTAGCACAGAGCTTGGCTGTGTTCTTGCAGGTACTCACACACATGTTTCACCTTGAATGCCCATACAGACACATACACATAACAGATACATGGGTCATTAATGAGGCTTGCAGCTCATTTTGTCTCATTGGCCATTTGAATATTCATCTAAATTTCTGCCTGCCTGTCTTTCTTACTCACATGCATTCACTACCTTCCATGTCAGCCTTGGCCTCCTGTCTTCCCTCCCCCCCAAACAACACCCTGTGCAAATGATAACTATGCCATCTCCCTGATTCTATCTTTTGGATTCAGGGATACACAAGTCTTTTATCTGATGCATGCTTTGCATAGCTGACTGAGTGCTTAGTATATATGTGTTTGTGATGCTCTTTTGAAAATTGTACTGCTTTCTTACAGGTTTTTGTATTGTGTGTATCTTTCATGCAGGAGACCTATTAGTTGATAAAGAGCACACATCTATTGACATATGTCAGTCCTGTCACATACTGATGTCATCGCTGTAAAACCCACCCACCGTTTACTTAGGTACATTAGCGAGTAATAGTATGGAAGGATTGGCCATTTATTTGTGTTCTTAGCCATTTATTTTCCTATTCTAGGTTCAACACTTACCTTGACAGTATAGCAGTAAGAAGTCTTTTAATTTGTGGCTGACTCTCTGTGATGCTAGCAGTACACAGCCATAACATGGGTAAGTAAAGGTTATGAGCATTGCCTTGCATCAGTTTTACTATATGTATCTGCATAGAATGAAAGTTAACCCCCTAGGTGGTCAGCATGTATGTTAGCCATTGCCCCTTGGCCAGGGCAAGGGCATATTGTTCATGTCTTCATCTAACAACACCAACAGAGGCTGGTGGTTCCCCATCTGACTCCTCACCTGTGTGTGGCTGTGGTGACCTTGCCAGTGGTGGTGAGATGTGTGCCCCTTCCCCTTGGTGTTCCTGTTGAAGCTGTTTTCTCAAGTTAATATTGTGAAGGATAGTACAGATAGTGAAAATGTTAGCACAAGTACTGGGACTGTACTACAGGGCTCCCCCTGATGTATCTAGGCACCAGAACTGTGACTTCAGCAGTCCAAACGCACACTCAGTGATATTTCCTGTTTGAGCATGTGCCTCAGTGGGTGGGTGTGCATTTCTGATGGTGATCATAAGACATGGTTCGACTGCATACCCTGCATCACCCAATAAGTGACCTTGTGAGATATCTCCCCTAAAAAACCTCTAGTAGAGTTGAGAGTTGTGTCAGATATGGAAGTTGTGGTAACTGCCGGGGTTGCCAGCACATACATTCAGGATGATTCACTTAGCATTACATATGACATAGCCGCTAATGGAGTGGAAGCCCTTTCTGTTAATGTACACCCTTCCCTGTTCCCCAGGTGGTGCTCTGATCTCAATGCATTTAATCTATGGTACCCAGGACTTCAGGGAAGTATGCTACAGGGTAGAAATCTTGCATATTTGTAGCTCTGTCCTTGGGTGTATGGGGAAAATGTATGTAGACACTGGTATGCTGTAGCATAGCATTCAGCAATAGATGCAGGATCCTGGATGCTGATGCCTGTGACACCCCAAGCATATCTCCTGTTGGTCTCTGGAAGGTTCCTGTAGCTAATATTCTAAGTGCTATACATACCTTAGTTTCCACAGGTACTGGTTCCCCTCAGTTTGCCCTTGCTCTCAGTTGAGGATGACAGAGGTTGCAAAGTTCCTGTAGTGCATCTCTATCCACCATGTAGCACTCTACTATTTCCATCTCATGCAGACCATGAAAAGTGAAAGGGGTTCGAGGTCTATTAGCAGAAGCAGCATAGACTTGGGCCTGTTGCATATACACATGCAGAACAGCCTCTAAAATTCTCTTTGTGTAGTGTAGTTTCCATGGTTGTATTCCAGTAGGGTTTGGAATTCGAGACCAAAACCTGCACTGAGTGTGCACAATTGCTTTATAGCTTGTTGAATAGTTCCTCTATCTTGGATTGGTTGATTAGCATACAATTCAACTACTTAAGCTATAATTGCCATGATGTTTACTGTGTTTGTGCAGCTCTATGTGCACTGTAGAGTCACTTACTGAATATAAATCAGTGAGTTACCTTGTGACTGTTGTGCCACAATGAGCACATGGTTTTAGCGCAACATGTAGGCTTTACTAAATCCAGCTCAATAATGGTAGATTTGTGGTAGCAATGGCTATTGAAAAGGGAGGATGATTATACTGGCATGTATTTATATTCCATCAAAAACTGCCATTATGGAGCTTAAGAAATTTTGGGGAGAAATAATTATCTTTCAACAGTGAATATTGCTTATAAGTATGAACTGAAACTTGATTTGCAATAGTGAGGATGTATCAAAGGGACCTAGAAGTGCAAATACAACAAAAGAGGTTAGATTTCTGAAGATGTACATGAAAGTAATTGGTATGGAAGATGTGAATTTAGTAGTATGAACTTAGAATCTATATATTATCCCCAAAAATAACGGCTAGACTGGATACAATTTATATTTCACAGGAACATGTTCATTTAACTGAAAGCTTTGGCACCAATTCAGTAACAATTTCTCATCATGAACTGATAAAAACTAACATAAAAATACAGGGTAATGAAG
Source organism: Protopterus annectens (assembly GCF_019279795.1). Lineage (NCBI taxonomy): Eukaryota > Metazoa > Chordata > Ceratodontiformes > Protopteridae > Protopterus > Protopterus annectens. The sequence continues at coordinate 730,056,356 of NC_056735.1, forward strand.
TAAAAATGAGAAACTACTGCCTTCCCACCTACTTGTTAAAAATGAGGAATTTAAGTAATGGGTAGTGGATATTATTTAAGAGTTATTAGGGAAGATATAAATGTCTTTAGACATGATAGGCAGTGACTGGGATAAAATGAAAATTGAGTTTAAAAATAGGATGGAAATAAAAGAGAAAGAGATATGGTTAAGTAATAAGAATTATCTAGAGGGCTGACAAAGGTTAAAATATTACAGAATAAGGGGAATCTCACAGAACAGGAAGAGATGCAACTGCAGAGTGCTAAAGAGAAAATAAAAGCACATTTGGATAATATGCATGAATTTAGAATGATTACTCTTAAGCAACTATTTTTTAATAACAACTCCAAAGCACAAAAACTTTTAGCACAACAACTAAGGCAACAGAAATCAGAAAGGGTTGTCGCCAGACTTAGGCAGCTTGTAACAAGAAAAATAACCAGAGATCCTGTACAGGTATTAGAGATATTTTGGAAATTTTATGAACATTTGCATAAAACATAGAAATATGGAAATCAAGAAAGAGCACAAAAGGAAATATTTATGGAAGATTTAATTATGCCAAGGTTGAAGGTATATGAGGCTCAACAGACTCCCTATTAGTGTCAGCACTTGAAATGCTGAGTGCCAAAAAGCTTAAAAAAAAAAGACAGAAAACCCAGTGAATAGTGAATCTCAAAAATCGATCTTATCCTTAAAACTTCTTTTTGCAGGAGGAGCCAGACACCCAACCCCTGTGGGTGGCAAGCCCCCACCCTCCATACTTATATATACCAACTCTAAGATCACTACACCTCTGAGAAAAGAGAATATTTTGAGAAATGGCATCTCAAACTTAGTATATGTAAGTCTGATCTTTCAGGCAGTCAGTCTTCATGTAGAGGGTACCGACATTTCAAATGGTTACTAGCTCAACGACTGACAGTTAAGCTGGGAGATGATCTAAAAAACAGTGATGTATAATCAATCTGTTGGAAAGTTTCCAAGAACAGATGGTATTCTTCAGAAAGTTAGGAGGGAAGAAAGCGATAATTTGGGAGATTTTATTTAAAAGCATTATAAAAGGAGGGGAAGCACCAACACATTGGAAGAAAGATGTTGTGACTATATTATCTAAAGATGATAAAGACCCATCAGATCTAGCTTCATATAGACCCATTTGAATTTTAAACCATGATTATAAAATGTTTATGTCTATTCTGGCTACAAGAATAACAGAGGTGTTGCCATAATTGATAGATATGGATCAGTGTGGTTTTGTGGAGGGGAGGCAAACATTTGATAATGTTAACAGATCAGTGATGACCCAGACAGAAGCAGAATGTAAGAAAATACTACTGTTGTGGGTTGGTCTTCATGCAGAGAAGGCATCTGACAGAGCAAGCTGGGATTTTATGAGTAGGACAATGGAAGTATTTGCATTCCCTGATACAATATAAGGTTAATTAGGAGGATATATGATGGATCAGAGGCAAGAATTAAAGTGGAAAATTTCCTCTCTGATAAGTTGTGTTTGAACAGATGAACCAGCTAGATTGGCTTCTTTCCCGTTTGTTATTTGCTTTATATTCAGAGCAATTGGTAAACAAAATAAGGGACTAAGAAATGCAAGGATATAACTGGTATAGTAATCAAGAAAAGCTAGCTTTATTTGCAGATCATATAACTTCGTACTTGATAAATTCAGAAAAGGACATTTCAGTGTAATGGAACATTTTGAGACAATTTCATGTATTTTTGGAATATAAAATCAGCAAAGATATTAAAAAAAACATTTATAGTCATTATGTACCCTACATAAATTGGTTCAGCAATACCCATATCTATGGAGACATGATAAGATGAAGTATTTAGGTGTATAGATTAAAATTACTTCTATTTTGGCAACTAAGGATATTTGAGAAGAGACTAAACAAAAGATAACACAAAAACTGAGAAAGTAGAAACACTTGTTTATAGATATTGATAGTAAGGTACAAGCAGCAAAAACATTTTAGTCTGTTGATTTTTATATACAGTTCAGGCATATGATTATGGGTCTATATTATGCTATCGAACATTTATAAGTTTGAATATCATATGGTCATCACCATATGATCAAACTTGTAAATGTTTGAAAACAAATAAAAAACAAAAACCAAAAATTAACTCCTGAACGTCTTAAGCAGGGGGGCAAGCCTCCCTGCACCCACCACACCCCCGCTACTTAAATATACCAACTCTGAGATCGCACTACAGTGCAGAAAATGAACATCTTCCCATTCTGTGCTGTAATGAAGATCTCCGTTGACAAGCTCGCACATCAAAAAAATTCAAACATATGGTGCTGACCATATGACATTCGATTTTTTCGCTGGGCAATAATGTGATAGGGAACCTTTTCATCAACTAGTGGAGAAGTTGTGGGCAATAATTAATAAAGAGTTGAAGGAATTTATCAGTGATGGGAAGATGGCAAGAGTTAAGAGGGATATGTTGATCCTTCCAAGAGAACAAGATGGTTTAGGATTACTTAATTCAAAGGAGTATTTTAGAACTACACAGTTAAGGCTCATATATAACACAATCAGAAGAGTATAATTCAAAATGGAAAGGGATGATGATGAAGCATGAGGAGATTAAAGAAACAGGGACAGACTGGGATTTTGGATGCAGATCTACAGAAAGAAGAATAACAACCATATAGAATAGTAGAATAACTAAGCTAAGACAAGAATGGAGAAAGGAGATTTTGCCAATAGGGATGACTGCAAGCAGGGGTAAAGAAAATAGGCAAATGAGCTGGAATTTACTGGAGAAAAGTGGCAAAGGAACCAAAGTATTCAGAGCAAATAACTAGAGCGGGAAAAGTAATAAAGTGGGATAAGGTCAAGAAAGCATTTAGACTGCAGGCTACAGACTGCCTAAAGTAGAAAAAATTGTCAAGAAAGACTGGAAAAGCAATTTACTAGGGAACCACAGGAGGACATATTTATGGCTCCCAAGTATTCAACACGGTCAAGAAAGTTTAGTATTTTTGAAGTGTTTGCATAGGTATTTTTATACTACAACCAGAGGTCAAAGAATTTTTCCTCAGGTAGGCAGGAAGTGTTGGAGGTGTGATGGGGAAGAAAGAGGTAACTGGAAACACGTTTTAGGGGTGCAAGGAATTAGATTTTAAAAATTTTCTATAGAATACTGTTAGAAATATCGGGTGAGAAATGGCTGTAACTAAGGAAATGATTCTTTTGAGTTGGGACACAGGATCTGAATTGTCTAGATTCTTTTGAGTTGGGACACAGGATCTGAATTGTCTAGATATAGTAAGGCCTTGTTAAGTGTAATTCAGTTGGTTGCAGAAATACAGCTGCTAAAAATGGAAGTCAAAGTCTAAAGCAATTGTATATGAAGTACTGAATATTGTAAAAGAGATAAAAGAACTCGGAGGTCTTTAGAAAAGGGGAGGAGTAAATTATATAGAAATAAATGGAAATTGTGGGAACAATACATGCAGAATAATGTTGAGTAGTGTGAGGTTTAAGTGAAGGCAGGAATTTAGCAATTTATGTAATTCTGGATTGATGATAGTTATAAAGAAAGAAAACATGATGTATATGTATGCAAATGAAAAAAATGTTAATATGATTTTTTTCTTTGCTATTAATGCATGTTTGCTTACGTTTTAAGTGATAATTTAAAGAAAGTGTTAATACATAAGCAATGGGCTCATTTCCTGTGGTGTTTCAATTGATAAGATCAGGACCTTTGATACAGTCAGCCAAAACTAACTCCAAAAACTGTGCAAATAAAATTTGGGGAAAATACAATTAACTGGGTCCAAAGTTACCTTTTCAAATATATTCTAACGTGCTATGATAATGGAATTCTTCCCACCAGTGCTCTCCATTTCTCTATCCTAATGCCTCCACTTTTCTTCAACTTCATAAATGACATCACTTTAAATCTCTCTGACTTTCAACTACTAATTCATGCTGATGATATTCTTGTGTCAGAGTCCAGCAAAACCTCTGAGAAATTACAGACAAAAACGCAGGCAAAATTGTTTAATCTATCCACATGGTCACGCAACAACAGCATACTACTACTAAATTCTAAGAACTTTAATGTTATAGTCTTTGCAACACCTCAGAAACTATTTGCCTTCTGCTACTTCTTAAAGATATAAAGGTAACTGCATTCCAAATGTTGCACAAAAAAGTATCAAGGTCTTTTCTCTTGACTCTTGTCTTACCTTCTTCCTCAATACTGATAACATTTCCACTAAGGTGCTAACAGAACTGAAACTCTGTCCCTGGTATACCTACTTACTTTTGCCAATAACTCTTAAAGCTTAAATGCTAAAAATGCCCCAGTTCAAAAACTAGAATATGAATTTCCTCTACTTTGTCTACACTCTACCATAAACACACTTAAATGACATAATATTTAGCTCTGTTCTGCTAGCAGATATGAAGATGCATTACTGTGATCTTTTAAAACAGATCAACAGGCTTCCCATTACTAGCAGGACAGTCTTTCTCCATGTTACCTTGAATTACAAAATTCACCACATTGGTTATTGTCCTCCACTGAAAAGAATACTACCAATTAGGGAAGTGAATTAACCCTAAGGCGCAACCAGGATGACTCTTACTCTAATCATACTAAAACTGAAAACTGCCATTAGAGAAAAAGCATTCTCAGGACTAAGATACACTATAGACACTGTTCTATATGCCTTGTCCACACCAAGAAGAATGCTACCTCCAACACTCCCGAAGTTAAAGACAGAACTCAAACACATACAGACAATTGGTGTGGTAAAGAATGTAACTGAATGGTGTGCTCCCACAGTTCCAATCAATAAAAAAGAATGGCAGAATAAGAATATACTTTGACTTGAAAACATGAAATGACACCGTTGAGAAAGAGACATTTATTATACCTGCCATAGTGGCTATTACACTGAAGCTGGTTGATACCAAAGTGTTCTCCGCATTAGATGCTTCAAGTGAGTATTGACAGATGCACCCAGAGAGAAACAGCCAAAAACAAAAAAGCATCATTTATTTAACTTGGTAACCCAGGTAGAACACAAATCCAAATGAACCTAGATCAGTCTCAGCCTAGACAAATATAAATAACAGTAGACAATCAAGTTAACAAGAAATGTTATGAATACAAACAAAATGCTGTGTGAATATAGCAATGAATCAATAACAGTACTACTAATAATATACACAGTACAGGGAACAATAGGAAGAGATGATTAGAATAAGGAGGAATGAAGAAAGAGAGTGAAATAGTGAAAGTACAGAGCACAAGTATAAAAGTAAGGTAAAGGCACACATAAATTAACTACACACAAAGCAGAAGAGATGTCATATATTAGTACTGGGAAACAATGTGAGGAGGACAAATGTAAACTGACTCAGACTTCAAATTATTTTTAAGTGGAGCACAGAATGAAGGATACTATTAATTCATTTGGAAGGTTTTGTTTTGAAAGACTGCCATTTGGTATAACTTTATTACCAGAAATATTTCAACGTGAGTTAACTAACCTGTTGAATAAGAGTAGAGGCATTTTTAGTGTTACTGATGATGTGCTAGTGTGCGATCCTGATAAAAAGACATGACTTGAACTTGGAAACAGTGTTCCAAACTATCAAAAACTCACTTGTGAAAATGAGTAGTAGTCTGAAAAGTCTTGAGGTTTAGTATTTTGGACCCTGTATAACTGTTAGTGGAATCAGAATAGATGGAAGCAAGGTGAAAGCAATAGCAGAGTTATAATGTTCAAACTGCATAACTGAATTATGTCAGGCCCTAAACATGATAATTTTCTTGGTCAAATTCATACCAGATCTATCAACAGTGTTATGTCCACAAATTTACATAAGAAAGATATACATGGGGGAGTTTTCAAGCCCATGCTTTCAGCAAGTAACTAATGTCTGCTCTAGCACTTGCATACTACAAAGTTAAACACCTAAAGTGAGTTCTGATGCCAGCAGTTATGGCCTAGGTGCTGCGTTACTCCAAATGGATACATAATTTTCTGCCTTTTTAATTTCTCCAAATCTTCTGAGTTTCTAAAACCATGGCAGAAATGGACCCCATTCCTAAGCCAAAGTATGATTAAAGTTCATGAAAATAGTAGACTTTTATCTTCTTTTCATGGACCATTATATCTGGTTTTCTGGCATCTATCTTTTGAACTGTTGGTAAAGGATGATCCTATGTGATGTAGACTTTGTCATTTTCTATGATGTTTTGTGGCTCATGTTCTCAGTGTTTTTCATCCTTTTCAATACCATAATGTTTGCACAATCAAAAATAATAGCAAGTGAGGTGTCACACACAGTTACGGCCGAAAAAACTTTAATTGAGAAATAAAAATATAAAATATGCAAGTGCTTTCACATCAAAGACCCTTTATCAGACATATCAAAGCAGTTATTCACATTCATTTAAATAATACAGATTAACTGATCACTGTGTCCTCCACCAATCACAGTAGTACATCAATTAGATGTTAATTCTAAAAATACCTCAACCTACAAAAAAACGTACTGGTATATAGATATACTAAATCTCACAGATAAATTAAAAACACCTATCAATTGGCAGCTTCTCATATCAAAAAATATATAAACAATATATACGTATGTGAAACACACACACAAAAAGAAAGAAACTATACAGTATAAAGCTAAGACCACTTTATTTAACAGGGCAGTTAATGTAATGAGATGTAAAAAAACACTTACGCCAATAGATGGCAGCATTAACTGCACTGTTAAGTAAACTGGTCTTAGCTTTATACTGTATATTTTATCTTTCTTATGTGTGTTTCACATACATATATATTTTGAATATATATATATATATATACATATATATATATATATATTTGTATATATATATATATATATATATATATATATATATATATATATATATATATATATATATATATATATATATTTGCCTTCACCCAACCTAATCCAAGGGGGTTCTCGCTCTGGTTCCCAAGCTCTACAACTCTCATAGTTATCTTCCTATGAGCCCATCTAAGCTCTCAACAATTTCTATAGCTTCTCTCTAAGCTCTCACCTCCTACAGCTACCATCACACAGCCCAACTTTGTAAATATTGTAAATAGCATTCTACTGTTGATGTGTGTATGTAAAGCATATTTACATTTTCTTAAAAGGTTTGTATGTAAACTGTTTCCACACCTAACCCATATCTGTTTTCCTCAAATGAAACTCTGTGATCCCTACCTTCAAGCTTAATGAATTTGTTAACTATGCATGATAATGAATGCATTTATGAGTACATAAGATCTTTAATATTAACTATAATTTGTATATAAATTGTATAATGCATCTTAGAGCTTTTCTCCCTGGGCCTCCACTGAAAATGGGTCAATTTGGCCCAGTGGACCTCCCCGATAATCAAATTGCAAATAATCAAATTGTAAATAAATAAATATTTATTTATTTATTTTTAATATTTCTAATTCTCAATAATAATGTATTTTCCTTTAATGATAAATATTACTTACAGTCCAAAGTAGTTGCCATGGGCACATTCTGTGCCAACTCATATGCCAACATCGTAATGGCACACTGGGAGGCTAATTTTGTATTAAATAAGACAGAGTTTTCCCAGTATATTCCATATTATAGGAGATTTGTGGATGATGTTTTTTTGATATGGAATGGCCCAGCTGCAGAGCTTGAAGCATTTTTAGTATATATTAATTCAACTACAGATTTCTTAAGATTTGTAGGAAAATGATCTAGTGAAGGGAATGAATTTCTGAACATTTTTGTACAGAAACAAGGTAATATAGTACAAACAGAATTATTCAGGAAAGCATGTAGGAAGAATAATTTTTACATTGTAATAGCATGCACCCATCCTATATGTACAGGAATTTGATTCAAGGGCAAGGGCTCAGAGTCTCTAGGTTAACCAGCACAGATACTTTGTGCAATATAGCTCTGAAAGGATTGGAACATGAGCTATTAAAAAGAGGCTGCAAGAAGAACAAATGTGTTCCTCTACAAGATGAGAAATTTACAGATAGGGGGAATAAAGGGAGACCATTTTTTAGACCTAGAAGAGATTCAGAAGTAGTGAATACTGTGAATAATGAAGATACCTTTAAAGGATGTAGCATTACTATTCCGTTCTCCACCAATAATAAGGCAGTACATTAGGTGATTACCAAGAAATGGGGGATTTTGATAGCTGATGAAAGGATTATTAGCATTGTAGGAATTTAAAAGTACTGTATTTTATATTTCTGTTACCTAAGTGTTTCAATGAATAGTTAGTTTTAAAAGTACTGTATTTTATATTTCTGTTACCTAAGTGTTTCATTGAATAGTGTGTTGTGTGTCTCTCTGAAGTTAGTTTTAAAAGTACTGTATTTTATATTTCTGTTACCTAAGTGTTTCATTGAATAGTGTGTTGTGTCTGTCTGCTGTAAGGGTGTTGTGGTCTTCACACTTCATTGTTAACTGATATTTAACCTTTAGCCTGGAGGGTTTCCTCTGTACTTTAAGTGCTAGCCACAAGTTTGAGAATCCATTTTATGCTCAATTTCTGAGTGATTTGATTGCTACAATCAACTGCATTAGAAGCTGAAGTTAAGTACAAACTTGCAGTACTGTACTTTAGTTTTAAAAGTACTGTATTTTATATTTCTGTTACCTAAGTGTTTCATTGAATAGTGTGTTGTGTGTCTCTCTGAATTTTTCCCACCCACCCTCTCTGTTCTTGGTTTGGTGCTAATGTTGGTGGCTGTGAATTTCCCGCCCCTCCTGTAAATTTGTATTTGAGCACTCCTCCTGGGTCCATCTCATTTGCTCACTTAACCGAGTACAGTGAGATCACATTCTGAGTCTAGTGTTTACTCTACTTAATACAGAGAGAAGATTTGAGAAGGCCAACCCCCTTAGGTTCTTCCTTCCTCCATCCCTGCGTTTTACTAACAAGACTGGACTAGACAGTCAAGAGGAGAAGGTAAACACTTGCACCACACCACACTCATCACATAGTCCCTCAAATCCTACACCACCAAAACACACACATAGAAACACAAAACACACACCTACATTTGCGGAGGCTCTCAATAAAAACCTGCCCAAGCAACAGGGACCTCCAAAGCAGAAACGCAAGCAAACTCCACCCCCCAACACAACCCAAATGACACAATGCCCACAAACTCACTGTGCCACTCAACCACAGCCCATAAGGCATAACAATGTACCCAAAACTCTAGTCATAGATGACTCTATAGTCAGGCACACTGATGTTCCACTCACCAGGCTAAACAAGGAGAAAGTTACTGTCAGCTGCCTGTCAGCTGCCAGGATCTGCCACATAATGCATGCACTTAGGTCACTCCACAACAAGTACAAATATGACTCTGTCATTGTCCATGTTGGTGTGAATGATCTGAGACATACCTCCCTGGTCGACATGAAAAGAGACATGGAGGAGTTCTCAGATCTTGTAGCCCAGGCAGGTATGACCCTAGCCCTAAGTAGCATCCTGCCATCACCCAGAATGATACCACAATACAAGAACAAAATGATTGACTTCAACAATTGGCTAAGCTTCTGGTGTCATTCTAAGGGGATCCAGTATTTGTCTGCCTGGGATGACATGATCAACAGACCCGGATACTGGCTAAGGTTCTTGCCACCCCTATAGTGCTTTTTTTTAGGCAACGTTCAAATGACAAATTCACCACCGTAACAGATACAAGCCAGCAAAATCTGAGGGTAATGCTACTCAATGCTAGAAGTCTAAACCTCAAAATGCACTCACTTGAGGCATTCCTTAAAATGGAGAACATCAACGTCTGTGCAGTGACTGAGACCTGGTTCAAAGCTCCAGAGAGCACCCTGCATTACCAGGCTATAATTCATACCACACATTTTGGCCACCTAAACTGGACCGAAGCACTAAAAGTGGAGGCGTGTCCATATTCATTAAGGATATCCACACTTTCAGGCTAGTTGCACAGCATAATGCATCCGAGATTATCCAAGTGCAACTAACTCTGGGCAAGACCGCAATCCAAAGCCCCCACCATGCTCCAGGATTCCCACTCCTCATTTCTTGATACACTGGAAAATATTACGGTACAACCCAACACCCTAATAATGGGTGATTTCAACTACCCCACCATTAACTGGGAAAACTATTCATGTACCAACTCTTTTGCTCAACGTTTTCTGGAATTCATAAATTCCAATGCCTTGGATCAACTTATTCACACCCCCACCAGAGGCAGCAATATCCTAGACCTGGTCATTACCAACATGGGCAACTGGTGTTCCACACCAGAGGTCAATTCCTCATTGGTCAGATCCGACCACAAGCTAATCACCCTAGACATCCACATCCTGGCCCCACCATCCATTAGGGAAACCACCGTAAAAAAAATTCTCCAAAGCCAACTTCACACGTCTTAAGACAGAAGTGGCAAACTTCATGACACCCATGCAGACGGACAATAGAGGTAGGACTGCTGAATCATATACAAATGCACTTTATAAGCACTTACACGAGTGCATGGATCGTGCTATCCCTAACAGAACCAAGATGCTATTCTCCAAAAAAAGGAAGCCAATCTGGTGGTTCTCTGCCATAAACAAACTCTACAACAGAAGAAAGAAACTGTTGCAAAAAAGAGTAAAATCCCATGACTGGAGGAACTCCCTGGTCAACCTCAGTAAGAAGCGGAGATCCCTCATAAAATCCTCCAAAGCTAGTTACAAAAACAAAATTGCCACTGACTCTAAAGACAACCACAAAGCATTCTATAGCTATGTCAAGAATTTCAATGGCAACACTCAGATCTGCTCTGAGTTACAGCACAATGGCACTAAATATACAGAACCAATTGATATTGCCAACATCCTGGCAGATAGGTTCGGTGCTAACTTTACCCCCCTTTCACCCCCTAGAGGGCCCATCTCTATACCGGAAGAATGCAAAGTTCCTGTAATCACAACTGCACAGGTAAAAAACACACTCTCCAAAGCCAAGAACACAGCACCCATGGGACCTGACAATATCCCAGGCTGCGTTCTACACAAACTACAGAAAGAACTGGCACCTCACCTAAGTACCATGTTCAATCACAGCCTCAACTCAGGCTTTGAGCCCACTGAATGGTGCACTGCGACAGTTATCCCACTCCACAAAGGAGCCACGACAGACCCCGGAAACTACCGCCCCATTAGCCTGATGAGCCTGGTCTGCAAGGCCATGGAACATATCATCATGGAACTCATAAACAAAGACATTGGTAATCTCCAAACTCTGGACCCCACCCAGTTCGGGTTTGTAAAAGGTAGATCATGTCTTCTAAACCTGATAGACTTCTTTGAAGCAGTCACCAAAGCCATAGATGAGGGTAAGGTGGTTTACACAGCCTATCTAGATCTTGCAAAGGCTTTTGACACCATCCCCCACTCTGGAATTATAGATAAACTCACTAAACTAGGTATAAATCCTTATGTCACAAAATGGATTGCCAACTGGCTCATGGACAGAACCCACACTGTGAAAGTAGTAGACTCCAAATCCAACTTCAGACCAGTGACAAGTGAAATACCACAGGGTTCAGTCCTGGGTCCTCTCCTGTTTGGTATCTACTTCTCTGAAGTACAGGCTAACACAGAAGGTCTTTGGCTAATGAAGTTTGCAGATGACTGCAAACTAGGAGCCATAATCGAAACACCTAACGATGTGGACATCCTACAAAAGGGCCTCGCTGAGACAGATGCCTGGTGTCAAAGCCATGGCCTGAAGCTCAATGCCAAAAAGTGCACTGTCATCCCCTTTGGTAAAAACTCTGTACCAATGAACTACCACATAGGTAGTAGTTTACTTAACACCAAAAGTGTGATAAGAGACCTTGGGACGCAGGTGGACAGTAGTCTCTCTTTTGATAATCACATTGTCACAGTGGTCAGGAAATCCTTCTATGTGGCACACCTCATCACAAAAGGTTTCTCATCCAGAAAAAAAGAGGTCATTGTTCCTCTCTACTCATCACTCATTAGACCCATTATAGAGTACAACGCTCCTTTTGGTATGTACCTCACAAGACATCTACAACAACTGGAAGGCCACAGAAATACCTCACAAAGAGGATTACTGGCCTCAAACAGATGCCCTACATAGACTGTCTCAAAAAACTCCAGCTTTACTCCGTCGCATATCACCTACTCAGAGGCAATTTCTGCCTAACATACAAAGATATGTCAAACCCAGAGCTGTTAGACATGCTCCACTTAAAGAAATCCCAATCCCTCCAAGCTACACGCTATAGGGACCTAAACCTTGTCACCACAATAAACAGAACATGCTGGAAGGATAGATTCCTCTCCCAGAGACTTCCCATACTCTGGAACAGACTACCTATCTATGTCAAACAAAGCTCCTCATTAGCACTCTTCAAGAAAAATCTTGATGATTGGATGGGAAATAGAAAATTCACCTCAGGGATCGCTCCTGTGGCTCTGCTCAACAGGGGCACAGGAAAATAGTTTTCTTGGGTGGCAAAAGCCAGGGTACCTTTCTGGCTAGGCTTATATAGGCCCTAGGGCCAATAGCCTAGTACCTACCTATGAACCTATAAAGACCTCAATATGCTTATAGGAATACTAAGTCTTTGAAGAGGCTACTTTGTTATGAGAGAGGAAATAACAAGAGAGTTCAATCAGTAAGGAGGGGGACTTTTGGATGCAGAAGCTGTAATCATTGCACTTTTATGGCAAATAGCAACAGCTTCATACACCCTATTACCCAGAGAGTCTACGGGTTTAAACATTATGCCGACTGTAAGACTAGAGATTTGATATATTGAGCACACTGCACAAAGTGCCCAGCATTTTATGTAGGGAAAAAAACAACCAGACTTTGAGAGAACGTGTAAAGGAACATCTGTATGCTATTAACAAGAAGGATGAGAGTAATGCACTCGCTAGACAAGTTTGAAGCCATAGCCTCTCTCACAAATTTGTCTTTTTAGTTTTAGAACTGGTTAATAAGAATGCTAGGCTAGGTAATTTTAAGAATTACACTGACAGATTAGAAATGAAATTGATAATTAGACTATAGGCAGATAAAGCCTGTGGTTTAAATGATAGAGCATCTTTGAAACCAACTCTTATAGATAAACCCCTGACACACTGAAGACAATGTTTTTATTATTTTAGAGGTTTTTATATACATAAGAGGGAGAAATTTTGTTTTTCTTAAGTGTTTTTATGTTTTTTTATGACTATTTGATGTACTACTGTGATTGGTGGAGGACACAATGATCAGTTAATTTGTTTTATTTAAATGAATGTAAATAACTGCTTAGATATGTCTGATGAGCATCTTTGATGCAAAAGCGCTTACATATTTTATATTTTTATTTCTCAATTAAAGTTTTGTCAGCCGTAACTGTGTGTGTCACCTCAAGTGTTATTACTTTTTATTGTTTTTGTTTTCATTGAAGTGCTTAGTCCTCTGACTTATATATTTTTCCTGGTAATGTTTGCACAATCCCCACTGCAACAGTCTCACCACATTATTATGCCTTTCAGTGTACAGTCCTTCTGCCATTAAAATGGCGCAACCAGCAACGAGGTGTTTAACTGTTTCCAATTTCGTTTTGCAAAACCTAACATTTGTCTGTTTCTCCCACATGTTCAGTGGACTTTGTAAACCAACGTGTATGTAGCCCACTATCTTTCATCTCTTGGTTTGAATTTGCCTCTCCTTAACCATTCCTGTGTTTGTTCCTGGTCAACATCAGGTTCTTCTAGATGTTTACTATACTTGCAACTATATTTATGCATTTTCCACATTTCTTGCCTTCTCATCTGGTCATTCACCTTATATTCTTTCTTTTCTTTTTTTTAGCGCATTCATTTGCTCCCTGATTTTTACCTATTCTGGTTTGATTTCCATTCCTGCTTGATGCCAATATGCGTCTGCTAGATTAAGCAGAGAAGTCATCATAGATTTATTCTCCTCATGTTTCAAAACTTTCACTATGTTTGGGTCTTGTGAGATCAGCAGATATGTGTGGAGTCCCACAACTGCAGATCTATACATGTAATCAGTTTCAAGGAGGCCCATCCCTCCTTCAGAACAGGGAATATATAATCTTGGTAAGCACTGATTTTTATAAATCATTTGGTGAGCATGAAGCATCCTTCTTGTTTTCCTATCTAATCTATCCAAAATGTTTTGGGGCCAGTCAATCACTCCAAAACTGTAAGTTAGGACATGAAGAGCAAATTGGTTTATAGCTTGGATTTTGTTCCTAGATGTCTTTGCTGTTTTCAGGATTAATTTAAGTCTTCTGAAATATTCCTTACTAAGTTTTATTCACATTTGTCTGTGTTTTATTGCTGATCCTTCAGTTTCCAAATATTTATACACTCCTTCTTGTTCATGTTCTTTTATATCACATTCTTGTCTCAAACTGATGTTTTCCTGGTGTTGCAGTTTTCCTGCTTTAAAGGTTGCTTTTGCACATTTATTAAGACCAAACAACATTCTTGTATCATCTGAAAAAGTTTTGACAACTTACAGTAGTGCTTTCTGTTCCTTATCTGATGAGCTATACAGTTTCAAATCATTGACAAAGAGAATATGAGAAGTCTTTACATTTTGTTGCTTTCTAGGAGCCAAATTATAGCCATGGCCTAAGCTGTTAAGTAGACAGCTTAATGGGTTAAGGGCAAGGCAGAATAGCAGTGGTGACAAGGAGTCACCCTGTAATATCCCCAATTGAATTTTTCTCCCTGGGATAATAATTTGTCCTTTATCATGGCTTAATTGTAAAGCGGTCTGCCACTCTTTCATGGTCACTGTAATATAATTGGTCAGTGTAGGATGGATCTTAGCACTCTTTTATCCATGAATGTGGGATACTATCAAATGCCTTTTTGTAGTCAATCCAAACCATACTTAGATTCTTCCCCATTTTACATTTCTCCACTATGATTTTATTTAACAACAAATGATCCTTTGTTCCATATGACTTTCTTTTATTTCCCTTTTGTTTTACTGCCATAATTGAGTTTTCTTCTAAATGACTATAAACTCTGTCGGCATCAATTCCCGTGTATAGTTTATGGACACAGGACTATTTGACCCCGAATGATTCAACCCCAATGCAATTGTATATACACTTTCATGTTTAAATTTACATTTATTGTCTGTGGGAGTAGCTAGTGGACAGTTTGACCCCAGACCATTTGACCCCAATGATATAATCTCTTTGGCTGTTACTTTTTAAGATTTATAAATGCATTTAATTGCTTAACATATCAATCATGATTTTTTTCACTGGAATTTAATATATTATTTAACTTTTTATATGTAAATGTTAATTTATTTAACATTTTATTTAATTTGCAAATATAATTAATTTAATTATTTTTTTAAACTTTAAAATCAATATGATTTAACATTGTAAACATTAATATTATTTTAAATTAACATTAATAATATTATTACATGTATTTCAAATGCAAATGTTTGAAACAGTTATATATCCTCATGACTTCTTTTTTCTTGTGTTTTTTTTTTTTTTTGAGGCAATTTTTGACATTTTCTCAGTAATTATGTGGATGCATGAGCAGTATATAACATTTTTTTCTTCTTTATATCAGAATATCTGTGGCTTATTTTTTTCTTGCTTTGCCATTTCAGTGGGGGTCAAACTGTCTGGGGTCAAAATGTCCCGTACCCTAGTTTATACATCGTCAGAAGGCACGTTATACTGATCTATACTTTTTGGGGTAGCTTGCAGGTTCACTCTTAAGTAGGAGCATTGTTTTTCCTGTTGTTAGCCAGGTTGGTGTCTGTTAAAGGTGCGCATATAAATAGTTCTTACTCATGGCTAAAGCTTCGTGCAAAGATGCTAACACTTTTAGCCAAAAGTTAGGCACTGCACCTGTCCTGGGGTTTTACAATTAGAGGTTTTTCTTAACTTCATTTCAATTTCTTTGGCTGTTACTTCATCCCATTTCAACTTTAAACTGCTTATTCTTTCTTTAACTTCTTCTATCCATTTAGCATCTTTGTTATGTTCTACAAGATCTTCAAAGATATTTCTCCAAAATATTTCTTCTTTTTTGGCGGTCTTTCAATTCCTTTTACCTTGTTTCCCAATTATCTATAAAACTTTGTTGGGTCATTAATAAATTGCTTATTTTGTACTTTTCCTTTATATTTATCTTCATATTGTCTAAGTTTTTCAACCTGTGCTGAAATTTTTAGTTTATTTGCAATAGTGCATGACAGATCCAGGTCTGTTCTAATACTGCACATTGCTTTTATCACATCTATCTTTCTTAGTATTTTTATTGATCTGTTCCCTCTTCTATAGTTTTCTAACAGTGACACTTCTTGTCTTAACTGCTTTATAGTTTTCTCTGTTCAATATTTCCATGATGGTATTCTATTTCTCCACTTCCTTTCCCTCACTACCCTGTGTTCATGTGGTAGAACTTTATCAGTTATTAATTTAGCTGCACGGTAATATATCCTGTTTACTTCTGTTATATTGCATGGATCTCTATGAACAGTCCTAACTACTGTGTTCATTTGTTTTATCAGACTTCTGACTTTTTGGGTTTTATTAACCTTCTGCAAACATGAGCGGACACTTGATCCACTGTGGTGACCCCTAAATAGGAAAAAACGAAAGAAGAAGTCTATTTCTTTCATTGATCTTGATATATCTGCCTATATCTATTAAATCAAGCAACTCTTCTCTTAGCTCATTGTCTTCCAAACTGAGGGCACACCCCTTGTTTTCCATTTCCTGCAGGCATTCTATAAAAGGTTCTATAGCATCTTTTTCTGTCACATTCTCTTCAATTTCAACCTGTGCCATCCATTGCTCTGTCATATGGGAACTCACTAACCTATCATGCCTCAACATTAACTGCACCAGCGTTGCCACAATTTTCTGTTCCTTCCCTTGCTGTCTGGTTTCAAGTGAACATTTATACTGGTTTCATGTGGAAACTCCAAATTATCCTCATATGGCACCTGAGCAATTGCTTCCTGTTCCACTGGTTTCCCTTTTATTTGGATATCCATTGCTCTATCCTGTTGTGGTGCTTTCTGAATTAGAGTTTCTACACTGAATCCTTCACTTCGCAGGTACTCCACAACCTCAATTTCTATTTCTTTAACTTCTCCATTACTAATCTCCTTTTCTACTTTTCCCCTTTGTCTTCTTATTTTTTGTATTGTAAAGTTTTCCATGTCCGGATTCCTTTGCTTGTATTTCTCTTCAAATATCTTTGGTGCTGCTCTTTTTATATTGGTTAGTTTTGCTTTCTCCTTTGCATAAATATTACACCATATTAAATCTCTTTTCTTTCCCATGTCCATATTTCTTCTTCAGATGTTTCTTGATCTTCCTGCTTCTCCTTACTTTGGGGACTCACTCCATCATGCTGCGATGTAATCTGTGTTAGACCTTCTACACCACTTCACTTCGCAGGCACTCCATAACTTCAACTTTTTATAAAATTCTACTTTACTAATTTTCTTTTCTACATTCCATCTTTGTGATATTCATTTTTTTATTGTGAAATTTTCCATATCCGGATGCCTTTGCCTGTATTTCTCTTCAAATATCTTTGGGGCTGCCTTCTTTATATTGATTAATTTGACTTTCTTCTTTGCATAAATATTGTGCCATATCAAATCCCTCTTTCTTTCCCATGTCCATATTTATTTTTTATACTTTTCAAATATCTCTTAGTTTTGTTTATATTTTTGCACTTCCTCAGGTGCTTCTTTTTCCAAACAGATCAAAGTTTCTTGATCTACATACTGTTTTTCACAAATCTGTTGTAGTAATGAACACAAATTTTCATCTGAAGCATTTGAAGCTTCTAACAGTTTTTCTTGTGTAAGTATTTTTCTTTCCTCTAATTTCTCTCTCAATCATTTTGTATATCTTGTGTCTGGAAATTCTGGGCTTTTTGCATAATAGTAACAATACATAATTTCTTTTTTATCCTCTACACTGTCACTTTTTTCCAGCCCTGGCACATGTGCCTACCAGGATTGGGCACTTTTTTATCCTGGGTCTTGTGCACCCAGCTATTTTACTTCTGTCCATGTTATATGCTATATAAATACAGTCTATATATCAGTGTCTCCTTGGTGAGATTTTGTAGAAAACAGGGTCCACCTTGTGAAGGTACTCACCAAGACTTCAGGAGGAATTCAATTTCAGCACTACTACTCTCCTTTGCTTGCTGACTTTGCATCTCTCCATTTGGACCCCATAAGCTTTGAGACCTACTACATATTGCTCCAGGTTATTAACCCAGTGTGGAACATAGATAATCATAGACAGGGAAAGAGTGCAAGAGTGTGTGGGCATATGAAAAGTTCTCTACATACCTATTGGGGATAGACAGTTTCCAAAACTATTGTGACTAAAAAAAAACACAATATTTAGACAAAGTACCTCACAGCATGAGGTTCGCCTGTTCGATTCTCGGCTGGAACACCTTCTGTGTGGAGTCTGCATGTCCTCCCCGTGGTCGAGTAATGTTTAAAGACATGCAGGTAAGTGCGTGCATGAATGGGCGTGCCTTTTTTGAAGGTTGGGCATTGGGCTGGCAACTCAGCACTGTAAAAATCTACTGCCAATCATTAGTGGACCGAAATTCCACTGTGGTGACCCCTAACTGGGAAAAGCCGAAAGACAAGACGTTCAAGATGCCAAAGATCTCTTCTAAGATGGAGGCATTTCAATGCCACAGCATCCATGTGCCTGGAAAGTAATTAATAATAACCAACATATTATCCAGAAATCCAATACCTGAACAGCTACAATCTGATACTGAAGATGACGTTGCCTATACTCAAATCATTATGGCAAATCGACCAATGACTACAACTGAAATAAGCAACCAAACATTACACTAAGCTACAAACAGTCATGAAATACATAAGGGATGGATGATCTAACTGTTGGAAGCAGAAAAAGCATCTGAAGTATAAATACTACATCACAACATAGCTGTCTTACATGATGATTTGCTACTGTACATGTTGTATCCTGTTTACAGCATGCCAAAGTATTAAAGCAAATACAAGTCCTCACTAAGTGTCACGTAACAACTAAGATGTCTGCATGCCTACCCAACGTCAATATGGATGTTGTAAATGTGTCAAAACACCAGCTATGCATCACATACAAACCATCTTAGAAGAAGGATTACTGATAACTCCTTTACCACAGGGTCCTTGGCAGAAAAAAAGCTGCTGAAATGAGCAAATTCAAAGAAGATAGCTACCTAATAGCAATGGACTATTAGGCTTGAAATACTGCATGTGCCAATCATGACTAACCAACAAATGACTGCCAGATTTAAGACTGTCTATTGGATATGATATTCCCCGTGAATAAAGCTTAGCTGTGTTCTGCATGTTTTAGACAGAGTTCTCTCTCTGAATGTCTTTATCCCCCCCCTCTCTCCGGGTGGGGGGGTGATGATAAAAAGTATATATAGCTTTTTACATTCACATTGGTGTAAAACTGTGATGAGTGTGGTTATGTAAAATAGATCTATGTCTTTAAGAACTGACTAATCCCACAATACATTGAGTTTAGTGTGCTAGCTGGAGATGTGAGCTGAAACTGTTAATCACCTTTCTGCTATACTGCCAATTAATGAGTTGATAAAGCTGCTGATTTACCTTGAATGTTGGTACCCACTGCCATTCTTAATAACCATTTGAAATATCAGTACTCACTAGAGTGAGCCCTGAAACACAGAGACTGAATAACTGAAAAAAATGGACTTGTATATACCAAGTCTGAGATGGCCATTTGTCAGAATATTCCATTTTCTCTGAGATATGGCAATCTTGGAATCGGTATGTATAAGTTCAGGGGTGGAGGGGGGCTTGCCCCTTGCAAAAAAGAAGTTTAAACGAGAACAGTGTTTGAAATTTGCTCTTCTACATTTTCAGTTTTTTTTCAGTCTGTCAACACTTGATAATACAAGTGCCAGCATTTCAATAGGGAGCTGCCATTCCTAGCAACTTTGAACAAGATAAATAGACAACAATTGATGTGCATAAGGACACTTCAGTTACCTTATGGGGGGTGATAATAACATAACTAAAAAAGACAGATGCCATAAAAACTGGCCTGTACTCTCTACTAACTAGACAGATAAAGGCTTTTTTTCCTTGAACTAAATGGATAGGATACTACAGAAAGTTTGTATTTAATTTTATGACTACTACTTGCCCTTTGAAAGAATTAATAAATGAAAAAGCATGTATCAATGTGAAATGTTCTTTTCACACAGACTATTTAATGAACTCAAAAGTATCCTTTTTTCTGAACCTGTGTTACTAACTCATGGCTTTTGTTGTTGTAACAGATGAGCACATTCAAAGTGAGAAACACCTTGTGTGCTATATCAGCAGGAAGCTGAGCAATGTGGAAAGATTACTCAACTATTAAGAGAGACTGTCTAGCAGTAAAATGTGCTTTCTGTGTCTTGAAATAGTATTTGTTAGGTAGGCACTTCCCTTTTTTAAAACAGCATGCCTCTTTGCAATGGTTAAGTCAGCAAACTGATAGTAATATCAAGTTTTGTAGGACAGCACTAATGCAGCAACCCTTTCAGTATACAGTAACTCACAGACCTGGTATAGCTGACAGAAATGCTGATGAGATGTTCACTACCTACAACCCATTATTATTTAAAAATATATATATACAGTTTTCTTCTAAGGAATAGCTGCCTTTAAATATATACTCAAAATGTATACTGCAATATACATTGTGGGAATATTCTCACAGAAATTAACTAATTAGCTAAATCGCAAGGTTTACTATGGTGTAAAAGGGAGTAGTCTAGTGGACTAAATTCAGGAAATTAATTCCTCATATAGCTGTTAATTTGAAGGAAGACCTGGAAACATGAATTGCAGGAGCCCATTTGGGGCTAATCTGTGGAAGTGATTGCTTTTAGAAGTAAAAGTGAGACCTACACCTTTCAACTTTCATTCATGTTAAAAAAGACTGCTTATATCCTGAAAGGGCTATATGGACTGGACTCTGTTATGAATGTACTGTTTTGGTTTATTTTGAAACTGCAAAACAAAGTGAGGTAATATTCTAGTCTATGGATTATCGAATAAGACTGTGCTTTAACATATTACCTGCTTCCAATGTATTTTTGGAAAGTACTATATATATGGTAGGTTAAATGACCAGTTTAATGACTTCCACTTCAGTTGCATTCACAGATGTGTAACCTAGGAATATACATTTTCATTTCTAGTTAGTTTTTGCTCCTGTACCTCCAGGTGATACTAAAACCATTATTCTAGTTGAGCTAAATGAAATAAAATCCATTTAGTTTGTTGAGAACAAACAGGAAAATGTTTGCCTGTAAATACTCCTGTTTAACAAGTCAGTATTACTTTATTGCCTTTTTCTATTTTGTATACTGTGATTTGTTTTCTTTACACTGTTTCACTTGTATTCTGCTTTTAACTGCATATTAAAACTTGAAAAGAAACCACAGCTCTGTCTCTTGTGAGTTAGATAGAACATTTTCCCACCTTCGCACCCAATTACTGTTGTGTTCTTAAACACCACTGTCTTTCTAGTTGCCTGCCCGTTATGTTAATTTGACCATATATCTCATTTCCTCTCTGCCTTTAGTGGTTGGTGTGAGTAAGCACAAAAATATCATTTTGTGAAATCACTCCCCTTCAGCTATTTAAATTTATTGGCCATCCTACTGTATTCCATAGTACCAGAATAAAAAAAGTGACCACCCCCTTTCAATCTATCTTGCTGTTTTAAAAATAGTGACTCTCCACTAAAAATTAACTTTTTAGACAGGCAAAACTTAAGTTACCCACTTTCACATCTAACTCCTCTAGTGCACACTGCAGTGTTTAGGATAAACCATTTTTTTCATCTTACCTTTAAGCATCTATTGAAAGACCACCAGTTATTGGAGAGCCCACATTCTGCTTCTCAGTAGTCATCTTGGGATCAGTGCTTCTGTTTTCTCCTGGTGAGAGAAGGAGTGCAGTTACATTATTTCTGGGAGACTGCTAATCACCAGAAAGCTTAATAACTGCTTTATAGGTGACAGCTTGGAATCTGTGCTTATATTCTGATCCTGGTGAGAGTAGGAGTAGAGTGCATAAATTCCTGACTCTTTCTGGTTGGAGAGTGAGTGTCTGTGCTTAACGTACCTGATTGGTCTGGTTACTATTCGAGGCATCTACCAGAAAAAGGCTACAAGCCTGCAGACCCTTGCATCATCTGGGACAAAACTGTGGATCACCAAATAGGCCGTGGTCTGCTTCTCTTCTTGGAATTGGTGGTAACATTTTGCTTCTGGTGAGAGAAGAAGCAAAGGAGTATTGTATCCCAACAGAGTGAAGCTGTGCTGAGACCAGCATTAGTAGTAGCCAGGCTGTAGCCATTCATGCAGCTCTCTCTTTTCATCATTCTTTATAAGCTAATTCTTTATTTTCAGTAAGTACTGCTAAATTTCTTCCTAATTTCAGAATATCTGCCTAAATACTTCGTTCTTAAAATTTCAGGGTCTATGTATTAGTTTCCTCTCACGTGTTTGGCAGGGCTCTGTACAGACTCAGACACTTTGAGTGACATTTTTCCTGTAAAAGACTTCAGTACTTAATATATTGAGCTCATATCCAGGCATGTCTAAAGGTCAATTCCCTGTGCTTTCTCCTGTCAACCTGGTGAACTTGGGCATCCTGAGGCAATGTAGTAACTGCCTCATGTACACAGACAACCCTGTCCTCTTACCTCCCATCAGTATGACTTGTGAGAGATGCACATATATAGCCAAATTGGAAGCCACACACTCTCCAGCCAAGACTGGACTAGCCAGTCAAGAGGAGAAGGTTAATACCGGCACCACACCACATTCAACACATAGCCCACCAAAACATACACCACCACAACCCTCACATAGTAACACAAACCACACACCTACTTTTGCAGATGCTCTCAATAAAAATCTGCACAAACAGAGATCTCCAAGGCAGAAACACAAACAACTATCACATCCCAGCACAAACCATGAGACACACAGCTCACATAAACAGTGTGTCACTCACCCAAAGCCCATAAGGCAAAACAGCTTACGCAATACACTAGTCATAGGTGACTCAATAGTAAGGCACACTGATGTCCCACTTACTAGGTTGAATAAGAAGAAAGTTATGGTCAGCTGCCTGTCAGGTGCCAGGATTTGCCACATAACGTACGCACTTAGGTCACTCCACAACAGGTACAAATATGACTCTGTCATTGTCCATGTTGGTGTGAATGACCTGAGACATATCTCCCTGGACTACATGAAAAGAGACATAGAGGAGTTCTCGGATCTTGTAGCTTAGGCAGGTATGACCCTAGCTCTGAGTAGCATCCTACCGTCACCCAGAATTATACCACAGTACAAGCAGAAAATGATTGACTTCATCAATTGGCTAAGTTTCTTGTGTCATTCTAAGGGGATCCAGTATCTGTCTGCCTGGGATGATATGATTGACAGACCTCGATGCTTTGCCTGAGATGGCCTGCACCTGTCACCCCAGAGATTCCGGATACTGGCCAAGGCTCTTGCCACCCTTATAGTGCTTTTTTTAGGCAATGTCCTGAAGACAAAATTACCACCATAACAGCTACAAGCAAACAAAATCAGAGGGTTATGTTACTCAATGCTAGAAGTCTAAATCTCAAAATGCACTCGTTCAAGGTACTTCTTAAAATGGAGAACATCGACATCTGTGCAGTGACCAAGACCTGGTTCAATGCTCCGGAGAGCACCCCAGCACTGCCAGGCTATAATTCATACCGCACCTTTCGAACCTTAAACCTGAACCGAAGCACTAAAGGCAGCGGTGTCTCCATATTCATAAAGGATATGCACACCTCCAGACTAGTAGCCCAACATAACACATCAGAGATACTTCAGGTACAACTAACACTGGGTAAAACTGCAATCCAGGTTGTAGCCTGCTACAAATCCCCCACCATGTCCCAAGACTCCCACTCCACATTCCTAAGCACACTGGAAAATATTAGGGTACAACCCAATACCCCTATACTGAGAGACTTTAAATACTCCTCCATTAACTGGGAAAATTACTCCTCTACCAACACACTTGCTCAACATTTTCTGGAATTCATTAATTCCAACACCCTAGACCAACTCATTCTTACCCCCACCAGGGGTAGAAACATTCTTGACCTAGTCATTACTAACATGGGCAACCATTGCTCTACACCAGTAATGAGCTCCTCCCTGGTCAGATCTGACCACAAGCTAATCATCATGGATATCCACATCCCACCCTCACCCTCCCTAAAGGAAAACACCATAAAAAAATTCTCCAAAGCCAATTTTTGGCTTCTAAAAACAGAGGTGGTTAACTTCACAACACCCAGGCAAATGGAAAATAGGTGCATGACTGCTGAATCATACACACAAGTGCATGGAACTGGCCATACCAAACAGAACCAAGACGCTCTCCTCCAAAAAAAGGAAGCCAATCTGGTGGTCCCCCACCATAAACAAACTCTACAACAGAAGGAAAAAACTGTTGCAGAAAAGGGTGAAGTCCCAAGACTGGAAAAACTTCCTTGTTAGCCTCAGCAAAAAACTGAGATCCATCATCAAATCCTCTAAAGCTAGCTACAAAAACAAAATTGCTGCAGATTCTAAAGACAACCACAAGGCATTCTATAGTAATGTCAAGAATCTACATGGCAATACGCAGATCTGCTCTGAGTTACAGCACAATGGCAATACATATACAGAGCCAGGTTTAGTGCAAACTTTACCCTCCTTTCACCCTCTAAAGGGCCTATCAAAATACCTGAGGAATGCCAAGTCCCTATTATCACAGCTACACAGGTAAAAACTGCACTGTTCAAAGCCAAGAATACATCTTCCATGGAACCTGATAATATCCCTGGTTATGTTCTACATGAATTACAAAGTGAACTGGTACCACACCTGACTACCCTGTTCAATCACAGCCTCATTTTAGGCTTTGTTCCTACAGAATGGCACACTGCTACAGTCATCCCATTCCACAAAGGGGGAGTACTACAGACCCTGGGAACTACCACCCCATTAGCCTGACAAGTCTGATATGTAAGGCTATGGAGCACATCATCATGACCATATGAATAAGGACATAGGGAATCTCCAAACTCTGGACCCCACACAGTTTGGGTTTGTAAAAGGTAGATCATGCTTGATCAACCTGACAGACTTCTTCGAGTCTGTCACCAGAGCTGTGGATGAGGGTAAGGTAGTTCACACAGCCTACCTGGATCTTGCCAAGGCCTTCAACACCATCCCTCACTCAGCAATCATAGATAGACTCACTAAACTAGGCATAAACCCCTATGTCATAAGATGGGGTGCCAACTGTCTCACTGATAGAACTCACACTGTGAAAGTAGTGGACTCCAAATCTGACTACCGACCAGTTACAAGTGGTGTCCCACAGGGATCAGTCCTAGGTCCTCTCCTGTTTAGCATCTACTTCTCTCAAGTTCAAGCCAACACAAAGGGACTCTGGCTGACCAAATTTGCAGATAATTGCAAACTGGGAGCCATTATTGATTCTCAAACTGATGTAGACATTCTACAAAAAGGCCTCACTGACACCAATGACTGGTGCCAGAACCATGGCCTTAAGCTCAATGCCGAAAAGTGCATTGTCATTCCCTTTGGCAAAAATTCGGTGCCCATGAACTACCACATAGGCGGTAGTCCACTAAACACTGAAGGTGTGATAAGAGACCTGGGGACACAGGTTGACAGCAACCTCTCCTTTGATAACCACATTGCCACTGTAGTCAGAAAGTCCTTCTATGTGGCACATCTCATTACAAAAGGTTTCTCATCCAGGAATAAAGAGGTCATAATCCCTCTCTACTCATCCCTTATTAGACTGAAAAAAACTCCAGCTATACTCTGTCTCTTATTGCCTACTTAGAGGCGATCTGTGCTTGACCTACAAAGCCATGTCTGACCCAGAGCTACTATATATGCTACATCTAAAGAAATCTCAAGCCCTCCATTCCACATGTTCCAGGGACCTAAACCTCATTGCTACAATAAACAGAACATGCTGGAGGGACAGGTTCCTAATCCAGAGACTTACCATACTCTGGAAGAAACTTCCCATTCACGTCAAGCAGAGCACTTCACTGGCCCTCTTTAAGAGAAATCTTGACGAGTGGATGGGCAATAGAAAGTTCACCCCGGGTATCACTTCAGTGGCCTTGCTTGACAGGGGCACTGGGAACTAACTTTGGGCAGCATAATGCCAGGGAACCTTTTTGGACTAGGCCTATTTAGGCTTCAGGGTCATTAGCTTAGTACACACCTATGAACCTATAAGGTAACTCAGCAGAACTGGGGGCAGATAAGGTAGATCTTTCATACAGTGACAATAAATCTAATTACTCAATTTCAGAGTACAAAGAGATACAGATTACAAGGTAAGACAAGCCTTGATTAGGCCTTAGCAAAAAATGAATAAACTAGAATACATACAAAATACGTATTTTTAAGAATCATATGAGACATACATGCACAAAGTGACAAGGCAGCTTACAATACACATTACTATGTTCATCTCTCAAATTTTTTCTCTATTTTTTCTTTTTTAATGTTGAGGTAAGCATACTCTGTGTGTTAAATGCCTTTGTGTCTATGATCTAAGGATACACGCTCCACTGAGCAGGTGTCTTAGATACAGATTTAAACATAATGCACATATACACACAGGAATTCTATGAGATATAAGTATTCATACTACTGTGTTCATCTTATTTTGAATGAAAAAATGTTTAGGTAAGCATACTGTGTGTGAATAATTTCTTGGATATGTAGTCTAAGGATACATGTCACACATTCCTCTGAGCCCATATTTTGACAAAAGAAAATGCTCTTCTCTTCCAGTATCTTCTGTTACAAAATATATACATTTCAACAGTTATAACATGCACATTTCTTCCTCTGAAAAGCAGAACAAGCTGTTGATACATTCTGAACACAAGCAACTTTACAAATACATTTTCAACACAAGCATGTGTACAAATCAGTTTGATATTCAAACAACATATAATTCTTTAGTAAATTCCAGCTAGCTGTGCTGGCATATGTAACACATCCACTGCCCTGCTTCTCCTGGCACAGCTGACAATACCACAGATCGTCACATCCCCCCTTCCCCCCTTTGAAGACTCAAGCTAGTTTTTCAAGTGACCCTTGAGAAACTTTGCTCGAGAGGAATGAGTCTATCTGGGAATACATTAACCCATACCCTGTCTTGAAATCCCATCTGCATTGGCATTGCTAACTCCACTACAGTGCTGCACTGTCATATCATATGCTTGCAACCCTAGGCTCCATCTTAGTAACTTGGGATTTTGCTGGCTGGCTTGATGTAGCCATAGATCCCCATCAGACTCCTCCCTCTTACTGCAAATACTTGGCACAGGGACCTCCATATCATGTTAAGGTTTCATCATGTTAACATGGTACAGTTTGGGCCCCTGCCTCCTGCCTCTGCAATGTAGTTAACATCACTGAACTTCCTTATCACTTTGAAGGGTCCCTCCCAAGCTGCCTGCAGCTTATTTTGCCTTACAGAAATGAGAACCATTAACCTGTTGTCCCACAGCATACTCTCGGGCTCAAGTATTCCTGTCATACCAGAACTTTTTTTGCTCTTGGGCTCCTGCCAGGTTCTCCTAGGCCAAAACCATGAGCTCCCTAAGCCTTGTCCTGAGGTTTAGGACACATGCCACAACAGACTCCTTGTGGAACTCATACTCACCCTCCCACTCATCACAAATCAAATGTAAAGGCCCCCCTCACCCTATGCCCATACAGCAACTCAAAGGTGAAAAACCTGTGGACTCCTGGGGTACCTCTCTGTATGCAAACAGCAGATGGGACCAATATTTGTTCTACTCTCTCTTAAACTGGTCTGTAAATGCCTGTATCATGGTCTTTAGTGTAGGCTCATAGGTTCATAGATAAGTACTAGGCTAGCTACCCAAGGGCATTTATAAGCCTAGCCAGAATGTGTTGGCTTTTGCCAACCCCTTAGATTAGTTCCCTGTGCCTCCATCCAGCAGAGCCATTAGTTCTCTGTGCCACTGTCCAGCAGAGTCACTGCAGTGATCCCCGAGGTAAATCCACCCGTCAAGGTTTCTCTTGAAGAGTGTTAGTGAGGGGCTCTACCTGATGTATATTGGAATCCTGTTCCAAAGCATGGGGAGTCTCTGGGATAGGAATCTATCCCTCTAGCATGTCCTATTTATCGTTGTGGTGAGGTTTATATCTCTAGGTCGTGTGGCTCACTGGGATTTGTTTTTTTTTTTAGGTGGAGCATGTCCATCAATTCTGGGTTGGACATGGCCTTGTATGTCATGCAGAGATCACCTCTGAGTAAGAGTTATGCAACCGAGTACAGTTGGAGTTTCTTGAGTCTGGCTGCATAGGGCATCTGTTTGAGGCCAGTAATCTTCTTGGTGAGGTACTTTTGTGGTCTTTCCAGCTGTTGCAGGTATCTTGTAAGGTGCATCCCAAATGGGGCGTTGTATTCTATGACGGGTCTAATGAGTGATGAGTAGGGAGGCACAATAACCTCTTTTGTTCTAGATGTGAACCCTTTTGTGATTAGGTGAGCCACATAGAAGGATTTTCTAACCACCTTGGCAATATGATTATCAAAGGAGAAATTACCATCTACTTGGGTCCCCAGATCCCTTATTACATTTTCTGTATTTAGGGGACTACTACATATGTGGTAGTTCGCGGGCACTTTGTTTTTTCCAAAGAGGATGACTATGCACTTTTTGGCATTTAGCTTGAGGCCATGATTTTGACACCAGGTATCCGTCTCAGTGAGACCCATCTGGAGGGTATCTGTATCAGCCGGATAATCAATTATGGCCCCTAGTTTGCAGTCGTCTGTTAACTTGGTCAGCCATAGTCCTCCTATGCTTGCCTGTACCTCTGAGAAGTATATACCAAACAGGAGGGGTCCTAGGACTGAGCCCTGGGGGACACCACTTGTAACCGGTTTAGAGTTGGACGTAGAGCCTACAACTCTCACCATGTGGGTTCTATCCATGAGCCAGTCTGTAACCCATCTCATGACATAGGGGTTTATGTTCAAGCTGGTGAACTTGTCTATAATACTAGAATGGGGAATGGTGTTGAAAGCCTTTGCGAGATCTAGGTAGGCTGTGTGGACCTCCTTTCCTTCATCTAATGCCTTGGTAACCATCTCAAAGAAGTCCACCAGGTTTAGGAGGCATGATCTGCCCTTAACAAAGCCAAACTGGGTAGGGTCCAAGGTTTAGAGGTTCCCAGTGTCTCTGTTAATGAGTTCCATGATGATGCGTTCCATAGCCTTGCAGACCAGGCTAGTCAGGCTTATAGGGCAATAGTTCCCAGGGTCCGTTGTGATTCCACCTTTCTGGAGCAGGAAAACTGTTGCTGTGCACAACTCTGTGGGTATGTAGCCTGTAGAGAGGCTGAGTTTGAACAGTGTGTTTAGGTGAGGGATTAGTTCATTTTGGAGCTCTTGTAAGACACAGCCTGGGACACCACCCAGTCCCACTGAAGCTGTGTTTTTGCCTTTGAATAGTGCTGTTTTAACCTGTGTGTCAGTGATTGATGGGGCCCTACATTCTTCTGGTATGGTTATGGGCCCTTTAGGGGGTGAGAGGGGGGTGAAGTTTGCACTAAACCTGTCTGCCAGAATGTTGGCAATATCAGTCGGTTCAGTGTACTTTGTGCCATTCTACACTAATTCAGAGCAGATCTGAGAGATTCCACTTAGGTTCTTGACATAGCTAAAGAATGCTTTGTGGTTATCTTTGGAGGCATTGGCAATTTTTCTTTCAAAACTAGCCTTGGATGATTTAATGAGAGATCGTAGTTTCTTGCTGATACTGATCAGGGATGTCTTTCCTTCTTGGAATTTTACTTTTTTCTGTACTAGTTTCCTCCTTCTGTTGTATAGCTTGTTTATGGCATGGGTCCACCAGACTGGTTTCCTTTTCTTGGAGGAGTGAGTCTTGGTTTTACTTGGGATAGCACAATCAATGCATTCTTGCAGATGTTCATAGAGTGCCTTTGTAAAGGTTTCAGCAGCCTGGACAGCATTGTCCTTTAGCATGGGGGCTGTGAACCTTTCCACCTCAGTCTTAAGTAACGTGAAGTTTGATTTTGAAAAGTTTTTCACGGTAGTTTCCTTGATTGGGGGTGGGGGCGGAATATGAATATCCAGAGTGATTAGTCTATGGTCTGATCTAACCAGCAAGGGGTTGACCTCCAGTGTGGAACACTGGTCATCCATGTTGGTGATGATCAGGTCCAATATGTTGTTCCCTCTGGTGGGGGTGTTGACCAGATGATCCAGGGTGTTTGAGTTTATAAATTCTAGGAAGCACTGGGCAAGGGAGTTATTACTTGAGTAATTCTCCCAGTTTAAGTTTGGGTAATTGAAATCACCCAGTATTTGGGTGTTTGGTAGGACCTTCATATTTCCCAGTGTCTCCAGAAATGCGGAATGGGGGTCCTGGGCCATGGTGGGTGATCTGTAGCAAGCTACAGTTTGGATTGCAATTTTGCCCATTGTTAGTTGCACATGGATGATCTCTGATGCATTGTGTTGCGCCACTAACCTGGAGGTGTGGGTATCCTTGATGAATATGGATACACCTCTGCCTTTTGTGTTTTGGTCCTGGTGCTGTGGCCGAAAGGTATGATATGAGTTATAGCCTAGTAGTGCTGGGGTGCTCTCAGGAGCCTTAAACCAGGTTTCTGTTACTGCACAGATGTCGATGTTCTCCATACTGAAGAATGCCTCGAGTGCGTGCATTTTTAGGTTTAGACTTCTGGCGTTGAGTAGCATTACTCTCAGTTTTTGGTTACTTGTGCTATTTATGGTGGTGGGTTTGTCTTTTGAACCTTGCCTAAAAACAGCACTATGGGGGCAGCAAGAGCCTTGGCCAGTATTCAAAAGCCTAAGGGTGAAAGTTGCAAGCCACCTTTTGCGAAGCAACGTGGCTTGTCGAGCATGTCATCCCAGGTGGACAGATACTGGATCCCCTTTGAATGACACCAGAAACTTAGCCAATTGTTGAAATTGATCATTTTTTCTTTATACTGTGGCATCATTCTTGGTGAGGGCAGGATGCTACTCAGGGTCAGGGTCATACCGGCCTGGGCTACATGATCAGAGAGCTCTTCCATGTCTCTTTTCATGTAGTCCAGGGAGGTACGTCTCAGGTCATTCATACCAGCATGGATAATGAAAGAGTTGTATTTGTACTTGTTCTGGAGTGACCTGAGTGCTTGTGTTATGTGGCGGATCCTGGCACCTGACAGGCAGCTAACTGTAACCTTGTCCTTGTCCAGCCTAGTTAGTGGGACATCAATGTGCCTGACTATAGAATCGCCTATTACTAGTGTGTTGGGTATGTTATTTTGCATTGAGGGCTGTGATTGCGTGGCACACTGATTATGTGAAGTATGTGTTTCATGGTTGGTGATGGGGTGTGGAGGTTGCATGGATGTCTGCTTTGGAGGTCTCTGTTGCTTTTGCAGATTTTTATTTAGAGCCTCTGAGTATGTTTCATGTGTGTTATTTGCTGGTGTTGGTTTATTAGGTCTATGTGAGACTGGTGGTGTGTTGCAAGTATTACTCTTCTCCTCTTAACTGTCAGTTCCAGTCTTGGGTTGAGAGAGCTTTACCTCCAGTTTGGCTGTATAATTGCATCTCTCGCATATATTAGTGTTTGGTGGTAGGAGGAGAGGGTTGTCTGTGTACATGAGGCAGTTGTAACATTGCCTCAAAATGCCCAGATTCACCAGTTGGACTGGAAAGTACACCGGAAACTGCCCTTTGGACATGCCTGAATAGGTAGAGTAAGCTGTTTTTCTGATTGGCTGGTGGGGACGAATAGAGAGTCTTGTCCTCCTGGACAGTATGGGGGGGGGTCTAGTGCTAGGATTAATTAGTGCTTGCTATGAGTTTTAAGCAAGTGCTTGACTGTGAAATGAATGGTTTGAGTGCTAAAGTTGAAGGTTTGTCTAGTTCCAAGGGAAAAATTGAAGAGTAGACTTCATGGAGCCGAGAATAGTTTAACTCTAGCTAAATGGCGCTGCCCAGTGCACAAAACCGCACAAATGCGGTTTTTGTAGCAGGGAAGTGAAAGAGATAGAAATTAGCCCAAAATGGCCAATAAACTACTAACTTCTGGGCTGAAACCACTCCTCCAGGGACAGATAGGCTGCTCAAAGCTCCCCTCTCTCACAGGTGAACAGAGAAACTTCCTTCTATCCAAGTAAGGTATGGGCAACACAGAAACTTGTAACTCAGCCCTGGATTCAGCAATAACCTGAAAACTGGACTATACTAGTTCAGAAAGGTGGGTAACAAGTATATATATATTTTTTTTTTTTAGAGTTTAACTTTTCCACAAGATCGTAAGCTTGGGTATGTGTTAAGAAAATATATAACTGCAATGTGCAAGTTTAGATGCTTTTAGGGTTAAAAAGAAATTAATGCGTTTATTCTGCTTGTTCTGTGTGAAATATGTGCAGTTGCAGAAAACCTTGATAAGAGAACAATTGACGCTTGAAAGTCTACCATGGTCAGCAGAATGTGTATTGAGGCCAGGGTTGTATATTGACCCTGGGCAAATGTATCATATCAAGAACTGAACAGCTCAAGAAATGTAAAGAAACAAAGGAGGGCTGAAATTAGCCCAAGACCAGGTTGTTTTTCTCAAACATGTTTTGCAAGACAGCAATTTTCTGACCATGTCAGCAGTAAATCTAACAATGTCTTCTTTTCTGACCATGTCAGCAGTTAAACTAACAATACTTTCTTGTGTACATGCAGAGAACTGTATAAGAATAGCATGCTGAACCATGGAAAATCAGACAAACCTTGTACCTACATGCTTTGTCTCCTTGCTGCAAGTAATAAAGGGTGCCTTACTTGAATCTTATGTGCATTGATCTTTGTGTTTTCCTTTACCGATTGGTCCTTTGAGCCGGATACCCTCACTTCACCTCGGATCAGACGGCCAGGTGGCTGAAACCGTATGGGGAAGAAACCAAATTGGTTCTTCTTATGTGAAAAGTCCTCCAACTGAATTGTCATCAAAAGAGGCCAGCCACTTTCTGATCTGCGACTGAAGGACGGGTTATCCGCGAATCAGTGATCAATCATGTGGGCTCAGGTAAGGTGAATCTATTTTTCTGTTTCAAGATCAGGGACTGGATGTGTATTGTTTCTGTCAGATTGTGTTTTCTTACAATCAGGGATAGAAAAGGTACAATCTTGTCATAGATCAGGTGAAACAGATCAGTAGGCTTTAGACAGTCATTCTGAAGAGACTTTGACAAAATCCGTGGTACCACGTAAAATTTGAAGGCATCAGGTAATATTTTTCTGAACAGTCTATGTAGCAAACAAAATAGGGAAAAATGGGTAATAATTGCACAAAGACACCTGGAAATCCACCGTTAACTGAAGATGCAAAATATATGCAGTCACAACGCGCAGACAATATTAAATACTTTTCAAAATGGGTTATTAAGTATGAATTTGATGGAAAATTAGAAAAATCCTCACTTATAAAACTTATCAAACAACTCAAAACTGATTCTAAGGGTCAAATTAAAAAATAACGACAGTTAGGAATTCCCCAGGCACACAGGTGGCTGGAGGAAGCAAACCGCAGAGACCAAAAGAACAAATACTCAAAAACAATGTTGTTAGATAAAGAAGACAATAACCTGGTAGTGGCATCGGCACCTCCGCCTCCCCTTTCTCTGCCAGAATATGGAGCAAGCGGACAGACTGACCCACCCCCGTTATATCCTACGCTCACTAGAGAAAGAAACTTTATAAAATTGAAACTAGCTAAAGTTAGAGATCCCATTGAAACTAGGTCCCAAACGAAGGGAAATAATCAAGAAGAAGGCTCTGAGTTATGGCAGGTAGTTAAGGATACACAACCTATAGAAGAAGAAATATGCCTACTTATAGAAGTTCCAAACCCTCAGGCAGGACAGGAAGATCAGACTCCAACTATCTTAGTGTATCGACCCTGGACTCTGGAAGATATCCAGAAAGCTACAGAAGGGATTCCCCATCCGAAACTTAATTTCAGAAAATGTTCGGAAGATTTACAAGGAATGAGGCTAAGCTATAACTTAAATGGGGAAGAGATAGAAAAAGTAGTTCAACAAATTGTAGGACCAGATTGGTACATGATTTGTGGAAACTGGAATCCTCGTGACGCTGCACAAAAACCCCTTCCACACAGCAGCGCAGAATTAGACACTAGAGTGAAGGGACTTACAGACCACATCTCTGAGATATGGAAACCTAGAGCAGACTGGACTTGCATTAATCAATGTGTCCAGCAGGAGGGTGAATCAGTTGACCAGTATTTTGCTAGACTGTTAGAATGTTTTAACAACCACTGTGGAATGCAGGTTCCTGAAGATCAAAAACAAGATTCCCCATATGAACAGCAGCTGAAAAATGCATTTCTAAAAGGTAGTAGTACACCTATAAGCAGTTTCATTACAAAACACATGGTTGACCATCGAACGAGCAGATTACACTCACTACTTGAATATGCTAGACATGCAGAAAGGCATTTTAATAGCAAAAAGAAGAAGAAGGCTCAGGTATTTTCAGTAGAAGACTGAGCAGAAGTTTATGTAGTGCACCCCGGGAAAAAGGGCTGGAAAAATACACAGGGAGGTAAGCAGTCTGATCAGCGATCAGAAGACTTTGAAGGACGCAAGAAAAGGGGAGAATGTTTTAAATGTGGTAAAAAGGGACATTTGGCAAGGGATTGCAGGAAAAATAAGAAAGCAACAAAGGAAGACAAAGAAGGTGAGGACTGACTATATGATAGTCAGGAATCACAAGAAGAGACCAGTAGAGAAAGGACAAATGAGGATGTGGAAAGGGTAATAGAGGAAGTACAAGAAATCAATGATGGTGCAGAAGAAGATGAAGTACTAGATTTAGCTTTATTGAGCCTGGAGCTCTATTTAGCAGATACAAAACCGGAAGTTACACTTTTAGTGGAAGGCAGTGAGGTTAAATTTTTGTGTGATTCAGGGGCATCATGGATCCTGATGCACCCCTCCAAATTACCAGACAATTCAGAGTCATCTGATTACATATTGGTCAAAGCAGCAAATGGGCAGCTATACCGGGAGCCCCTCTCCCGCAATATCACCATAACAGATCCTGTTTCAAGATTAACACAAATAAGTAAGATTGTAATTTCTGCGAAATGCCCAGTAAATCTCTTGGGCAGGGATCTTATGCAGTTGTTTGGCATAGCAGTGGTTCCAACTATGCAGGGCATGGAAGCGCAGCAACGAACTGACACCTTTATGGTTCAATCAGGGAGTGAAATGTTTTATTGGTACAGTCAGGACCTGGTTACGACTGATCCAGGGACTGCGACCGAAGAACTGATGAACATAGCCATCAGTAAGTTTGCCTCCCTGGACATTGATAAACAGCACCTGCTGCATTGCACCCTGTATTTTTGTAACACACCAGGGCCTGATAATGAGTATGAAAAATAATTATTTAAGCATCGTACAAACAGATTGGTACTGAGAAACTTATACTGGGATGCAGAAGGAAATAGTGTAGCCAGCTGTTCGCTGCCCCAGGAGTTCCTGACACTTTATAAATCCAATCGACTCCCACATGTAAGCTTAACCAAGAATAAAAACATACGGTGGGCAGACCTAGGGGCGAGAGTTACAAAATGGGAAAAACAAACAGAACTGGAGTTGTTAGGACAGGGAAAACAAGTACAGAAATTGAACTGGGTGACTCAAGCTAACCCAGCTGTACATCTGCAGTCTTGCGGAAACAGCTGATGGATACTCCTACTGACGGAAGAAGAAAATGCCTTACGAGATATACCAGAGACCCTCTGGTCAGCAGGAAAATCCGATGTAGGACTTATCCATACTGCAGGTCCAGTTAGTATTACACCAAAATCAGCGTTTAGACCACAAAAAAGACAGTATCCCTTAAGAAAGGATGCAGAGGCAAGAATAAAACCTATTATAGCAGCATTACTTAAGTGAGGGGTGCTAGTAGAATCCCGATTCTCCGTGTAATACACCTTTATTTCCAGTCAAAAAAGCCAATGGAGAATGGCGTATGGTTCAGGATTTGCAAGGTGTAAATGACGCAGTAATACCAAGGGCACCTATAGTGCCGGATCCACACACCTTGTTGAACTACTTAAAACCTCAACAAGAATATTTCTCTGTGGTAGACATTAGTAATGCATTCTTTTCAATACCAATGCACCCAGACAGCCAGTATTGGTTTGCATTTATGTTTCAGGGAAAAAGATACACATATACATGATTACCACAGGGGTATTGTGAGAGCCCTACTATATTTTCACAAGAAATGTCAAGTAACCTGGCAGGATTTAACCCACCAAAGGGTAGTCAGGTCTTACTTTATGTTGATGACATTCTATTAGCAGCCCCACCCTGCAGGATTGCAAGGAAGATACAGTAGCACTTCTACAATTTCTAGTTGCTGAAGGACACAAAGTGAATAAGAACAAACTGCAACTTTGGAAAAAACAGATAAAGTACTTGGGATATCTAATATCCAAGGGAGGTAGAACTTTAGATGAGGACAGAAAGGTGGCAATTTTGCAGGCACCGAAGCCTACCACCAAGAAGGAAATGATGTCCTTCTTGGGAATGACTAATTATTGTCAGAGCTGGATTCCAAACTATGCTTTGGAATCTGCACCTTTAACTGACATTATTTACAAAACACCTATGGCAGCGCAGGACTTGTTACAGTGGACAACGGAGGCAGAATCTGCTTTCTGTAAGCTGAAACATTTAATAGCCTCCTCTCTAGTTCTGGGTTTGCCTAATTACCATAAACGTTTTTTCCAAACTGTAGATTGCAAGCAGGGTTATATGACATCAGTACTAACACAACAACATGGGGATAAGCAACATCTCATTGCTTACTATTCATCACAATTAGACCCAGTGGCACGATCTTTGCCACACTGTGTGCAGGCAGTAGTCGCGGCAGCAATGGCAGTGCAGGCTTCGGCTTCAGTAGTCTTGTTTCACCCGCTCACTCTAAGGGTACTTCATGCAGTCGCAATTATTTTATTACAAGAAAAAGTAGCATATCTCTCTCCTGCTAGGCATCTCTCCTGCATGACCATATTGTTGAGCCAACCTCATATGACAATTGAATGATGTACGACCTTAAACCCTTCTACCCTGCTCCCAACTCCTGCAGACGGCACACCACATCGCTGCCTGCAAATAATCGAGCAGAAGACATTACCTAGGAAAGACCTCACGGATGTCCCCTTGGATAATGCCGAGGTGACATATTACATGGATGGCTCATGCAAAAGGGGTCCTGCAGGACAGAACCTAGTAGGATATGCAGTAGTCTCTGATACTGAAGTTATGGAAGCAAAACCTTTACCGCATCATTTATCTGCACAGGCAGCAGAATTGATTGCTCTGACACGAGCATGTACCTTAGCAAAGGATAAATGTGCAAACATCTTCACTGATAGCCAATATGCTTTTTCCACTGTACATGTGTTTGCACAACAGTGGAAAAACCGAGGAATGATAACATCTACTGGCAAACCTATAAATCATGCGCAGCTTATTTTAGATCTTTTAGAATCTATTCAATTGCCTCAAAGGGTAGCTATTTGCAAATGTACATCTCATACTAAACAACAGGACATAATTTCAAAAGGTAATGCGAGAGCTGATACAGCTGCAAAGCAGGCAGCTACAGAGTTATTCCTTCTAGATAAGGAATTACAACCCTCTGAAACCTTGAACTTAGATATGTTAAAAACAATGCAGACACTCACTACGCAAGCAGAAAAACAGCGCTGGATAAGACGAGGCGCAATCCTCGAGAAGGGGCTGTACATCCCTAAGGAGGGAAAACCAATACTATCCTCTAATTTGTTCCGCTATGCAGCATTGTTGAGCCATGGGCAGTGCCATGTCTCAACAGGGGGGATGGTACAGCTGGTGAACCAGGTGTTCACAACATACGGATTTAAAAACTATTCTAAAAATGTTGTTTAATGTGTCAAATCTGTAACAAACACCATGCACAGGGGGTGATAAAGTCTAAGCAAGGGAGTTTTCCACACCACCATATCCGTTTCACACTATCTGTATGGATTTTATAGAACTAAACAAATGTGAAAACAAGAAGTACTACCTTGTCATTATAGATATGTTCTCCAGGTGGGTGGAAGCTTTTCCAACTAAAATCCGGATGCAGCTACAGTAGCAAAGGTACTTGTTAAGGACATTATTTCTAGGTTCGGTATTCCGGAAAGAATCTATAGTGACAATGGTACACACTTTGTAAATCAAACCATACAGCAGCTGAGTAAGTTTTTTGGTATTTCTCTTAAAAATCATTGTGCATATCATCCGCAGTCTGCAGGGCTGGTTGAAAGTCATAATGGCATACTAAAAAGCAAACTAAGGAAATTGATAGCTGAAACAGGAAAAACCTGGCTGTACTGTTTACCTTTGGCATTGCTGAGCATGAGAACTGTCCCTACAGCAAAAAGACTGACTCCTTTTGAAAAGCTGTATGGAAGTGCTTATTACACACCCCAGTGGAAACCTCTCATGTCATTAGACCAGGAAGCTGATTTTACACTAGCTGAATATATGAAAAAGTTGTTGAGTTCTAAACATCTGTTGCAGTTTAATTCTTTTTCAGGTCAGAAGCAAGCCGAAACATCGAAAGTGACAGTGACGCCAGGAGACTGGGTATGGATTAAAATCGTGAAGCGAATGAACTGGGCATCGCCAAAGTGGGAAACCAGGTGCTTCTTTCAACACCTACTGCAGTCAAGACAGCAGAACGGGCTTCGAGGATACATCTGACGCACTGCAAGTTGATGAGAAACTTCAAATTGGACAAAGACCTTACCTCTCCATCGGGACCCTAAGCACAAAAGTCTGGCTACAAAGGGGGAGGTCAGATCAATAGGAACTGATCCATCTCAAACCCAGTGAAGCAATCATCGGTGCTAAGGTCCTGTAGGGCAGAGAGTAAGATCACGTGTCCAAATAAAATGACTGAATCAAGAAAATATCTTTTTGGAAGAACCGGAGAAGACAGAGACAATACGGAATAATCATTTCCACAGAAATATTGCATGACTATCCTACTGATCATCATGGTAACAATAATCTTTTTGTTATGGCCATTTCTCTTCTCTGTTACGCAAGTAGAATTTAGTAAGCGTGAGTGGCACCCGAACTTCAATACTTACCAGGCAATCAAATACGTGTATGATGAA
This sequence comes from Protopterus annectens, assembly GCF_019279795.1. Lineage (NCBI taxonomy): Eukaryota > Metazoa > Chordata > Ceratodontiformes > Protopteridae > Protopterus > Protopterus annectens. Next base: position 730,095,921 of record NC_056735.1, read on the forward strand.
ACCTTCAATGTTTCGAATTGCTGGATCTGCACAGCTCTACCAACAGCATATGGGGGGTTGTTGCTAACTTCAGTTCCCTTAGGGGCTAATAAGACCTGGGAAAACCTAATTCATGACACATCGAATATTACATCAGAAGATAAAGTAGCATTACAATTGTCTATTCATCAAAAGGGAACTGTGTGTTTTCATAAGAATGATACAGTCAAGGTAGGATGGAGCCATTGCAATGTAACAGTTCCTTATAGATGGTACACTAAACCTGATAACACCGAATCTTATTGCAATACAAACTATGATTCATTTTTTGAATTGATGCATAAAACAATTGAAGAAGTAAAACATGATTCTGTTCTCTACAAACAACTGTCCATAATTGACAGGAAAATGTTTCACGCAGGACAAGTGTATGTTTATAGTAAAGCTACCACTAAAGTAGAAGATTGTTACTTTATATGTGGAAGAAAAGCATATAAATGGCTACCTGAAAACTGGTCCGGTAGCTGTTTTTGGGGTACCTGGTTCCGGCCATACGACACACGGCAGTTTTACCTCAAGGGAAAATTCGGAATGTCTGAGAAATTAAGAAGCCTGCTAATCCAGTAGGACAAATCAATGCACCTTGGAAATACCATCATGACTTAGGCCCTGGAAATAACAAAGGACTATCGCACATGGATCTTGGTGGTGACGTCATATCGTGGGCAGGCATATTACCAGCATATGGAGCAACAAAATCGATCTGGGAGCTGAGAAACTTCTTGAAATAATGAGTAATTCAACCTTTTCTGCCCTAGAATTGGTAACCAATGAACTGACTGCCATGAGAACAGTGGTACTTCAAAATCGCATGGCTCTTGACTTCACCCTAGCAGCGAAAGGAGGTACGTGTGCTTTAATCCAGGAGGAGTGCTGTTCGTACATTCCTGACAACAAACACGAGATAGACAACCATCTTGAAGTAATTCAGCAGTTGTCGGCCATGACCAAACCAGGACCAAACCCATTGATGGACTTTTTCCAAAAATGGTTCAGGGGTTGGGGTAGCATCCTGATGAACATTCTGATTGCCATCTGTGTAGGAATAGCCTTACTGATGGTGTGTGGATGCTGCTGCATCCCCTGTATGAAAGGACTAGTTAAGAATATCATAGATGTTTCAGTTACAGAAACTTTATACCAGGATGCTGAATTTGAGGAATTACTCAAAACTGAAAAAATGCTTTCACAAGCTTAAACTGAATGACTCTCTTAACTGCACATCCTATGCAGGAAATGGTTATGAGAAGAAAAACTGTTTATGCTTGTTTTGAAGGTAGAATAAAGTATTAAAAGGGAGGAAATGTTAAGAAAATATATAACTGCAATTTGCAAGTTTAGATGCTTTTAGGGTTAAAAAGAAATTAATACGTTTATTCTGCTTGTTCTGTGTGAAATATGTGCAGCTGCAGAAAACCTTGATAAGAGAACAATTGATGCTTGAAAGTCTACCATGGTCAGCAGAATGTGTATTGAGGCCAGGGTTGTATCTTGACCCTGGGCAAATGTATCATATCAAGAACTGAACAGCTCAAGAAATGTAAAGAGACAAAGGAGGGCTGAAATTAGCCCAAGGCCAGGTTGTTTTTCTCAAACATGTTTTGCAAGACAGCAATTTTCTGACCATGTCAGCAGTAAATCTAACAATGTCTTCTTTTCTGACCATGTCAGCAGTTAAACTAACAATACTTTCTTGTGTACATGCAGAGAACTGCATAAGAATAGCATGCTGAACCATGGAAAATCAGACAAACCTTGTACCTACATGCTTTGTCTCCTTGCTGCAAGTAATAAAGGGTGCCTTATGTGCATTGATCTTTGTGTTTTCCTTTACAGTATGGTAGGGGGTGGTCTTTAGGTATTTCAGCCCACAAAACTTCCACAGACAAGCCAGCAGGTCTGACATGAAATTGGCACCTCTATCAGTCAGTATTTCTCTTGGGAAACCTACCAGGCTGAAAATCTCTAATAAAGCATTTACCACCTTCTCTCCCTTGATGGAGGACAGAGCCACAGCATCAGGTTATTTAGTAGCATACTCTACTACCATCAGAATATAATTCTTCCCTGTAGAACTTGGGGTGCTCAGAGGCCCACAATATATATATATATATATATATATATATATATATAGAGAGAGAGAGAGAGAGAGATAACCTCTGAAATGGCTCCTCAATCACAGTCAAAGGCATCAAAGGAGCCTTAACCTTGTTTCCTGCCTTGTTTACATTTTGGCTCTGCTTACATGTCCTGCAGTACCCTGTTATATGACGACAAGCAAAAATAACTCAAGGGTAAGACTGGGAGCAAAAAAAGAAAACTAAAATGAACAAATACTCCCAATGTACACAGGACTTGGCTGTAATAAAGTAAAAAAAGGAGTAAGCGCTTTCGCAGACATACACTGTCACTTCATCAGACTAAAAGTTTAAGTACCCTGTTATAACCCTTGCAAACCCAAATGACCTGCAAAAGGAATATCATGAACTATGGCTAGGAGTGCCAGATGGTAGGGTCTAGGCACTACCAACTGCTGTATTACCTCACCCTCTAGCCCTCCCTCAGAGGCCCACCTCTAATCAGTAACCCTTTGTTCCAGTATACACACTTCCCTTTTCCTTGAGAACAGGCACCTCCCTAGCTATCTCCCTCAAGCCTCTCAGTGTAGGGTCCAAGAGATGAGCCTGTCTCAACTCTATTTTTGTAACTCTTCCTAGCTCTCCTTCCACAGGAAGTCTGATATCCTTTGACAGAGGTGCTTCACTGTCAGAATGGGTACTACCACTCACCTCTGCCCTTGCAGTCAATCTGACCAAGGGAACATCAGTACTTACTGGCAGCTATGGCTCACCATCAGGCTCACTGCTACAGGGTAGCTCCCTCCCTGAAATAGCAATCTCACCAGTCCTGGCTTCAGGTGTGGGGTCTTGTCTGGGTCTCCCACAGGCAACCAGACTCAAATACTTATCTCCAAGCCTGCCTGTGTGTAACTACATACACACAAGGTACTGCATTACCAAAATCATTCCCTATCAAGACATCTGCAAGGATATCCTCAAACATACCTACTTGCTTGCTTCCTTTTCCACCCTCCCAGTCAAGGTGAACCCTGGCCAAAGGCATTTGGAATGGGATACCTCCTAAAGCTCTGACTGGAGTGGACTGCCCAAGCAAGTACTGCTCCTCTTTAACCTTTAACCACTGCAGGTTTCATAATGGTTACGTCAGAGGCTGTGTCTCTCTTAGCAGTGGCCTGTTTTTCATCCACTAAGATTGGATATAAACTCTGGTGATAGTTTGGTGCCCCTGTGGTCTCCAGACAACTTAACACTGGCATACTGTTATTCCCCCTTGCTGGCTCCCCGAACTTACCTCCGTGAACATCTATATGATACATGGTCCCACTGGTTACATTTAAAACATTTAACCTTTGATCCCAGCCTTGTACCTGAACTAGTGGCTTCCCCCATTACTGGTGGATTCTGTTGGGATGGTCCCTTTATATCCATGTGCAGAACTGGGTATCCCATTCCTGTGCAGTGATGCCCTGCTTGCTAAGTAGCGATTCCCTTTTTTCCCCAGCTCATCTGCAGAGTTTCATTTTTGGTCTGCCAACCAGATTCTCATGCCCTCAGGCAAAGTGCTAAGGACTTGTTCCCTCACTAAAAGGTCTGCCAGCCCTTCAAAAGTGGCAACCTGACATCCACTCACCCACCTATGAAAATAAGTGCTTAATTCAGCAATATAATCACACATACTTCATCTGCCTTACGTCTATGCTCACAAAACCTTTTCTGTAAGCTTCAGGTGTTAACCTAAAATAAACAGTTCTTTACTTTATCATAGTTTAAACAATCAATATCAGACAATTTAGACGCAGCAGTTACAGCTTTACTATGGAGTAAGGGAGTCTAGAACCATACCCAGAACCCTTGGTCAACATTATACTGTTTACATATTCTTTCAAATATATGAATAAAACTATCAAAATTATCACCCTCTGTAAACTATGGAAGAAATGTACTGACCTTTATTGCTTCTGGGGTTCAGTTATTCCCTTCCCCATTACCTCCATGACCCTGGTGAAAAGTCATTATCTCCTTCTCATGTTGACACTGCTTCTCATTTTCTTCAGTCTCTAAATGCGCAGTCTCTTTGCTGATTCTACTTCGACCTCCAAATGCTGCAGTCTCTCTGCTGATTCAAATTCCAAACATTTGGCCTTCAGTTCAAGTCACTTTAACTCATTCACTACAATGGATATCAGGAAGTGTGCACTGTAACTTCCAATGGGCAGAGCCTAAGCCTTTTTGGCAGAATCAAATTATGTTCTCACATTTCAAACAAATGTTCATATCTCCAGAACCATAGGGGTTATGAAAGAAGTATAAATGACAAACCCTTTAGCACAAATTATTTTTACAGTGGTAGTATTCTTTGGGTTCTAGGTCTTAAACTGAATTTTATAAGTCACAGTAAACACAGTAACTATTATGTTTGCAATATTTTGTAAACAACTTATAATAGCTCAGCAACCACTCAAATTATGGAGTGTAACTTGAGTGGTTGCATACTTGTATGGCTTGTATGTCTTGTATGTATAACTACAGGTTGCAGACTGCATATTGTCAACAGCATTTTATTCATCTAGCTGAGAGTTTTCATATGAGACTAAGGAGCTCTGTGTTACTTGGTTGTTCAGATATTTAGAAAAATGTGAAAATTATATCTGTATAACTTAATATCATAAAAACAACAGTTAACATCTCTTTACTTGCACCAAACGGAGGTCAAATATTAATGCATTTGAGTTTGCCATTGTGTAAGCTTTAAGATGAAATATTTTAAAACCTTGTACATAGCATGGTCTTGGAATTGTTAATGCAAATATGAACAAGCAATATTTGACACCTAGAGGCATCAGTAGGAGTTAACTGCAGATGCACCTGAAGGCGTCACTCAGATGTAATGAGTTAACTCTATATAGATTTTTAAGTCCTCTGAGGAAAAGATGAACTGTCCTGTTTCTGAGGGCTGTACATCCCCATCACCAGACTGGTTATCCTCCTGGTTGCTGGTCTCAGCTGCGACTAAGGCTGAAATCATTTCCTCTTCAGTCAGGTTGGCAAGCACCAGTCCTTTGGCATCACAAACCTTGGTCAATTGGTTCTTTGTCAGCTTGCCATAATCCTCTGCTGACATCTTTGTCTGCTTTCTCTGACTAAATTAAACTAACAAAAAACTAAATAAACCTGTTGTGAAATGAAACTTTGAATGTTTACCTTGTGGCTGCTTTGAGAGGACACACCTTTAGTGACAACTGCCTACAGGCTACAGAAGTTCAATTAATATCCACACCACTACTCATCAATATGTGATGTTCCCACTCTTGGCTAGTAATCAAGGAGCCTGAATCCTCCCCACCGATACTAGAGAGAGATGTTCACTTGGAACAAAAAGGGATACATCCAGTATTTCCAGATGCAGCTCTCTGTATCAAGCACAATCCCGGGTCTGGATTTCTCTATCTGTCTCCCTTCCCAATAATACTCCCCTACTGGCGTAGCTGTAGGGTTGAATCCTCAGCTGACTGTCCAAACCAAGACCTCCAGCACCCTCTCTGTGAAAGTTACAGAAGTTACAAGAGTCATTTTGAGGGACTGACAAATGTTAAAGTTTTGCAAAATAAGGGGAATCTCACAGAGCAAGAAGAGGAACAATTACAGAATGCTAAACAGAAAATAAGGGATTACCTCAATAATATACATGAGTTTAGAAATATTGCTGTTAAGCAACTGTTTTTTGATAATAACACTAGAACACAAAAACTTTTAGCACAACGACTCAGGCAACAGAAAGTAAAAAAAGGGCAGTCACCAAGCTTAGGGAGCTTATAACAAGGAAGATGATAAGGGATCCTGTAGAAGTATTAGAAATGTTTGGGAAATTCTATGAAAGTCAGTATAAAGCAGAAAAATATAGAAATCAAGAAAAGATACAAATGAAAATGTTTATAGAATAATTAAATGTGCCAATGTTAGAGGTAGAGGAGACTCAATTACTAACAGGATAGGAGGAGACAAGATAAAAATGGTGATGTATAACTAATCTACAGGAAAGTCCCCAGGAATAGATGGGGGGGGGGACTGATAAAGATCTGGAATATTTTGTTTAACAGTATTTTAAGAGGAGGACAAGTACCAGCATCCTGGAAGAAAGCAGTGGTAGCTTTAATACTACCTAAAGTAGATAAAGATACATCAGACTGAGCTTCACACAGACCCATTTCGATACTAAACCATGATTATAAAGTGTTTATGACTATAATGGCTAAACAAATGGCAAAAGTGATGCCAACATTGATAGATATGGATCAACGTGGTTTTGTGAAAGGAAGGCAAATATTTGAAAACATTAACAGAACACTGATGATCCAGAAGGAATCAGAATGTAAGAAAATACCACTGTTGTTGGTGGGTCTCTATGCAGAGAAAGCATTTGACAGAGTAAGCTGGAACTTTATGAGCAGAGAAATGGAAGCATTTGCATTCCCTGAAAAATGAGGGATCAGAAGTGAAAATTAAAGTGGGTAGGATCCTTTCTGATAATCTCTGCTTGAACAGAGGAACTAGGCAGGGGTGTCTTCTCTCCCCTTTATTATTTGCATTATATTGAGAATCACTGGCAAAGAAAATAAGGGACTCAGAAATTCAAGGATATAATTGGTTTGGTAGTCAAGAAAAAATGTCTCTATTTGCAGATGACATTATTTTATACCTGACAAAACCAGAAAGGGACATTGCAGTGCTGTAGAACATATTGAAAAAGTTTCAAATCTTTTCAGGATACTAAATTAATGACGTTAAACAAAGGAAATGGTGGTAAATTATGTACCCTCACGCAAAACTGGTTCAGCAATATCCATACTTATGGGGACATGATAAAATGAAGTATTCAGGAGTATTGATTAAATATTATTCTAGTTTGGCAGCTAAGGATATGTGGAAAGAGACTAAACAAAAGATAATACAAAAACTGAGAAAATGGAAGCTCTTTTATATGGATATCGATAGTGAGATACAAGCAGTTAAAATGTTTTTAGTCCCTTTAGTCTTATACACAGGTCAGGCATATTTTTATCAACCAGAGATGAAGTTGTGCATAGCAATTAATAAAGAGCTGAATGATTTTATCTGGGAGGGGAAGATAGCAAAAGTCAAGTGGGACAAGCTTATTCTTCAAATAGAACAAGGTGGATTAGGATTGTCCGATTTGAATGGGTATTTCAGAGCAATACAGTTAAGGTGCCTGTACATAGTACAAGCAGAAAACTATAAGTCAAAGTGTAAAGAGATGATGATGAAATTGAGGGAAGCTCAAGAAACAAGGAGAGACTGGGATTTTGGCTGCAGATCTTTAATAAGAATAACAATAAGCATACAGAATATTATATTTGTAAATTTAGCAAAAAGTATTATAAGAACTAAACCAACACTGGAATGGAGAAATGAGATTCTGCTGATAGGGATGACTGCAATTAGGGATATAGACAATAGGCAAGAGGGGGCTGGAATTTATTGCAGAAAACTAGCAAAGCAACCAAGGCATTGGGAGCAAATAACTAGAGAGGGAAAAGTAATAGAATGGGAAGACACCAAGAACGTATTTCAACTGCAGGTTATAGATCACTTTCCTTATCAAGGATTGACATCAGAAAATAGGCAAAGAGAAAGAAATAGGGGGGTCCTAAATGAAAGACTAGCACTGGTAGAGTTTTTAATAGAATGTAGAACAGAAGTTGCTGTTAAGAAAGGAATAATTAGTGCAGCATATAAAATATTGCATGATAACTATAAGAATCAATCAGAGGAGGTTAGAAAGTACTGGGAAGAGAGATTGCATAAGCAATTAACAAAGAAACAATGGGGGATATATGTATGTCTCCCAAATATGCAATAAAGTCTAGAAGATTAAGAATTTTGCTTGGAAGTGTTTACATAGGTATTTTTATACCACGAGTAGACTGCACATAATTTTCCTCAGGTAGACAGCAAATGTTGGAGGTGTGATGGGGAAGAAATAAGTAACTGGGAACATATTTTCTAGGAGTGTAATGATTTTGCAGACTTTAAAGATTTCCTGCAGACTGTTTTGTTGGAGGTGCAGGGTGAGGAAATTGGTGTAACTAAGGGAATAATTTTTTGAGCTATGATGCAGAATTGGAATTGCCTAGACATAGTAAGGCCTTGCTAAGTCTAATGATGGCTGCCAAAAAAAACAATTACTAGAAAATGGAAATCAATGTCAAAACCAACTTTACTAGAAATAGCAAAGATAGCAACTGAGAGAAAACAACTAGAAATGAGATCTTTAGAAAAGGGTAGGAGCGAATTACATAAGAAAAAGTGGTAAGTGTGGGAACAATACATGCAGAGGAGGGACCAGGTTTAAAAGAAAGCAGGAACTGAATAAGCTATGTAATAGTTGACTAAGTGATGTATAATGCTTGCAGCTACAGTTGTGTCGGCTTGGCATGGTTTGTAATGTATAATGTTTGCAAATGGGGAAAAAAAGAATTAGAACTTCTTCAATCACTTTTTCAAAATGATTCTTAATAATCTTACTCACATGTGCATAGATTTTTATTCCTAAACATTTTATTATTATATTTTATTCTTAAACTTACTATCTAGTAATTGATGTAAGACTAATTAGTTAGTTAACTACAATTTCAGTTTTATTGCTATTAAATTTCAGCAGTGATACTTCTTGAAACTTCTCAATTTCTTCATCTATTTCTTTGATCAAATAATTTAACTCTCCTACAGTTAGTAAACTATCATCTGCAAAAAGCTGTATTTTAGATTGACAGTTCCATAACTAATGCAAATAATAAAGAGGGCAAGGGACACCCTTGATTTGTGCCTTTGTTTAAAGTAAATCCTTGAAAAATGAAACGTCTAATTTTAACATATGTTTTGGTGTTTCTATACAGGTTTTGTAACATTCCAATACACTGTTCTGATAATTCAAATGTTTCTAAAGATTTAAACAAGTAGTTCCAATCTACAGAATCAAAATATCTCCTGATATCTATGCTAATTAGGGCCAATTTCTTGTTCATTCCATTTGCTAAATCTAAGATAGTTACTTCCCTTTTTAGATTATCACAAGTTAATCTATTGACTATAAATCCTGTTTGATCTTTGTTAATCTTCTCTATTTCTTAATCTTGTTGCAAAAATGGAAGTAAATATTTTATAGTCTATATTTAATAACAAAATAGGTCTACATGAGGAAACTAACTTATTATCCTCTCCTTGTTTAAGTATTGGTGAAATTATAGAAAATTTCCATGATGGAGGAATTATTCTGTCACCCTGAATTATCTTGAAAACATCAATCAGTAATTCTAAAATATTTAATGGAAACAGACTATATAATCCCATACTTAAACTATCTAACCCTGGAGCTTTACCATTTTTACCTTGTTTAAATAATAAATATTTCATCTTGTATTGCTAATAACTCTTTATCATATTCTTTCATTTTATTACTAGCCCAGCTTCCCATTCTATCTTTAATATGCATTTTTAAGAAGTCCTACAGTATGACTTTACTAACCTGACCATTATTATTCAAAGATTAAAAATCCTTGACTTTTCCTTAAGGTAACTCTTAAACTCTTAACTTAATCATATACACTGGGATTCTATAAATAATCTGAAATGTCCTTGTAGCCATTACAATATTAATACTTAGTGCATCATGATCAGAAGGAAGAACAGTTTTAAAATAATTCACTCCATTAAGTAAATCTATAGAGGCATAAATGCTACCAATTCTAGCTTGCATCCCATGCACATAAGAATAATGAGTGACGAATAATGACTTATCTTCTGCTTTTACTAATAAATCAACTAAATTATTATTACTATTCCATCTACTTAATGCTTTAGTGGATGCCAGCATTTCACTCGTATCTTCTACAGTAGATATGCAGTTAAAATCCCCTGCTAAAATTAAACTACCCTTCCAATGACTTTGTAGTTAAGTTTAAGTGATCTTTAGCCACTCTTACACTTATTCCAGGGATCCAGAAAAAATAACATATGTATAGAGTTTGCCATTATATTTAATTACTATAACTGTATATATCCGTTTAGAATTATTAAAGGAGTCCATGACCTTATGTATTACAGTGGATTTGTTAAAAGAAGCAGATAACAATTCATAACTCAAGTTATTTAAATATTGCATACCTTTATCAAGTGAGCCTCTTGTAAGAATATAATGTATCCTCTAATTTTAGATATCTTGTTAATAATTTCCTATTGTTTCCATTATTTAGTCCATTTACATTAATAGATAATAGATTAAAACTATCCATACTGTGAATTAAAAAAAAATCTTTTACAAGATAATGTGACACATTTATCCACCATATTAATGTAATTATATATGACTCTAATGTATTCTTCTGACACTATCTTAACATTCTAGATTTTGTTTTAATTCTTCCTTTCTACAAACTACACTACCAAAAATTCAGAAATAAAAAGTCTACAACTATAACTCTATACAATACTAATAAAATACAACCTACCATGGACAACAAAGTTCCAAGTTTGCCTATTGAATAGTAAAACTACTAAACTATCGCTCTATCTAGCAACACCTAAAAACTCATCCAAAAAACTAGGCATAAGCTACCGTGACTTACAAATAATTAAAGGACCACTACGGGCAAACGATGAAGAAAACATATATTTTTTATCTTGCCATGATTTACTATACCTCCCAAAGCTGCCTTCAGCAAAATAAGTACTCATTCCTAATTTTATTTTGTTTTTACTCTTGTCTGCCCTCATGGGGGCAGACATGGTGATTCCTTTGGAAAGCTAAATCTGTCCCATAATGCAGACTGTGAGGACAAATAGCCCTAACATTTGTTGTCAGACTAGACTTCCATTCACTTAGAATGGAACTCCTGAAAAAAACTGCCAAGTTTGAGAGTCTGCAGCTCATGTGTCATTGACTGGTATGCGCTGAGTTTTACAAATGTTGTTCCTATTCCTACACATTCACTGAAAGAAACTTGCAAAAGTGTCAACAAATTGCTGAGATAAAAAAGACTTTTCACAAGGAGCAGTTTTGCAAGTTTCAGTTCCTGGCCAGGTTACTCCTCCCATCTCCCCTCCTTCAGTGGGCTACAGTCTCACATTTCCAGCTTTGCTAGATTCAACTATTTAGTCAGCTTTGCATGACAATAGACATAAAAAAATAGCCTGGTGTGCCACTAAAACTGTTCCCTTGTATGTCTCTTCACTTCTGAATAGCAATTCCCAAGAATAAAAAAAAAAAAAAAAAAAAAAACTCATCAGTCCAGAGTTTAGGCTAGTCTATCCATTTTTTAAAATGTGCACAGTAAAATATTCAACTTGTAATGCATTTTGGCTGCTGACATGGTTATCTTTACATAGTTATTCTCTTATAGTATAGCCTGAACTTATGGTATTTAATGATAAATTTTACAACAGTTCTCAGTTTCTTAACAATGACCTCCCAAGCCTCTGATGTGACCTAATACTTTCTTACTATTGCTTTATGTAGTTTGTCTTAGTTGTATACTTGCAGTGTGTTTCTCATCCTCTCAGCAACAGACTCCTGGAGAAGCATATACTAGTATTGAAAGAGTACCAGCAGCTGTAGCAGTGATACCACACTCCAAAACAATGCACTCAAACATAGTACTGACAAACACAAGGGAATGTATATGTCTGAATCAAGCAGTGATGAAATTGCTAGGGACTTCACTGAGCAAAATTTTACTCTTAATTTCTCCATTTCATAATGCATAACATTCGCACCACACTTACAAAGGCACACCTCCACCTTTCACAAACACAGCAACCCACACCCACACAACTGCTACGGTTTCTCCCGTCAGTTATTGCAAGCCAAGAATAACACTTTTTAATAAGGATACCTACCAGACAAGTCTGCATAGCACATTTGGTCTACCTGCATCATCGCAGCTCAGGTCCCCCCCAGCAACTGCAACATTGCCAGATAAAACCACTGCTACGGTCCGGTTTCTCCCTACTGTTATTGCAAGCCAAGAATAACACTTTTTAATAAGGATACCTACCAGACAAGTCTGCATAGCACACTTGGTCTACCTGCATCATCGCAGCTGCAGAAGCCATATCATATCCTGTCTCCATCCTAATTAAAAGGTCCATCTCCGAGTGTATAGTACCCAAGTTATGGAAAATATCACATATCATCCCTCTACATAAAGGAAACCTCCCTGGAACTCAGCAACTACTGCCCTATAGCCATACTACCCCCTTTATCTAAAATTTTAGAGAGGGTAATACACAAGCAACTAATTAAATATCTCCTAGAAAATAATCTAAAAGCAACACAACAACATGTCTTTAGACCCTTCCATAGCACCTCCACCACACTAAGAGAATTCACCAACATTGTCGATACTCACAGAAACAATGGACTCCTTGTATCTGCCACCTTCCTTGACTTGTCCAAAGCATTCAATATGGTTAACCACAATAAACTCCTTCTTTCACTAGTATCTCTAAACCTTACCACCCCTGCCATCTCCTGGTTCAAAAACTACTTACAGGGAAGGAAACAAGCTGTTATGTGGAAAAAACAACTCTCCCCCTCCCGACCGGTCTCCCTAGGAGTACCCCAAGGCTCCATCCTGGGGCCACTTCTTTTTACCCTCTTCACCAATCAGCTCCCAAACAGTATTCCTAAAGCCTCAATAGTGCAATATGCAGATGATACCACCATAATATGTGCAGCCAAATCAATGGACATCCTTCACTGCCTAACTCAAGAATGCTTTTCCCTAGCAGAAACTTGGATTACAAACCAAAAGCTCATTCTGAACCCAAGTAAAACAAAGCTAGTACTCTTTAGCTCCCACAGAGCCACACCTCCCACTGATTCTTTCTTCATCTCCTCCTTTAACAAGACCACAATCACCCCCACAAATCATACCAAACTCTTAGGGGTTGAAATAGATAATCATCTTAGATTTGACCTACATATTTCTATAACCATAAAAAGTGCATACAAAACTTGGCCTACTGTATTGCAATAAAAAATTCCTCACTGACCACTCCAAAACTACAATAGCGAGGACTCACCTACTATCCACCCTACTTTATGCCTCCCCCGTGCTTACAAATCTCCACAAATCTGACCTAAACAAACCTGATAGTTGTTATAATGAGATAGCCAAATTCGTTACAACCTCTCCCATCAGAAAACATCACTGTGAATGCCTAAAAAAACTCAACTGGCTAGAACTACCACTACTACTTCAACTCAATCAACTATCACTAGCCCACAAAGTAATACATAACTCTGAAAACACCCCAGCCCTACAAAATCTTTTGCAACCCTATACAACTGCCAGGCCCTTGAGGTCTAGCACACAAAACCTCCTCAAAGTAACCAAATATAACAATGAAGCTGGTAAGTCTGTCTACAGTCACTGTATAGCAAAAACCTGTAACTCCCTTCCTGCCCACATAACTGACAACAAATCCTCATCACAGTTCAAGAAACTTGTTAAAACTCACTTTTTGAATAATTAACTGTGCTCCTGGCTAATGTCTCATTAGAAAACTTCTAACTTAAGTAACTCTGCTAAGCCAACCAATCATGGTACTATACCCACTTAGGACTGTTAATCTACTGCTCATCCCATCTCTCCAGGAGTTAGGGAAAACTACCCCAGCAATGTTGAGCTCTCCATAAGCAACTAAAACCAGGAGAAGACATATTGTAAATCAATTTGGTATCCTTCTCAACTAAAACCAGGCAAAGACATATAGTGAATCAATTTGTTATCCTTCTCAACTTTAGCGAGCATCATCTGCTCTCTCAGAGCCTTATTCTACATCTCTCTGCTTTTACTCTGATAGTAAATCTATCACAGGAATCCTAAACTTAGGAATATCTTCTAAAATTTATTATATTGACGAGAACGAATGTATCCTATCTGTTAGTTAATATGTATGTCAAAGTCTCTTCTATGGAAATTGTATGTCAAACGTCTGTCCTTAAAACTATGTTTTGTAAAAAAATTGTTCTCTTGGAGCTTTTCTCCCCAGGCATCCACTGAAAATGGGCTTGTAATCCAGTTGGACTCTCCCAGTCAACAAATGTAAAATAAAATAAACATACCAGTCAAATTTAAGGCTTTTCTCACCTCTCTGCAAAACACTGCTGTAATGGCATTGGCACACAAATGAAAATTATTGATGGGTGTTGGTTCAAGACTCCCATCCATATCTCTCAACAGTACAGATTTTTGCAGAAAGTCCAGATTTTTTTGCCTGTTTTTCATAAAATTGCAATTTTCTGTCAAATCACTGGCAAATCATTGAACACTGAAGTCAGAAAATTGGCAGGCATTTGATTTTCAGACTTCATATCCTTAATGCAAAACCTGTTTATCAACTTTCTAAGTTTGTAAGTGCAATATGCATAAATTGTCCCAATTTATGGGCCTTTGTCCCCTATTATTTATGGCCTTGTCCAGATTTCTTGTTCTATGATGTTGAGAGGTATGCGGCCATCCCTTCCTACTGGAGCCAGTCCATTGCACTTGCACAAGTGTCCCCCTCAGCAGGGCAGGTATCAGTGCAGATTTGCTTTATAGTTCTTTTATACTACACACACACACACACACACACACACACACACACACACACACACAATGATACACGGTTAATGTGGACAAATCTGTTTGTTCAAAGTCACCAAACATTTCTCCAAACCCAGTTTTATGACACCTGCTACCAATCCACTTGACAGTTTGCAGCTGTAAATCTTGTTGTCCATGTTATTTCTTCTTTTCCTTGGTTTCGTTTCTTACTTGTAATGTTACTTTTACTCATTTTTTCTCCTGCTTCCCATATCTACCCTAATTATTACTTCTAACAAATACTTTTTCTCACTCTTTCTTCTCTTCCCCTCCTCCTCTTTATCCACTTTGAACTTTTCCACTCTGACATTTGCTTTGAGTAAATAATGAACTGTCACCCTTATGTCATTGCATTTTAATGCTACATAATATTGTATTTAGTCTAATAGGTTCATAGGTAGGTACTAGGCTATCAGCCCAATGGCCTAAGTAAGCCTAGCCAGCAAGGTTCCCTGGCTTAAGCCACCCAAGAAAGTTATTTTCCTGTGCCACTGTCGAGCAGAGCCACAGAAGT
This sequence comes from Protopterus annectens, assembly GCF_019279795.1. Classification (NCBI taxonomy): domain Eukaryota; kingdom Metazoa; phylum Chordata; order Ceratodontiformes; family Protopteridae; genus Protopterus; species Protopterus annectens. Next base: position 730,111,223 of record NC_056735.1, read on the forward strand.
GATTTACTGGGGCATATTTCCTATTTCCCGTCCACTCAAAGATTTTTCTTGAAGACTGCCAATGATGGAATTTAGTTGACATAGATGAATAGCTTGTTCCAGAGTATGGGAAGTCTCTGGGACAGGAATCTATCCTTCCAGCATGTCCATTTTATTGTGGTGACAAGGTTTAGGACCCTAGAGCATGTATCTCGGAGGCACTGGGATTTCTTTAGGTGTAGCATGTCCAACAGCTCTGGGTTTGACATAGCTTTATATGTTAGGCAGAAATCACCTCAGAGTAGGCGATATGCTACCAAGTAAAGCTGGAGTTTTTTGAGATGGTCAGTGTAGGGCATCTGTTTGAGGCCAGTAATCCTCTTTGCAAGGTACTTCTGTGGCCTTTCCAGCTGCTGCAGATGTCTTGTGAGGTACATTCCAAAAGGGGCTTTGTACTCTATAATGGGTCTAATGAATGTCAAGTAGAGGGGGACACTGACCTCTTTTTTTCCTGGATGAGAACCCCTTTGTGATGAGGTTTGCCACGTAGAAGGACTTCCTGACTACTGTGGCAATCTGATTATCAAAGGAGACTACTGTCCACCTGGGTCCCAAGGCCTCTTATCACACATTCGGTGTTAAGTAGACTGCTGCCTATGTGGTAGTTCATGGGTACAGAGTTTTTACCAAAGGGGATGACAGTGCACTTTTTGGCATTGAGCTTGAGGCCATGGCTCTGACACCAGGCATCTGTCTCAGTGAGGCCCTTCTGTAGGATGTCCACATCATTTGGGGACTCAACTATGGCTCCTAGTTTGTAGTCATCTGCATACATCATTAGCTAGAGGCCTTCTGTGTTAGCCTATACTTCAGAGAAGTAGATACCAAACAGGAGAGGTCCCAGGACTGAACCTTGTGGTACTCCACTTGTCACTGGTTTGAAGTCAGATTTGGAGTCAGCAACTTTTACAGTGTGGGTTCTGTCACTGAGCCAGTTGGCAGCCCATCTTGTGACGTAGGGCTTTATACCTAGTCTAGTGAGTTTAGCTATAATTCCAGAATGGGGGATGGTGTCAAAAGCCTTGGTGAGGTCAAGATAGGCTGTGTGAACCACCTTACCCTCATCTACAGCTTTTGTGACTGCCTCAAAAAAATTGATTAGGTTCAGGAAGCATGATCTGCCTTTCAAAAACCTTAACTGGGTGGGGTCCAGAGTTTGGAGGTTACCAATGTCTTTGTTTATGAGTTCCATGATGATATGTTCCATGGCCTTGCAGACCAGGCTCATCAGGCTAATAGGCCAATAGTTCCCAGTGTTGGCTGGAGTGGGATAACTGTTGCTGTGTGCCATTCATTGGGCACAAAGCCTGATGTGAGGCTATGATTGAACATGGTTCTTAGGTTGGGAGCCAGTTCGTTCTGAAGTTCGTGTAGAATGCAGCCTGGAATGTTGTCCAGTCCCATGAATGCTGTGTTTTTGGCTTTAGAGAGTGCAGCTTTTACCTGTGTAGTTGTGATTACAGGGACTCTGCATTCTTCCTGTACAGATATGGGCCCTTTAGAGGGTGAGAGGGGGGTAAAGTTAGCACTAAACCTATCTGCCAGGATGTTGGCAATATCAGTTGGTTCTGTAATTTTCGTGCTGTTGTTCTGTAACTCAGAGCAGATCTGGGTGTTGCCATTGAGATTCTTGACATAGCTATAGATGTTTTGTGGTTGTCCTTAGAATCAGTGGCAATTATGTTTTCGTCGCTAGCTTTGGAGGCTCTTATAAAGGATCTCAGCTTCTTACTGAGGCTGACCAGGGAGCTCCACCACTCATGGGAGTTTACTCTCTTTTGCAACAGTTTCTTCCTTCTGTTGTACAGTTTGTTTATGGCAGGGGACCACCAGATTAGCTTCCTTTTTTTGGAGGATAGCTTCTTGGTTCTGTTTGGGATAGCACGATCCATGCCCTCGTGTAAGTGCTTGTAGAGTGCATTTGTGTAGGATTCAGCAGTCATAACTGCATTGTCCATCTCCATGGGTGTCATGAAGTTCGCCACTTCTGTCTTAAGAAGCATGAAGTTGGCATTGGAGAAATTTTTTACTGTGGTTTCCTTAATGAGGGGTGAAGGCGGGATGTGGATATCTAGGGTGATTAGCTTATGGTCGGATCTGACCAACAAGGAGTTGACTTCAGGTGTGGAACACCGGTCACTCATGTTGGTAATGACTAGGTCTAGGATATTGGTGCCCTTGGTGGGGGTGTGTATAAGTTGATCCAGGGCATTGGAATTTATGAATTCCAGAAAACATTAAGTGAAGGAGTTGGTACATGAGTAGTTTTCCCAGTTAATGGTGGGGTAGTTGAAATGCCCATTATTAGGGTGTTTGGCTGAATCCTAATATTTTCCAGTATATCAAGAAAAGAGGATTGGTAATCCTGGGGCATGGTGGGGGATCTGTAGCAAGCTACAATTTGGATTGTAGTTTTGCCCAGAGTTAGTTGCGCTTGGATAACCTCTGATGCATTATGCTGAGCAACTAGCCTGGAGGTTTGGATATCCTTAATGAGTATGGACACACCTCCGCCTTTGGTGTTCCGGTCCAGGTTACGTGGCCGAAAAGTGTGGTATGAGTTATAGCCTGGTTGTGCAGGGGTGTTCTCTGGAACCTTGAACCAGGTCTCAGTCACTGCACAAATATCGATGTTCTCCATTTTAAGGAATGCCTCGAGTGAGTGCATTTTGAGATTTAGACTTCTAGCATTGAGTAGCATTACCCTCAGTTTTTGCTTGCCTGTTCCTGTTACGGTGGTGAATTTGTCATTTGAACCTTGTCTAAAAAGGGCACTATAGGGGCAGCAAGAGCCTTAGCCAGTATCCAGAATCCCAGGGGCAACAGGTGCAGGCCATCTCTGGCAAAGCATTGTGGTCTGTCAACCATGTCGTCCCAGGCAGACAGATACTGGATCCCCTTAGAATGACACCAGAAGCTTTGTCAATTGTTGAAGTCAATCATTTTGTCTTTGTACTGCGGTATCATTCTGGGTGATGTTTGAATGCTACTCAGGGCTAGGGTCATACCTGCCTGGGCTACAAGATCGGAGAGCTCTTCCATGTCTCTTTTCATGTAGTCCAGGGAGGTACGTCTCAGATCATTCACACCAACATAGACAATGACAGAGTCATATTTGTACTTGCTGTAGAGTGACCTGAGTGTGTGGGTTATGTGGCGGATCCTGGCACCCGCAAGGAAGCTGACAGTAACCTTCTCCTTGTTTAGCCTGGTGAGTGGGACATCAGTGTGCCTGACTATATGTTTGCCCATAATATCTGAATAAGTGAGTGGGATTTTCATGACAGCATCAAGGAAACATGTTCCTTCCTTCTGTGTTTTTTCCTTAATCTTTGGATTTTTTTGGCATATTGATTCATTTTCTTAGTATATTTTATTTTTTATTTATTTTCCTTTTGTTTACCAGGTTAGTCCAATTGGACACAAGGTGACCGTTTTCAGCAGAGGCTTGGGGAGAAAAGCTCCAGATACATAGTAAACAATTATAAAAAATAATAAAAATAAATTATACAAACATAGCTATTTTACACAAAGAGCATAGAAAATATAAAAGGAGTACAATCAGAGTTTTACAATTGATGCAGCATACAGTGGTTAGAATATTGAGAAACAATTAAACAAGATATTATACAACAAATATAGAATTGCTTGAACATAAATTCAGAAAAGTTTCCCTAGAAAAACAGGGTTATAAACTAGAAATCATAACTATATTGATATGATTTATTTTGCATTTATCTTGTTTTATTGATGGTATATGTGTATTATTGTATGTCATATGTGCACAAATATTTGTATTAATCTGTGCATTTACAGTATATTGACAAAGTACTAGGTCACATCAGAGCCTTGGGAGGTCATTGTTAAGAAATTGAGAACTGTTGTAAAGCTTGGCATTGAATACCATAAGTTCAGGTTATGCTATAAGAGAATAACTATGTAAAGATAACCATGTCAGCAGCTAGAATGCATTATAAACTGAATGTTTTACTGTGCACATTAAGAAATGGATAGATTGTCACAAACTCTGGACTGATGTGTGTGCTTTTTTTTTTTTATTACTGGGGAAATGCTATTCAGAAGTGAAGAGGCACATAAGGGAACAGTTTTAGTGGCACACCAGGCTGTGATTTTTTTGATGTCTATTGTCATGCAAAACTGATGAAATAGTTGAATCTACCCAAGCTGGAAATGTGAGACTGTAGCCCAGGAGGGGAGATGGGAGGAGTAACTTGGCCAGGAATTGAAACTTGCAAAACTGCTACTTGTGAAAAGTCTTTTTTATCTCAGTAATTTGTTGACACTTTTGCAAGTTTCTTTCAGAGAATGTGTAGTACATCAATAGGAACAACATTTGTGAAACTCAGCACATACCAGTCAATGACACATGAGCTGCAGACTCTCAAACTTGGCATTTTTTTTCAGGTGGTCCATTCTAAGTGAATGGAAGTCTAGTCTGACAACAAATAGTAGGGCGATTTGTTCTCACACTGTGCATTGAGACAGATTTACATTTCCAAAAGAATCACAATGTCTGCCACCATGAGGGCAGACGAGTAAAAAAAAATAAAATTAGGAATGAGTACTTATTTTGCTGCAGGCAGTTTTAGGAGGTGCAGTAAATCATGGCAAGATAAAAAAATATATGTTTTTTTCATTGTTTGCCCATAGTGGTCCTTTAATATTATTATAAGAGACTATTCATTTATTTATATATTTTGCCATTTAAAACTATTCCCCATTACTACATACAAGTTTAATAATCATCTTCTATTAATCATAAGGCATTAAATAATCTAACAAATGAACAAAACAACAAATGAACCATTTCAGAAACTCAGCTGGAGCAAAATACTGATACGCTGTTAAAAAATGAACTAGTGTCAAACAACAGTCAAAAACAGTCCAAATAAAGAAGCACATTCAAAAAAAATTAACACAGGATGAGTGCTTTCACAAAACAAAGTTTGCTTCATCAGATCACAGTTGCATAAAATCATCACAGTTTAAATAAAAACTCCATTAGTCGATATTGCAACAACAACCAATAAAACATCAAAAAAAATTTGGTTACCAGGTAACAAGCAATCTAACTAATTGAATTAAACACACCTACACTCATACATACTTCCCAATGTCAGATAATTCATCTAATAAACAAAGCAACTTCACAAATCTTTATAGTTGTGCTAAATGAATAAAAGCTATGTATTATAAAAATGTGTGCCCATATATACATACATACCTAAAAACTCACGTTACCTCCTAAGTCTTCTAACAAATAGTATACTATATACCTATTTATACAATAGTAGTATAAATTACCCATTTACTATTCCTAAATTATACACTTATTCAACATTATTATAACTAGATCGCTAAATAAATAAGTATAACAGAGTGGGACGTGAAGAGAAAAAGACATCTGTAAACTTACATGTCACAGGTAATCTTATCATACTAAACTATAATACAAAAGAGAGATCAATGTGCATATACATTTATCATGCCAAAAGGCACACACATATTTTATAGCTCTAACAAAAAGCTCTGAACTCGTTTTTTTAAAGTACAGGTACCTATATTTCAAATTTGTGTAATACTCTCAACACATCAAGTATCAAAATATTTTAAAAAGTTAGCTTATTAAACTACTTCATAAGAATATGCACACTACTGAGGTCAAAGAGAGTTTCTTACTATTTCTATCATATGGAGTCAAAATAAAACAAAGAATTGCAGTCGATATTGCATTCAAAAGATACAAAGTCTTCAATCTAAATCCCATTTTCCTTTCCCGGATTCAAACATGTTGAAAAATCTGTTTTAGTTTCTACCAAAATGAATGCACTGATTCAGCAATAAAACATTCAGATTTCAACTTTGACTTATGAAATGAGTTTTCAGGTAGTCTTAGTGAATCTAACAACATTCAACATGTAAAAAGCTTCAAAGTTCACATGACCAAGCTTCAAATTTCAACTTTCATATTATTTAGAAATATTTTATATGATTTTCTATGTAAAGTATATGAGATCTTGTACATTCACGTTTCTGTCATATGCTGGTATTTGCAATAGACATCTTAAAGCAGTTTATGTAAGTATATTCTTGTCTTATTTTCTCACTAGTATTCTACTTTATTCTATATATATTGTTTTTCTAAAATCTCCCATTAAAGAGCTATTTACTCATCAGTTCTCTATTAAATATTATAGTACATGTACATGTTTCTTAATTTATTAATACTACTCTTTTATTAATCTTACATAGTATGTATTGCATTCTTTGTGTACATACCTATTCATAAGATGTTTGCTGTTATTAATTCTAATATTACAAGCAATTTTGATTATATATAAAATAATGCCTGCTTATTTAATTTGAATATGTGTGTTTAGCCATTGTGAACTATTGTTCTTATCTAAGCTTTACATGCTGAAATCAGAATCTGGTTATAGCATATGAAAATTACAACTAACAGCAGCTGCCAATTTCCTCTGTAAGTTTCTAATTCATCTTAGTTCTTTTAAGCTGTTCTAAACATCTAACTTTACTTTCTTCACTTAATATGTACAGTAAATATGTATAGTTAAAGTTAATAACATTACAGGATAAGCTGTTAACATGTAAAATGTTAGTACATTATATGTTATAACATTACTATATCTTTTGTATTACCAATTCTTTACTTCTAAGAAAAGAGGTGTTATTTTGAGTGGATTTCTTACACATATACTTGAGAAAAGAAAAAAATAGAAAGTTCTTTTTCCTTCTTTCTTTTCCTTCTTTCACATACATCAGTAATAAACTCTGACCTAGATTTTCTTCAGCACAACTCAAGCTGGGAAAATTGTAGCATTCTGATGAGATGGAACATTCTTCTCTTCTCAAGTTTTCTCAGTGTGTCTGTTGTTTCATAAATGACTTGCGAAAGGAATGTGTTACATGGGAACAAGGAAAACAAAATCACCAGCACTTTAACATTTCCAATTAGCATATTACTCAGATCTGACATTCAGTTAACTCAGCAATACACATAATAAGTAATGTTGAATAAATAAAATAAAAATTATTAACTTACATAGCTTTCTATTGCTTATAATGACATTATCCCACAGAAAACATTTGTTTAACATTTAGAAACACACTTACAGGTTTAGTTAAATGAAATATATTAAGTATTTCACTGTGAATATAGTAAAACAGTAAAACTAAGCTTTTATATTCCTCATCATGAAAAATAATGCTTTAGCGTAAAATATAAATTCATACTTACATATGTTTTAAGGCTTAAAGTCCAGTACAGGCATTTTACTTAAATGGTAAATCTATTGTTTCAGAAAATAATAGTCCAGCAATCAGTGAATAAGAGTCATTTTTGAGGCTTTTTCGTTTTAGAAGCAGTTTTCAAAGAATTCAGTTCAATCTCCATTTCTTCAGTATTATGGATTTTATTGCTCTTAACAAAAGTCAATGCCTCCTTCAGCGTGTTAAATATTTTGGTTTCTTCAAAAAGGAATAATCTGGTCTTTGCAGGAAACACCAAAGTGACTTTAATATTGTTCTTTTTAAGTTTCTTGATCAGTGGCAAACAGGATTTTTGTTTACTCATTACTTTACTGGAATAGTCATTGTCAAATCTGACTACATGTTCACCCATTTTAATAGGTGGGCTGGACCATGCTCCTTTTAATATTTGATCTTTTTGTAAGCTAGACATGAACTTAACTATAATTGAGTGCGGTGGACAGTTTTTTTCTTAGAAGGTGCTCTCAGAGATCTATGTGCTCATTCAATTCCAAAAGAAAAAGTTTCAGGTAAATTTAATGTTTTATGTAGCAAGGTAGTTAAGAAGTTTATATTGTCGCCCTCATACTTTTCAGGTATACCATAAATTCTAATGTTATTTCATCTCAGTCTATTTTCTAAATCAAGTTTTTCTACAAGCCAGTTTGTTTTAAAAGAAATTCAGTCAGAGACTCATCTTGAGTTATTCTTTCATGATCAAAGTCTCTTCCATACTGTTGATTTGTACCCCTTGTTTTATAATAGCTTCAAACTATTCCATCCTCTTTCTGGTCTCTTCTTTGAAGCACTTTAGTTTTGTATCCAGTTTGTCTATTTTAAGTAATATATCCTGTATACTAGATAATATTGACTGGATGTCTTTTTTAACACAATATGGAGCACTATTTTTTGAGTGACTCATGTTGAAGTCTCTTCTCTCTTAATCAGTTGTAATTCTGACAGAAAAACGATTGCTTTGAAGAACTTGAAGCTATAAATCTTTTCTCTATTAATGAATAAATTTAGCTATCAAGTATCTTCAAATTTTACTTTTTGATTACATTTTCTGTCAGAGAAAAGTTTTCAGTCACACAACTTTCACCAGTTGCTGCTCTCAGTAAGCCATCTTGGCCATGCCTCCCTTCTCCCTATTATTTCTGATAGATATTTTGCAGAGAATTTTTAAAATCTGCCAACTCATTACACTCCTCTACCCCCAAAAAATGTTCCTAGTTACTTCTTTCCTCCCCATCACACCTCCAACATTTATCTACCCAAGAAAAAAAAATCTTTGAAGTCTGCATGGGGTTTAAAAATATCTATGCAAATACTTCCAAGAAAAGGTTACAAACCTTCTGGACTTTATTGCAGACTTAGGAGCCATACCTATGGCCTCCCATTGTTCCCTTTGTAAATTTCTTTTCCAACTTCCTTTGATCGATTCCATGCAATATTTTATATGAATTACTAATTATCCCTTTTTAACAGGGGCTTCCATTCTAGGTTTGATTAAACTCTACCACAGTAGGTCTTTCACTCAGGACTCCCCTATCCCTTTCTCTTTGCCTAGCCTCAGATGTCAATCCCTGGTAGAGAAGGCAGTCTATAACCTGCTATTCAAACATCTAACTGGCCTCATCCCACTCTACTATCTTTCTCTCTCTTGTTATTTGCTCCCAGTATATTGGTTCCATTGCTAGTTTTCTCCAGTAAATTCCAGCCATGTCTTGCCTTTTTTTTGTGTCCCTATTGGCAAAATCTCTTCTCTCCATCCCTATGTTGGCTTAGTTCTTAAAATACTTCCTGTAACTTTAGGAATGTAATATTCTTTATGCTTGCTGTTCTCCTTAACAATCTGCAACCAAAATCCTACCCTCTCCTTATTTCTTGACAACCCCACTATTTCATCTTCTCTTTCCACTTTGATTTATATCCTTCTGCTTATGTTATGTTTATGAGCCTTAACTGCATAGCTGAGAAGGATCCACTTCAGCCGCTTGAAAGCCGAAAACCCCGAATACTAATTGCACGACACGTAAAGAGAGAACCACAAATATGGTGAACTAATGAAACCACAAAAGTAGAAATATCGAATTCACATAGTTGGCCCGCCTGCGGTATTGCTCCATAAGGTAAATGTGCGATAGTTACGGACGTTAGGGAGGGGTTAAGGTAAGTGCATAGGTAGGTAGTGTATGTAAGGTTTAGTGTAGGGTTTTGTTAAGTGTATGTGTGTGGAATATTTAGTTTGTTTGAGTATAGCTCCATAGGGGAAGTTTGCGGTAGTTATGGACCTTAGAGTTAGGGAGGGGTTAAGGATAGTGCATATACAGTTGTGTATGTGGGGTTTAGTGTAGGGTTAGTACTAGGGTTTGGGTGCTTTAATTTAGGGTTAGAAGTAGGGTTTTGGTTAATGTATGTGTTGTTTTTGCTGTGTTTGGGTAAGTAGTGTGTTGAGGGTGATGGGTTGGCCGACTATGATGGTTCCAGCTTCTAAATTTTGCGGTTTAGTACTTTTGACGTATTTACGGTTCACTCTTTAAGTGTTGCGGTATTTGTATTCGGGGTTTTTGGCTTTCGAGAACATAAGGTAGATGCTCTGAGAAACATCCCTTTAAATTAAGACCTTTGTTATCAAACTAAAACTGTGGATTAACTACTTTTTTTTTTTTTTAATTTCGCCAAGACCTTTGGGTTTCTAATACCATGATATAATTACAGTTCATGAAGTTATTATTGTTCCAGTCTTTGATGTTAGCCAGAAGTGCTCTTCGCAGCACCCGTGATGTGCCCAGTAATGACTCCTGCAATTCGTATGGAGTTACATGTATCTGTAACATATCTAAGTTGTTTATCTTTTGGCTTTTCCCGGTAAGGGTTCGCCACAGCGGAACTCCGGTCCGCTAATGATTGGCAGTAGATTTTTACAAAACGCCAAGGTGCCAGCTCGACGCCCAACCTTCAACGAAGGCATGCCCATTTACGCACGCATGTCTTTCGAATACTATCCAACCGCAGGGTGGACATGCAGACTCCACACAGAAGGTACTCCCAAGCCCAGCCGAGAATCAAATGGGAGAACCTCTTGATGTGAGGTAACAACACTACCGCCGTACCACTAACATATCTAAGTACAATTGTAAATTCTTTTTTATAAGACCCGTTGCTCCTACTACTACTACTGCAACTGTCTGGGTATCTTTCGTCCAGATTGCTCTCATTTCTTCCTGCAAATCCTGGTACTTTATGACTTTGTCTCTCTCTCTATACATAAGACACTGTAGTCACTGGGTGTAGTGATTTCAATAATCAAGGCTACTTTTGTCTTCTTTTCATGGATTACTATACCTGGTTTTCTTGCATCTATTTTTGGAACTGCTGGTAATAGATGATCCCATGTGATATAAACTTTATAATTTTCTATGATGCTTTGTGGATCATGTTTTCAGTGTTTTTCAGCTACTTCAGTATTATAATGTTTGCTCAATCCCCAATGCAACAATATTGCTACATTACTATGCCGTTCAGTATACAGTCCTTCTGCCATTAGTATACCACATCCAGCAACAAGATGTGCAACTGTTTCCAATTCTGTTTTACAAAACCTACATTTGTCCATTTCTCCCACATGTTCAGTGACTTTGTAAACCAATGTGGACATAGTCCACTATCTAGAGCCACCAATATTAACCTTTTGTCTTTTGGTTTACATTCACCTCTCCTTAATCATTCCTGCAATTGATCCTGATCAACATGAGGTTAAGGAACCAAAACTAGCAGGTAGTCAAGGCAAGCACACTGTAGAAAAATCACCCCTTTATTGGAACGAATACTTCAGGTTTAGTGCTTTCTTCCCAACAACAAGGGACTTTTGGTTCCTTAGTTTATTGGTGTCAACATGAGGTTGTTCCAAGAGTTTCCTAACTTACAACTATATTTATGCATTTTCCACATTTCTTGCTTTCTCATCAGATTCTTCACTTTTTATTCTTTCTTTTGTTTTTTGGCACTTTCAGTTGCTACCTGATTTTTATCTACTTCTGGTTTGATTTCCATTCCCGCTTAACACTGATATGATTCTGCTAAACTAACAGGGAAGTCATATTGGACTTATTCTCATATTTCAAAACTTTCACTATGTTTGGGTCTTGTGAGGTCAGTGGATATGGATGCAGTCCCACTATTGCAGATCTATACATGTAGTCAATTTTGAGGAGGCCCATACCTCTTTCAGAACAGGGAATATATAATCTTGGTATGCACAGATTTTTATAAATCATTTGATGAGCATGAAGCATCTCCTTCTTGTTTTCCTTTCCAAACTATCCAACACTAAACTTAGGACAGGAAGACTAAATTGGTTTGTAGCTTGGACTTTGTTCCTAGATGTCAATGCTGTTTTTTAGTATTAATTTAAGTCTTCTAAGATATTTCTTACTGAGTTTTATTAGCATTTGTTCATGCTTTATTGTTGATCCTTCATTAATTCCCAAATATGTATACACTCCCCCTTGCTCAAGTTCTTTTATATCACATTCCTGTCCCAAACTAATGTGATCTTGGTGCTGCAGCTTTCCTGATTTAAATGTTGCTTTTGCACATTTATCAAGACCAAATTACATTCTTATATCATCTGAAAACGTTTTCACCGCTTGCAGTTGTGCTTTCAGTTCCTTGTTTGCTAAACAATACAGTTTTAAATCATCTACAAAAAGATGAGAAGTCTTTATACTTTGTTTTCTGGGAGCCAAAGTAATGCCATGACATAATCTGTTAAGTAGACAGCTTAATGGGTTAAGGGCAAGAAAAACAGTGGCAGAGACTTACCCTGGAATATCCCCCTATGAATTTTCATCACTGGAATAATAATTTGCCCTTTATCATGGCTTAACTGTAAAGTGATTTGCCACTTTTTCATAGTTGATGTAATGTAATCGATCAGTGTAGAGTGTATTTTATACATTTTAAGCACTCTTTTATCCATGAATGTGAGATACTGTCAAATGCTTTTTTTGTAATCTATCCGTGCCATACTTAGACTCTTCCTTATTTTGCAGTTCTCCATTATGACTTTAACATCAAATGACCCTTTGTTCCATATGACTTTCTGTTATATCCCATGAATCTCTATGAGCAGTCCTAATTACTGTGTTTCTTTTATCAAACTTCTTTTTGGGTTTTATTTGCTTTCTGTAGTCTATTTCTTCCTTGATCTTAATATGTCTGTCCATCTCTACTAAATCAAGCAACTCTTCTCTTAGATCATTTTCTTCTACACTGAGGGCATATTCTTTGTTCCCCATTTCCTGTAAGCATTCTATAGATAGCACTACAGGAATAGTTCCACATCATCTTCCTGTACCACATTCTCTTCGGTTTCATTCTGTGTTATCCATTGCTCTTTCATATTGGTACTCACCGGCCTATCATCTCACAACATTGGGCCAGAGAATATACATTCGTAACTCTTAAACAATAGTACATACCTGAGCAGTTTATTTACTTGTTGTGAAATCACAACACAGCATGAGAGATGGTGGTCAAATGACATCTACCTCTACCTCTACCTGCTGTAATAATGACTACTAGTGTTTTAAAACAACTTGTTTGCTCCTTTTGTGAGCATGTCATAGCAGGTATTTTGATGATCAGAACCACAAACATGTCAGACGGCAGCTTTTAACTTTACTGAACAGCAAAGGTGGGAGAAGAAAAAATTTACTCTGAAATTGTAGGAAGCTGCTTATTAACAAATGTAACAAGGTGTCTCCTACAGTAAAGATCAAAACACTCTGAGCACTTCAGCCATGACTGCAGATGCACTGTTAGTATTCATTTACGAAGCCACACTACTCTCTTGGTTTCATAACTTAACACTGGTACTACACTTCCGCGCTGTTCACAACCCCCCCCCCCCCCAAAAAAAAAACAGCTTACAACCAAGGCAGACATTCCCTTCTTCCCACCCTAGTTACAGCTCAGTTGATGAGAAATTGCATATTTACAGTGGTGCAGAATATTATTATTGCTGTGTTTTTTTTTCTTCTTCTTCTTCTTCTTCTTTGTTCCATCATAATGTACTTTTTAAATGGTTATCTTGTAGCTGTTATGAATATCAGACTTGTGGGGGAATAACATATCTTTATATTTCAGCTAGTGGCTTAAAGCTCAAACTTGAAGCCAAAGAACTACTTCAGTAATTCATAGATCTTGTGGAATTCAAACATACTTTTTTAGTATCTCTTGAAATTTAGTCGCAACACTAAAGATTTCTTGGTACAAAGTTGTAATTGATATATTATTTTGAATGCAGATACTAGCACAGTAATCTACCCTATCCAATACTCACACATTTGACTGATTGCAAGAGATAGTCTGGGGGCATGTTGCATTTATTTACCTGTTTTCTGAAACCACCCTCTGCAGTATCCAAGTTCTACAGCCTAACTCAACCTACCAGCATTTTTCAACTCTCATTTAGGTTGGGAAGGGGAGGCTTATTGCCACCTATTAGCATTACATTTTTTCAGGTAGTTATTCCTTGGAAATGGTACAAAGTAATGTTTTGTTGAAGTCACAGGCACAAACAAATATGTAACATAATGCAGTCCAGTTTACGAATATTTTGAATTAATGCATAAGCTAGCTGATGCACAGGTGGTCAATATTACATTGTCATTTAGTTCTGAAAGCCTGTCAGGCTATAAATATTTGAAAGGCTTTATTTTGCATTTTATTTTATTTATTTTAAACAAACCTATCAGTTCTGCTTGTCTATGCCTTTTTTGCTAATTGCAAAATCTCTTGTACCCGGGGTACCCCTTAGAATTACCATGGGGAGAGCATCCTACCTTCCTTTCTCTTTAGTTTTATACTATACATGGGAATGCTACAGTTCAGTACATTTTCTTTAATTTTTCAGTACTATACATTCCTGTCCTTTGCTGCTAGGCATCACTATCTAGCACTAGAATGAGCCTTTTTACTGGGGTGTGGGGTACAATGGCACATTATTAAAATGACTTAGGGTACTTGATAACTTGGTAACAGAGATACCAAACAGTGCCACACAGAACTGTGTTGAATGTGCATGCTTAATATTCTACAGTTTATCAGCCCACATCTGCTGGGGGGAGGGAGTAATAATAAAGCATTCTCCAAATACTTTACTATAAAATCATCCAACATACAGTTTAAAAAAATAATGAGTACCTACTCCTGCAATACACTATCCAATTGTAAAAGAAGTGGCTTCCTATTAACACTATCATCAGTCGTGCAAGGTTTCAAGTCAAACACAGCAAACCTACTTGTATAAAATACTCACAGCCAGTTACTCCAGTTGTGTGAGCAAATGCACCATTAAAAGTAGCTATTCCAGTAGTAGGATCACTGCAAAAATCACTGCACACAGCAATCCAAATATCTGGTCTCAGCTACGCATTTACATATATCCCACAGAGTGGACTTCTCCTCCCTCAACCGTACGTCAGCTTGATTAGAAGGCTGAAAGGAGAAGTAACGCACCATTTCAGCTCCTGTTTTGATATTAAAAAAGTCAACAAGTATGGCATGGCAAGGGGATTCCGGAAGAACTCCACACAAGTTCAGGTAGGGCTCAACAGCAGATCATCATTTAATGGAAGGTTCAAAAACATGTAAAGCATTGACCCATTTCCTTTTCTGTCTCTTTTTCATAATTTTTTTTCAGCCATCCAACTACTGGGGAGGGAGTGGAGTTGGAAAATTACAAAGACAGTTCCATGTCCACGGGCTAGTGAAAATACTCATTGTCCATATAGAAAATAATTTTATATTACTACTACAAAAGGTTCCCCACATCAGTGCATTTGAAAGCCCACCTTTAGAACTAGTTTTCATTTGTGTTTAAGTGGATTTGTTCAACTTGTCCATAGCTCAGTTGCAGTTTAAAGGAATGTGACAGCCTGTGATGGAGTTCCTAAAGGATTTCCATGCTATCATGATCAGTTTTGTACAAATGGGTACCTCTTGCTTGTTTATATATGACATTACTATAATGTTTTCTCTCTGTCTGTCTCCCTCATCACCTTCAGTGTTCCTGTATGCCAGTCTTGAAAGGTCCTAAAGGCCAAAATCAGGGCCATCATTTCTTTATTGATATGCCTCAGATTTTGAGAGAAAACTCTGCTCCCCTAAACTAGGTCTAAGCATCTTTGGTAAGGTAAGTATTCTCTCACAGGTCAGAAACAAATCATGTCAGTGCTGCTCAACAGATTTCTTGGCTGCCACCAAATTTATCATGTGGCTTAGGTGGGAGTACCATCAGAAATCACCATACAGTTTATAACCATTAGGAACATCTGAGCAGACATAGCAATTCTATTGATCAGGTCAGCCAAGAACATTCCAAGTGCATGACTTAGTGCAGGACCAGGAACAACTTGCACAACTAAATATTCAAAAGAGCCTCTAGGAGAATCTTTGTTTTTTTCATACTTGGTATTAAACCTGGTACATGACAGATTTTCTGATGTTCAAGGCAAGGCAGTAAACAGAATGGGCTTGATTCCAAAACATTTACTCCAAAAGTGGATCTTTTTGGAATTGGGTCCCCAGTGTAAGCCAGTTTATAGGCTATTTTTCACTCCAAAGTTAATCACATCAAATGAAAGTCTTTTGGAATCAGAGCAGGCTTGCATCAAGTACAACTCATTTGAAATCTAGCCCAGAGAGTTCCCACTTTCTTTCAGATATTACAAAAATGCCTGTTATCTTGAGAAAATGTAAACAGAAAACCAGATGCATCTGGGGACAAAGTCAAAGAAGTGGCTGATGTGTTAAGCACTTTCAGTTTGATTACCTTCAAAAACTTGTTCAGCTTTAACAATTCTAATACCTTCAGCCACAGTCCTAGCAAAAGCCTAGGACATAATACCTTCCCTTGCTATTCTTCTTTGATGGCCTATTTTTCACACTGCATTAAATGAGTTAAGGACAGGTTTTGCCAGTTCCACCTGTTCTGGGGAAATGGAAGGCATCTCTAAGAAGAGCAAGATGGACTTGAATTCTATTTTGCAGATGGAAAACCATAGATCTTCCTTGATATTCTATGCTGTTAAGAACTGCTTCACTGTAAAATAAATGTTCCATTCCCTTCCAGAATATGAAATGAGGAAAATATGTGGGTAGTCAAAGTTTATGGATCCACCATTCAGTACTGCCCTTCCTGATAGAGTTCTCACTCTACATTGCTGTTTATGCCAGCCCCTGCCATCCAAAAATGGTCTGTTCTCAAATCCTTTGTTTGCTTAATCAGCCTTACAACTATTGCTTCTTATGGCAGTTAACTGTATTTGGGGACTGGATGGTGAGAAGAACTGCATAAAGTGTTCACATCAGCCCCTTATCATCATCTACCAATGGCTGACACACAAGCCAAATGTGGCTGTGCCTGTACTACTCGCATTAACTGTCATAACCACATTTAACAACGTGCTTCCCGATCTTGAAAGCCATGTGGCTCAATTTGAAAATTTTGTCCCTCAATGTTTTAACAGTGCTCTCTCCCACCATACCCTCCCATCTCCCTGCTATCTGATAAGGTCTGGCAGTTAAAGGCTCAAATGTCACAGCTGATAATGTGTATACCTTTTTCCTGTAGCAGCACAACTTTCTTAGCAAACTTGTTTCATTTCCAGCGTCAGTCGTTACACCTCACATTGCCTCTTGGGGAGCCCGTGCTTGGTCAGCCATAGGAATTTTATGCAGATATTTACCTGTGGTTAGCAAACTGTAAAGCATGTCTCCTCAGGGACTGCAAGCTACAAATCATGCCCTAAGAAAATTACTTCAAAAGCATCCTCAGAAGGCTGAACTATGGATGGAGAGAGAATTGTATGCCAAGTCTAGTTTCCTCTTAAAAGTTTTCAGTAACAAACATCTTCCCCAAAGATGTCTCCTGCACAGAAACATGACATTTAACCTACTGGAGAAGAAATCTGTCATATACTCTTGGGCTAGAGCCTGATGAAGATATCTACCTTTTCATAGGTTTAGAGAGTGGTTGTTGAGTGGCCTCAGGATTAATTCCAGGTCTTGCAGCCATGTATTCCATAGCAAATTTGGCAGAAAATCAGTGCAAACCTCTAACCCTGGGCAATAGTCTTTCTTCTGATTTTTGTTAAGTTTTATTGCTTTGCCGCCTACTTTTTGGCATTTTCTGGCTTGCTAAAGTTTATATCTATAACAGTAACAGTACTTGGAACACATCTAGAGCCTGTTTACTGCTTTTCCTGTGTTGTACTTAATTTAAAATCTTTTTCTCTCTAAAAACTGCATTTTACCTGATTTTGGCCTAGCACTCAAGTGTGGGGCCATTTATTGCACTGTTGTGATTATTTTTACTGCTTGTGTATCTCTGCTACCTTTAACCTACAACAAAAAGAAAATAAAACAAAAAATCTTGCTTTTTTCCCACTTTCTGAAAGTTAAGAAAGTTCAGTTACAGATTTGCTGTTCTGAACTGTTTGGAAGTTTCTAGAAGGCCAGTGCTTGCTTGGGCTAAAGGGAAGACTGTGTTCACCAGTGGGAGTGATTAACACTGAACAGCCTGCCTGTCCCTGGAGGAGTGGTTACTACCTAGAAGCTGTAGTTTTATTGGCCATTTTGGGTCAATTCTAAACTCCTTGATCTCTCTCTCTTAAAACCCTACAAATCTCTTTTTGCGCCGTTTTGCGCACTGAGCAGCGTCAGGCAGCACCACCTAAACAGGTTTAAACTATTCCAGGCTCCACAAAGTCTGCTCTTCACTTTTTCCCTTAGAACTGTTCAAACTCTCAAAGTAATCACTCTATTCTCTTTCTAAAGCCCTGCACTTGCTCAGCTCTTATAAGGAAACACTAACTAAAGCACTACACCCTCCTTGACTTCTCATAAGTATTAGGCTCCCGATTGGTCCTTCCTGATCAAGTGAAAAATCAGTTCCCTTCCCTAATCTGATCAGTAAAAAAACAGTTCCCTGTACTAATCTGGTATGTCCAAGGGTCAGTTTCAAGGTTACTCTCCAGTCCAGCTGGTGAATCTGGGAATTTTGAGGCAATGTTACAATTGCCTTATGTACACAGACAACCCTCTCCTCCTTCCAACAAACTCTAATACATGTGAGAGATGCAGTTACACAGCCAAACTGGAGGCAGAGCTCTCTCAACCCAAGACTGGCACAGTCAGTCAGGAGGAAAAGGTAACCACCCACACCACAAATCCAGTCTCACATAGACCTATTGCATCTGCATACCCAACACATAAACACACAAAAACATACTCGGAGGCTCTGAATAAAAATCTGCCTAAACAGCAAAAACCTCCTAAGCAGATATCCAAGCAACAGCCACCCCTCAACAATACCCGCGAATCACATATCTCACAAAATCAGTGTGCCTCACAGTCACAGCCCTTAAGGCCAAACAACACACCAAATACACTTGTTATAGGGGACTCTATTGTCCGGCACACTGACGTCCCGCTCACCAGACTGAACAAGGAGAAGGTCACTGTAAGCTGCCTGTCGGATGCCAGGATCCGCCACATAATGCAAGCACTCAGGTCACTCCAAAGCAAGTACAAGTTTGACTCCGTCATTGTCCATGCTGGTGTGAATGACCTGAGACGTACCTCCCTGGACTACATGAAAAGAGACATAGAGGAGCTCTCTGACCATGTAGCCCAGGCTGGTATGACCCTGACCTTGAGAAGCATCTTGCCCTCATCAAGAATGATGCCACAGTATAAAGACAAAATAATCAGTTTCAACAATTGACTAAAGTATTGGTGTCATTCAAAAGGGATCCAGTGTCTGTCAGCCTGGGATGACATGCTTGACAAGCCACGTTGCTTCGCTAGGGATGGCTTGCACCTGTCACCCTTAGGCTTTCGTATACTGGCCAAGGCTCTTGCCACCCCCATAGTGCCTTTTTTAGGCAAGGCTCAAAGGACAAACCCACCTCCATAGACAACCCAAGGAAAAAAAAACTAAAGGTAATGCTACTCAATTCCAGAAGTCTAAACCTCAAGATGCACGCACTCGAGGCTCTCCTCAGTATGGAGAAAATTGATGTCTGTGCAGTAACAGAAACCTGGTTCAAGGCTCCTGAGAGCACCCCAGCACTACCAGGTTATAACTCATACCATGCATTTCAGCTCCAAAACCCAGACCGAAGCACAAAAGGAGGGGGAGTATCTATATTCATCAAAGATACCTACACCTCCAGATTAGTGGCACTGCACGAAGTATCAGAAACCATCCATGTGCAACTAACAGCAGGAAAAACTGCCTTTCAGTTTGTAGCCTGCTACAGGACACACTCCCTATTACAAGAACCCCACTTGGCATTCTTGAAAACACTGGAGAATATGAAGGTCTCTCCAAACACTATGTTATTGGGTGACTTCAACTACCCAAACATTGATTGGGAAAACTACTCAAGCCCAAACACCCTTGCCCAACGGTTCCTTGAATTTATGAACTCTAATGCAATGGAACAACTGGTCACCACTCCCACAAGAGGGAACAACATATTGGACCTGGTCATCACCAACATGGGGACTCTATGTTCCACAACAGAGGTAAACCCCCCCATTGGTAAGATCAGACCATAAACAAATTTCCCTGGACATCCATATCCTGTCCCCATAATCACAAGGCCTTCTTTAGTTATGTCAGGAACATGGGCGGAAACTCCCAGATATGCTCTGAATTGTTGCATAACGGTACAAAATATACCGAACCTACAGACATAGCCAACATCCTGGCAGACAGATTCAGCGCAAACTTCTCCCCCCCTTCCCCCCCAACGGAGCAAATGCCTATCCCAACTGAATGTAACCTCCCTGACATCACAGATGCACAGGTGAAAGCTGCCCTCTCCAAAGCAAAAAACACAGCATCTATGGGACCAGATGGTGTCCCAGGCTGTGTCTTACATGAGCTCCAAGAAGAACTGAACCCTCACATTAAGTCACTGTTCAAACTTAGCCTTACTACAGGATATATACCCAAAGAATGGCGTACTGCTACAGTGGTCCCACTCCACAAAGGTGGTGCCACAATGGACCCTGGAAACTATCGCCCCATAAGCCTGACTAGTCTGGACTGTAAAGCCATGGTGCGTATTATCATGGAACTCATAAACAAAGACATTGGGAGCCTCGAGACACTGGACCCTACCCAATTCGGCCTCTTAAACCTAGTTGATTTCTTTGAAACAGTTACCAAGGCCATAGATGAGGGCAAGGTAGTCCACACAGCCTACCTGGACCTCGCAAACGCCTTCAACACAATACCCCACTCGGGCATCATAAATAAGCTTACCAGCTTAAATATCAACCCCTATATCACAAGATGGGTTGCAAACTGGCTCAGAGATAGAACCCACATGGTCAGAATCGCAGGTGCCATGTCCGAATCCAAACCAGTTACAAGTGGCATCCCACAGGGCTCAGTTCTGGGACCTCTCTTGTTCGGTATATACTTCTCTGAGGTTCAGGCTAACACGGGGGGATTATGGCTGACAACGTTTGCAGATGACTGCAAGCTGGGGGCCATAATCGAATCTCCAGCTGACACAAGCATCCTCCAAAAGGGTCTCACAGAGACGGATGCTTGGTGCCAGAGCCACAGCCTCAAGCTAAATGCTAAAAAGTGCATAGTCATCCTCTTTGGGAAAAACAAGGTGCCCACAAATTACCACATAGGTGGTAATCCATTAAGTACGGAAGAAGTAATTAGAGATTTGGGGACCAACGTAGACAGTAATCTGTCCTTTGATAATCACGTTGCCAAAGTGGTTAGAAAGACCTTCTATATATCCCACCTTATCACGAAAGGGTTCGCATCTAGATCAAGAGAGGTCATTGTGCCCTTCTACTCGTCACTCGTCAGGCCCATAATTGAATACAATGCCTCTTTTGCGATGTACCTTACCCGACACATGCAGCAACTGGAGAGACCCCAAAAGTACCTCACCAAGAGGATCATGGGCTACAAACAGATGTCCTATGTAGCTCGACTAAAGAAACTCCAGCTCTACTCAGTTGCTTACCGCCTACTCAGAGGCAATCTATGCCTGACGTACAAAGCCATGTCAAACCCAGAATTAATGGACATGCTCCACCTCAAAAAATCCAAGTCCCTTAGAGCTACATGCTCCAGGGACCTAAAGCTCAGCACAAAAAATAAATAGGACATGCTGGAGGGACAGATTCATTTCCCAGAGGCTCCCCTCACTCTGGAATAGAATCCCAATTCATGTTAGACATACCCCTCGCTCACCCTCTTCAAGCGAAATCTTGACGCGTGGATGGGAAATCGCAAATTCACCCCTGGGATCTCTTCTGTGTCCTTGCTAGACAAAGGCACAGTAAACTAATCTTAAAAGGGTACCTTCTGTGACCTACTTTACAGAGGCACAGTAGGCTAATCTAATAGGGAGGCGGAAGCCAAATACACTCTGGCTAGGCTTATAAATGCCTTAGGGCAGATAGCCTAGTATCTACCTATGAACCTATGAGACCAATTGACTGACTTTTTTCCCCCTCTACTGCCTAAAGAATACAAGGGCTCATTGGAGCCTCACATACTAACACTTTAGTAATGTCATCTTTCAGGAACAAGATGTCTGCACAGATAAGACCATTAATCCCCCCAGGACACTGGCATCTAGATTACTTGGACTGAGGGCTGTCTATCAGCTGGTAGCTGGATCCCAGGCTTTTGATATTGCAGAACTGACACACATGTTATGACATTGTTAAAGGCAGCCAGAGGGCTACATCTGGACAAAGTGATACCTCCTTCAGTCTGGTTCACAAAGGCCTCAGCAGAACTGATACAACTGTTACAGCCTCACATTCTCTGATTGGAGGTTCTTTTACTAATTTTTGTTTAATTTTTTTCTCCTTCTTGAGCAAAAACTTTGTAACTACTGACACATGGCTTCCCTATGACAGAAATGTATACCCTGTGTTTGAAAAAGACTCTAAAATTCAAAACCTGGCAATGTGAAGTTGTCTTAGTGAAAGTGGAACAGTGGTCACAGTAAAAGCTATAGAGTTTTTTTCCTAAAACAACAGATACTGTTGTGTTTTTTTTTTTTGGGGGGGTTGAGATGGACTTCAGAAATAGAATCAACCAATCTGAACATAAATCAATACTTTAAAAAAATTAAGACAATATAACCAATTCAACTTAAAAGAATCAAACCCAGAGCAGTACAATAAATAAAAAGGCAAGTTGGAGAATTAACAAATATTACATGCTTACCATGTCAGCTGTAAAAGTGAGTTCATATTCATGTACTAGGGTCACCTGGCAATACAAACTTTACCACAGCCTTCAGCAGCTTCCTCTTATTGCATAATATACCACACTCCTCTCCATCTACCGATTTTTTTATATGCATGTGTGTGTATATATAATGTAGTTGTTAAAGAGGAGCAACCCACATCCAGTCTTACAGATCATGTTATGGTAAGTAAATAACTATTGCATCTGATAACACCTCACCCTCTAACTTGCAGGGCATAGTCCAATCCCAGACTCATTGGTGGACCCATAGGAGAGCACACATTTGGCAGATATTTTTTTTTGGGGGGGGCAACTTACAATGTTTTGCAAGGGTGTTCATGAAAAAACATACAGTCAATACACAAATATTACAAAGGACTACATTTCTATAAAAAGACTACAAAGGTTGTCACAGCTCTAGAAAAGTAAACTTTTTAGGACCCTGTGACAATGGCTTGCTATGCCATGTACAGTAGATTCCATTTGTCAAAGGCTTTATGTCTCATACTCTTGTCAGAAAAGGAAAATAAATGCAGTCTTCACCTATGGACTTGTTATGCTCACATAAGTATAATTTTGCAAGGAAATAATAATAAATATTGAAAGATCACTGTTTAAGTAATAATGAGCACCAAGACATAGCACCTGATGTAGCTACAGCGTAACAGCAACATGCTTTTCCACTGCAGACACTAGTGGGGTTAATTCTGCAGATTCCACCTTCTGAGTACTGCCAGAAACCTTTTTTTTTTTTTTTTTTTTTTTTTTTTGTCCTCAGTTCATCAAGGATCTCAGCTTGGTTGGTACATTACCATATGTGTCTGGCAGTTAAGAGCTCTAAGGGGTAGAGTTGCTGCTCTATAAAGTTTCTCTAAAGTCATCTAAAATTCTACTCTCCCAGTCATTGGGAAATTGCATCAGCAGCTAGAGATCATTTCTTCCAAATGAAGGGACATTGCAGTTGGATCTGCCATGGGGTTTTTGTTCAGGAATTTGGGCCAGAGGGCTCAAATTCCAATTCCTAGGATGCATCTAGAATGGCATCCTATAACAGAGGAACTGCAACTTGTTTTGGAAAAGTCCAAGCCAAGAATGGTGAACTAGCACTACTAGGCTTCAAACACGGCTGCCTCTTATCCAGTGATCCTTCAGCCTGCACATGGTAGCAACAAATAAAACATCCTGTATGTCTATATCACAGCCTACAGAGGAATTCTAGGCCAGACAATCTTCCTCTAAACCTGAAAATTTGACTCCCTGGTACAGAAGTGTTTCTTAACAGATGGGATGTCTAATGGCTATTTTAGGCTGCAGGTTATGGATGAATGTCAAAGTCCTGTGCCAAGCTGAAACAGTCCTAAAAGGACTGACTTATGTGCATTATAGATACCAGCAAGGATCCTGACTTGGTAGATGGCCTTGACTTGGATGGACTCCTCTGTTTCTTAAGGAGCAACAACTGGCCATATACACAGGACCTCCACATTATGACTATAGATGTTGTGACACTGCCAGCCCAGCTAGCTTGAATTTTGTAAATAATTCTATGTCATTTATAAATATTATTATAATTTATACTGAACTGTATGTTATGGACTAAGCTTCAAGAATGTAACCACAGTGTACCCTACTGGAAAAGAACAGAAATGTATATACCTGTGCAAATGTATGTTTTAATAGTAGAAGCTGGAACATACAGAGTTAACTTGTAAGGCTTCAAGAAAATGCGTTGGAATCAGAATGTTTTACAATTCTGTTATCTCTCAGTGCAGACACAACATCTACAGCTAGAGGTTTTCTATTGTCTTGAAACAGAAATAATTACTAGGTTTCAAATGTAAAAGTGTTTAATTGTTTTACAACTTCCAATTCTGAGCAAACATCTGAGAGATATGTACTTCTCACACAGAGATGATAAAATTATGTCGGTATCTGTTAGCCTGGGAACTGAAGGCAGGTGACAGTGATGTCATCCAAGTTGTCCCAGCAGTAATGTTTGATAGTAATTTAAGAACTCTCTGAGAGAAAGGCTGTGCATTTTGTATCTTGCCTTGGACCTGGAAATATCCTCTCATCAGCATTTGCCTTGCTAATAAGTAAGTCTAGGTTACAGTAATCTCTCTTAGATATAGATAGGAATTTAGTAAAGATTAGTTTAGATGTTTTCTGTATTTGAGACTGTCCTGCAATGTTGTTTTAACATATTTCTGTGATTCTGAACTCTGCAGTTACTGTGTTGATTATTGTCTTGTCTTTTATTGCTAAATATATTTAAACCTATCTTTGTGACCAATATTTGGGAGACATATTTAAGCTCTTAGAGGCACTGTACAGGCCACTCTTAAATAGCCTTGCAAGTCATGGTCGCACTTACCATTTGGATAATAGTAACACTACACAGTAGGATTAGTCACCCTTTGCAAGGGCCTTAGAGTAGCTGATAAAGAGCTGGTTGGTGGCAGTGATAACTACCGTATAGTCTGGGCAGAAGGGGGCATAGCTAGTAAACCTGTCCCAGCCTTCCCCAGGAGAGAGAGAGAGAGAGTGTGTGTGTGTGTGTGTGTGTATGTATATATATATATATATATATATATATATATATATATATATATATATATAAATCAAATCTCAAAATGTCTGTGTGTCAGTTACTTGAGCAGGGACATGAAGCACTGGCTGGACAGAGAGGGTGTTGGATATATTAGCTTGTCCACATGACTGAGACCTTAACCCTATAGCTGTACCAGTGGGGAATCTAATTGGGGGATCTGGAGAAAGAGAGAGAAACCAGCTCCAGACTGTGATCTCTGTGTGCTCTTAAGGGCAGTTATACTTTACTGTGTGTGTACTTGTTATCCTCCTATTGTGACCACACATACTGAGAGGCAACTTGTGCCTGGCCTGTAGGGCAGTCTCTGACCCCAATCTGATGGAAATGCTGCACATCCACAAATCAAATGGCACTAGAGTCACTTGCTGTAGGGATCTCAACCTTGCCAGTGACATTAACAGAATATGCTGGAGACACATACGTCTCCCAGAGATTGATGCTGCTCTGGAATAAACTTCCAAGTCATGTGAAGCAGAGCTCCTCAATAACCCTATTCAAATGCAACCTGGATAAATGAATGGGTGACAGCAAATTCACCCCAGGAGTGGCACCAATGTCCCTCATGGACAGGGGTAGTCAGTGCTGATCTGTAAAGTACGTCCATCTAGACAAGAACAAATTGGGGCAACATGGGATTAACATGGCTAGGCTTACAAAGGCTCTAAGGCCATTAGCCTAGTTAACCTCCTATGAAAGATGGCCGCTAGGGGGCACAGTAATGCAACAAGTAAATCCAGTGTCAAACATATCTGCCAGATACACCAGAAAACAGTTCTGTAAGTAAACTTATAACATCAAATGATCACTGTTGCAGTAGCCTTAGTAGGATACAATCTGCATAGCTAAGGATGCAACAGCCAGCCAACTTACAAAGCTTTCAGGGCACCTTCCATGCACCTAAACCATTAGCTAGAGTTGAGCTGACTAAAAAGTTAGATTTGGTGCAAATACCTTTAAAAATTTCATGCCAAAAGAGACAGGGAAAGGCCCTGAGAGGACAATGTTAAGAATATAACAATAAAAGAGCCCACACCCTTGCTTAAAATCATACAAAATATTTGTTGGGGGAAGAGTGTGTGGCTACTACAGCAGTCATCTTTCAAAAATCTGTTATTTTACATTTACTTATACAACGGTACTATGTTATTTATTTGATCGATTCTGCAGTAGCCTTAGCTATATGGGTAGATTACCAGTTTAAACTAACTAGGAGGAAGATCAAGGAGCCCCTGGAGAATGGTTCTAGCAAAGCTTGTCATACAGCTGGATATGGAGTCTAATTTAGAGTGTTTTGCAAAACTGTGAAGTGAGGACCAAGTGGCTACTTTTTTTTAATTCATTTATCCTTCAACTGTGTTTATCCCATTAGGCCTGTAGCCTCTTTTTAGGGGGACACTGGAGATGGTATTTGTACTACTAAGAATTTTTCCAGGGCATCAGGGAACTTCACTATGCTTTTTGATAGGTGCCAGGGGATCTTTTACATCTACCTGATATACTACCAACTCAGACAGATACAGCCCTGGTTTAATATCTCATCCAAAGGATATTACACTCAGGAATGCAGCATATACAATCCATCTACCTGTGGGAATAGAACCTGCAACTTTCTGAACCAAAGGCATTTGCACCACCTGTTGCACCATTTAACAATGTAGAATTCTAGAATACTTCTAACATCCATCCCTTTCTAAAAAGCCAAGGTCCTAGTACAATGAACCTTCACCCTACTTGGAATTGTTCTATTGTGGTAGGTACATCAAAGTAATAGTCTGTTTTGACACAGGGTGTACTATTTTTTTTTCTTACCTTCATAAGAAATGATTTGATATTAAATTATGAAAGGTTTTGCTCTGTCATAGATAATACCCGACTTTTCTGAGAATTTATGAAGTATCCATTCTCCCTCATTTTTGATTTTGGAAAGACAGGGAGATGAATAACCTGGCTTAAGGTAAACTCAGATGCAACTTTATGCATAAATAATTAGTTCATAAATAAACACTATATGTAGAAAAGATAAGGTTGACCCTATGAGAGCTTGCAACTCAGATACTCTTCTTGCAGAGGTCAGGGCAATTAGTAAGACTTTTTCCTTGTTAAGAACCTCAAGTCAATCTAATGAGCTGGTTCAAATGGAGCAAAAGTTTGCTTTTTGAAAAAAACTCCATCATCTCCTACAGTTTAACTTACCTCTTACAATACTTTTCTCCCTACAATATCATTCCAGAATTGTGTAGGCAACAGAAACCTGCCTGTACTTTATAACACTTTCATTTCCTTGCCTTGGAATCAAAGGAAGGGAAAGGCCAACTTATTTATTTTTTAAGCTTAATTTTTCACATAATTTGCAAAGGAAATTGTCTATGCCTGTATGACATACCAGACACAGAGAAATCTGTAGTTTAACCTGTCAGGTACTGCTGCTGATCTTATACTGGTAATTAGTCCTGCTGATATCAGGAGCTCAGCAGCTGCAGAGGGGGGGGGGGGGAGACGACGACACAGGCATGGAATTGTTTTCCACTGTCTGTTACAGAGAGGAAAAGAACTTACACTGATTTATAGCTGCTTCCAATATAGTCATGACTTACAGAGCAATTAGACCAGTCAATGGCTCAAAGGTAGTTACCTCTTTTGACACATTTACATAAGCAGCATCAGTTTGTTTATAATGCTTTAAATTTTAAGATGACTTAAATGTAGTATTACATACGCCTATGACATTTAGAGATGTCAGAATTTTTTTTTGTAAAATATTAACACATTTACCATTTTCACATTCTCCCATCACAATATGACAAAACTGCCCAAATCAGGACCTCTCTGCTGAAAGTAAGAAAGGAGATAATCCTATCAACTAGGGAAATTGTTTATAAGGTCTCTTACGCGTTCTTGTGACATCCTTCCAGAGGAGGAGGCATATCTAGTGCACAGATCCTTGAGAGGAGACATCTTCCCTTGACCTTGAGCCAGTGGAGTGCATAACCATTTTCTAGTTAACACAGGAAATGTAACAACTGACAGTAACCATGATATACAATCAAATTTACTTTAACTTGTGTGTGCTTTAATTAAAGCATTAGGAAAGAGAAATATGAAGTACCTTGATTATCTATATAAATGAATGAAAGAAAATAAAAAAAACCTTTCCACTGCTGGCACTGAGGAACAGAATTACTTTCAAATCCCCTCCTTTCCAGTAGTAGTTGTAACTTATACATGAAACTGCAAGTATTCCTCAGAGCAGTGAGTTTTGACACCCAGGGAGAGGGGGAGTGGGAGGTGGGAAGGACAGTTGGTCAGTCAATTCATCTTGGACTACAAAAAGGTAATTTGTACAAAGGCCTGCAATTTAGCTACATTTTTGGTTGCAGCTGTATAACTCCTCAGTATACTATAAAACAAGCCTTGATACACAAATGAGGGCCATTCAAGAAATAAAAGCCACAGTCCTGTTACAGAAGGTATACAGGATGGCAGAGTGACACCAATCCCATTATATGTTAATGGCATGGGAATACACCACTACTTCCTTAAGTCTAGTATGACTCATATAAAGCAGACTTGAAATGGATTATGGGAAAGAGAAATGTTTGAAACAAAGATCATTTTGATTTATCAAGTGGCAGCGATTTTACAGAAAACTGTGTAGGATATTCCTTACCCAACTGAGAGATTCTTGGCACTTTAGACTCTGAAATGACCCTTTAAGTCATCTAAATATGGAAAAATGTGAATAAACTGCAGTTTGCAGTGGGCTATCACAGCAGCCAGACACTCCTTGAAGCAGTACATAGACCAAATGGTAATGCAGAGAACTAACAATGGGATCCAGACACACAACTAAAACATCTGAAATCTGGATCTATAGGAATGTGATTATATGAATCGTTTACATCAAAGGTCACTAGAAAACTCAAATGTGGAATAAGAGGTAACAAACTTGTGGAAAAAAAACAGCATTTTGAACTTGAGAACTATCACAAATTGATTCAGAAAAGAAACAACTAGACTGGTCTTCAGAAATAGACTATCTTTAGCACCAAGAACATCCTGGAATAAAACTTTTTCACCTAAGGGGGGATGGCAGCTTTTATTACACCCTTGAATAAGCATATGCAGAATGACAGGATGGAAAAGGGCAGTCTGGTCAGACAGGTGAGAAGTCCCTCAAAAGGTAGGGAGGGACTCCCACTGCCATTTGTAACCTTGATGGATTACTCTCAGAACCCATCTGCATGAAACAATCTGTTGCCAAAGAAAGAAATGGAGGTTCTTACTTTCTGTAATGAAAAAATTACTGCCAGGACTGGAAGAGGATTGAAAATCCTTCATATAGCCATTCAGATTTATTAGATTATCATTTATGCTGGGGGATTCCTGCTCTATTTTTTGAAACTTATCTGGCACTGTTTTTCAAGCATTTGCTTTCAGCAGCTTTCTGGAATTGTTTACCTTTTAAAGAAAATTGTGGAGGGAACCCCGAATTCCTTGGTAATTTTAGAGCATGGCTGAAAAATCAGAGAAAACCTTTGAATGAGCTTTCCTCTCACATCAAACTTTTTAATGATCTTTGCAAAAGTCTTAAAAACTAGTTCCCTACTCAAGGGAGAAATCAAAATCTCATTTTTGACATCCTCTGGGAGGTTTTGAGAGCCCAGCCAGGAATGCCTCCTGATAACAGCCCTGGAAGCATCAGTACAATCACAAGCATATTTCAGAGGTTAGTCACTGGAGATGCAGAAGAAACCAGCAGTAGGAGGACCAGCACAGCTGTTAACCTTCACTGTGAACAAGTAAAACCCAAATGCAGAAGAAAGAGCCCAGGAGAAGGAAACATTTGTCTCACAAGGATATTACAAACATTTTAATCCTTCACAAAGCTTTCAGGCTGATGCCTTTCTTCAGGAAGTTGTCCATCTGCATGGTACAAATTCCCAATGGGTGGGTGTTTTGGAATGTTTGGATGACTGCTCTCACCTCTGGTATACTGATCTGATCTGAAGATAAAGTTACAGTGATGTCCAGACACCTTAAACTGCCTGCCCACTGAAATGCCCCTTCCACCCCAATGTTGATTGATATCTATGTGGTCTTCTATCAAGAAAGGTGGAACGGATTAAGATCAGAAATAGTAATGGCCATTCATCATGTTAAAAAGTGTTTGCTTACCTGAGAAATGTAAATATGATACTCCAGAGTGCCTGTATTTTAAGACCAATGGATCCTGATGAGATCCTGCATCTTGGAATAAAAGTAAGCTTGTGGTCTTAGAGGATATTTGAAAACCCTGAACCTTGCCCACTGGGGTTGACTTTCTCTGCAAAACATGTCCAAACCACAACAACCTATAAACATGAGCAATTAGCAGACTGACACAGAAATTTTGTAATGTTCAACATTATTCCCAGAGAATGAAATATACTGACCTCAGACACCCTCAAAGCCACTATAGTAGACAAAAGTGCACAACCACAGAATGCATATGCTAATCACCCTAGATGGTTTGGTGCAAGTCCAAAACTGAAAAGTAATGGCTCTGACTCAAGTGCAGACACTTCCTGGATGCCTTCACAATCTTTAAGTGGAGGCAGCTGACCTGGAACAATAAAAAGCATATCAACTGCCTTCTGCTAGACAAAGATGGACCACCTGCAACAAAAACATTTAAAGGGTTTCTTTATAGAACACAGTGTTTAGATCACTGAGCTCAAACTGGCTTTTGGTCCTTTGTCTTCTTTGGCATTAATAAAAAGAATTTGGAGCAATATATTGGCCCTTCTTGGCCTGGTGGGCTCTCTAAAATGGCTCTTTTGGTCAAGAGGTTCAGGAGCTGAGCTTTTGCCACTTTCTTAGGTTCATAGGATGATACGGTTCTATATCATGACATTGAAGTTGTACAACTCCTAATGTCATATCGAACCTGAAACAGCGAAAGCTGAAAATAGCGAAGCTGCAGAACATCAAATTCTTTCCTGGGGAAAGAATTCAGTGGGCTGTTTCTACGGCTTCGCTATTTTCTCCACTGTGGTGCGAAAGTTATGGACTGGGTTAAGGTAAGTGTGCGATGGTGACGGACGTTAGGGTGTGGGTAAGGTAAGTGTGCATTAGAGATGGACTTTAGGGTTAGAGTGCGGGTAAGGTAAGTGTGCGATAGTGACGGACTTGAAGGTTAGGGTGCGGGTAAGGTAAGTGTGGGATAGTTACGGACCTTAGGGTTAGGGTTGGGTTAAGGTTAGTGCATAGTTAGTAAAGTATGTTAGGTTTAGTGTAGGTTTAGAAGGTTTTTGGTGGGCTTGTGTTGTGTGTGTTTTTCGGAACAGCGAATTTTTTCCCTGGGAAAAAATTCACTGTTCTGAAGTTTCGATGTTATCACATTTCGAACTTCCAAGTTCGAGCTTATGGTGTTCAAAATTTTGGAAGTTTGATTATGTGATATAGACCCAATGATACTAGGCTACTGGCCCAGAGGTACTTATAAGCCTAGCCAACAATTTCACCAATGTTCCCTCAAAGTCAGCACCTGTTTCCCCTTTTCAACAGGGACACAGGTGGGATCCTAGGGGTGTATATTCTGTTTCCCATCCAGTCATCCAGGTTCCACTTAGAGAGGGCTAGAGAGTTACTCTGCTTGACATGGATAGGGAGTCTTTGGGATACAAATCTATCCCACCAACAAGTTCTATTAATGTCACAGACCAGGTTAAGGCCTTGGATGTGGGTTGCGCGAGTGGACTTTGTCTTATGGATATGCAGCAACTCCATCAAGGCTGGGTCTGAAATGGCCTTGTATGCCAGACACAGGTCACCTCCGAGCAGCCTGTATGAGACTGAGTAGAGGGACAGGGCTTTTAGCCTATCTGTATAGGATAGGTGTTTGAGACCCTGGATTTTCCTGGTCAGGAGCCTCTGTGGTCTCTCCAACTGGTGCATGTGCTTGACAAGGTACATGCAGAAGGGGGCACTGTATTTGATAATGGGTCTGATAAAGGAGGAGTACAGGGATGTTATGACCTAATTTTTCCTGGATGAAATATCCTTATTTATGAGGTGAGTCATATAGAAAGCCTTCCGTACAACAGAGGCAACGTGGTGGTCAAAAGTCAGGTTGCTATCAACATGGGAGCCCAAGTCCCTCACGACTGATTGCATGCTTAGTACATTGTTATTAATGTCATAATTAGTGGGGATGACATTTTCCCCAAAGAGGATAATGATGTATTTCTTGGCATTCCATTTGAGGCCATGCTTCTGGCACCAGTCATTAGTTTGGGTAAGGCCCTCTTGGAGGATGTTCACATCACTAAGGGAATTTAAGACAGCGCCCAGCTTGCAGTCATCTGCAAACTTGGTCAGCCACAGACCACTGGTTTTGGCTTGCACCTCAGAAAAGTATATCCCAAACAGTAGAGGCCCCAAGACCGATCCTTGGGGTACACTGCTTGTTACAGGTCTACTACTAGAGATGGCTCCCCTACTTTGACTGAGTGGGTTCTATCAGTGAGCCAGTTAGCTACCCATCTGGTAACATATAGATGGATGCCTAACTGGGAGAGTTTATCTATTATACCTGAGTGGGGAATAGTGTCAAAAGCTTTGGCTAGGTCAAGGTAGGCAGTGTGCATGGTCCTCCCCTCGTCCATGGCTTTGGTGACTGTTTCGAAGAAGTCAACCAAGTTTAACAGGTATGATCTCCCTTTGACAACACCAAACTGTGTGGGGTCAAGTGTTTGGAGGTTGCCAATGTCCCTGTTTATAAGGTCCATGATAATGCACTCCATGGCCTTACAGATCAGGCTAGTTAGGCTGATGGGCCTATAACTGACTGGGTCAGTAGACGCTCCACCTTTGTGTAGAGGGATGATAGTGGCTGTCCTCTATTCAGCTGGGATGAAGTTGGTACTCAGGCTTTGGTTGAGTAGGGTGTCTAATGCAGATGAGAACTCATGCCTAAGTTCATGTAGGATACAGCCAGGGATGTTATTGGGTCCTATGGAGACTGTATTTGTTGCCTTTGAGAGGGCATTAAGAACCTGCTCCCTAGTGATGAGGGGAGGGGGTGGAGGTGCTGGGAATGTCCTGGTTTTACTGTTGGGGGGAGGGGTAGGGGAGTGAAGTTTTCACTGAAGCTGTCTGCCAGCAGGTTAGTTATATCTATGGCATGTGTGTATGTGGTGGTAGTGACCACCAGTTCAGAGAAGATTTGGGTGTTGCCCTTGAGATTGCAGACATATATGAAGAAGGCCTTGTGATTGTCCTTGGTGGATGTGGCCAATCTGGACTCAAATTTAGTCTTAAAGGATTTCACCAGTGACCTTATTTGCTTGTTCAATGGAGAGATTGCTTCCAACTTGGCACCTGCTGCTTCTTGGCCCTGGACAGCAATTTTTTTTCCTTCTGTTATATAGTTTGTTTATTGCTGCTATCCACCAGACAGGTTTATTTTTCCTTGAGGAAGATAATTTGGTCCTGTCAAGTATTACTGAGTCCATACAGCTATGTAGGTGCTCATATAGTTTTTTGGTGTAGGCTTGGACATTAGTGTTAGTTCCAACTGAAGGGACAGTGGCTGTGAAGCTTATACCTGCTCTGAGAAGATTGTAGTCAGCTTTGGAGAAGTTTTTTTTGTTTGAACCTGACAAGGGGGGAATTGGGGAGATGGCAACTTCAAAAGTGATCACTTTTTTATGGTCAGATCTTACCAAGGAGGATAACACTGTAGAAGTGCTACAGTGGCTACTCATGTTGATTAGGACCAGGTCCAGGATATTTTCACCTCTCACAGGGGTGATGACCAGCTGATCCAATGCATTGGCGAAGTCGAGGAATCCCTGGGCATTCATGTTTGGGCTAGATCTTCCACTCTATGGTTAGGTAGTTAAAGTCACCCAGGAGCAGGGTAGAGGGTTGAATATTGATGGAGTCAAGTAAGTCCAGATAGGTGGAGTGGGCGTCCTCAGTCATGGTTAATGGGTCTGTAGCTAGCTATGATTTGAAGAGGTGTTTTGTCAGCAGTTAACTTCACTTGGAGTGTCTCCTGTGCATCATACCATTTGACCAGCCTGGAGGTGTGTATGTATTTGATAAATATTGAAACTCCACCTCCTTTGGCTGTGTAGCCCTCCATTTGAGGTCTGAAAGTATGGTAGGATGAGTAACCTGGTAAGGTTGGGTGCTCTTTACAGCTTTGAACCATGTTTCAGTGACTGCACAAATGTCAGTATCCTCTAGGGCAAGGAATGTTGCAATGAGTGCAGTTTCATGCTAAGACTCCTAGCATATAGCAGCATGACCTTTATATTTCGTTTACAAGAATTTTTCATGTTGGTAATTTTGTGCTCATGACTTTGCCTAAAAAAGCCAAATGGGGTAGGACACTCAGCAGATGAATGTAGAGGGAACCTAGGGATGAAAGGGTACATTGTAAACCTTGGGCATGGCTGTCATCATTCACATGCCCATGGTTATTGCATTCTACATTTATAGGTAAAGAGAAAAAAATAACTCTGAACAACCTCTATTGGAGAATAGCCAAACAGGGCCTCAAGACTGCTAGCAAACTGTAGATGGACTGGAATTGCCCGATAAGTTGCCAAAATCCTAAGCCCTGAGACCAGTGACCACTTTAGTAGCTGACATTAAAGCTCTTTCCCGGCTGTTTGCCCGATTGTTATCCTACCTGTACCACATCTTCTGTGGGCTCCTATGCATTTTTAGCAATCATCCCGTGAGGCTGAAATTTCAACAGTGGAGATCCGCACTTTTTTTCACATATGCCTTCATTTCAGGCCCAAACAATATTGGTTACTGGAAAGGGATTTTCATGAAGGTAGTTTGTCATCAACACAGATGGTTAGCCTGAACCACATAAACCAACAGGCAGCTAGGCCACATTCCAGAATCCCGGCAGAAATGTTCGCATGTTTACATTTATACATCACACTGTCTACTACAACAAATATAATTGCCAAAGGGGGACTTAATGTTTTGCCAACTGTGACTTAAGCTTTTCTTTTATGTTTTTACCAGGCAGATAGTCTATGGCTTTGAGCATTTTATCAGACATCGCTATTAAAAACTCCATGTGGGCCAGTTAAGAGCCTTCAGTGAAAAAGAGTGTGCGTGGAGGGGGAACACATGGCTTCCTCAAGAAGTCCACTACCCTGGGCTCTCTAGCCAGCTGATGGACCAAAGGGTACTGTAGCTACCCACATTTAAGTATCTAGAGTATCTGACCACCAGCTTCCAGGGACAGGACATGGTCCACTTTTTCTGCAACTGGAGTTACCATATCTAGGTTCTCCTAGACAGACTTGGTAGCAACATTAAGGGTATCATCCAATGAAAGAAGCACCCAGAAAAAACTACTGGAAAGCCTAAAAGGCCTTCAGCTGTATCCTTTATGAGGATGACATGGAATAATTTAAACAGCCACCCCCTTTAATATATCATCTTCAGATCAACACCAAACTTGGAATCATTGGGGCAAATAAGTTTTATTCACAATATTTGGATTAGCAGTGAGAAGCTTACTTTTGTTTGCTGTCTTTCTATGCAACTTGGCAGAGGGTGAGGCAGACTTTCTCTAATGAACTAAAGCAATCTACAGGAGATGCTGAAGTGCCTTGGTCAATCTGTACTTTTGAGTGTGTGACCTAGCACTGCAACAAAAACAATTTGGAGCAGCAGGCAAGGCTGGCATTGATGGGGAGGGGGGCACAACAAAGTCAGGTGGCTTAGACTAGACACTGGTATTGGTCTCACAATAACAGTGGTCAGATTCTCAGCCATAACAAAAGGCCCCAACAGTGACAACAAGAATATGCAGTTGCGTAAGCAGTAGATGTTTAAACATAATGTTGCAGTAGCCTAAGATATATTGATTAAATTTTGCCAAGGATATGCCAACCAGCTGGTTATCAAAGCTTAAGGAAACCTTCCACATGCCCTGAACAACTCAGGAAGAATGATACAGTCAGTGGTAAGAGCTTTGTTGCTTCCGAGTAAGGCAGGCCAAAGCACAACCAGTTAAGTATGTGCTGGGAACAATGGAAAACTATCCATATCCAAGCATAAAAAAAAAGAAAGGGGAGGAGGGAGGGAGGAAGGATGCTCCTACTGCAATAGTGATCTATTTGAACATCTACAGTTATGGTAAGTTTACTTACACAGCTGTTCTATATTCATTACTAGATCACTGTTGCCGTAGCATAAGCTATATGGGTAGAACACCAGAGTTAAGAAAGGGAGGAGGAGGATTACAGTCCAGAAGCCATGAAGACTAATTCCAGTAAAGCCTGCTCTGGATCTACAGAAAGAATCTAATTTGTACTGCTTGGTGAAAGTGTGAACCAATTAACAAATTGCATCATCACCTCCCTTCCAAAATGCCTCAGAACTAGCCAAAGCCCTGGTAAAGTGGGCCTTGACCCTGTCTAAAAGTGTATTGTTATTGTGAGAGTGGCAAAATGCAACAGCCATGAGAGAATCCTTTAAAAATTGTCTGTTTTGAAACAGATTGCTCCATTTTCTTACCTTCATAGGAAATAAACAGTTTAACAAAACTCCTGAAGGCTTTTGTTCTGGTGATGTACTATATTAATAGCCTGTGGACATCCAGCGTGGTCAAATTCTTTCTCCACTATATTTTTGGGTCTGGATAGAAAACAGAAATATGTAGTCTCTTGCTCAAAGTAAACTCTGAAACCACTTCCCTCATAAATGAATGATTTGGTCTCAGTTACCCCATCCTTGTGAAATATTAGAAAAGGCTGAATCACCATAACAGCATGCAACTCAGATACAATTCTTTAGGAAGTTAGAGTAAAAAAGAAGTTATGCCTTACCATAACCCTCCTTCTGAGTTGTCCATCTTCATTCATCAACCTGTGAGTTCGGTTCTGATCCTTCAAAACCAACTCAGCTGCTTCTATATCTCATGGATTCCAAAATAATTCTTGAGCACACCCTTTACCCATAATACTTGGGGTAGATTACCTCAAACTGAGTTTGCTGATAAGTGAAAGAAAGATGTAAAAATATATGAAAGGTGGCCATATCTGGAGTAGCAATATATTCCAGAGAGAAAAATCTCAGGTGAATGCCCACTCTTCCAGGAAATCTGGCAGGGGGAAGGAGGGAGGGGAGTTGATGAATGAAGATGGACAACTCAGATGGAACATTATGACAAGACATAACTTCTTTATCTGATGTTGTCAATCTTCATTCTGTCATCAACATGTGGGACAGAGTCCCCAGCTACTTATAATCCTGGGTGGAATGAAGGAAGGCTATTCCTGAGCACCATTGAATCAAATGATGCTCTTCCCCTAGAGACCAGATCTAACTTGTAATGACTAACAAAGGTATGGGGAGACCCAAGTTGCAGTTGCACAGGTCATCCATGGTTGTTCTTGACTGGAAGACAGCAGAAGTAACTACCACTCTAGTTGAATGTGCTTTTGGCGGTATAGGCAAGGAAATACCCATATTCCTATAAACAAGCAAAATACAGTAAAAAATCCACTTGGCTAGGGTTACTTTGTTCACAGGTTATCCTAATTTATTATATGAAAAGGAAATAAACAGATGATCGGATTTCCTGATACCCCTTGGTCTTATCAAGGTAGAATCTTAGCTGTCTGTGAACATCTAACAGATGTAATGAGTACTCACCCCTGTAAGAGAAATTTGGGAAAAACACCAGAAGGTTGATGCATTGATTAAGGTTGTTTTTCAACACTACCTTAGGTAGAAAGAAGGG
This sequence comes from Protopterus annectens, assembly GCF_019279795.1. Taxonomy (NCBI): domain Eukaryota; kingdom Metazoa; phylum Chordata; order Ceratodontiformes; family Protopteridae; genus Protopterus; species Protopterus annectens. Next base: position 730,149,251 of record NC_056735.1, read on the forward strand.
GATGGTTCTGAGAGAAACTCAAGTTTTATGAAAAATCAAATATGGAGGTCTAGATAAAAAGAGCTTACATTTTTGAAATTCATCTAGCTGAGGTGATGACTACCAAAAAGATAGTTTTCCAGGATAGAAACTTTAGAGCACACTTAGAGGCTGGTTCAAAGGGGGAATTGTGTCAGAGTTTGCAGCATCAGAGTAAGTTTCCAAGTAAGAGTAGGATCCTTGTAAGGAGGGTTAAGGAGGAATGTACCTTTCAAAAAGGCTATACAACAAAGTCTATGTGAAGCCACTGATGATCCAGGGGAAACCATTGCGGAAATTAGAGATGGCTGCCAGTTGGACTTTAACCGCAGAGGTGGAAGCATCTTCATTGAAAATGAAAGCTAGGAAATGAAGAATTTTGTGAACTGGTGCTAAAAAAAAGGGATCAAAGTGATGTGCAGAGGCCCAATGAACAAATCTTTTCCATTTACTTGCATAAAGTTTACATGTAAATGGTTTGTAAGATGACAAAATGATGTGGACTGGGGAAGAGAGCACATCATGCCTGGCCACTAATGGAATTTGAGAAGCCAAGCTGTCAGCTTGAAAGTTGTAATGTCTGGGTGACTGACGCCTGTTGGGTGTGATAGGAGGTCTGGAGTTGGATCCAAGGTTGTTGTATCAGATGACGCCAAAGGAAGGAGAACTAAATTTGCCAAGGCCAAAAGGGGGCAAAGAGGATGACTTTGCTATTCAACTTGGCTGCTTTCTGTAGGAATTTGGGAAATAGTGGGGTCAGCAGAAAAGCAGAAAGGAGACCTGGTGGCCAATTGTTAAGAAGAGAGTCCCTCAGCAATTCCCCCTCTGGGGGGATAAGAGCAAAGTAGCTACTGCATTTGTTGTTCAGAGGGGAGGCAAAAAGGTTACAGCAAGGCTGACCCCATATATGGAATATACTTTCCTTTTGGACTTGTGGGGTAAAATGCACCTGCTCAATTTGTCTGCTATCACATCTGACTTCCTTGGAATATGCATTGTAATCAGAAAGTGGTTGGATGAGACTGCCCACTGCCATACTCGGAGGGCTTCTCGGCATAAGGGGTAAGATCTGGTTCCCCCTTGTTTGTTGATGTACCAGATCACTGATGTCTGTCTGAATTGCAATTGCTCCTAGTGGTAGAGAATCCTGAAATGCTTGCAACATTAATAGTATTACTCATTTCTAGAGCAATCATGTGCAGATTGGCCACTGTTGGGGACCAAGTGCCTTGGACTGCCTTTCCCTGGCAATGCCCCCCCAAGCTGGGAAGCGGACATGGTGACTGAGTCCTTGGGTTAAGGGGAATGAATGGGTGCTCTTGTAAGACTTGTTTCAAATGAATTCACCATAGGAGGTTTCTCTTGCAAGTTTTGGTGATTAAGATTGGCATTGACAAGGGATGCTGAAGGATGGACCACTGTGCTGCAAGCAGCCATTGTAAAATTCTCATGTGGAACGTGGCTAGGGGAACAAGAGTTATGGAAGCCACCATTGATCCTAATACTTGAAGTACTAGCCGCACTAGAATTGTTTCTTTGTGATACTGTATGAACTTGAGTCTGGACAGTTTCCAATCAAGATGGAGGAAGTGAGGCAATGGAGGTTCTTGTGTCCAACAAAGCTCCTATAAAAGTCAGATTTTGTGTTGGTTCCAGCAAGGATTTTTTGAAGTTGATTGCGATGTCTAGATGGACACATAATTGTAAGACTTTTTGTTTTGCTGTTAGCAATAACTGCCTGGTAGTAGCAAAAATGATGAGTCATTTAATTACGGAAACACCCGGAATCCTTGCAGTCTTAAGCTGCTACTACTGCTATGCATTTGTTGAACACCCTGGGGTCTGTGGTGAGACCAAAGGGCAGAACTCTGAATTGGCAATGACTGGTTCCCAGCCAGAAGCAAAGAAATCTTCTGGAATGTCTGTCCATCTTTATGTGGTAGCATGCATCCTGAAGATCTATAGAGCACATCCAGGTGTCCTTTCCTAAAAATGGAAAAATGGACTGAACCATGACCATCCGGAATTTGTGAAAGTGTCTCTAACAGTTGGGCCAGAAAGAGATGAGCTGTCAAAAGGTTCACTGACAAATGAAAACTTGAAGGGCTCCGCAAAATCTCACAAACGCAGCCAGGTGTGACTCCTTATGGAAATACATGAACCCACTGCTCTAGTAGTTCCTTCAGCTGCATGTGAAATGAGCCTGATGGAAGAGTTAGTAATGGAAGTCACATTAGCCAACTGAGAGATAACTGATTCTCGTACCTCCTCAGAAATAACTCCTGAGAGAGTATTTGACAGCTCCTTAATCAGTTCTCTCTGTAATCTAGTACAAGTGCCAGTAATTCAATGACCATAGGGTAAAGGTAGATGAAGCATAAACTCGCTTTCTGAATCTATCCATCATCCGTGACTCTTTTTTGGGAGGATGGACATAGGAACTTTCCTCTGAGTTCCTTTTTAGTGGCTGCTGCTACCACTATGGCATCAACAGGAACTCCCTTTGTCCAGAAAGGCTTATCCTCCAGGATTTAGCAGGAGAGTCTGGTGCATCTGGTATAAGTGCAGAGGCTTTTGATAGGGTATCTAAAACAAACCTAGCCATGTGTGTTTGATAATTTAGGGTTTTGATGGCTAGAGTGGTAGTAGTAGTATAGACTTTCTTCCTTACCCTATCCATAAATTAGTTGTTCTTGTCTGTGGGAAACAGAGGTGGAAGGCAGCAGTCTGGATGATTCATCTGCTGACACTGGTATGATGGAAGAGGCTGTAGGGGGGTTGTTAACAAGAACTGTGTATCCTGAGAAACTTTACTAAACCTATCTGGACATTTGGAAGCTGGGAGCTGAGAATCAGGAGCCTGGGATGCAGCCAGAAAGGCATCATGAAAGGCTGGGAGCAGGGGAGGGACTACAGATGGAGAGGGCTGCTCCATCTGCAGTAATTCAAAGCATCTTTTTTTAGTTTCTGAAACATCTGAGGCCTGCCATTTGAAGTGTTATCTCAGAAGAGAAATGGTGTCCCTCAAAGGAGAATGCTTCCCCCTGGAGATTCAGGACTAATAGTGTCCTCCTCCTCAGGAGGTAATAAAGTCCTTGGGAGATGCTTCCCCCTGGAGATTCAGGACTAATAGTGTCCTCCTCCTCAGGAGGTAACAAAGTCCTTGGGAGATTCAATCTGGGAACAATAAGTGAGTGATTTATCAGAGGAAGAGAGTTATTCTTCTGAATCCTCTAAGGCCTGCACAAGTGTAGGGGCTGAGACTGGTGGGCCTGGATGGCTCTAAAAAAAATTTGGGAAAAGGATTCCCATCCAGGAGCTGGTTCTGCTTCTCTGTGTTTTGATTTCTGTTTCCTCTTTAGAGTAGAAGAATGCATTGGTTTAGAAGCTGATGCCTGGGAGGATGGAAAGGCAGGAGTAGGCCCATCAGATGCCATGAGCCATGGTTCTCCCTCGCCATCAGGAGCTGATAGCTGATCAACCTCAGTGGACATGCTCTGCATTTCTGCTGAATTGGCTTCCACCATGGTTCTCAGTTCTAGCTGTGAAACAGACGTTCCCATGGGACCCTGGGCTAACATCTGCCTCGAGACTTTCACCAGAATCCTGAGGTACAGCATGGGTATCAGGCCTAACTTTCTTGACCTTCTTCCTAGGTGGCTCATCAGAGGTATCTACCTCACCCTCCATGACTAACACCAGAGTCTCTGGTTTTCCAAGTAAAGTTTTAAGGCAGGTAGATGACTGCATAGCGCTTTTGATAGAAAAGGCTTGTACATGTCAAAAGACGTATGATCGTGGCCTTCACCTAAACAGAATAAGCACTTACCATGCATGTCCTTATGTGGAATTTGTCTTCCACAAGCACATTTCCCCTTCCTAGCTGACATGTATGTTTGAAAAGCTATAAGAAAGGTAACAAAAAACCCAAAAGGATACTTACCTGTATTGGACGGCCGAAACAAACAAGCAAACTGATTTCTGGATCTGGCAATCAGAGATCCGTAGATCACTGCAGCAGAAAAGTTCTGAAGTGGGTATGTGCAGACATCACTTTTATAGCTGATGTCAGTTTAGGGCTCTGACATGCAATGTAGCACATACCCCTGATCCTAAGACTTTGCTATACCAGCTGGATGCCCGGTGTTGCAGGCAGCAACCTCCCCATAGTTATAAATACTGCAACATGAGAATAGAAGGACATCTTTCATTCCCTTGGGATACAGCTTCCCAAGCAAAGTCTGAGGCATCAGTGGTTATTGACCAAATAAGAAGCCTCTTAAACATCCTGACCCTGTCTGATCTAATGGGACCTCTTGGATGCCTCGTTAGAAGAGAAAGAATCTCTTCTGACTCCTTTTTGTTGATGGAGAAGTACTGTGGAAATTGCCAACTGGACTCTGGGGGGAGATGTGAAAAGGCAACTGTACAGCTTCTGGCTATTATCCTTCTTACCCAAGAATCCTGGATTAATTAACCATCTAATGAAGTACAGATAGATGATACCAGAAGGGAGCAGCTAGGCAGTCCTTTGGGGTAGGTTAGGCTACTTCTCAGATAAAGGTCCACAATATCCATGATTTTGCAGGCAATCTTGACCTCTGGGCTTATGTCAGTTGAAGGGACCCCCTCTGCCACAAATGTCCCTTTCAAAAGTGGCAAAAAAAAGGGCTGATTCCATGATTTCCTATACCATAGTGATTTGGATCTCCCTCGGTTCCTACGGAATGGTCTTGCATGATCTCAAACTGACTCACATGGGAAACATTTTTTCCATGTTGCCCATTCCTTTGACTTAAGGGCCACACATGGAAGACCATCATAAGAAGCTTTCACAAAGGAAGCTTAAATTTTATCTGCAAAGTCACAAAGATGAAACCCGGCATAATGCCTTATAGAAAAGTATGTACCAGCTGCTCATGCCACTCCATTGGCTGCAATATGCATCTGCCACACAAAGGGGTTGATGATATTAGAGAGCCTTAAGTAGTCTGCCATTACTTTCTGGGGTGGGCTACTTTCTCCAGGAAGCTAACATTTATTCTATTAGGTCTCTCTGAAAACAGTTTATATAAGTACCTTAGTTCAAGGCCCTAAGGATGAAGCTGCCTGAAGCATACACCTGCTTCCTCAGACTGTCCAGAGCCCTGAAATTCTTGCTGGATGGAAGGACAGAGGCTGTGATCATCCATTAGCTCTTTTATTTTTATTTATTTATTTTTTTTATAATTTCTCCAAGATTTTTGGGTTTCCAATACCATGATGGGAATAGACCCCATTCCTAAGTCAAAGTTTGATTAAAGTTCATAAAATTTGTATTGTTTCAATTTTTTATGTTACCCAGTACTTTTTCTAGTATCCGCAATGTGCCCAGTAATAATGACTCCTGTAATTTGTATGGAGCTACATGTATCGGTAACATAGCCAAGTAGGATTGTAAATTATTTTTAAGACCTCTTGCTCCTACTACTACAGGAACTATCTGGGCATCTTTCTTCCACAATGCCCTTGTTTTTGCCTGCAAATCTTGATATTTTATGACCGTGTTTCTCTGTTTGCAAGACTCTGTAGTCACTGGGTATAACAATTTCAGTGATCAATGCTACTTTTGTCTTCTTTTCATGGACTGCTATATCTGGTTTTCTCCTGTTCGTTACAGATGATCCAATGTGATATAAGCCATCATCTTCTATGATGCTTTAGGGCTCATGTTTCCAGTGCTTTTCAGCTACTTCGATACTATAATGTTTGTACAATCCCCAGTGCAAAGGTTTTGCTGCATTATTATGCCTTTCAGTATACAGTCCCTGTGCCATTAGTACATCACAACCAGGAACAAGATGTGCAACTGTTTCCAGTTCTGTTTCACATAACCTACATTTGTCTGCTTCTCTCAAGTTCAACAGACTTTGTAAACAAACATGAACGCCATCCACTATATCTTGGGTTGCCAATATCAACCTTTTGTCTTTTGGTTTAAATTTGCCTCTTCTTAACCGTTCTTGCAACATGAAGTTGTTCCAAGACTTTTCTACACTTGCAACTATATTTATGCATTTTCCACATTTCTTGCCTTCTTATCTAACCTTTTATATTAGTTTGTTTTTGGCATGTTCATTTGCTGCCTGATTATCTACTTCTGGTTTGGTTTCCATACCCACCTGACACCGATATGCTTCTGCTAAACTAAGCAAAGAAGTAACTTTAGACTTATTTTCCTCATGTTTCAAAACTTTCACTATGTTTGGGTCTTGTGAGGTCAGCAAATATGTATGCAGTCCCACAACTGCATATCTATACATGTAATCAATTTTGAGGAGTTCCATACCTCATACAGAACAGGGAATATATAATTTTGGTATGCACCGATTTTTATAGTTTGATAAAGCATCCTTCTTGTTTTCCTGTTTAACATATCTGACACCTTTTGGGATCAGTCACTCCAAAAGTGACTTAGGACAAGAGCAAATTGGTTTATAGCTTGGAATTTGTTCCTAGATGTCAACAGTGCTTTCAGTATTAATTTTAGTCTTCTAAAATATTCCTTACTAAGTTTTATTCGCATTTGTTCATGTTTTATTGTTGATCCTTCTATGACATTTCTGTCCCAAAATGTTTACTTGTTCTGCAGCTTTCCTGCTTTAAAGGTTGCTTTTGTGCACATTTATCAAGATGAAATGACATATCATCTGAAAAGGTTGTGACCACTTGCAGCTGAGCTTTCAATTCCTCATCTGATGAACTGTACAGTTTTAAATCATCTACACAAAGATTAACTCTTCACACTCTTGTTTTCTGGGAGCCAAACTGTAGCTATGACAATCTGTTAAGTAGACAGCTTAATGGGTTAAGTGAAAGACAAAAGAGCAGTGGTGACAAACTCACCCTGGAACAATAATTTGCCCTTTATTATGGCTTAAATGCAGTGGTCTGCACTGTTTCCTGGTCTCTGTAATGTAGTAAGCCAGTGTAGGGTATATCTTATACATTTTAAGCATGCTTATCCATGAATGTGGGATACTCTCAAATGCTTTTTTTTTATAGTTTATCCATGCCATACTTAGATTCTTCCCCTTGTTACAGTTCTCCATTATGATTTTAAAAGCAAATGATTCTTTGTTCCATATGACTTCCTTTTATTACCCTTCTGTTCATAGGTAGGTACTAGGCTATTGGCCCTAGGGCCTATACAAGCCTAGCCAAAAAAGTACCCTGGCTTTCGCCACCCAAAAAAATTATTTTCCTGTGCCACTGTCGAGCAGAGCCACAGAAGTGATCCCCGGGGTGAATTTCCTATTTCCCATCCAACCATCAAGATTCCTCTTGAAGAGTGCCAGAGGATCTCTGCTTGACATAGATGGTTTGTTCCAGAGTATGTGAAATCTCTGGGACAGGAATCTATTCCTCCGGCATGTTCTGTTTACTGTGGTGTCAATGTTTAGGTCCCTAGAGCGTGTAGCTCGGAGGGATTGGGATTTCTTTAAGTGGGAGCATGTCCCAACAGCTCTGGGTTTGACATAGCTTAGTATGTTAGGCAAAGATCACCTCTGAGTAGGCGATATGCGACGGAGTAAAGCTGGAGGTTTTGACACTGTCTGCATAGGGCATCTGTTTGAGGCCGGTAATCCTCTTTGTGAGGTATTTCTGCGGCCTTTCCAGTTGTTGTAGGTGTCTTGTGAGGTACATACCAAAAGGGGCGTTGTACTCTATAATGGGTCTAATGAGTGATGAGTAGAGGAGAACAATGACCTCTTTTATTCTGGATGAGAAACCTTTTGTGATGAGGTGTGCCATGTAGAAGGATTTCCTGACTATTGTGACGATGTGATTATCAAAGGAGAGACTACTGTCCACCTGTGTCCCAAGGTCTCATCACACTTTCGGTGTTAAGTATACTAAAACCTATGTTGTAGCTCATGGGTACAGAGTTTTTACCAAAGGGGATGACAGTGCACTTTTTGACACTGAGCTTGAGGCCATAGCTTTGACACCAGGCATCTGTCTCAGTGAGGCCCTTTTGTAGGATGTCCACATTGTTAGGAGTTTTGATTATGGCTCCTAATTTTCAGTCATCTGCGAACTTTGTTAGCCAAAGACCTTCTGTGTTAGCCTGTACTTCTAAGAAGTAGATACCAAACAGGAAAGGACCCACGACTGAACCCTGTGGTACTCCACTTGTCACTGGTCTGAAGTCGGATTTCGAGTCTGCTACTTTCACAGTGTAGGTTCTGTCAGTGAGCCAGTTGGCAACCCATCTTGTGACATAGGGATTTATACCTAATGTAGTGAGTATGTCTTTAATTCCAGAGTGGGGGATGGTGTCGAAAGCCTTGGCAAGATCTAGATAGGCTGTGTGAACAACCTTACCCTTGTCTATGGCTTTGGTGACTGCTTCAAAGAAGTCTATTAGGTTTAGGAGACATGATCTGCCTTTTACAAACCCGAACTGGGTGGGGTCCAGAGTTTGGAGATTCCCAATATCTTTGTTTATAAGTTCCATGATGATACGTTCCATGGCCTTGCAGACCAGGCTCATCAGGCTAATGGGGCGGTAGTTCCCGGTGTCCGTGGTGGCTCCCCCTTTGTGGAGTGGGATAACCGTCACTGTGCACCATTCAGTGGGCACAAAGACTGAGGTGAGGCTATGATTAAACATGGTACTTAGGTGGGGTGCCAGTTCATTCTGTTTGTGTAGAACACAGCCTGGGATTTTGTCTGGTCCCATCGATGCTGTGTTCTTGGCTTTGGAGAGTGTTTTTTTACCTGTGCAGCCATGATTACAGGAACTTTGTATTCTTCCAGTATAGAGATGGGCCCTTTAGGGGGTGAGAGGGGGGTAAAGTTAGCACTGAACCTATCTGCCAGGATGCTGGCAATATAAGTTGGGTCTGTATATTTAGTGCCACTGTGCTGTAACTCAGAGCAGATCTGTGTTGTCATTGAGATTCTTGACATAGCTATAGAATGCTTTGTGGCTGTCTTTAGAATCATTGGCAATTTTGTTTTTGTAACTAGCTTTGGAGGATTTTATGAGGGATCCCAGCTTCTTACTGAGGCTGACCAGGGAGCTCCTCCACTCATGAAATTTTACTCTCTTTTGCAACAGTTTCTTCCTTCTGTTGTACAGTTTGTTTATGGCAGGGGACCACCAGATTGGCTTCCTTTTTTTTGGAGGATAGCATCTTGGTTCTGTTTGGGATAGCACAATCCACACACTCGTGTAAGTGCTTATAAAGTGCAATTGTGTAGGATTCAGCAGTCATAACTGTATTGTCCATCTGCATGGGTATCATGAAGTTTACCACTTATGTCTTAAGAAGCATGAAGTTGGCTTTGGAGAAATTTTTACCATGATTTCCTTAATGTGGGGTGGAGGCAGGATGTGGATATCTAGGGTGATTAGCTTATGGTCAGATCAGACCAATGAGGCGTTGACTTCAGGTGTGGAACACCGGTCACTCATGTTGGTAATGACTAGATGTAGGATATTGTTGCCCCTGGTGGGGGTGTGGATAAGTTGATTCAGGGCATTGGAGTTTATGAATTCCAGAAAGTGTTGAGCGAAGGAGTTGGTACATGAGTAGTTTTCCCAGTTAATGGTGGGGTAGTTGAAATCACCCATTATTAGGGTGTTTAGTTGAACCCTAATATTTTCCAGTACATCAGGAAAAGAGCAGTGGGAATCCTGGGGCATGGTGGGGAATCTGTAGCAAGTTACAATTTGGATTGCAGTTTTGCCCAGAGTCAGTTGCACTTGGATAACCTCGGATGTATTATGCTGAGCAACTAGCCTGGAGGTGTGGCTATACTTAATGAATATGGACACACCTCCACCTTTGGTGTTCCGGTCCAGGTTACATGGCCGAAAAGTGTGGTATGGAGTTATAGCCTGGTAGTGCAGGGGTGCTTTCTGGAGCCTTGAACCAGGTCTCAGTCACTGCACAGATATCGATGTTCTCCATTTTAAGGAGTGCCTCGAGTGAGTGCATTTTGAGATTTAGACTTCTAGCAGTGAGTAGCATCACCCTCAGTTTTTGCTTGCCTGTTCCTGTTATGGTGGCGAATTTGTCATTTGAACCTTGCCTAAAAAAGGCATTATGGGGGCGGCAAGAACCTTAGCCAGTATCCGGAATCCCAGGGGTGACAGGTGCAGGCCATCTCTGGCAAAGCATTGTGGTCTGTTGACCATGTCATCCCAGGCAAACAGATATTGGATCCCCTTAGAATGACACCAGAAGCTTAGCTAATTGTTGAAGTCAATCATTTTGTCCTTGTACTGCGGTATTATTCTGAGTGATGGCAGAATGATACTCTGGGCTAGGGTCATACCTGCCTGGGCTACAAGATCGGAGAGCTCTTCCATGTCTTTTTTCATGTAGTCCAGGGAGGTACGTCTCAGGTCATTCACACCAACATGGACAATGACAGAGTCATATTTGTACTTGTTGTGGAGTGACCTGAATGCGTGGTTGTGTGGCAGATCCTGGCACCCAACAGGCAGCTGACAGTAACCTTCTCCTTATTTAGCCTGGTGAGTGGGACATCAGTGTGCCTGACTATAAAGTCACCTATGACTAGTGTGTTGGGTATGTTGTTTTGCGTTATTGGCTGTGGTTGAGTGGCACACTGAGTCTGCAGACTATGTGTCATTTGGGTTGTGTTGGGGTGGAGGTTGCTTGCATTTCTGCTTTGGAGATCTCTGTTGCTTGAGCAGATTATTATTGAGAGCCTCCACAAATGTTTTTTTGTTTCTATGTGTGGATTTTGGTGATGTAGATTTAGTGAGACTATGTGATGAGTGTGGTGTGGTGCAAGTGTTTACCTTCTGCTCTTGATTGTCAAGTTCAGTCTTGGTTGAAGAGAGCTTTACTTCCAGTTTGGCTAGATAAGTGCATCTCTCACAGGTTGTAGTGTGGAGTGGTAGGAGAGGTTTGTCTGTGCACATGAGGCAATTTTTACATTGCCCCAAGATGCCCAGATTCATCAGATAGACGAGAGAACACTGGGAGACGACCCTTGGACATGCCTGAATAAAAAACTATTTTTCTCTAGATAAATGAGGAAAGTGAGTACAAGAGCTGTTTTTCTCTAAGCAAGTGTGGAAAGTAATTACAAAAACGGTTTTCCTCTAGGTAACGAGGAAGGTTGACTGCTGTAGTAATTAGTACCTTATTTACTGCTTACAACAAGTTCTGAACAAGTGCTGATCACGAATAAGCAAATTCAAGTGCTAAAACTAAGAATCTGTATCTGGACTAAGCTAGTTACAGGAAGGGGGGAGGGAACAAGTGCAAATGCAGGCTTTTAAATCAGAAAGTTGAGAGAGATGGAAAAACTGCCCAAACGGCCAATAACTATAATTTCTGGGCCAGAACCACACTCCTTACATGGTAGATAGGTTACCCTAGTGCTTACCACTCCCACTGATAAGCTAGAAGGCTTCCCAGCAACAGAGAAAGCTTGGGGGGCTCAGAAGCTTACATACAGTCCTGGATACAGAAAATCTGAATCTGGACTGGACTACACTAGTTACAGGAAAGGTAGGAAACAGGCTTAGATTTTTTTTTTAACAGTAAAGTAGTAAAAACAATTCAAATGCAGTGCAAGCTAGCACACTTGAGTATGCAGCAATATTAGACCAAACACAGTTTAAAAAATGCAATTAAATTAAAAATGACTAAAAACAAGTGCAGGAGTTTATTAGGTAGAATTAGGTAAACAGATGGGACTGGGGGGAGTGTTCCAGATCAAATCTACAGTGGGGGCGGGCAACTGCAAAAGCCACCAAATTTAAACAAGACAGGAATAGGGAGGGTGGGTAAGGAAAAACACTTTCAGCAGAGATCTGAAAAACTACACAGTGAAGCAAAATTAACAGTGCACAACTCTGAAGTCAGTCAGCAATTATATAAAATTAGTCAAGCAAGTCCTATTGCCGTGACTGAGTTTTCTTCTAAATGACTGTTATCTATGTCTGCATCAATGTCAGTGTATAGTTTATGCATCATCGGAAGGCAATTTATTGGTTTATAGTTTTTAGGATAGCTTGCAGGTTCATTCTCAAGTAGCAGTATTGTTTTTCCTGTTATTACCCAGGCTGGTGTCTGTTCAGGTTTTCCATATAAATAGTTCATACGCATGGCTAAGTCTTCATATAAAGATGTTAATATTTTAAGCCAAAAGTTAGGTACTGCATCTGGGCCTGGGGCTTTCCAATTAGGAGCTTTTCTTTGTTTCAATCTCTCTCTCACTGTTACTTCATCCCGTTTCATATTCTGTACATTTGAAGTTCTTATTCTTTCACCTCTTCTATCCCCTAAGCATTTTTATGTTCCACAGGATCTTCATAAATATTTATCCTATTTATCCTAAATATATCTATTTCTTTTTTGGTGGTGGTGTTTCAATTCCTTTTGCCTTGTTTCCAAATTCTCTAGAAAACTTTTTTGGGTCATCAATAAATTGCTTATTTTCCACTTTTTCTTTGCATTTATCTGCATATATGTTTTTTTTTTAAACCTGTGCCGATATTCTTATTTGCTTTTATCACATCTTTGAGTATTTTTGTTGAGCTGTTCTCTCGTCTATACTCTTCTGAAAACAACACTTGTCTTAATTGCTTTACAGTTTTCTCTATTCAATATGATGGCATTCAATTTCTTCCCTTTCTTTCCCTTGTGTTTTTGTGGTAAGTCTGTTATTAATTTAGCTGCATGGTAATATATCCTATTTACTTCTGTTGTCTCCCATGAATCTCTATGGACAGTCCTAATTACTGTATTCATTTGTTACATCAAACTTTTGGGATTTTATTGACTTTCTGTAGTCTTTCTTTCATTGATCTTAATGTGTCTGTCCATTTCTATTAAATCAAGCAACTCTCTCAGATCATTTTCTTCTACACTGAGGGCGCATTCTTTGTCCTCCATTTCCGGCAGGCATTCTACAGAAAGTTCCAGAGTATCTTCCTGTGCAACATTCTCTTCAGTTTCATCCAGTGTCATCCCTTGCTCTTTCATATGGGAGCTCACTGGTCTATCACCGACAACATTAACTGCTTCAGAGTTGCCACAGTTTCCTGTTCCTTCTCTTGCTGGGCAACTTCAACTGAACATTTCTACTGGTTTCCTATGAAAGGCTCCAAAGTATCTTCATATGGCAACTGATCAGATGTTTCCCACTCCATGGTTTCTCCTTAATTTGAGGATCCATTGCTGTGTCCTGCTGTGATGTTACCTGCATTAGATTTTCTACACTAAATCCTTCACTTTGCAGGTAATCCACATCATCATTTTCTATTCCATTAACTTCTCCATTACAAATCCTCTTTTCTACTTTTTCCTCTGTTCTCTTATTTTTTGTTTTGTAAAATGTTCCATGTCCAGATGCATTTGCCTGTGTTTCTCTTCAAATATATTTGGTGCTGCTTTTTTGTATTGATTAGTTTTGCTTTCTCCTTTGCATAAATATTGCACCATATTAAATCATTATATCAGCACCTCCTTTGTTAACAATGCCATGATAACGGAGTGCACCAAAGGACCTTTGGACCAAAATTATCTTTCCTTCAAAGAAGGATGTATTATATCAAGCTTTTGTTGAATTGACTCAGAGGAAGTAGACTCCTGCCATGCCTTTCCTGGTGGCCTGGTCAACTAGTTGGTCCATGGGAGGTACTACCCAAGAAGTAGAGACACTTAAGTGATGAGCCTCAGAGGATCTCCTCCTCCTCCTCCTTCTCCTGAGAGGACAGGTCTGTTGAACAATTCACCCCCCCCTGTTGTATCAATTCCATGAGGTCACTGAAGTTTGTGACTTCCACAGGGGACTGTGGGGAACCCACTTGATTATCCGAGTCAGTGTCTGAGGTGATGAGACTCTCTAGGTAAGTCAATGTGAATTCCTCTTGCATGTTCCTTTAGTATATCTGGATCAGGTGAATCAGATTCCTCATAGGATTAAGACCATCTCTGGACATTGAGGTCATTTTCTACAGTCTGACCCTGGGAAGCAGATGGAGCTGGAGCAGGGAAGAGCAAGTGCCTCAGGGTGGCATTAATGCTGAAAGAGGTATAGCTCTGAAGAGAATCTAGGATCCTCCCCATTACCTTGAATGCCAATCCTGTCAGCTGGATCCAAGGAGTGCCCACTGGCTGCTTGTGCCACTCTTCTAAAGTGTGAGGTACTGAAAAAGGCATCTTCAAAGGTGGAAGAGTAAATGGCATCAAGGAAGGAAACTGTACGGAAGATTCTAAGGCCAAACTCTCTGGCACTATACAGGAAGGCATACACAGTGGATCAGAGGACTGTGCTGAAAGACTGACATTGAAGTGTTGGGCCCATGACCCGTCTGCCCCCAAAGGCTTTAGATTTGAGTACATTTGATCTGATACCCAGTCAGTCAAGACGGAAAGTCCAGTCAGCCTTGAAAGAACAGATGCCTAGAAATCAAGGGGTCCAAAGCCACAGGTACAGAATGGCAGACCAACAATGGAGCTAAGATTGAAGATGTATGGCCTGCTTGATCCAGCCATGGGACTGAGGGGGAAGGGAAGACATCTGCCTCAATCTCCACCTTTAAGAAAGCCACTCTCATAACATTTCAATCTATACTGAAGCACTCCTGAAGGACCTAAGGGAATGTAATGAAGCTGGAGGAGGCAGACATGGGAGTCAAGACAGTTTGGTCTTGGACAATGTTCAGTTGAACAGCCTTTTAGGAAACTTGTCCAGAATAAATACTGGCTCTGAGGAAGAAGGCTGTCTGCATCTACGTCTGTGTTGATGGAACCAGTTGTAATATACAATCTTGGGAGCTGACAATGGATTTGCATCAGTGGATTTTCTTATTCCTCAAATTCTTATCAGTGTCTCCTTATGTTTCTCTCCATTTCTTTTGGGTTTTTCAGCCTCAGGATTTGAAGGGAACAACTCCTTAATAATCAGTTTGTTCCTATGATCTAATAAGCCCGAGGACCAAAAGCTTTACCGACTGAACAGTCCACAGACATGTGATCCACCCAAAGGCACATTGTGTACAACTCATGGGTGTCCTTGAGGAATTTCAAGTACACTTGAAGAAACTTTTTCACAACTGAAGCAGCACACACTACACTTAAAGCACCTTAAACAGAGTTAACACAAAGACTGCTATTAAAACTATACAAAAGCAATAACGAATTAAGCTAATTCTTTACTACTTCACTTATATTTTTTAAAAACATTAATTACAAAGACACCGATAAGTCCAAGGCCTAGTTGGCACTAGACAGAAAAACAATAAAGTTGATGTTTAACTAGAAATTGGAATACATAAATAAAGACAAGACTGCAATTCTAAAATCAGAAATTAAGCACTTAGTTTTTAAGAACTTTGTCCGATTGCTGTGGTGGGAAACAAGATCTGAAGGAGCTTCACTCAGGTGCATTATGGGAGGGAAAAATTAAAGCAGCTTGCATCTGAAGTACTAGTTTTGCCAGTTGGGATCCAGCAACTGGCCCAAAGGCCCATCCGTTGAATCAAATAACCAGGATGAATAGAATACATGAGGACTGACAAGGAAACCTCCGAAATCCTGGCATCGTGATAAGCTGTGGTAAGTCAATTCTCTGTCTCCTACTGAAAGCCTAGATGGGAAAGAAAGGCCAGAAAATTTCTGATGTGTTCAACAGAATGGTTCTGTAAATTTACAATTAAAATGAAACACGGATCTATGCCAAAAGTCTCAAAATTACATTTTGGAGTATTATACCAACCAAATCAGCAATTACAGAAACAGGGAAGAGTGGACTGCAATATGGGGTGGGAAATCATACATTTTGTTACCCTTAGGGTAAAAGACAGATTCTTCACTCCGTTTTCACACACTTTGGTGACAACCTTTAACACAGGGTTTCATACCTAAAACCACAAATAACCAATGAATCACTTCCAAAACATTGAATACTTTAATGGTTAAGCGTTTTCATTCACAAGAACTTCATCAGAACCATGTTAAAGTTAAAAATACATCCATTTATACCTCTTGTATAAAATCACATGTTGCAGTTCCACCAATACATTTTAGATAAAACAACTTTGTGTATTAACCCATTACATACCATAAAACTTCAATTTTAAGAGAGAACTGATTGTGCAAGAATTATTCAAACCTGGGTAGTTGCAAGCATTTAAAATCATCTTCCATTTTAATTCATTCTTTTCCAAATGTTCTTCTATGAACCACCCTTGTCCATCCATTTTCATATGTTCTAAAATCATAAAATTAAACATACATTGTTCAATATGTCTATATAAAGCATTTGTGCTTTTCTGATTTCTTATATCTAAGACGTGCTAATACACCCCTTCTTTTGAAATGTCTCTTGCTTTTACCTACATAAAAAGCCGTACAAAAATTGCACTGAGCTAAATATACTATACCAACAGTATTGCAAGTAAACCAATATTTAATGTCAGAAGTGTGGCCACTGATAGTAAATAAGTCACTACTGTTGACTTAGACAAATGGAGCAATGGCCACATTTCCTGGTGCCAACTATACCAATCATTCCCTCAACATATCTTTTTCTAAAATATTTTTTATAGAATTTCCTTTTTTATGTACCATGACTGGCTTAACACCCAATTTCTCAATATGTTCAGTTTCAGTAAAAACAATACTCCGGTTTTTACATAACACATCATATATAGGGTCATTATAATTATGTGTAGTACTACTTTCCTATGTGTTGTTATTCTCTGTAGGCATTCCCAAAATAGGACTGTATACTCCATTAAACCTTTTATTTACCTCATTTAAAATATCATCCAAGAAAGTTTGCGGATACCCTCTTTTTAAAAACATATCCATAACTTTCTTACATTCTGTATTAAACTCATCCAAATTGGACACCATTTATTTATTAATTACATTTGTTTACCATGAAATTCCATCCTGGCCATACATACTAACTGGCCTTTAACTACATATTTTGGGTGCCAACTAGAATAATGTAAGTATGTGTTGGAAAAAGTTGGTTTTTGAAAAATTGTAGAGTAAAAACAATTATTAACTATATCCTTGCCAATCTCCGCATCTAAACAGGAAATGTTTCTTGAATCATAGTGGGAAGAAAATTTTAAGAAATCAACGGTATTGTCAATGTACACCAAAAATTCTTCCAGCTTTTCAACAGTATCAGTCCAATAAATGAAAACATTGTCCAAGAATCTGATGTAAAGTGACCAACACCCTGCATAATGGCTGGAGAAAATGTAATAATTCTCCAACTTAATCATGATGTAATTAGCAAAACTGGGGGTGCATGCAGCACCCATTGCCACTCCAGTTACCTGCCTGTAAGTTTGTCCCTTAAAATAAATGCAATTGATTTTAATACAACTTCCATTAATGTGCTGTGACAGGCATTAATGGTGGTATTACTTAGGACATTTGTATTAAACTGTTGTTCAAACCACAAAACACCTATGTCTTGAGGTATAACAGAAAACAAATCATGCACATCAACTGTCACAAATATTCCTGTAGCACCATATGGCTTATCATTGATTAATTGTGGTAAAAAAAAATGCCACAACTCTTTGCAAACATGTATATATTTCATCAATCCAATGAGCTATAAAATAGGTTTTACTTCTGGAACCATCAACTATGGGTCTGAAGGGTGGATTATCTAGGCCTTTATGTATTTTGGGTATACCAAATACACTGGCCAAAGCTGGTTTATCGTTATACATCAAATCATAGTCTTTTTTTCATAATCTCACCATGCATTAACATATCATTTAGTAATACATCAATATTGTGAAAAGCTACATTGATTTCATTTCTAGAAACCTCACAATATTTATCACTGAATAATAGAAAATTCATGTTATTGATATACTCAACAGAATCCATGACAACTTCACCTTATCAGGTTTCATAACCATTCTACTACAATCATGTGTAAGTTCATTTAAAATGATAGTATCCTCTGTAGAAACATTATATTTATTCATAAATTTCTTATCTAGAATGAACCTTATTTCACTCTCATAATTTCTCAAAGGTCTGTATACGGGGATTAAAAGGCAGATTAAATGTGCTAGCACAATGTAAACTTTCAATACTGGCCGCATTATTTTTAGTTGTATTAGAAAATACAATGTTAGAATTCAGCTTACCAGTATAAAGTTTTAAGTCACACAAAGTCTGAAAAACGCTGGCCCGTTTAGCTTATACAAATGTCATTCCTTTTGATAAAATATTAGCATGACCAGTTCTTAATGATTTACTGGAGTAGTTGTATAATTTGTAATCACCAGTGTCATTTACAATGATACTAAACACAGGGAATGAAACTCCTCCAGTTGTTTCACTGACACCCACATCTCCACAATTGACTACTCCGTACAAAACATTATCAACACTGTCCAAGTCAAAATTCTATGTATTGAACTCACCAACTGTTTCAAATGATGTATGCAGCTCTACTTTAGCCCCATGTGGAAAGATGACTGGACTAACTTTCACTGCTGTATCAGGAGTTGTTACCAAAGAATTAACAGTTTGTGGAAAAAAGTTAAAATCATGCAACTGCTCATATTCATTCAAACTTGGCTCCCCAGCTATCTCCAGTTGTAATTGTTTGGCCCCTCTGATCACGCACCCTGTTGGATGGAGATGGATATATATATATATATATATATATATATATATATATTCCTTGTATCTTGTTGCCATGAAGGCCAACGATTCCGTTGGTTCTGTAACCGCTCTGACCTGCGCAGCCCCTCCATCTCTAAAGGGGCAACTCCATTTGAAACTACAGAAGCGTTCATGCTTACATCATGCTCATTACAAGCTGTTTGATTGGTCCTTGAGATTTGAGGACTTGCCAGTAAAGGGTATGCCCCTTTATTGGCAATTTCATCAAAATCCCTTTGTAGTTTTTTAGTTTTATGTTCCAAGTTCTTTAAACAACAGTAGAAATAATGTTGTTAAACTGAGGCATATACTGTTCAAATAATAAATCATCCTGAATAGTCTTATTAAACATGTTCATGTTCTTCACTCCCTGTTTTCAGACACTTTGGTGACAACCTTTAACACAGGGTTTCATACTTTCTGCTCCCACCTTAGGTATGTGATGGGAGATATGCTGTTACATATGTAGTTTATGCTTCTTACTTTATATAAATTTAAACTTAAGAGATTCATCAACAGACTTTTATGTGGGGCAGTTTTTAAGCTGAATGCGTACCAGGCTAAGAGCTTATTGAATCTGAACTTTGAAATGACAGATTTTTTTTTTCAAGAAATCCAACTGCAACCATTTCTTTCAATGATATACAGTGGAAAAGGAAAACTCTGCAAAAACATATCTCACTTATAGGGAATGACTCTTCCCCTTAAACTACTTCTCATACCTATGCTATAGAGAAATCCTCTCTCCTTGAAACACATCATGAATCAACACACCATTATTAAAACATGGGTGGCCACAACTACTGTAACCAGTAACAATTTTAGCATCACTCAGGTTCCTAAGAGAGGCAAAGCAGTACCACTTTAAACATTAAGAAAAATGCTTTAGTAGGATTATAAAGGGAGAACCTGTGAATAACGGATGCAAGAACTACTAGAAGCAATTCTAACAAAGAAAAACACAAGAAAATAAAATTAGTCTACTGCAATTCTAGCATAGGTTCATAGGTGTGTACTAGGCTAATGGCCCTGGAGCCTTTACAAGCCTAGCACATATGATTACCCTGGCATCGTGCCATTCAACCTTAGTTCCCAGTGCCTCTGTCAAGTTGAGCCACTAGAGTGATCCCCAGGGTGAATTTTTTTTATTTCCTATCCACTCAAGATTGCTCTTGAAGAGGGCTGGTGAGGTGTTCTGACATGTATGAGAAGTCTATTCTATAGCATGGGCAGTCTTCTGGGTTATGAATCTGTCACCTCCAGCTTGTACTGTTGATTGCAGTAATGAGGTTGAGGTCTCTGGAGTGTGCAGTGAGGAGAAACTGGGATTTCCTTAGATGTAGCATTTCTACCAGAGCTGGGTCAGACATGGCTTTCTAAGTCAAGCTGACATTGCCTCTAAGTAGGCGATATGAAATAGAGAATAGGTGGGGGTTTTTTGAGTCTGTCCATATAGGACAAGTGTTTAAGGCCTAAGATCCTCTTTGTGAGGTACTTTTGTGGCCTCTCCAGTTGTTGCAAGTGTCTAGTGAGGTACATGCCAAATGGGGCATTGTACTCGATAATTGGCCTAATGAGGGAAGAGTAGAGAGAGAGACAATGACCTCTTTATTCCTGGATGCAAAACCCTTAGTAATGAGATGCATCACATAGAACTTTCTGACCACAGTGGCAATGTGGTGGTCAAAAGAGAGGTTACTGTCAACCTTTGTTGCCAGCTCTCTTATAACACCTTCTGTGTTCAGTGGACTACCATTGATGTGCTAATTCATGGGAACTGGGTTTTTCCCAAAGGGGATGATGACACTTTTTGGCATTGAGCTTAAGGTCATGGTTCTGACGCCAGTCATTGGTCTCAGTGAGGCCTTTATGTAGGATGGCAACATCACTTGTGGAGTTAATAATAGCTCCCAACTTGCAATTGTCTGCGAACTTTGTCAGCCAGAGTCCCATCATGTTGGCTTGGACTTCAGAGAAGTAGATACCAAACAGGAGAGGACCCAGGACCAAACCCTGTGGGACTCCATTCATGACTGGTTGGCAGTCTGACTTGAGTCAGCTACTTTCACACTGTGGGTTCATTTTGTGAGCCAGTTTGCAACCCACCTAGTGATACAGGGTTTGATGCCTAGCTTAGTGAGTTTTTCTAAGATTCCTGAGTGGGGAATGGTATCAAAGGCCTTGTCCAGATCAAGGTAGGCTGTATAAAGCACCTTGCCTTCATCCGCAGCTCAGGTGACTGACTCAAAGAAGTTGACCAGGTTGAACAGCCATGCTCTACCCTTCACAAAACTAAACTGTGTGGGATCCAGAGTTTGGAGAGTCCCTATATCCATCTTTATTAGGTCCATGATGATGCATTCCATAGCTTTGCATATCAGACTCGTCAAGCTAATGGGGCAATAGTTCCCAGAGTCTGTCGTCACTCCTCCTTTGTGGCGAGGGATGACTGTAGCAGTGCGCCATTTGGTAGGGACAAAGCCCTGAGGTGAGGCTGTGATTGAACACAGCATACAGGTGAGGCACCAGTTCACCCTGTAGTTCATGTAGAACACAGCCAGGGATATTGTCAGGTCCCATAGAAGCTCTATTCTTGGCCTTGGACAGTGCTGTTTTAACCTGTGCAGCAGTAATACTGGGTGGCTGGTAATCTACTGGCATTGTGATTGGTCCTTTGGTGGGGACAGAGGGGTAAAGTTGGCACTGAATCTGTCAGCCAGTATATTGGCAATATCTGTTGGCTCAGTATATTGGGTACCATTGTGCAGTAGCTCACAGCAAACCTGGGTATTGCAATGGAGATTCTTAACTTAACTATAGAAGGCCTTGTGGTTGTCTTTACTATCTGCTGCAATTCTGTTTTCACAGCTAGCTTTAGAGGATTTGATGAGGGATCTCAACTTTTTGTTGAGGCTGATAAGGGAGTTTTCTCAGTCTTGAGACTTCACCTTATTCCACATTAGTTTCCTCCTCCTGTTGTAAAGTTTCTTTATGGCAAGGTCCCCCAGATTGGCTTCCTTTTTTTGGAGGTTCTATTGGGTATGGCGAGAGCCATGCATTTGTGTGTGTGTTCATACAGTGCATTGGTGTATGATTCGGCAGTCATGCAACTATTCTCCATTTGCGTGGGTGCCATGAAGTCAGCCATCACTGTTTTTAGGAGCCCAAAGTTAGCTTTGGAGAAGTTTTTCATGGTGGTTATCTTTGTGGGGGGGGGGGGTGGATTTCCAAGGTGATTAGTTTGTGGTCAGATCTAACCAGGGAGGAGTTGACTATTGGTGTAGAGCAATGGTCACCCATGTTAGTAATGACCAGGTCAAGGATGTTGCTACCTCTAGTGGGGGTAAGAATGAGCTGGTCCACTGCACTGGAATTAATGAATTCCAGGAAATGTTGGGCAAGTGTATTGGTACACGAGTAGTTTTCCCAGTTAATGAAGGGGTAGTTGAAGTTGCCCAGTATAAGTGTTAGGCTGGACCCCAATATTCTCCAAGGTGCTAAGGAATGTGGCGTGCAAGTCTTGGTACATGGTTAGGGACCTATAGCAGGCTACAACCTGAATCGCTGTCTTACCCAGTGTTAACTGCACCTGAAGTATCTCTGATGCATTATTTTGGGCGACTAGTCTGGAGGTGTGCACATCCTTTATGAATATAGAAATACCACCACCTTTGCAGCTTCAGTCCAAGTTCTGGGGTCAAAAGGTGTAGAATGAGTTATAGCCTGGTAGTGCAGGGGTGCTTTCTGCTGCCTCAAACCAGGTCTCTGTTACAGCACAAATGTCGATGTTCTTCATTTTAAGGGCTGCTTCAAGTGAGTGCATTTTGAAATTTAGACTTCTAGCATTGAGCAGCATGACCCTCAGATTGCATTTGTTTGTAACTGTTACAGTGGTAATTTGGTCTTAGGAACACCGCCTAAAAAAGGCACTATAGGGGATGGCAAAAGCCTTGGCCAGTATCTGGAAGCCCAGGGGTGGCAGATCCAGGCCATCTCTGTCAAAGCATCATCAATCATGTCATCCCAGGCAGACAAATACTGGATCCCCTTAGAATGACACCAGAAACTTAGCCAATTGTTGAAATCAATCATTTTCTGCTTGTACTGTGGTATCATTCTGGGTGATAGGAGGAGGCTGCTCAGAGCTAGGGTCATACCCACCTGGGCTACATAATCTGAGAGCTCCTCCATGTCTCTTTTCATATAGTCCAGGGAGGGATGTCTCAGGTCATTCACACCCACATGTACAATGACAGTCATATCTGTGCCTGTTGTTGAGGGACCCGAGTGCGTGCATTGTATAACAGATCCTGGCACCTGACAGGCAGCAGACTGTTACTTTCTCCTTATTCAACCTAGTGAGGGGGACATCAGTGTGCCTCACTATCAAGTCACCTATGACTAATGTGTTGGGCATGCTGTTTTGCCTTAGGGGCTTTAGTTGAGGGGCACACTGTTTAGGAGAGTTGTGTCTCTCATGATTAGCATTGTGTTGTGGTGGTCGAGTGTTTTTTTGCCTTGGAGGTCTCTACTGTTTGGATAGATTTTTGAGAGCCTCCAGGAAGGTGGGTATGTGGTTTGTGTTTTTATGTGAAGGCAGTGCTGGTGTGTGTTCTGGAGGGCTGTGTGTTCATGTGGTGTGGTGCAAGTGTTGGCCTTCTCCTCTTGATCAGCTATTCCGGTCTTGGCTGAAGAGTGCATGGCTTCCAATTTGGATAGATAAATGCATTTCTTGTATGTCTGAGTGTTGGGAGGTAAGAGGAAAGGGTTGTCAGTGTACATGAGCCAGTTGCTACATTGCTTCAGGGTGCCCAATTTTACCAAGTTAATAGGAGAAAGCACAAGGAACTGACCTTTAGACATGCCTGGAGGGGTGGGCATTAATAATAAGTACTGGAGCTGTTTCCTTGTAGAAAGCTTAGTGCTGGTAGCACTTTTGTGTACTACAATAATTGCTACAAGAAGCCTGGTAAAGTGCTAGACTAATAAGCTAGTAAAAGTCCAGGAGAGGAGAAAACTATCAGATCTAAGGGAAAAATTGAAGAGCAGACTTTTTGGCACCACTCAGAAGCTTACAAACAGTCCTGGATACAGCAAATCTGTACCTGGAATAGACTAGTTACAGGAAAGGCATGTAACAAGCGCAAACGTGGGCGTTTAAACCAGAAAGTTAAAAGAAATGGAAAGACTGCCCAAACAGCCAATAAACTACAATTTCTGGGCTAGAAACCACTCCTCGTGGTAGATAGGCTACCTAGTGCTTACCACTCCCATTGATAAGTTAGAAGGCTTCCCTCCAACATAGAAAACTTGGTGGCTCAGAAGCTTACAAACAGTCCTGGATACAGCAAATCTGTATTGGACTAGACTAGTTACAGGAAAGGCAGGAAACAAGCTCAGATTTTTATATATATATATATATATATATATATATATATATACAGAAAAGCAGCTAAAACAGCACTAAAAACAATTCAAGTGCAGTGCAAGCTAGCACACAAGTGTGTAGCAATATTAAACCAAATACAGTTTAAATAAATGCAATTTATTCAAACTGTATTCTGAACTTTCAATTACTATTTTATTCAATGCTGAACAGTTAAAAAGTGCCCAAAAATATACTTATCAGTTCTATATTTCCAGACTGTTTGAGAAGCACACTCAGTCAGAACACGGAGATTCTATCAAACTTTTTTTTTTTTTTTAGTAAGTGGAAAGGGAGAAAGGAGGAACAGAAGATAATTCAAGGTTAAAAACCTAAGTGGGTTAGCCTTTTCAAATGTTCTCTCTGTATTAGAATGAGCTAATGGCACTAAACTGGGAGGAGTGTCCCAGATCAAATTTACAGTAGGGACGGGCAACTGCAAAGCCACCAAGTATAAGGACAAGACACCAATAGGGAGGGTGGGAACAAAATGAAAAGCAATCTCAAGCAAATTAATAAATGCAGCAGTTTTGTTAACTGAAACAAAATGCAGACACCAAGAAAAGCAGCCTCAAACACATTAATAAATGCAGCAGTTTTAACTAAAACAAAATGCAGACACCAAAAAAGCAATCTCAAGCAGATTAATAGATGCAGCAGTTTTGTTGACTATCACTAATAACAGATTAAGTACCAACAAATATACTTAACAGCTTTCGGTATCCAGATGTCTATTGAATCAGTCACAGCTAGGACACAAAGGGCAGCTAACAGGTATGCATGGTGAACAGGAAAAATTAAGGAATTTGCAAAAAAAAAAAATACAGGGCAATGCCATATACTCAATAAATACTGACAGAAAAGGAAAAGAATCACCCTTCTGCAAACATACTATAGAAAAAACAATTTGGGGCCAAGCAAGAGATTGTCCAAAAGCTAAACCACAACAAAGACCTGAACAGAGAGCAGTATGAAGTATTAGGGAAAAGGAGACACGTAGCTTACACAAATCTCTCAAAATTTATAGTCATTCCAATGCCTGTGGCATTAGTCCTACAAGTTACAGGGAAACAGCCCATTCTTATCAGATCAGAGCACTCCCAAACAGGGTATCTGCCTGGAGTTCACCAAGTAGGAACAGACTGACATCTGATTGCTTCTTGCAGCAAAAAAAAAGCACAAACAGCTTGAATCAGGCCAGTATTCTCGAGTTAAAAGGGAAATCCAAGGCCCAGCTCCATTCTGGCGATATCTGGGAAAGTTGTGCGAGTCACACTGGAAGACACCTACCGGCAGTAGTTTCCCTGACACAGTAATATTACTACAGCAGTGATTATCATGGGCGCCACATCCCACTTTGTTATAATTCACAATTTGCCCAGCAAGAGCAGTGCTCTCAAATGCTAACTAATCTTGAAGGAAATGGATTAAAGAAGACATGGCTATATGAAGGCAGAAGAGAAGGTTGTTTTCACTAACATTATTTATGTGCTTCATATTCCAGAAGATCTGTGGTATGGGGGGGAAAAAGTGGAGGGTAAATACCTGCACCTTATGTTATGGAATTGTCCACAACATGCAGCAATGTAGTTAAAGCAAAATAAACCACAGTTGTAACTAATATATCTTTCCATGATGAACCATTACAAAGTTCTCCTCACAGACATGCATGAAGTCCTCAAGGGATATACATACACAATAATGCATACAGACAACTTGGCAGAGTTATAAACTTTTATGGGAAATGCCTGTCCGTACCAGGGCATAAAAGTGTACTGAATATAAAGCAATATCCAATTTACTCCATAACACTTTTTCTTGACAAATAATTCCCTTCCACCAGTACTTTACAACTCATACCATTCCAATTTTATGCAGCACTTATAGCAGGATAGTTGTGCTTTTCATGGCTTTCACAGGCTCAAAAACAATGCCCACATACTTCCTTAGGAGTTGCCACCATACTTAAAGAAGTAACCTCAGTTTCTTGAGGCTATGCAGTGTTCAAGGTGAATTCTCACATTAAACAAACAAAAAAATACAGGGCTCCAGACTCCCCCTAATTAGTATGCTCAAGCAGGGTGAACCACCATTGCTGGTCTTTCCTGCCATTCATTCAATCTAGAGTCTCAATGAACCGGCAGATATGGCCTTCCATTCTTGTGGTGTAACAGAGCTGCTGAAAAACTTCCATCAAATTTGGATTACACACTGGCGCATCAATTCGTCAAGGTGTGCACAACATCTATTTACACAGATGGTAACAGTTGCATGTTAATAGTTGAAGGTCATCAAAGGTTGTCTAGGTGGCTAGTGTGCTGGATCTCTATCATGCCTCCTCCAGATACTTTGTCTTCCATTAACTGAATACATTAATACCTCATACCTGGCAACAACATAATTTTGGTATCATTTTTTCTTTTTGTCAGTCTCTTAATAAATGGCTTGTGAAAATACTCAGATCCATCAGGCACACAGTGAAAATGGTCATTAACATGTTTTCTGATAGAGGTCATGGTTAGATATCTTGATTCCCAAATATTTCTCTTTAGAGACAAACTGACACAGAGCTTATATAGTTTAGTACTGTATGTCTACATAACATTTTCCAGCTTTTTTTTTAAATGACTTGTAGGAGCTTATTGCTTTTTAAACTGCTTGTACAACCTCCCCCAAACCCATCTGTGGTTGTGGATAGTGGGGAGTGCACCTACAACACATTTTAATTTCCTAACCTGTTAACAAAACAAGTCCACATAATATAGCTACTTATTTTTTGGATGCAGCACAGAAACACTGCAGACTAAAAACTTTGGGATTGCACATTTGCATGAAATTCTCTTCCTGTGTTACCCCCTACATGACTTTTCTGTGCTTCTTTGAATTGGCATTAATGAAAGTCTTTGTATACTCATAATTAACAAAAATGTCTTATTTTACAAAGGATGAATGCTAATGACATCAGCCCTATTTTTGTGCACCACTGCCTCTCACTTTTGCACCAAAGTCTACCACAAACTGATTCCTGCATTCTCTGTATACTGGCTCAGATACCCTATCATAGGGTGGGAATACTACTACACATGCCCAGAATCATTATCAGAAGGGCACTAGGTATCGGCCTCTGCCCCAGAAACATTTGTACATCAAACCTACTCCAGCAGCCTTCTGGGTCAACACAAATGCAAGCAACCTATTCAGTAATTTCAGATTGGCCACTGTCAGATAAACGTACTACTATTTAGGGTTTACAGTCAAAAGGTCGACAGTGACATGCACGACAGCCACCTCCTCTACGATGGTAGGAGCGCCAGTCAGAATGTCGACTTTCATGTGTACATCCATTTAGAAGGACATATACAAGGCAGGGACTCGCAGCATGTATGTCAATGGGAGATCTACCAATTAAGGTAGACAGAAATTGTCGACTTTGTTGCATCCACCATACAACCTACTTAATATGTATGAGTTGATGTTATTTGTCTCTGAAATCACCATTCGTGCAAGTGATTTTCGTGTTTTTGATAGTAAACCACTATTTAGACATACTTTTTGCACATTCAGAGAAAAAAAGTTATGTTCTTACCATAACATTCCATCTGTGTTGTCTATCCTCATTCTTTATTAACCTGTGGGTCTCGGTTCTGATCCTCAGAATCAACTGGCCACTTTACTAGCTAAAGATTACAAGGTCAAGCTCCTCCCTCCTACCCATAATTCCCCACTCCTTTGGATTACATCAGATCAAGTCTGCAACAACAGCTATCAATGGTTAACAGACCAACATAACAAGTAAAGAGCAAGGATTAGAGTATCAGGAGCTCAGTAAGGAACTGTGGTTCCTATGAACATATCCGTCAGATGTCTCAAAGTCTTGGATTAGGAGAAAGAGGGGGTTAATGAAGATAGCATAATGTTCCATTTGCGTTGTCTAAGAACATAACTTCTTTATCTGATGTTCTCATCTTCATTAATTCATTAACCTGTGGGACAGTCCCCAGCTACAATACCCCAGGGTGGCCCTCATGGAAGGATATTCCAAAAGTATCGCAGAGCCAAAGGCATTTCTGCTCCTGGAGATGATGTCCAACTTATAACATGTAATGAATGTATGAGGGTTTGACCAAGTAGCTGATGCACAAATGTCCTCAATAGAGCCCCTCAAACAAAACGCTTGGGAAGTTGCCACAGACCTTATGGAATGAGCCTTAATCTGACCCGGGACTAGAATGCTCCTGGAGGAATAAACAAAGGAAATGCAGTCTTTCAAACATCTTGCTAGGGTAGTCTTAGTAATGGATGTACCTTGTTTAATGTCTCAAAAGTATATGATCAGACTTCCTGAAGGACTTTGTTCTAAGTAAAAATGTAATTGCCTATGTACATCAAGCAAATGACTGTACTCACCCTTATTTTGAAAATTAGGGAAGAAAACAGGAAGATTAATAGTGATTGATATCTTCCCTAGCAACTTTAGGCAGAAAAGATGGATTGCCATTGAAGGGTCACTACCTTTGTGGAATATCAAGTAAGGAAATTTGCAGGAAAGAGCCTGAAGTTTGGAGATTCTTTTTGGTGAAGTAATAGCCACCAAAAATGTTGTCTTCCAGGAAAGAAATTTCAAATCTGTTGTAGCTGCTGGTTCAAAAGGGGGGCGAACTAGAGCTTGTAAAATTATAGTCAAGTCCCAAGAAATTGTATGATCTTTTACAGTGGAAAGATGCAGAAAGGTGCTCGTAAGAAAGGCTTTAAAGTTTCAGACACCAGAGAAGAATCTTGTCCAAAATAAAAATTGTTTATAGCTGCTAGCTGCACATAAAGGGTGGAGTAACTCGCTCCATTACTGAA
Source organism: Protopterus annectens (assembly GCF_019279795.1). Classification (NCBI taxonomy): domain Eukaryota; kingdom Metazoa; phylum Chordata; order Ceratodontiformes; family Protopteridae; genus Protopterus; species Protopterus annectens. Next base: position 730,178,234 of record NC_056735.1, read on the forward strand.
AAGAAAAGCCCAAAAATCTAAAACTACTGAGACAGGGTCCATGAAAGTATCTCTTTGTTTGTGTTGCAACCATATGGAGAATATTTTCCATTTGCTCTTTATAAATTTTCCTGGTTGAGGTTACATGGGAAGATATCAATATTTTCTGAACAAGGGAAGAGAGCCTGGGGTGTCTAGCCATCACCGGAACTGGAGAAACCATGCGGTTAGTTTCAGACTGTGAATGTCTGGGTAAGGATGCCCTGATGGATAAGACTGTAGATCCAGGACTGGGTCCAGCATCACCAGATGGCAAATCAGATGAGGCCAAAGGAGAACCAGGTTTGTCAAGGCCAGAAGAGAGCAATGAGAATTACCTTTCTCTTAAATCTGAGAGCCTTCTGTAAGAATTTTAGGATTAAGAGCACCAGGGGAAAGGCATACAGCAGACCGGGTGACGCAGCATGGACTACAGCATCCCTGGGATGGCCCCCAAGAGGGATCAAGGCAAATTACCTGTTGCATTTGTTGTTGAGAGTTGAAGCAAAAAGATTGCAATACGGTTGTCCCCATTTCTGAAAAAGCCTGTTTGCTATGGATTGATTCAGGGACCATTCATGAGACATCAGTAAAATTCGGCTGTGCCTGTCCACCAAGATGTTGGATTCTCCTGGAATGTGCACTGCCACCAGAAAGCGGTCGATAGAGATTGCCCATTGCCACACTCAAACAGCTTCTTGACAGAGGGGGGGGTAAGATATGGTCCCTCCCCGTTTGTTGATGTACCAGACCACTGATAGATTGTCCAGCTTAATAGCAATAGTTTCAAGAGGAATATAACTGTGTAGTTCTTGTAATGCTAGAAGAACTGCTCTCATTTGTAGTACATTGATATGCAAATTGGCCTCCTGCAGCATCCACCTACGTTGGACTGTTCAACCCAGATAATGCCCCCCACCACATCTGGGGGGAGTCTGTGATGACCGTGGTATTTGAGGGAGTAAGAATGAGAGGACAACCACAAGTAACGTCTGAAGAATGAAGCCACCAAAGAAGAGATTCTTTGCAAATCTGGGAAACTTTGACAGGAAAACTTAAGAGGGTTCCTGTGTAGTGACCACTGGATCACTAAAGTCCACTGTAGGATTCTCATATGAAAGTGTGCTGTATGCAAGAGTTATCATGGCCACCATGGAACCCAGCTCTGAGAACTAAACTAGCTGGAGATTTCAGAATGGCCATAAGTTGTTTGACGTGCCCTGCCTGTTGTCAGAGAAGTACAAAGTTTGTGCGTCCAGTCATGCTCCCATGAAATCTATTACTTGAACTGGTTCCAGGTGGGATTTGTGCAGGTTGATCATTATTCTAAGGGCTGGAGCCAGGTGGAGGAGATAATCCTTGGCCTGCAACAATAAATGCCCAGTTGGAGTGGTTAGGAGCCAGTTGTCCAGACAAGGGAAGATCTGAGACCCTTACAGCCCGAGATGGGATGCACCACTGCCAAACAATTGGTGAACACCCTGAGGGCTGTGATGACACCAAATGGGAGTGATCTGAACAGGTAATGGACTTGCTCCCAGCCTGAAACAAAGGTACCGTCTGCAGCGCCTATCTATTTTGATATGATAGTAATGCATCCTTCATGTCTATAGTACACATCCAATAGTTCATCCTCAACAGGGGTAGGATGGACTGAACCATGACCATCCTGACTTTTGTGTTCTTTATGTATTTATTTCTTCAGAGAAGTCAAGTCCAGAATTGGTCTTGGTTCCCCCATTTTTTGAGGTACCAAAAAGAACCTGGAATAGACACCTGATCCAGCTTGATGGAGAGGTACCTCCTGGATGACTCTTTCTGCAGCAATTTTGCTATTTCTGCAGCTGTGTCCTCCCTCTGTGTGGAATATCAGGAATTTAATTCTTTGGATACAGTTACTCTAAAAAGGAAATGTAATATCCTCTGGATACGATCCTTAGTAACCAATGGTCATCTGAGATGGCTTCTCAGGCTGTGAGGTACAAGAAAAAGTGCCTCCAGAGGAAGGCAGTCAGGCAACTGCTCAGGGGTGCTGGAATGGTCTGTCCGAGAAGGGATCCAGAGACCCTTGGTTTTGCTGGCCTATTGCCACATAGGAGGTATCTACCATTCTGGTTATTACCCCCCTCTGCCTCTGGGAGAAAAAATCTCCTGGACAATCCTGATGGGAAGAGCTTGAGATTCCTTGAACCACATCTTTTTACTGCTGTACTGGTTCCTGGAGAAGGAATTTTGTAGAATAGAAAAGCAGATTCCGATGGCAGTCTCTCAAACAGTGGTCCAAAAAAGGTCGATCTGTCAAAGTGCGCATTGACAAAAGATGCCTTAAACAGCTCAGCAAAATTCCTCTGCTGCAGGGGGTATGAGCCTCATGGATGCGTTAGACAGTGATTGAAGGGTGGCTAATATGGAGGAAAAGGTTTTCTGTTCCTCAGCAGAAATGAACACTAGGGCCAAGCTAGGGAGTTCCTTGACCAGGTTCCTCTGTAGTTTTGTAAATTGGGACAAATAGTTAAACACCCTCAAAGTTAACATGGAAGAGGCATAATCTCTCTTGCCAAATCTGTCCAAAGCCTGAGATTCCCTACTGGGGAGGTGGACAGAGGAGCTTTTTTGAGCTAGGTCTTTTTTGGTGCCTCTGCAACAATCACAGCAACTACAGGGATACCCTTGGTCCAGGTGGTCTTATCCAGGGGGGTGGGGTCACTGAAGATTTTAACTGCATGTTTTGGTATGAGTTCTACCATATCTGGTTCCTTCCCTGCCCTAGAAGACACCAACTCAATGAGTGGGTCAGCAGGGGGGCACCCAAGATGTAGATGGGCCGGAACCAAAAGATTCAAACAGCACCAATTCCTCCACAGGATTTTAGACAGACCAAGAACCTCTTTGATGAAGAATTTCTAAAATGTCTCCAAAAGGAGATCTCTTCCGGTGGCAGTCTTGGGGATCCTTCACCTTCCTTTTAGTCTGCGTCAGTGGCCAGCTGTCCATGAGGTAGACTAGAAGCCTCAGGCCCCGATCCAGAAAAGGTATGGATATGTTCTGAAGATGTGAGAGCCAAGGGTCTCCTGGAATGGGAGCGTGCCCTCTCAACCACTTTGAAAACTGAATGACTCCAAGCTCTAGGTAGCATCCTCATGAAGCCTCTGAGACTCCTACTCTGAAGGGGGAGTTAGAGTTGAACTATTGAATGCCAAAGTTCCAAGGGGAAGAGGCCACTTCAAAAAACTTCAAAGTGGAAGTCAGACTCCCATAAACCGAAGTTGAGGCTACAGCTTTGCACTCAGTGACAAAACAGTCAGAGCAGTGTGTGCCAGGGAAATGTTCAGGGGGCAAAGAGGAGATCATTATCAGCCCAGACACCTCATCGCCTGAGAGTAACAGAACTGAAGACTCTGAAACTGAGGCCTGGATCTGAGGAGGAGCCACAGGGAGAAAGAGGGAAGCCTCACAGATCCAGAAGGGGACAGAGCAGACAGAACACCCATCTGGATCTGAGCCTCAAGAAATTCCTTCATTAGTCTACTCACATCTTTCTCAGAGAGGCTTTAAGAAGATCTGGAGGATGTGGAAGGGGAAGGCCTGGAAGATTTCCTCTGAGAAGGGGATTTCAGAGTGGGAGTAGTCAGCCCCAAGCAAGAAGTTGAGGCAAAATGGGGGCCTCTGATCCAATCTGCTCTGCCCCAAAGTAGTAGACGAGGCAAGGAGTGGTGGGATGGAAGATGGAGCTGAAGAAGTTGGTGCCAGTGGGGTCAGCTCCAAGGACCTTGGTGCCTTTTAAGGCAGCTCTGAAGAAGACCTTTCAGTGGGAGCATTTCCTGCTCTCCTGGGCCTCTTTAGAAGATTTACAGGGGCGTTGAGCCCCTGTTGTTGAAGGACAGTGTAGGAAGGAAGAGGAGGGAGCAAACCTTTTAAAATAACCTTGCTTCTTCTATCTGCCAGGGCCCTGGGAAGAAAACATTTACAAATGTCACAGTTGCTGTCCAAATTAGAAGATGAGGGCAGTAAATGCACACACTGAGGGAATCAGACAAAGGGATCTTATGCCCACAGGAAGTGCATTTCTTGAAACCAAATGGCTTCTCACTGTAATCAAGCATGGAAAGGGAAAGAGAAGAGAGGAAAAGGAAAGGCTATGGTGCAGAGAAACCAGAGTAAGGGAAAACAATATTCTAAACTGTTTTTTTTTTTTTTAACCATGAGAAAAGGAGATATTAAGAAGGCAGAGGCAAAAAAATCAACTTACATGACAAAAACAACTAAATCCACAGAGCAGCTCAGGCACACAGGAACCAGTCTGTTATTCCAAGTGTCAAACATGATCTGAGGTAACTTGGAGGATTGGGGAACTATTGGTAGGAGGGAGGAGCTTGAGCTTGGAATAGTTAGCTAGTAAAGTGGCCAGTCAGTTCCAAGGGTTGGAACAGAGACCCACAGGTTACTGAATGAAGAGATCAGATTTAACATTTCAATTCTTCTGCAGATTTCCAGCAGGTGCATGTTATTTCTGGTTACACTTACTTGAGATTTCTGTGATTTCTCCATGCTTCTATGCATTTATATTTAACTGTCTAAATCCTTCTCAAACATGTATTCTTGCCAACTAGCAGGTCTTTGGGAGGAAGGAGAAAACTACTTTGACAGAAATCCTGCAAAAAGATGGGAAGAGAATGTAAACTCCATACAGACACTGGCCAAACGTCAGGACTGAAGCCAAGGTCACTATAGCAAAAACCTTAACCTCTAAACCATCAGAATGACAATACAACATTAACTATGCAAGACTTTTAATACAGCTGGAGAATATAAAGAGAACACTGCTGTCAAATGGAGTCTGCAGGCATCAAGCACCAGAGCAAAAGTTACTCTGCTTATTACTTCATCTTTCTGCTGCATATTTAATGAGGCATCCTGTTAGCACCAAGTGATGCCCAGAATTTGTGGAATATTTTAACTCATTCAGGTTTGAGCAGGAGGAAATTAATCCTTCTGATTACGGAGGTCTTCTAAGCCAAGAAATCACTTGCTTTTCTCCAATAAATTTTGCAATATGTGATAAATGATTTGAGTTACAACAAATGCATACCTCTTTGGTAGAAAAAGGGATACACACTGGTGTTAAGTTTATCTGTAGATGCTAATTTTACATTATCAATATCTACAAAACAAAACAAAAAAATGTATTTACCAAAAATTGCTATTGTTATGGACAAAAATGATTAGATCATAAATCTGCAAGTTAGAGCAAAGATATCAGCAGGAGAAAGTACAGTTGTGTGCACTTAACATAAATGTAGATGGCTGACTGTATTCACTGTCGCAGTCATTACATTTGGGTAATCTGCTGGCAGGTTGCCCTCAGTCAGCTTGATTAACAAAGTCTTGGGTCCTGCATCGGTTGCTGTCCCTTCTTCCATGATGTCAGGGGTATAAAACATGCAGCCAATGCCATTACATCATTTTTTCTTGCCCCAGATGTCAGGTGCCCCCCAAATGGGGAGCAAAAAAAAATAAATAAATATATATATATATATATATATATATATATATATATATATATACTAAGAAACACAAAAATATACCTCCAAACAAAAGCAAATACATCAAAAAGGCTTTTAAGCATAATAAAAGAAAAAAAGAGGTACAGTAAAAGAAAAACAGGGGGCTGGAGGGAGGGTAACCAGGACTGCAACAGTGAATACACTCGAACATCTACATTTATGGTAAGTGTACACAACTGTACTATGTTCATCGTGTTTCACTGTTGCAGTCATTACATTTGGGTAGATTCCCAAAGCTAAGGTTGGGAGGATGGATTTATACAGCATTAGGACCAGTTATAAGGCCCTGCAAAACAGCAGTGGCAAAGCCAGCTCTGGATTTAGAGAAACTTGGTAAGTGATAATGCTTGGTGAAAGTATGAACTGAACTCCAGGTAGCAGCTTCTAAAATATCCCTGGTAGGAACACCTCTGAGAAAGGCTGCTGAAGTAGATGCAACCCTGGTGGAATGAGATCTGATCCCCTGGTGGATAGGTTTTCCATGGTGTTTATAACAGAACTGAATACAATGGCTTATCCATTTAGAAATGGTTTGCTTTGAAATAGCCTTCCCCTCTGCCCCTGCAGCAAATGCTACCAGCAGTTGTTCAGATTTCCTTCGAGATTTAGAACCTGTCCAAGTAGAATCTAAGTTGTCTGAGTACATTCAGTAAATGCAGAATCCGCTCTCCCTTGTTCTGTGGATTGGGAAAGAAAGTTGGCAAATTAATGGACTGATTAAGAGCCACATTGGATACCACCTTGGGCATGAATGATGGATTGATCCTGAGTGACACCCTGTCCGCATGAAAAATGACAAAAGGCTCCACTGCCATAAGGGCCTGTAATTCAGATATACTTCTAGCTGAAGTGATTGCTAAAAGGAAGGCTGTTTTCCAGGAAAGAAATGTTAAGTCTGCAGTTGCAGCTGGCTCAAAAGGAGGTAGAGTGAGTTTCTCCAATACAAAGTTAAGGTCCCAGGCAGGGGTTGGTGTTCTCCTGGGTGGTCTCAAGTTTTTGGCCCCTCTGAGATACTGCTTTAGAACAGGATGAGAGAAGATGGGGGGGTCTGTGTTGTAATGAGCTGAAATGGCTGAGGCATGGATTTTTATGGAAGAAAAAGACAGGCCCTTATGAAGCATCTCAGTTATGTATTGCAAATTCTGAGGTAAATTGGGCACTGCTGTGCTCATCCTTTGTGATTGATTCCAGGCACAGAATTGTTTCCATTTTTCAGCATAAGATTTTCTAGTACTAGGTCTTCTTGCTTCCAAAATGACATCCATCACAGGTTTGCTAAGGGTGAATTTAAGTGATTAGCCAAGCTGCAAGATTCAATGTTTGGAGCTGAGGGTGCAGAATTTGGTTCTCCTGCTGAGACAATAAGGAAGGTGTCTGAGGCAGGTGCTACGGAGAAATGTGACACACTGTGCAGGAGTGGGTACCAGTGTTGGTGAGGCCAGTCTGGAGCAATCAAAATCATTTTTGGTTTGTACTGCTTGACTTTTAGTAGAACTTTGGAGAGCAAATCCAGAGGGGGAAAGGCATTGACTGATAGGTTTTTCCAGCTGTAGGACAGAGCATCCACTTTCCAGGCTTTTTTGTGATGAGTTCTTGTGCAAAATTTGTCCAACTGGTAGTTCTGGGGTGAGGCAAAAAGATCTATGTCTGGGCTCCTCCATTTGCGTGTCAACATGTTGAAAATTCGTGGGTCTAGTTTTCATTCGTGAGGGTCCATGAGATTTCTGCTTAGTTGGTCTGCCAGAACATTCTGCTTTCCTGGCAGGAATTGAGCTTGTTGTTGTACTTGGTAGCTCAAGGCCATGTTCCACAATGCCATGGCTGGTCTGCAGAAGGGGTAGGGAATGTGTACCCCCTGCTTGTTTATGTACTACATAACCGTGGTGTTGTCCGTCTTTATCAGTAATTGTCCTGGATGAAGGTAGTCCTTGAAGGCTGTCAGTGCATTATGTACAGCTAGCATTTCTTTTTGATTGATATGAAGGTGCATTTGATTTGGGCTCCATTTGCCCTGAATGCAATTCCCTGCCAGATGAGCCCCCCATGCATAGTCTGATGCGTCTGTAGTTAGGGTTTGGGCGGCAGGGGGTGGTGTGAATGGCAGTCCCTTATTTTGGTGGCAGGCCTCTGCCCACCATAGGAACTCTAGGCGCAGGCAAGGTATGATAAGAATCATTGTTTCCAGGCTGTAACAATGTTGACTCCATAAACCTTTTAAGTACCACTGAAGTTTCCTCATATGCAGTCTTGCATATGGAATTAGAAGAATGCATGAGGCCATGAACCCCAAGGCTTGCAGTATTTGCCTTGCAGATAGCAGGGTTTTTGTGGCCGCCTGTTTGAAGTAAGTCACCAAATGAATTTGCTTTTCTGGTGTAAGGAAAGCCATCTGGGCAATTGTATTAAGCTTGCACCCAGGAATGTAATTTTTTGAGGGTACCAGTTGAGATTTCTTTTCATTTATGGTGTACAATAGACAGGTTAGAAGTATTTTTACAAACATCAGATGTTTTAGAAGAATGGCCTGGTTTTCTGACTGAATTAGACAGTCGTCCAGGTATGGATATATTTGAATATTTCTTTGCCTGCAAAATGCAATTACTCAAGCCAGGGACTTTGTGAATACCCTGGGCACAGTAGACAAGCCAAAGGGCAGTGCAGAGAACTAATAATGCATGCAGCCTACTTTGAAGCATAGGAATCTTCTGCAAGATTCCCTGATTGGGATATGCAGGTAAGCCTCTTTTAAGTCGAGAGTTGCCAACCAGGCATCCTTGCCTAGCATAGGAAGTAACTGGTGAAGAGTCAGCATCTTGAATTTTGGAATGTCCAGAAAGGTGTTTAGAGTAGACAGGTCCAGAATTGGACACAATGATTTGTCTTTTCTGGGTACCAGGACAAGTCTGGAATAGAAACCTTGTCCCTTTTCCTCTTCTGATACTAGCTGAATAGCCCTCATGTTTAGGAGGGAAAGTACTTGTTTCTGAGCCTCTGCCCACTGATTTGGGGGCAGGCCTGGCCACCTGTTTGGAGTTGGCAGCGTGTGGAAATGAAATCTGTATCCCTGGGACACTATATTTAAAACCCATTTGTCCTGGGTTATAATTTGCCAGTTTATTGAATGAAGAGCCAGTTTTTCTCCCAAAGGGGCGGCTAAGAGGCAAGTGCTTGGTAATTTCAAAGGAAAGTCATTGAGACTGTTTACCATAGGGTGGTGCCTTGTTGTTTCCAGATTTGGAAGTGGAAGCACCCCATTGCTTAGTTTTGAAAATCCCTTGGGACTGAAACCTGGTGGTTTTGGAATGTCTGGGTTTGGCCATAGTGGCGCTGGAAGGAGCTGGAAAGGACCAGTTCTTAGTAGGCCAATGCCTACTAAATCTAGGAGGTTTCACTTGTAAGAAATCTTTCACAGTTTGCATAGATTTAGCTTTATCTTCCATCTTTTTATTACTTCTTCAGTCTTATTGCCAAATAAACAGTCCTGCTGTAAAGGAGCATTCAAAAGGTTTGCTTTAACATGATCAGGCAGAGATTGGTCCTTAAGCCAAGCATGCCTTCTAAGCACAGACCCAGTAACAGCAGCCCTACAAGAGGCCTCTAAGGAATCAAAACCACATTGCAAAGTATGTTTGCCAACTTGTTCAGCTGAATGCAATAAATCCTGCAAATCTTTATTCTCCACCCAATCAGAAATTAACATCATTTTCTGTTTAAGCAGTCCCATGATATGCTGTTGATATTTTAGCATATGGAATTGACAGTTTAAAGCCCCGATTGCTAAGGTTGCAGAAGTATAAACATTTTCCCCATCTATACAGCGCCCTGGAGTCTCTATCAGAAGGGGTAGGATTTTTAGCAGTAGAAGCCTTAATGTCCTTGGGCTCCTGAGAAATGGTTTCAGGTTTTTCAACAGGGTTTTTGAAAAGGAATTTGTGGGACTCAGGAACCCTGTAGTACCTGTCTGGTTTGCTAGGGGCTGGAGGCAAGGAATCATGGGCCATACTGGATTCCAAAAACACATCATGAACAATATCTAGTACAGGAGGTATAGCCAAAGGCCTATGATGAGGAAGAAGAAGGAAATCCCTAAGTCTCTTTTTGGATTCAGAGAAATCCTGACTTTCCCAGTGGAAATGCTCCCTTAAGGTATGTAAAGTTTCCCCAAAAGAGAAATCCTCAGGTAGAGAAGCAGAGGGAATGGAATCCTTTGCATCAGAGTCCTCATAAGTAGGTATGGACAAATCTAGATCATTAGAAGAGTCAGAAGAAACAGAGTCCTGTTCAGAAGATTCATAGTCAAATTCAATCCTAGGCTTCTTGGGGGGGTGGGGGTTGACTACCCCGGATTAGAGAAAAATTAAATCTTCAGCCATTTTGATCATTTGTTTTTTAGGCATAGGGGCCTGGGCATCAGTTTTTTAGACATAGATCGAGATTTAGGCCTTAGCACTGAAGTTGGAGTCGGTTTAATATGCAAGCCTGTAGGCCTGAATATACCCTCAGAAGCCGGTGCCTGCTCAGCGGCTCTGGACCCATCCAAGGTAGAAACATCCACGGGTTCCATATGTGAAGCATCTCGCGGCATACCGGACTCCGAGTGGGTCTCAGTAGAGGCCTGCGAATCAGACGTAGCGGGTATTAGGGGCTGCAAAAGTGCCTCACTGAGAACCGGCGAACTGGCAACTGGCTTAGAAGCGTCATCTGCAGTTTTGAACCTCAACGGCCTGTCTCTTTTTCTTTGCATTTTTTTGGTATTCCAGTAGTCAGATGGCTAACCGACATAATTTTTAGATAATTAAACCGAGAACCGAAATATTTTGAAGCAAAAATGTACCTACGATGGATAGTGTGCTGATTAAATAAAGCACAAAACCGGCATCAAGGTACGTCATGGTCAGGGCCTAGGCAAGGAATACAGTACAAATAAAAATCCTTATGAGGTATTTGCTTCCCACAAGTAATATAATTATTAACTTTTACTGACTTCAGTAAGGAGCAAGAAAAAGTTTCCCCAATGGGGTACTTAGCTTTAAGTTGAAGACTTCAGTTCTGAAACTCAAAAAAGAAAATTTCAAGAGTTGGCCGACTGACACTTGCAAACTGCTTCTGCTTCGGGCATTGCGCGGCAAGAAAGACTGATGTAATGGTGTTGACTGCATGTTTTATACCCCTGATGACCCGACGTCATGGAAGAAGGGACAGCAACCGACGCAGGACCCAAGGCTTCATTAATCAGGCCAACTGAGGGCAAACTGGCAGCAAATTACCCAAATGCAATGACTGCAACAGTGAAACATGATGAACATCTGCTCAACTGTTCAACAGCTTTTCAATGGTAAAATAAGTCCAAACTTATACGTGGAAACACCAGTTTAATAGGGCACAACACAGAATCCCCAACGACTGAGCGCTTTCACCATAACAATGGCTTCTTCAGAGTACTGTTGGGTAATACATACAACATTTAAATAACATACATCTACCACCTAGCCAATCAACATTCAATGACATCATCCCATCAATTTAAACAACCTAGTTACAACTTCAGTAAAAAACATAACCTAATCAAAATCTAAAATGTAAAATACATAAATAAAAACACTAAGCTTTTATGAAGCAATTACCATAAAGACATAAAACTAGGAAGTTTATAACCATATAATGTATAAGTGTGTAAAACCACGTTTAAATCTTGGTGGCTTTTGTCTTAAGTATAGGAAGAATGGCAATGTTATCATTAAGTCCCGGTGGATGAGTGGCATTTAACCTAAATTGCTACACTGTCTCCAAATTTTCCACCTTGAGTTTTAAGTCACCTCCTCTTTCATTGCTTCTCACCCTATCTATAATATAAAAAAAATACATTTTTTTTAAATTACTACAGTTTGTACTGTGTCTATATAATGCATTATGGGTATCTTTAATTCTGATGGCCCTGACATGTTCAGCTATTCTCTCCTTCAGTTTACGTACAGTTTACCTACATAAAAACTTGTACAACTGGAGCAAGTTGCCACATAAACCAACAAGTTGGTGTTACAACAGCACCTTCCCGGGCAAGCTAATGAATGGTTATACCCTGGGACAGACACATAAGGGCCATCATTGATGTACTTACATGCCCTACAAGCTCCACACTTGTATATTCTAGAAATCAAAGATTTACTGGAAGAATTTTCCATAATGTCTTTAACATTCCTCCCTCAACTATAAATTATCCTTGGTTTAGGTCCAAGAATTTCCTTACATGTATTTTTAAGACCCAAATGCCATGCATTGTTAATCACAGAGACAATGTCTTGAGCAAGATGATTGTACCTAAGAACCATTACAGCAGAACTATCTGCTGGATTTTGAAGGGACCTTACAGGTAACCCTGCACAAAGAATGGGTTGGTAAATGGTATTCCTTTTCTTTAAAATTTCATGCTTAACCCTTAAAATTAAAAACATACCTACCAATTGAAACAACTTTTGTTTAAATGTATCAAAGTTACTCACCAACCTAGACAACCTGACCATATGCCCCTTGATAATGCCCTTCTTCTGATGGTGAGGGTGACAACTGCTATAATTGAGCATTGAATTAAAAAAAGGTTTTCTTCCTATGAATACTACTTTCTAAGATTGTACCATCAAATTTGAGATTAATATCCAAGTAATTAATTTCACTTGGATGCCAAGAATAAGTAAACCTGAAAAAGGTGGTGGTACTGTTTATAAACTCAAGGAACTCCTTGGCTTCCTGTTCATTCCCTTTCCATAGAATGAGAATATCATCCAAAAATCTGTTATATAACACAATTTTGGACAAACTTAGTGGTGAAGACAACATTTTCTTCCCAAAACAGGAGTACTAAATTAGCAAAAACTGGAGCACACTTTGCTCCCATAATTACTACTATTTGTTGGTAAATTTCTCCTTCGAAGAGCAAGAAATTATTCCTTAGGACAATTTCCATTAAATCAACCAATAAATTTGATTTTAGTCCTATTGCAAGTTTTACTGTTTAATAGACTTTCCCTAAATAAAAATCTAAACCGTCTTCGTGGGGAATGGTAGTATATAAATTAATCACATCAATAGTAAGGAAGGAAAATGGTACAGATAAGTCTACACCCCTAAGTCTTTCCAAGCAATGCCAAGAGTCCCTTAAAATATGCCAGAATTCATCCAAAACTGTTTTAGTAAATGAATCAACAAAAGCTGCCAATGGTTCTGTTTTGGACCCTTTGGCTGCCACAATAGGTCTAAAGGGGGGGATTAGAAACAGACATGCATCTTGGGTATACCAACCATAATTGGCATAACTCTTCCTCATCCAAAGTGCCTTGGAATAGTGCATCTAACAAAAAATAGATTTATCTTAGAATAAGCCCTATTAACCTCGTTGGTACTAACCCTGATATAAGTAGAATGATCATTTAAAATTCCACACATCCTGAAGACAATCATATTGTGACATAATAACCATGCCTCCACCTTTGTCTGGTTTCATCAAATTCAAAGTACAGTCGTGTACACTTACCATAAATGTAAGTGTTCAAGTGTATTCATTGTTGCAGTCCTGATAAATGGGTTATCTGGCACCTAGTAGCCCTCAGCCAGCCTGAATACCAAAGAATTTGGTTAATGTCATCTGCCGTCGGTTGTAAACCTGACGTCAGGATGTCAGGTATAAAGGGAGGCAGCTGATGCCATTTTCCTCAGTTTTTCTTGCCTTAACTGTCAGGAGCCCCCAGATGAAGGCTAGACCAGGAAAAAAATATTCAGAAATAAAGACCTAGTCTGTGCCTAAGGAAAAGAGGGGGAATGGAGGGTGGGAAAATAGGACTGCAACAGTGAATACACTCGAACATCTACATTTATGGTAAGTGTATACAACTATACTATGTTCAACATGTTTCACTGTTGCAGTCCTGACAAATGGGTTGATTCCCAAAGCCCAGTATGAACAAGAAGTAGGAGAAAGATCACATATTAAGGGATGGTAAGAATGCCTTTCAGAACTGCAGTAGCAAAACCATCCCTGGATCTGGAAAACAAAGGCAGATTGTAATGCTTTGTGAAAGTATGGACAGAAGACCAAGTAGCTGCTTCCAAAATATCCTTAGTAGGCACACATCTCAGAAAGGCTGTAGAGGTAGAGGCTGCCCTAGTAGAATGGGTCCTAATACTTAGAGGAGGAGCCTTTCCATGCTGCAAGTAACAGAAGTGAATACAATGAGCAATCCATTTGGAAATGGTTTGTTTAGAAATAGCCTTACCCTGAGCTCCAGGAGCAAAACTGACCAGCAACTGATCAGTCTTCCAAAAAGGTTTAGTCCTGTCCAAGTAAACACGTAGCTGTCTATGTACGTCAAAGGAATGTAGAATACTTTCCCCTCTATTCTGGGGATTTGGAAAAAAGGTAGGCAAAGTGGATTGACTGGTTGAGAGTCAAGCTAGAAACCACCTTAGGCATGAAGGCGGGATTAGTTCTAAGAGAAACCCGATCTGCATGAAAAATAATAAAAGGTTCCACTGCCATCAGGGCTTGCAACTCAGAGACCCTTCTAGCTGAAGTAATAGCCAGGAGAAAGGCAGTCTTCCAGGAGAGAAACTTTAGATCTGCAGAGGCCGTTGACTCAAAGGGAGGCAGAGTAAGCTTCTCAAGGACAAAATTAAGATCCCAAGCAGGTGTAGGGGCCCTTCTGGGGGGTCTTAGATTGTGAGCTCTCCTAAGGAACTGCTTCATCAAGGGATGAGAATAAATGAGTTGTTCGAAGGAACAATGAGCAGAAATTGCTGAAGCATGAATTTTGATGGAAGAGAAAGAAAGTCCACTAGTGAGCAAGTTGGCCAGGCAATCGACAATGAGAGGTAGGGAAGGATGGGAAGAATCCTCCCCTTTAGCTTGCACCCAAAAACAGAATCTTTTCCATTTGTCTGCATAAGATTTTCTGGTGCTAAGCCTCCTAGCCTCAAGCACCACCTATTGGGAAAGGTTCAAGTTATTAGCCAGGCAGCTAAATGCAGAGTTTGAAGATGGGGATGAAGACATTTTTCCCCCTCCTGAACTAAGAGATCCAGACTCAGGGGTAGGTGTCAAGGCTGAGTCTGGGAAAGACTGCGTAGAAGTGGATACCAATACTGCCTGGGCCAGTCTGGGGCAATGAGAATGGCCTTGGTTTTTCATCCCTTATCTTTAGCAACACTCTGGAAAGAAGAGGCAGAGGAGGGAATGCATAGATCCTGAGATTTGTCCATTTGAAGGACAAAGCGTCCACTCTCCAGGCTTTGTTGTGGTACTCTCTGGTGCAGAAGGTAGAAAGAAGCTGATTGTCTGGGGAAGAGAATAGATCCACCTGTGGAGTGCCCCAAATCAGAGTGATGCAATGGAAGATGATCTTGTTCAGTTGCCTCTCATGAGGATCCAAAACCTGTCTGCTCAATTGATCTGCCAAGGTGTTGAGCCTCCCTGGAAGGTACTGGGCTATGAGGTGAATGCCCATGGAGGCTGCAGTGGTCCATAGTATCATGCTTTGTCTGCACAGGGGATAAGAGTGGGTGTCTCCTTGCTTGTTGATGTACCACATGACTGTGGTGTTGTCTGTCCTGATCAAAAGAGAACCTGGTGAGAGAAGGTGCTTGAATGCCAACAAAGCTTGCTGAACTGCAATCAATTCTTTCAAGTTTATGTGCAGATGAATCTGTTGAGTACTCCAATTCCCCTGTATGCCCCTGTCCTCCAGGTGCGCTCCCCACGCAAAATCCAAGGCATCTGTGGTGAGAGTCTGCCTGGCAGGTGGTGGGCAAAAAGGCATACCCTTGTTCTATAGACAGGCTGTTGCCCACCAGAGAAACTCTGGAGGCAGGGAATCAGAGGAAGAATAATGTCCAAGTCCTGTGTGTGCTGACACCATAGGTTTTTGAGGTACCACTGTATTTTCCTCATATGTAGTCTTGTATATGGAGTCATCAGAATATATGAAGCCCAGAGCTTGCAGGAATTGCCTTGCAGAGAGATGGGTCATGCTTGCTAAACCTTTGAAGTAATTTGAAAGATCTCTCTTTCTCTAGAGGGAGGAACACCATTCGGGCGGCTGTATTCAGACTTGCTCCCAGGAATACAATCTCCCTTGGAGGTACCAACTTTGACTTTTTTTCATTGAGAGTGTAGCCCAAAGAGGTTAGGAGGCTTTTTACGAAATGCAAATCCTGTAGATGTTGTTCTGGAGAGTTTGCTTGAATGAGGCAGTCATCCAGATAAGGGTAAATTTGAATCCTGTTCTGTCTGCAAAAAGCAATGACTGGTGCTAGGCACTTTGTGAAGACTCTGGGAGCAGTAGACAAGCCAAAGGGCAGTGCAGAGAATTGAAAATGTTACACTCCAGCCCTGAAATGAATGAACTTCCTGCAACTTTCTCTTATTGGGATGTGCAGGTAAGCCTCCTTTAGATCTAAGGTTACCAGCCAGGAGTCCTTGTTCAGCATTGGCAGTAACTGTTGAGTGAGCATCTTGAATTTGGGAATTTTCAGGAAAGTTTTTGAAGTGGACAAATCCAGAATAGGGTGCCAGGTGTCCCCTTGTTTGGGTACCAGGAAAAGCCTTGAATAAAATCCTTGGCCTGTCTGATTTGCAGGAACTGGTTCTATAGCACCTAGAGTCAAGAGAGAGATTTGCTTTTTTACCTCTGCCCTTTGATTGGAGGGTATGTCCAGGTATCCTTGTGGAACTGGGAAAGTGTGAAAGTAAAACTTGTAGTCATGGTGTACTATATCGAGCACCCATTTGTCATCTGTAATTGTAGACCATACCTCTGCAAACCTGGCTAACCTTCCCCCCAAAGGTAATCCTGGGCCTGCAGAGGTAGGCACAGGGAGGCCAGAGTCATTGGGAATGCTTGCTTTGGGGAGGTTGCTTAGAATTCCCTGGTTTAGAGGAAAAGGAAGCATGCCATTGCTTAGATTTCTGAGGGGCTGAAGATTGCCCTCAGGAAAGCCTGAACCCCCTAGTCCTAGAACAACTTTGCTTGTTAGGATCCAGGAAAGACCAAGACTTGGAAGGATAATGCCTACTGAAGTGAGGAGGTTGAACCTGCAGGAAATCTAACAGCTTGCATTGATTTCACCTTATCTTCTAACTTTTTCAACACCTCTTCGGACTTGCTGCCAAACAGATTGTCCTTGTGCAAAGGAATGTCCAATAGTTTAGATTTAACCGGTTCAGAGAGAGGCCGCTCCCTGAGCCAAGCATGTCTTCTAATAACAGAACTGGTGGCTGCTGCTCTGCAGGAAGCCTCCAAAGTATCAAAACCACAATGCAGGGAGTGCTTAGTAACAAGAGTAGCAGAATTAAGTAAATCTAGCAGATCCCTGTTTTGCGTAAAGGAAGGGACCTTTGTAATCTTAGCCTTAACAGCCTCAGGAGTATGCTGCTGATACTTAAGCATGTGAAAAAGACAACTGACTGATCTGATAGCAGGAGTGGTAGAGGTGTAGACCTTTTTACCCCAACTATCCAAAGCCCTATATTCCTTATCAAAGGGAATAGGATTTTTATCCACAGTAGCTTTAACACCTTTAGGTCCTTGGGAAATCGCCTCTGGATCTGCAGTAGGATTCTTGAAAAGAAATTCATGGGAATCTGGGACCCTATAATATCTGTCAGGCTTTCTGGGTGCAAGAGGAACAGAAATAGGAGATAAAGAATTTTCCATGAAAACATCATCCACAACTTCCAAAACTGGAGGGATAGCCAGAGGCTTATGCTGTGGTAAATACAAACATTCTCTGATCATTTTCTTAGACTGAGGAAAGTCCTGACAATCCCACTTAAAATGCTCCCTGAGGGTGTTCAAAGTATCCCCAAAAGAGAACTCCTCTGGAGGGGAGGCAGAAGGGATAGATTCTTCAGCATCAGAATCCTCAAACCCAGAAAAAAGCTGAGTCACCCTCTTCATCTGAAGAAATACTGGAAACCTCAGAGTCTGTGTGGGGTAGAACAACAGGAGACAATTCCCTAGCTCTCTTGGAGGGGGGAGTTGAGAACCCCTAATAAGAGCTAGAAGATCAGTAGCCATTTTTACTAGCTGAGGCTAGGCCAAAGGAGGGGAGGCCGACACCTGTTTCTGCATAGATTTGTGACCAGAAGGCTTAGTAGAAAACCAGAGGGACTCGGAAGGCCTAGCAACCGCTGAAGTCTGACTTAGGGTAGTCAGTCCAGCTCTGGTCTCATGGCAGTGAAGAGAGGCATCAGAAGCCAGTGCTTGCTTAGCGGCTCTGGACCCATCTGAGGCGGCGGCAGGCGGAGCGTCTGGAAATGAAACAGGAGCTTGCGGCATGGAGGACTCAAACAGTCTTGGCAGAGGCCTGTGGCTGAACATCTGCAGAGTGCAGGGGCTGCGAAAGTGCCTCACTGACAACCGCTGGGCCGACGACCATTTTACTTGGTACATCATCAGCAGATTTGACCCTAGGCCTGTCGCGGTCTTGTCGTTGCATTTCTTAGGCACAACTGAAGTCAGAAGACCAGACGACGCCATACCGACAAACCTAGGCCAGACTCCGAAATGCTTATACAAAATTTTTTCTCTACGGTGTATGGTATGCGGGTTGAATAAGGCACAGAGTCCACATTTAGGTACATCGTGCACAAGGCTCAAACAAGTTATACAGTAAGAATGGAAATCACAGTGCAGAATCTGTTTTTCACAGGCAAGACAGTTATTAACTTTATTTAACATTCGTTAAAGCAAGAATAGACGGTCCCCAACGAGGTACTTATCTGTAGATGTCTTCAACTTAGCAGTTGGAATAAAAAAATAAAGGTAATCGGCAGACTGGCACTGGTGCTGATTGCATCTGCTTCAGGCTCCGCAGCAAGAAAGACTGGTAAAATGGCGTCGGCTGCCTCCCTTTATACCTGACATCAGGTTTACAACTGATGGCAGCTGACATTAACCAAATTCTTTGGTATTCGGGCCAGCTGAGGGCTACCAGGAGCCAGATAACCCACTTACCAGGACTGCAACAGTAAAACATGATGAACAGCTCATGATTCTTGGCGAAACTCAATAGTGCCTTCCTCTCTTCAGTGAACAAATTATCATGTACTTTTTTATTATTATGATCACTGTTCAAAATCCTCCTTCTACTTCACAAAGCCTTTCAAACACTGATAAAGCCACATTCTGAGGTACAATAAATAAACTGCTTCTTTGCATCAAAGCTTTGTCTTTAGCTGAAACATTACCATTAAAAAATAACTTTAAATTAAGCTGTCTAATGTACAATTTTAAATTAATCAATACGTCAGCAATGTCCAAGGAAAATTCAGGCACAAAAGTAGTACCCTTACTTAACAAGCTATGATGAAAATTAGTCAAAGTCAGTGAAGTATAATTATAAACCCTAAATTAATCTTTCATGTATATATCACAATGCAAAGCTTCATTCACTAAAGCATGCTCAACTAAAAAATCACAGTTAACACCCCCATCCATCGAGTACGTGTTGACACTGCCAAATGGTATGTCTAGCTCGGCAGTCAGCCCCTGTTGCTTTTGTAAGGGTATCCCTGGTTGTAATGATTCCCGCTGTTGAAAAAATCTGTTGTTGTATGGGCCCCCCTTCCCTCGGTTCTTTAATCTCTTGGACCTTCTCGGCCCATCGTTCTCCTCCAAAAAAAATGCTCATTGTTAAAGTCAGAGACCTCAATGTTATCAAAGGCCTCAGTGGTAGTGGGTCCCCCAGAAGTACCTAAACCATTTTTGGAAACCTTAACACCAATAGGATATGCACAATCATTTTTGTAGTCATTTTAGGTCCCTTATCAGTTTTTTACGTTTAGTGTTTATGTTATTCTTTACAATAATTTCAGCGTCTTTTAAAATCTGGTTGTATTTACTGAGATACTCATTGAATAACAAATCATTAACCATCCTGTGATGCATAGTATTTAGTTCATCTTCCAAAACTGCCAACCTGGTGGAATTGTGTTTAATAATGATTTTTAACATATCAAGACCCATATTGTTAAACAATTCTATCAGTTCACTGTAAGCAGAGCTAACCTGTATACCCACTGGCACTTTCCAAATTCGAAGACCCTTCGGAACCTGCTTCAATGCCAGACATTTGTTCAAAAAAGCATTATCCAACTGCAAACTTCTGAACTTTTTCACCGACTTTTCTAATGCTTCCATCTGTTTACTCAAAGTGGGCTGCTCGTTTCTCTCCTCGTTCAAGTCCGAGAAACTTGCTGATGGCAAACGTAACCACTCACCAAAATCCCGCCCTTTTCAATGGTGTATGACAAGTGGGAGTAGTATACTGCTGCTTTGTGATATTGTAGAATCTACACAGATTACGCATACAATATATTCACAATATTTCAAACAATATTACTCTATAAAGCCATGCACGTCTGATTGCAAGTATCGTTGGAAACATTGTATGCCTTAATGTTTTGTATGAGATGGCTCCCAGTTGCTCTTTTATAAAAACACAACAGTCATAACTGCTTAACTAAACATTTATATCAGTGTCTTCACATTATTCACCATGTTTTAATGTCTTTTTCTTACTAGTACCCACTGCTTGCATACATCTCTCCCCAACAAGGCAGTATTACACACACTTTTTGCATTACTGATTTAAACATGGAAACACATTCTTCATAACTTTTTGAAAATGTTCTTTAATAAAGTGCAGTTGTGCAAGTTGCATTTACCTGTAACATTAAACATTCATAGAACACATCACCTTGCTGGCATATAGGGCAGCAGTGCCCTGCTATCCTCCATCTGGCAGTCTGTCAAAGCTCAGAACTCCTCCCACTGCTTGTTTGTGGGTGAAAAGGACCAGTCAGCTGCCAGAAGCAAGACAGACCTTTATAGCCACTGACAGAAGCCCCCAATTTTTTTTTTCTTGAGCCCACTAGGAAGAGCAGATGTACATGCAAGCTTGGAGACACTGACTGTTCCAAATGAAAAGCCACAAACACACAAAAGCTGCTAACCAAAAAAAAAAAGCAACAATTTCCCCAACAAAATACGTGCATTCAACAAAAGGGTGGTGGCGGAAGGGACTGTCACTAAGGCAGTGTGATCTATGAATACATACTGTTACAGTTAAGTGGAACCTGGGCAACTGTACAAGTACACTGCCTTACTGGCATATGGATAGTTTGCCAAAGCTTACTCAACCTTGAATGAGGAAGCTAAAGGGTCTAGAAGCCCCTGGGGAACAGTTGTTGTGAAGCCTGCTCTGGATTTAGAAGAGGAAAAAGGTCTGGTGGAATGTGCCTTTACCTTGCCCGGATTTACCTTGTCATGGTGGGTGTAGCAACAAATACAATAGAGGACAACCAACATGCAATAGTTTGCTTAGAGACAGGGTGCCCCTTTTTCCCCTCAAAGAAGGAAATATGCCTTTTGGCCTTCCTAAAAGGTTTTGTTCCGTCAATAAGGTACCTGAGCTACCAATGCACATCCACGGTGCGAAATATCCTCTCATTTACTCATGTTCTGGAAAGAACAAAGGAAGATTAATGGACTGGAGAGTGAAAAAAAAACACATTTGTCATGAAAGAATTATTGCACAACACAACCATATCATTGTGGAAAATCAAATAACGTTGTCCCCACCAGGAGCTCAGAAACCCTCCTTACAAAAGTCAGAGCAATAAGCAAAACAGTTTTCCTTATTACAAACTTAAAGGGAGAGTGTCAGAGATTCAGCTTTCAGAACATTTGTTTATTTTTTGTTACCAATGCAGACGTTAAGTAGAAAACAGGGAACCCATGTCATTGAATCTGCACTTTTCTGCATCCTTTTTATACAAATTCACTGCTTTTACTTCTGGAGCGTCATGCTCTGGGTTTGGACAGGTAAGACCACCCACCATATGACATCAGACACATCCCTTCATGCTCATCAGTTCATTAATAATGACCCTGCTTTATCTTTCCCGTGATTGTTTTCATTCCCAAGAGAAAACAGATACCATGCTTCTTTGGTTCCCATCTAGTCACCCTCCAAAGCATGTTTGCAGAATTAAATTACTTCCTTTGTCTTGCTACAATGCAAAATGAAAAGTGCTGCCTGTATTAAAATCATACTTTTTTAATGTCAAAAAAAGACTTAAATGCAATAATATTTTTGCAGCACGACTGTAGTAATGTTCTATAGTGATTGCTTCCTTCATAACATCAAACAGCGAAGCAGCACTAATTTAGCAATATCGTCATTGTATGAACTGTTCTGTACCGGTCTTTCTTTATGTAGTTCAACTTCTCTCTTTCTTTGAATCAGGGAAAAGTGATGGTGGATAGATCCAAAATCTCCTCGTATCTATTGAAAATACTCTTGAAATGTTAAAAGAACAATGCATTTTCTGAAGAAAAATAAGTATGTAACTCTTTTTATTATTAGTTAGATGGAACTAACAGCATTCTTATTTCCTCCTGGATGGACTACTTATTGCCATAGAGGCTGTTAGGGTGTGAACAGTGATAGTGCTGCAGTGTAATATGGTTCATAAATTAATGCCGATACCGCATTTGCGGTCACGGCTGAAGCGCAAACGCGCCTAGTGATTTAATTGCAGTAGAATTCTTTTTTTAATTAGTAGCAGGTAGATTGCCTGTATTTTATATGAGACTTTTTGTTTTTTTGTGTTTATCTAGCTGGAGAACAGATTTTTTTCTTTATAGGGAACCTTTAAACTTGGGGCATTTTTGACCAGACCAAAATATCTAAGTTAATAAAACGGCAGGTTTTGCATTAGTATGCGTTTTCTGAATGATAGTAACTGCCAATGTTGACTAACTGCATAATTTATGAGAAAATCACAGATATTACAACAATAAGGAAATATCACAGCAGCTACATCGGTACTGTAATGTTCTCTTACCAATCACTTCCTTCATCTCTCAACTTTTTTGCCCAAGAATTGGGAGTGTGAAAGTAATGGTGAAAAGACTTAACACTGGAAACAGTTTTTGAATATTACTCTAATAAGTTAACAGCACAACAGGCTTTCCATCAGTGTGCATTTTCTGAACAAGAAGTTTAAAAAAAAATTCGAATGTATGGCACTATTGACTTGACTATAATCCTTAGCAGAACAACAGTTTACCAGTAAATCAAAATATGAGGTAAAATCAAGGTCCTTCTGCAAAATCAGGCAGAGTTGAGAGATGTGTTTATTCCCAGTGCCATAGCATGCTCTTTCAAAATCTTTTCAAATCACTAATTTGACTAGGGGATTGGGCAAAAATATTAGGGAAAAATCAGGCACAATTAAAAGGCATGTTTATTGGCATACTTATCCTGACAATGTTACAGTCTACTTAACTGAATTACATGTGGCTGGATTGAGCACTACCTGTAAGGTAGTTACTGGAGAGCACAAATTTAATTTTCTGTTATACAGTTAATGCTTAACTTTGGAAATAAAATGTTTAAATTGCATCTTGTTTCTTTTCTCTTGCTAAGTATCATTAATTTTATTGTAATGGCTTCAGTGTCGAAATAACTAATACAGTCGTATTGCCTTTTTGGATCTCACTTATTTGTGAAATGCTGTCTGTGTAATTGGGATTATAATTTTTTTTATATTTGCTTAGTAAAGCGTTTTATTTTTGTTTGTTTTAATATTTGCTTAATGTTGTTTAAGGGTATGCTAGTCTTATCATTGATATGGTACCAACCTAAGCTTGTTTCAGCTACATATTGTAATTATTTTACTGCCTGCACTTTAACAAAGTCGTTTTTGTGTTTAAATTACATGTTTAACTCTTGTAGGCTACAATCAAGTGTGACAGCCATTTCTGTGCATTTAAAGTGTTTTCTTGATTGTATTATTGCTTTATTTTCTGAAAAAAAAAATACTTGTTTTCCCGCCTTTCTAAGCTAGTCAAGTCCAGTTTTCAGGTTAGTTCTGAATTCAGGTCTGTGTTACAAATTTCTGTGTTTGCCCGTAACGTACTTGGATAGCAGGAAGTTTCTCTGTTCACTGTGAGAGAGGGAGCTTTGACCAGCCTATCTATCTCTGGAAGAGTGGTTTCAGCCCAGAAATTAGTAGTTTATTGGCCATTTTGGGCTAATTTCTCTTTCATTTCCCAGCTATAAAACCCACATTTGCACAGTTTTGTGTGCCAGGCAGTGCTGGTTAGCTAGGGTATAACTATTCCCGGCTCCACAAAGTCTACTTTTCAATTATTCCCTTGGAACAAGACAAATTTGCAACTTAAGCACTCAAACCATTCACTTCTCATCCTGGCACTTGCTCAAAACTCATAGCAAGCACTAATAAACCCCAGCACTAGACCCCCTATACTGTAGAGAAGGACAAGGCTCGCTATTCGACCTTACCAGCCAATCCGCAAAACAGTTCACTGTACCTATCCAGGCATGCCCAAAGGGCAGTTTCAGGTGTACTCTCCGGTCCAACTGGTGAATCTGGGCATTTTGAGGCTATGTTACAATTGCCTCATGTACACAGACAACCCTCTTCTCCTCCTCCTTCCACCAAACACTAATACATGTGAGAGATGCAATTATACAGCCAAACTGGAGGCTAAGCTCTCTCAACCCAAGACTGGACCAGGCAGTCTAGAGGAGAAGGGAATTATTTGCATTACACCACCAGTCTCACATAGACCTATGAAACCAGCACCGGCAAAAAAAACACACAAATACACAAAAACATACTCGGAGGCTCTAAATAAAAACCTGAAAAGCAACAGAGACCTCCAAAGCAGACATCCAAGCAACCTCCACCCCCCCAACACAAACCATGAAACACATACTTCACAAAACCAGTGTGCCAGGCAATCACAGCCCTTAACGCAAAATAACATACCCAACACACTAGTAATAGGTGACTCAATAATCAGGCACACTGACGTCCCACTCACTAGGCTGAACAAGGAGAAGGTTACTGTTAACTGCCTGTCAGGTGCCA
Source organism: Protopterus annectens (assembly GCF_019279795.1). Classification (NCBI taxonomy): domain Eukaryota; kingdom Metazoa; phylum Chordata; order Ceratodontiformes; family Protopteridae; genus Protopterus; species Protopterus annectens. The sequence continues at coordinate 730,202,771 of NC_056735.1, forward strand.
GGATCCTCCACATAACACAACCACTCAGGTCACTCCAGAACAAGTACAAATATGACTCTGTCATTGTCCATGTTGGTGTGAATGACCTGAGCCGTACCTCCCTGGACTACATGAAGAGACATGCAGGAGCTCTCTGATCACGTAGTCCAGGCTGGTATGACCCTGACGCTGAGTAGCATCCTGACCTCATCAAGAATGATACCAAGGTATAGAGAAAAAATTATCAATTTCAACAATTGGCTAAGTTTCTGGTGTCATTCAAAGGGGATCCAGTGTCTGTCAGCTTGGGATGACATGCTTGACAAGCCACGCTGCTTTGCTAGAGGCGGCTTGCACCTGTTACCCTTAGGCTTTCGAATACTGGCCAAGGCTCTTGCCACCCCCATAGTGCCTTTTTTAGGCAAGGCTCAAAAGACAAACACACCACCGTAAATAGCACTAGTAACAAAAAACTGAGGATAATGCTACTTAATGCCAGAAGTCTAAACCTCAAAATGCACGCACTCGAGGCACTCCTCAGTATGGAGAAAATCGATATATGTGCAGTAACAGAAACCTGGTTTAAGGCTCCAGTGAGCACCCCAGCACTACCGGGCTACAACTCATTCCATACATTTTGGCCACAAAACCCGGACCGAAATACAAAAGGCAGGGGTGTATCCATATTCATCAAGGATACCCACACCTCCAGGTTAGTGGCACAGCACGATGCTTCAGAGATCATCCACGTGCAATTCACAACTGGCAAAACTGCTATTCAAATTATAGCTTGCTACAGATCACCCACCATGTCCCAGGACCCCCACTCAGCATTCCTGGAAACACTGGGAAACAAAGGTTCTAACAAACATCCTGATATTGGGTGATTTCAATTACCCAAACATTAACTGGGAAAACTACTCAAGTACAAACTCCCTTGCCCAACATTTCCTAGAATTTATAAACTCAAATGCCCTGGATCAACTGGTCAACACCCCCCACCAGAGGTCACAAGATACTGGATCTGGTCATCACCAACATGGGCGACCAGTGTTCCACACCGGAGATCAACCCCTCACTGGTTAGATCTGACCATAAACTAATCACTCTGGATATCCACATTCCGCCACCAGCCCCGGTCAAAGAAACCACCGTGAAAATCTTTTCAAAATCAAACTTCACGTTACTTAAGACCGAGGTGGGAAGTTTCAAAGCCCCCATGCTAAAGGATAATGCTGTCCAAGTCACAAAATTCTTTAATAATGCACTCTACAGGCACCTACAAGAATGCATGGGTGATGTTATCCCAAACAAAACCAAGACTCACTCCTCCAAGAAAAGGAAACCAGTCTGGGGGACCCCTGCCATAAACAAGCTATACAATAGAAGGAGGAAACTAGTACAGAAAATAGTAAAATCCCAAGACGGGAAGACATCCCTGATCAGTATCAGCAAGAAACTATGTTCCCTCATAAAATCATCCAAGGCTAACTTCAAAAGAAAAATTGCCATGGACTCCAAAGATAATCACAAGGCATTCTTTAGCTATGTCAAGAATCTAAGTGGCAATTCTCAGATCTGCTTGGAGTTAGGGCAGAATGGCACAAAATACACTGAACCGACCAATATAGCCAACATCCTGGCAGACAGGTTCAGTGCAAACTTCACCCCCTTCTCACCCCCAAAAGGGCCCATAATTATACCAGAAGAATGTACTGCCCCTGAAATCGCAGACACTCAGGTTAAAACAGCCCTCTCCAAAGCCAAAAACACAGCATCAATGGGACCGGACAGTGTCCCAGGCTGCGTCCTACATGAGCTCAAAGATGAACTAACCCCTCACCTAAACACACTGTTTAAACTCAGCCTCTCCACAGGCTACATGCCCACAGAGTGGCACACAACAAGAGTTATTCTGCTCCATAAAGGTGGAGCCACAACAGACCCCGGGAACTATCGCCCTATAAGCCTGACTAGCTTGATCTGCAAAGCTAAGGAGTGCATCATCATGGAGCTCATTAACAGATACATTGGGAACCTCCAAACACTGGACCCTACCCAGTTCGGCTTTGTTAAGGGCAGATCATTTCTCCTAAACCTGGTGGACTTCTTTGAGACAGTTACTAAGGCTATAGATGAGGGAAAGGTGGTCCACACAGCCTACCTAGACCTCACAAAGGCCTTCAACACCATTCCCCACTCAGGTATTCTAGACAAGCTCACCAGCCTGAACATAAACCCCGACGTCACGAGATGGTTTGCCAACTGGCTCACGGACAGAACCCACATGGTAAGAGTTGCAGGAGCTAGTTCTGCCTCTAAACCGGTTACAAGTGGCATTCCCCAGGGCTCAGTCCTAGGACCCCTCCTGTTCAGCATATACTTCTCAGAGGTACAGGCAAGCACAGGAGGACTATGGCTGACCAAGTTCGCAGACTACTGCAAACTAGGGGCTATAATTGACTCTCCGGCTGACACACACAACCTCCAAAAGGGTCTCACTGAGACAGATACCTGGTGTCAAAACCACGGCCTCAAGCTAAATGCCAAAAAGGGAATAGTCATCCCCCTTGAAAAAAACAAAGTACCCACAAATTACCACATAGGTGGTAGCCCCCTAAATACGGAAGACGTAATAAGGGATCTGGGGATGCAAGTAGATAGTAACCTCTCCTTTGATAATCACATTGCCAAAGTGGTTAGAAAATCCTTCTATGTGGCCCACCTAATCACAAAAGGGTTTGCATCCAGATCGAAAGAGGTCATTGGGCCCCTCTATGCATCACTCATCAGACCCATCATAGAGTACAATGCCCCATTTGGGATGTACTTTACAAGACACCTGCAACAACTGGAAAGACTACAGAAGTACCTCACCAAGACGATCACTGGCCTCAAGCAGATGCACTATGCAGCTAGACTGAAGAAACTCCAGCTGTACTCAGTTGCATACTGCCTACTCAGAGGTGATCTCTACCTGACATACAAGGCCATGTCCAACCCAGAATTAATAGACATGCTCCACCTAAAGAAAACCATATCCCCTCGAGCCACATGCTCCAGGGATCTAAATCTCACCACAACAATAAATTGGACGTGCTGGAGAGATAGATTCCTGTCCCAGAGACTTCCTATGCTCTGCAACAAGATTCCAATCTACATTAGGCAGAGCTCCTCGCTCTTCAAGAGAAACCTTGACGAGTGGATGGGAAACAAAGTTTACTTCATGGATCACTTCAATGGCTCTGCTGGACAGAGGCACAGGGAACTAATCTAAGGGGGCGGCAAAAGCCAACACATTCTGGCTAGGCTTATAAATGTCTTCAGGTAGATAACCTAGTACCTACCTATGATCTGAGAATATTTGATTTTCTGGATAGTAAGTAGCATGTGCATTGATTTTTGATGGTTGTCTTTGCATGAGTGTTTGCCTGTAAGCACAGCATATTTATTTATTTATTTTTATTTATTTATTTTTTTTACAGCCATTGTTCTTTATTATTTATTTATTTGGTTTGGATTTAAGTTTGATTGGTGCCTGTACACATTCATTTAAAATGCATTTCACCATATTTCTCCATTACTTTCTAACAGGTAAGCAAAATGGTTATGGGATGATTATTTTGCATTGCTGGCACACTATTTATCATTTGTTTCGGGGAAAGTCTGTGTGAAACCAAAAAAAAAAATCAGTGGAAACTCAAGGAGAAAATCTCCATGAAATAAAATACAATTGAAAAACTTTTATTTATTTATTTTGGCTGCAGCTTGCCTTACTCTGTGCAAATAATGACTCAGATTGAGGTAAAAATATTTATTTACTTGGCATTTCCCTTTGGCTGTCCCCCATAACTGGGTTTACACCACCAAGTCGCTAGCTTTGCCAAGGTAGTTCATCCATACTACACATGCAGTCACACCTAGGGCCAATTTAGTGTGTCCATTGCACCTGCTGCATGTGTTTGGAATGTGGGAGGAAACAGGAGCACCCAGAGGAAACACGTGAATACACGGAGGACATGCAGACTCCTCACAGAAGGTACCCCATCCGAGAATCGAACCAAGGAACCTCTTGCTGTGAGGTGACAAAACTAACTGCTGTAAACCTTGGTTCTAGATGATTGTCACTATTGAAATGACACCCTGTGCAAAAATGGAAAAACAGGTTGAGGATGGATCACCCATAATTAATTTCTGATTCTCAAATTGATATCTGTTGCTTTCATAGGAATCTTAAGAATTTCATGTTAAATAAATCCCTTAACCATTTGTCTTGCCAGTACTCTCCTTTAAGCCATACCCTGGTACTGTAGATTGAAAGAAGCAGAGGTGTCAGAAAGATGCATAACTAAGAACATATGTTAAAAGTTATTTCCATATTTCTCAAGTGTCCCTGATTTTGCAGGACATTCCTTATTTTGCATTGTATTTTCCCCTGTCCCTCATAAAATATTTGATTTATGATAAATTACTAAGTACTACATTTAGTAATGCTGCTATCACATTTTTCAGACTTTTTTGTTAGAAAATCCATGCTGATGAAAAACCCTTTTGTTCTATTAACATTTAAACTGAACTGGAGTAATGATTAAAAATCCTCTTTAAATGATATTTGAACCCAATTATTTCTGGCTTTGTTCCTTTTTCTTGAGCGAAGAAATCATGCACTATTATTTATCCACATATTCAAATCTGTTTAACCTTGGTTATATGCACATTAACTTACTGCCACGAGCTCTTGAAAAGTATATTGTTGTGAGGAACCGCTCTCTAGGGATGTAATTGACAGTCTCTGAAGCCCATAAGAAATTAGTGACCACTGTCACCCCTGCATCCAATCCTTCACTCCTCCACTCCCCACCCCACAGGATGCTTAAAGCCTAAGGCCAGGAATAGATTGCCTCTCAGCTGTCTGTAGGAGATTGAGTACAGGTATAAGGCTTTGAAGTAGAGCACACAGGACATATTTATGCCCTGTATTCTTTCTCATTCTGTGAGGAGCCCCTGTGCATGCTCCAGTTGTTGCATATGCCTGGTCAGATAAGGGAGATACTGAATTCAATGACTGGTATGATGATGTCCAAGTACAGCATAACAATTACATCCTTGGACCCAGATGCCATACCCTTGCTTAAAAGTTGTGCAATATAGAATGATTTCCTTACTACTGTAGCCACATCATGGTCAAAAGCCAGATTACTGTCTACATGCAGCCTCAAATTCCTCACCATTGGGTTTACTCTTAGGAGTGTATTATCCTTGTGGTAGTCTGCAGGGGTAGACATCTTCCAAAAGGATACTATTATGTATTTCTCAGCATCAGGTTATAGACCATGGCTCTGGCATCAGTAATTGGTCTGTATCAAGACTTGTTGGAGGGTATTGGTGTTTTTGGAGGATTCTATGACTGCGCCTAGTTTGCAATCATCTCCAAATTTGTCCAGCCAGAAGCCCTTGATGCGTACGCATGTGTGTGTGTGTGTGTGTGTGTGTATGTATATATATATATATATATATATATATATATACACACATATATACATTTATTTGTATGTGTGTTTATGTATATATGTGTGTGCAGTTGTATATGTGTATGTATATATCAATATCTGGTTGAGTGAGTGTGTGTGTGTATGTGTATATGTATATATACATATACATATATATATATAGCAAAAAGAATGCAAGACATGGGAACAGGTCTATGTTATAATCTATGTAAAGCTGAGGTTGTCTATTTCCCAATTTAAGCGCAACCTACACGAGTGGATGGGCAATAGGAAACTTACACCGGGCCTGGCACCCATATTCCTCATATGGGCAGAGGCAGCTTATAAATCACTGGCCCTCGATGTCCTATTTGAACAGAGGACATCATTATTCTTTCAGTACAACTTGGCTAGGCTTATAAAGGCCCCCTGAGTCATCCTTAGCCTATTGACACACTATGAATCCATGAATATCTCTCTCTCACTATATATATATATATATATATATATATGTGTGTGTGTGATGAGTGTCTCAACTGTCTTCTGTAGTGGTATGTTATGGAAACAGCTTTTTTTTTTTTTTTTTAATTTAAGATGCAGGTTAGAGTTAGGGGCAGGGTCAACACATATTATTTAAGTGGAACATGGAGACTTTGCTGAATATATTGGATCCAGTAGTCCAAAACTCTTTTTATACATCTAGAAATCAAACAATCCAGCTAATACTAGGGCCATAGTTCTAAATTCACTTCAACCAAAACATAAATAAAACATGGTAGAGAAATAGATTTATAACACACTGCTTATCCACTTCTCTGGAACAAACTAACTATCCGAGTTAAACAGTATGACACACTGTCTGCCTTTAAAAAGGATGACTTGGATATTTATAAACTCATTCCCTGGTAAGACTGGCTTGGCCCTCCTTGAAAAGGGGGGAAAGGTTTAAGGGTGGGTACCGGCAAAGTGGAAATGTCCTTGCAGCTCAGTTGACTTGCAACTCTCATGAACCTATGACATGTTTAGAGTTAGTTAGACCTGCCTTCCCATAACCTCTCAACTGTCCAGATTTTTGCAGAATGTCCAGATTTTTGACTCATATTTTTGGTCTGCTCCTCATAAAATTTGTGGTTTTTTGGCAAATCACTTGGATGATCCAAGGACTGAAGTTGCTAAATAATGACATACATTTGAGTTTCTAACTTCAAGTCCTTCAGAAAAATGTATGTTGAAACAAACCCTGTTATTCTAACAACATGTTTGAGTTTATAAGAGCAGTGTTTAAAATATGCCCCATTTGTGGGCCTGTGTCGTCCCCCCCCCCATTTTGTTGGGCTTTGCCCAGATTTCTTGCACAAAAGTTTGAGAGGTATGCTGGGGACTCTTGGGTGACCTGCATGGACTTACAGTATGTGGGAGTATGTGCTGCCTTGTCTGTGTCAAAGGCAAAGATCTTTTAGAGTGTGTGTAGAAGACTTTGACAAAAGGTATATACATGGTATTTGTATAGACAGTATGGCACTGCTGAATGCATTTCATGACCGTAATATTTTTACATGGCCACTACAAAAATATCAACTAGATCAGTAAAATGACTTTAATGTGCTTTTTTTTCTTTGTTTCAGACCATCTTGAGATGCTAGTTTCTGTAAGGCTAATCCAACTCATATAATTAGAGGTTTTGTTTTTTGCAGAGGAAGTGCATCATTAAAATGAATCTTTAATGCCAACCTCTGCTTCTAATACTCTCCTCTTGGACAGCTATTTGTGGTTCCTCAGATTTTCACTGAAATTATTTTTTCATAACTGTTCCAAGTCTCTTACAGGCCTATAAATATAATGTCCCTGATAAAACATTTCATTTTTGGTACTGAATGAAGTTTTATGTCCCTAATACAACATTACATTAATGTAATTTGGGTTGCTGTCAGCACAGATGCTGAATATTAATTACATTCCAGTCCGCACACTGTTGAATAATCATACTGCTGCTGCTGCTGCCTCCACAGGGCTGGTGGTGTGTTTGGGGCGGGTTTTGCTACTGCGCATCCTGCGAGGTACTACACTTGTAAATTACCGCTTATTCCATAGCATGGAGACCCTTTGAGAGACATAGCAGTCTCTCCAGCATGTTGTAGAAGAAATAAGTATAAATGAAGTATTTAGTGTATTTTTGTGCCACATTTTATGCATTACAAATAGGTTCATAAGTTTTATACTGGGCTAACAACCATCAGGGTCTTTACAAGCCTAGCAATGCAACCCTGCCCAGTTTTATTCTCCAGTTCCTTGGATACCTATATGGTGGAATACATTAGTAAAGAGATAGCTAAGGGTTGCGTGTGTGTGGGGAGGGTGTGTTAGTTGGAGATTAATTTACTATTACTGACCTCTGTCCATCACAGACATGTAGACCAGACTTGGGGGGGTGCATATGTGTCCCATCCAATGATCAAGGTTTCTTTTTCTTTTGAATAAGTTCAGGGATGAACTTTGCTTCACACAGATGGGGAGCTTATTCCATAGCATGGGGACCCTTTGAGACACACAGCAGTCTCTCCAGCATGTTCTACTTATGTCACAGGCAAAAGTCAGGTCTTTTGATCTTCTGTTTGTTTTGCCAATGTGCAAGAGATCCATCACAACTCAATTGGAGGATGCCTCAGTAACCTATAGGAGACTGAGTACAGGTATAGGGCCTTAAGGTGATCTGTGTAGGACAGGGTTTGTGGCTATTTGCACCATAGATTCTTTGGATGAGGAACCTTTGATTGCATTCTAACTGCTGCAAGTGCCTGGTTAGGTACATGCCAAAGGGGACACTGTATTCAATAATGGGTCTGATAAGGGTTGAGTACAGTTTTACTGTAACTTTCCTGGACTTAGATCCATACTTTGCTTATGAGATGGGTGGTGTAGAATGATTTTCTTACTATCTTGTCTACGTGTTGAACAAAAAACAAATTACTGCTTGTGTGTATATATATATATATATATATATATATATATATATATATATATATATACTCCTAGATCCTTAACTATCAAGTGAACTCTTAGTGGTGTTTTATATATGGTTCATAGGTTTTTACTAGGCTAATGACCACAAGGTCCTTTTTAAGCCTAGCCATGCATCCCAAATCTCTGACAAGTTCTGATACCCTTAATAAGTGTAAGCAGAGGCCTGGGAGATGACAGTTTACAGGCTGCCTGTGTCAATTAGAAATATAAATGCCAAGCTAGGTATGAATTTCCTGCTCCCCATCCAATTGTCCAAGTTGCACTTGAATTGGGTTAGGGAGCAGCTCTGCTTCACATGGATGGGGAGCCTGTTCCATATATGGGGGTAGTCTCTGGGATACATACATGCCTCTCCAGCAGGTCCTATTTATACCACAGGCAAGGTTTAAGTCTTTAGAAATGGTAAATCAGGTGCTGTTTTGTTGATATGCAGGAGGTCAGAGTGAGGTCTGACAATGCCCTGTATGCTAGGAATAGATTTCCCCTCAACAGCCTGTAAGAGACAGAATACAGGGATAGGGCCTTGCGATGATCTGCATAGGACATTTTACCTACGCCCAAGTATTCTTTTAGTGAGGAACCTCTGTGGATGTTCCATTTGTTGGATATGCCTGGTTAGGTGCATACCAAAGGTGGGCATTGTACTCGATGACAAGTCTGATGAATGACAAATGCAGTGCAACAATAACTTCCCTGGACCTAGAGGACATACCTTTGTTTATAAGCTGTGCAACATAAAATTATTTCCTCACTACTGTAGACACGTGATGGTCAAAGGCTAGAATGCTGTGTGTGTCCTCAAGTCCCCGACTACTGGGTTAACTCTAAGGGGTGTGTTGTCAACAGGCTACTTACCAGGGATGGAGGACGTCCTGAAGGATACTATTATCCACTTCTTGCATTTAGTCTTAGTCCGTGGTGCTGACATCAGTTTGTCTGCGTCAGCCCTTCCTGGAAGACATTTGTGTCAGTGTGGGATTCAGTGATCACTCCTAATTTGCAATCATCTGCAAATTTAGTCAGCCAGAGACTATTGAAATTGACTTTTGCTTCAGAGAAGTAAATGCCAAATGAGGACTGGTTCAAGGAATGATCCTTGAGAGACTTTACTTGTGACTGGCCTCTTTGTAGAGGTGGACTTCCCAATTTTAACTTCCTGGGTACTGTGAGTCAGTTGGCTATCCACCTGGTGACATACGGGTTTGTAACCTAATTTACTGAGTTTATCAACCATGCTCAAGTGGGGTATTGTGTCACGTGCCTTGGCCAGGTCAGGGTAGGCAGTGTGAACCATTTTGCCATCATTCATTGCTTTGTTGACCTTCTCAATGAAGTTCACCAGGTTAAGTAGGCATTACCTGCCCTTCTTGCAACCAAACTGGGTTGGGTCCAGTGACTGGATGTTTAGTATGTCATTATCGATCATTTCCATGATAATTCTTTACATGCCTTTGCAGAAGACTAGTGAGACTTATGGGTCTGTAGATGGGTCTACTTCACGTTGTCGTAAGCTGACAATAGAGACTGATATTGTCGGCACGACAATATCGAAAGTGAAGAACATTGTGAAAGTAAACAGAAATCTCCGTAAGGGGAGATTTCCATTTACCTCAATGTAGTGCGGTCTCGGAGTTGGTATATTTAAGTAGGGGAATGTGGGGGTTGCAGGGGGGCTTGCCCTCCTGCCTACACCATTTAGTTTTTTTTTTTGTTACGTTATTCGATGTTTTACTTAATCGATCAATAAAGTTCGACCTTTATTGATACAATTAAATAAACTTTTGATAATGTGATATAGATGCCTGTAGATGGCCAACCTTTGCACAGAAGGATGACTGTTGTTGCTCAAGTTCTTTTAAATCACATTCTTTTCCCAAACTGATGTTTTCTTGGTGCTGCAGTTTTCCTGCTTTAAAGGTTGCTTTTGCACATTTATCAAGACCAAATGACATTCTTATATCGTCTTAAAAATTTTTGACTATTTGCAGTTGTGCTTGCAGTTCAGATGACTGCTGTTGCTCAAGTTCTTTTAAATGACATTCTTTTCCCAAACTGATGTTTTCTTGGTGCTGCAGTTTTCCTGCTTTAAAGGTTGCTTTTGCACATTTATCAAGACCAAATGACATTCTTATATCGTCTTAAAAATTTTTGACTATTTGCAGTTGTGCTTTCAGTTCATCTGAGATATACAGTTTTAAATCATTGACAAAGAGATGTGACATATTTACACTTTGTTGTTTTCTGGAAGCCAAATTATAGCCATGGCCTAATCTGTTAAGTAGACAGCTTAAAGGGTTAAGGGCAACGCAGAATAGCAGTGGTGACAGGGAATCACCCTGGAATATCCCCCTTTGAATTTTTATTCCTGGAATAATAATTTGTCTTTTATCATGACTTAATCGCAAAGTGGTTTGCCACTGTTGTAATGTAGTTAATCAGTGTATGGTGTATCTTGTACATTTCTAAGCACTCTTTTATCCATGAATGTGGGATGCTATCAAATGCTTTTTTTTTTTTTTTTTGTATTCAGTCCATGCAGTACTTAGATTCTTTCCATTTTTACAGTTGTCCTTTATGACTATTTAACAACAGATGATCCATTGTTCCATATGACTTTTATTACCCCTTTGTTCTACTGCCATGATTGAATTTTCTTCTAAATGACTATAAACTCTGTCAGCATCAATTACAGTATATAGTTTATACGTCACTAGAAGGTAAGTTATTGGCCTATAATTTTTAGGATGACTTGCAGATTCAGTTCTAAGTAGGAACATTGTTTTTCCTGTTGTTAACCAGGTTGGTGTGTGTTCGGGGTGTGCATACAAATAGTTCTTACTCATGGCTTAATCCTCGTGCAATGATGTTAATACATTTAGCCAGAAGCTAGGTACTGCATCTGGGCCTAGGGTATTCCAACTGGAGGCTTTTCTTAACTTTATCTCAATCTCTCTGGCTGTTACCTCATCCCATTTCATATCCTGTACCTTTGAACTTCTTTTATTCTTTCTTTTACTTCTATCCATTTAGCATCTTTGTTATGTTCAACAGGGTCTTCATAAATATTTTTCCACCAAATACTCATTACTATGGACTATATTGGCAGTGGCTAGAAAGATCATAACAAAAAATTGGATTTCATAACATCCTCCTACATTCTCTGAGTTTACCAATTTATTAAAAGAAGTTAGTCATTTACAGATAAGAACCATAACTTCTAGGACATCTCGAAAGACATATGAATATCATTTATGGGTTAACTTACAAAATATGTTGGGATAAAAATGATCATTTTGCATAAAGGTAATTGACTTTCCTTGTCATTCATGAGAACAAGTTACAAAAGGAAGGTTATAGTGTATGTTAATGTATAAATACTGGATGTCTATGTACATACTTTAGATTGTTTGCTTTGTTATTCGTGTATTCATATTTAAATGCTTTAAATATATGTTATCAATTTGTAAATTATCTTATATATGTCTATGTGATTGTTTTCATTATAATCAAAATCAATAAAACGGTTTTAAAAAAATAAATATTTTTCCAAAATGTATCTATTTCTTCTTTTTTGGGTGGTCTTTCAATTCCTTTTGCCTTGTTTCCCAATTTTCTATAGAACTTTTTGGGATAATCAGTAAATTGCTTATTTTGTACTTTTCCTTTATATTTGTGTATCTTCTAAGTTTTTCTGTCCATGCTAAGATTTTTAGTTTATTTGCAATAGTGAAAGACAGATCCTGAGCCATTATAATACTGTGCATTCCTTTTATCACATCTATATTTCTGGGTATGTTTGTTGCCCTGTTCTCTCTTTTATACTCTAATAGTGACACTTCTTGTCTTAATTGCTTTATAGTTTTATCTATTCAATACTTCCATGATGGTATTCAATTTCTCCCCTTCCTTTCCCTTACTACCCTGTGTTTTTGTGGTAGAATTCGGTTATTAATTTAGCTGCACAGTGATATATCCTATTTACTTCTGTTATATCACACATATATATATATATATATATATATATGGACAGTCCTAATTACTGTGTTAATTTGTTTTATCAAACTTCTGACTTTTTGGGTTTTATTGACGTGCAATCTATTTCTTTCATTGATCTTAATATGTATATCTGTTTCTATTAAGTCAAGCAACTCTTCGCTTAGCTCATTTTCTTTTAAACTGAGGGTACATTTTTTGTTTTTCATTTCCTGCAGGCATTCTACAGAAAGTTCTATAGCATCTTCCTGTGGCACATTCCCTTCAATTTCATCCTGTACCATCCATTGTTGTGTCATACAGGAACTCACTGGCCTATTACTCTACAACATTGATTTCATCAGAGTTGCCACAGTTTCCTGTCCTTTCCCTTGCTGTTCAGCTTCAATTGAACATTCTGGTTTTCTGTGGAAGACTCCAAAATATCATATGGCAACTGCCCAGTAGCTTCCTGTTCCACTGGTTTCTCCTTAATTTGGGTGAGTATTGCTCGGTCCTGTAGTGCTTTCTGAGTTAGATTTTCTATACGGATTCCTTCACTTCGTAGGTACTCCATTACTAATCTTCTTTTCTACTTTTCCTCTGTCATCGTCTTGTTTTTTTTTTTGTATTGTAAAGTTTTCCATGTCTGGATTCCTTTCGCTGTATTTCTCTTCAGGTATCTTTGGTGCTGCTCTTTTTGCTTTCTCCTTTGCATAAATATTACACCATATTAAATCTTTCTTTCCCATGTCCATATTTCTTCTTCGGATGTCTTTTCATCTTCCTGTTTCTCCTTACTTTGGGTACTCGTTCCATAATGCTGTGATGCAACCCACGTTAGACCTTCTGCACCAAACCGTTCACTTCGCAGGCATTCCATAACTTCAGATTCTATTGTTTTAATTTCTACTTTACTAATTTTTCTTTTTACTTTCCCTCTGTGATATTTTTTACTGTGAAATTTTCCATATCTGGACACCTTTGCCCTTTATTTCTCTTTGAATATCTTTGGGGCTGCCTTTTTTGTATTGATTAATTTGGCTTTCGACTTTGCATACAAATTGCACCATACCATATCTCACTTTCCTTCCCATGTCTATATTTCTTTTTTATACTTTTCAAAAATCTCCAGGTTTCGTCTATATTTTCACACTTCCTCAGATGCTTTTTTTTCCAAACATATAATGTGTTTCACAAATCTGTTGTATTAATGAATGCAATTTTTTATTTGAGGCTCCTCGCAGTTTTTCTTGTGGAAGTATTTTTCTTTCCTCTAATTTTTCTCTTAATCGTTTTGTACATCTTGTGCCTGGAATTTTTGCATAATAGTAACAATACACATATATATATATATATATATATATATATATATATTTTTTTTTTATCGTCTTAATGGTTCTTCTTTGGCCCATCAGTTTTTGACACTTTTTGTTGACTGCTACAACAGTGGGGCCACCCCCCCCCCTTGGGTCTGGCCTAGCCCATTGTAGGAATGTTTCTGTATTTTGAGTATTCTACAGCATCATTTTTTCCAGTACTGGCACCAGTGTACCTACCAGGATTGGGCACTTCTTTATTCTGGGTCTTGTGCACCCAGATATCTTTTTTAATTTTTAACCCATGATATATGCTATTACAAAATAGCAGTGTTGTCTTGGTGACATTTTGTGGAAAAAAAAACAGTCAGTCTAGTGAAGGTACTCACCAAGACTTGAGGATGAATTCTATTTCAGCAATACTACCCTCCTTTACTTGCTGACTTATCCTTCCATTCAGACCACTTATGAGGTCCATAATGATGTGCTGTATTATTAAGGCCTACTGGTCTCTCTGTACCTCTGGCATAAAATTATTTGAGAGGCTGAACAGTACTTTGAACCAATGAGGAAACTTCCCAGCACATTTTCAGGGCCCACTGAACCAGTTAAGTCTAAGAGACCATTTAAAACTTCCTCAGAGCTGATCTTTTGGTGTAGCTATGATGTCATACATGGGAGGTCTGGGAGCTGAAGTAAAATTAACTTCTCAGCTAATATGTTCTTTAGGTCCACAGAGCTGAGTGAGTGTGTCAGTACAGTAAGTTGCTTGGCATTGGTCTTAAGGTTTCCAACAGATGAAGGACCATGGGTGTTATTGCTAGCAGTTGTAGTGTTCAGTTCATACTTGGGAACAAACACATACAGCAAACCAAAGCTCTGTTTAATTTTTTTTTTTTTTTTTTTTTTTTTTTTAGAACAGATTTAAAATGTGGGGGTTTCCATGTATTCCTAAGAGTGAGATTTTTTTCTTTTGTTATACAGCTTATTTATACCAATGTTCCACCGCATGGGTGTCCTTATGAACTTGGCACTCTACTTGTCATATTAGGACAGCAGTCTTGATGCAGTCACTGAGGTGAGAACAGAAACTGAGTGCACTGCTCTGGACTACTTCGTTATTGAAACACTTCAGGTCTTCAACTCACGTCAGTATCTTAGCCTTAGAGACATCCCAAAAGATAGTATGGTTCATGGGCATTTTTTGTTTGGTCTTTACCATGAAGGTTAGCGAATAGTGGTTAGATCTGACCAGTGGTTGTATGCATAAAGCACAGTGGTGTTATACCAGAGATGACCAAGTGAAGTACATCTGAAGCCTTTTTAGAGCATTGCACTATTTGGTTTAATACTGACAACATTTAAGAAGCACTGTCTGTATATTTTGTAGTGAAGTATGTCTTCCTGTTTATAAATGGATAGTTTAAATCCCCAGAATAACAGTGTTTGATTCAGTGGTAATAGACTAGCTTGTTTAGATATGCCTCATTGGTAGTGGGTATCAAAGAGATGGCGTTTGCAATTGGGTATGATACAGTAAGGAATCATATTTATAGTTATGAGAATGTAGAAAAGTTCAGAACCTTACTGTCTAGATGTGATAAACTTGCAAAAGAATAAGGACATACCACCACCTGTAACAGATGCCCTCAGTACAGGGCTGAAGGAATGTAATAAATTTCATTTTACTGGGGAGTGTGTGGTATCACTGCACAGGAACCATGTTTCAGTGATGAAGCAGACATCTTTCTTAGGTCTGGAAGTCTTCTAGGGAGGGCATGTTGGTGGCTTCAAGCATTGAGCATTATTCATTTTACACTGTCTTGTTTTGTTTTGGATCAGCTGGTATTTGGAGTAGACTACTGTTGCTCAAAATGGTACCCTGGAAGTAGAAAAATTGTTAATGTGTGAAAACCCGCAGGCCATCCATTGCAAAGTAGTTGGGTCTTTGTTGGTCCAGAGACAGTAGACCATCTACTTCCAGGCAAGCATATAATACCCATTTGTTAACCAGGAAAACCCAGTGGCTAGACAGTCCCTTTTCAGCAGAGCAATGTCTGGTTAAGCAACTTGCTCAAATGAGGGTTGAGGGACTAAAACGCTGTACCACAAGAACAGCAGCTCAGAGCCTTACCCTCTGCACTGTCAGACTTAGCAATATTTGATAGCTTTGGAATAACACCCAACTCTGACCAGTTATTCAAGTCCATTATATTTGGCTTAGATTGTGACAAAAGATAGGATGATGTCCAAGATTAGATATATGTCATACTCACCACATGTCTCTTCAGACAATTAATGTGCATCCAGTTGTTCAGTTGGAATAATGGTTAAGGTCTTTATCTCCCATGCGCAAGGTACAAGGTTCAATCCTGACCTCCAGTCAATGCCTGTTTGGAATTTGCATGCAAACCATGTGTCTTTGTGAGTTCTTCCCACCTCCAAAAAACATACTGAGTGTTTCCATCTCAAAACTCACCAGTGAATGGAGGTATGAGCAGCAGCACAGACTCTACATGGTTCCTATATAAAGAATAGTTGTACAGACCACCCACTTTTGGCATCTATCCACAATATCCTCAAGATAGGAGAACACGGATCACAGACTGCATGCTGTGGCAAGGCTAGCCACTCAATGGTGTAAAATATGGCTCTTGGTGGCTTGGTCATGTTAACTGTCACCAAAATGGGCATGGGTAGTTAACAGATAAGTGGGTTGAGGACTCTACCTCCTCCAGCCTACACCAAGGACCCATGCTAATGGTGGGAGGGGTGTGTGTACCTGGCATAAAGCCCAGCATACCAGGATCAATAAGCTATTGCCTGGTTGACGTCCAGTTGCCCAGCCTAGGATAACTTTGTTGAGCAAAAGCTGGACGTTAAAACCAATCAGCCTGCTAAAAATGAATTGCTACAGTCAATGTAGGTTCACTGACAGGGCGGAGCTTGAAAATGGATGACATGGAGGAGGCTGGACATTATGTATACAAGATGGAGGGGCAGTGCAGCAAAGAGACTTAGTTTGGGATCGAGTTAGGAGAAGGACAGGCTACATATGATGTTGGAATTATGGTAAGAGGTGGTTTTCAGAAGGTGGTGATGGATGTCATCAGAATTAGTGACAAGATTATGGAAATCAGTGTAATGATAGGGCAGTATTCAAATTCATATAATCTCATCCTATGCCCCAAAGCAGATTTGTGAGGAAGAGAGTGCATTCATCAGGACAAGAGTTGGTCTTGATGAGTGACTTGAACGCACATATTAAGACAGACAGAAAAAGATATGAGGATTGCTTGGGTCCATATGAGTGAGTTAAAAGGAATAAAGCAAGAGAGGTCATTCTAAACATTTGTCTAGCAAATGGCTTGAAGGTAGCTAACACATGGTTCAGAAAAAGAGACAGTCACATGTAAGCTGCTGGTTCAAAAGGTGGCAATGTCAATTTTTATAAAACAAGACCATATTGATGGAGACATTTGCTTGTAAGGGGGGGGGGATCTCATCTGCATCACTATTTTCATGAACTGTTTTACTAAAAGAGGAGGAGGAAGGGGTTCAATAGTCAGACAAGCAGAAATGGCCGTTAACTGCATACAGTGGACATAAAAAGTGTACACACCCCTATTAAAATGCCAGATTTTTGTGATATTAAAAAATGAGATCACAATAAATCATTTCAAAACTTTTCCCACCTTTAATGTGACCTATAACCTGTACAATTCAATTGAAAAATAAACAAATCTGTTAGGGGGAAAATGTACAATAAGCTGGTTGCATAAGTGTGCACACCCTTAAACTAATACTTAATTGAAACACCTTTTGATTTAACTACAGCATTCAGTCTTCTTCGGTAGGAGTCTATTAGTATGGCACATCTTGACTTGGCAATATTTGCCCACTCTTCCTTGCAGAAGCTCTCCAAATCTGTCAGATTGCAAGGGCATCTCTTGTGTACAGCCCTCTTCTGGTCACCCCACAGATTTCCTATTGGATTTAGGTCTGGGCTCTGGTTGGGCCATTCCAAATTTTTAATTTTCTTCGGATGAAGCCATTCTTTTGTTGAGTTGGATGTACACTTGAGGTCATTGGCATATTGAAAGGTGAAATTTCTCTTCATCTTTCTAGCAGACACCTGAAGGTTTTGCACCAAAAGTGACTGGTATTTGGAACTGTTCATAATTCCCTCTACCTTGACTAAAGCCCTAGTTCTAGCTGAGGAAAAGCAACCCCACAGCATGATACTGCTACCACCATGCTTCACTGCGGGGATGGTGTTCTTTTGGTGGTTCATAGATTTGGACTAAGCTAGCTGCCCTTGCGAGCCATTTTAAGCTTAGCCAATTATCCCTTGTGAGACTCAAACCCTGCACCTTGTGTTTGTAAGGCAAACACCTTAACCATTAGGCCACCCTCGTGTTGTTATTCAGCCAAACATACGTTGTGGAATTGTGGCCAAAAAATTCAACCTTGGTCTCATCAAACCATAAAAAGAAGCTATGTCTTACTTCGTTCAGTCATTACACATGGGTATCGGTTCCGAGCTCGGAACCAGGCCGGCCATTTTCCAAGCTCACATCAGCTTCAAACTCTCAAGCTAAACTCTTACCCACAATTCCCCTCTCCCTGTTACCTCAGATTGAGTTTGCAAGTTAAAGAAGATAGAGGCTACCTCTGGTCAAATAACCTAAGAGAACTGGATGGTGAGATCTACTAGAAACCACAGGAGGAGGAAGGGTCATAATGACTGAACAAGGATCAACAATACAGATGGAATGTTATGGAAAGACATAACTTCTTTATCTGATATTGTTAATCCTTGTTCATTCCTTACACATGGGACAGAGTCCCCAGCTACCTCTATTCCTGGGAGGCTCTCATGGAAGGACATTCCTGAGCACCATAGAATCGAAAGATGCTCTTCCCCTGGAGGCCAAATCCAATTTGTAATGATTGATGAAGGTATGAGGCGTAGCCCAAGTTGCAACTGCACAGATGTCATGTAAAGAAGCTCTTGCATGGAAGGCAGCAAAAGTTGCCACCGACCTTGTTGAATGAGTTTTCATGGTAGTAGGCAACGAGATATTACGTTGTGTGTAAATAAAAGTCAGACAGTCCTTCAACCATCTAGCTAGTTTGACCTTAGCAACAGCCGATCTTAATCTAGATCCAGAAAAGGCCAAAAATAACTGGTCAGATTTATGAAAGGGTTTAGTCCTGTTTAAGTAAAAACAGATTTGCCTGTGTATATCTAGGGTATGTAGGCAATACTCTCCTCTGAATGGTTAGGAAAGAAAACTCGCAATTCAATGGCTTGAGTAATGGACATTTCAGAAATCACTTTAGGCAGAAATGATGGATTAGTTCTCAGAGATACTATCTCTATGAAAAATTAAGTATGGAATCTTGATACATAAAGCTTGAAGTTCAGAAATACATCTGGCAGAAGTAATAGCGACCAAAAACAAGGTTTTCCATGACAAATACTTGGTCACAAGATGCTATTGTCAGTGCTTGTAGAACTAATGATAAATCCCATGGTTGAATAGGTTCTCTAAAAGGTGGCTTCAGATGATCGACACCTTTTATGAAGGTCTTGCACAATTTGAGACATAAGAGAGGAATCATGGACACCCTCATGAAAATTATAAATTGCAGCCAAATGAACTCTAATGGTAGAGGCCGATTGAAACAGGTCAGCCAGATAGTCTAGTATTATCGACACTGGTGCTAAAAAGGGGTCTACTTGTTTATCTTTCAGCCAACAGGTAAATCTTTTCCACTTGCTCAGATAAGTAATTCTAGTGGAAGACTTATGAGAAGCAATGAGAATATCAAGTACTGGTACAGAAAGATCATTCTGCCTGGCAATCAAGGGAATTGGAGCAGCCAAGCTGTTAACTTCAGGCTGTTCAGGTTGGGATGAATCAGATTCTGAGGGTGTGAGATCAACTCTGGGATTGTATGGAGAATCCATGGTTGATCTAGTAGGCGAGGCCAAAGGAATGGGAACCAAATCTGTCATGGCCAATATGGTGCTATGAGAATTACCTCGCTCTTCAACCACCAGGCTTTCTTCAGAAACTGGGGAATGATAGGAAAGGGCCAATCATGGACTAGAGCGTCCCTGGGTGACTGCCCAGGAGGGGGAATCAGGGCGAAGTAGTTGCTGCATTTGTAGTTGGTCGGGGATGCAAAGAGGTCACAGCAAGAACAGCACCAGGACAGCAGGAAGATCTCCACTGCTATCAAGGGATTCAGGGACCACTCATGAGGTTGCAGAATGCACCTGCTGAGTCTGCCTGCTATCACGTTGGAACTCCCAGGAACGTGGGTCGCTAGAAGAAAACGGTTGGTAGCCCTCACCCATTGCCATATCCTCATGGCCTCTTAACAAAGGGGGTAAGATTTGGTTCCACCTTGCTTGATGATGTACCAGACCACCGCCATGTTTGAATTGCAATTGTCCCAGATGGCAGCAGGGGATGGAATGCTTGCAACACCAGAAGCACCACCCTCAGCTCTAGAACATCTATATGCAGATGGGCCTCCAGTTGGGGCCAAGTGCCTTGGACCATCTGTCCCTGACATAGCCCCCCCCCCACCCCATCTGGTAGGCATCCATGGTCACTGTGACCTTAGGTTGCTGGGGACCATTGAGAGAGATTGTGTGTCATCCACCAATTTAAATCCTGTTTGCACCTGCGGGTTACTCGAATCATGGCTGAAAAGGATACCATTGGGTGAGTAGAAGCCTCATGTGAAACCTGGCCAGGGGAACAATGGAGGCTGCCATGGAACCCAACAGCTGTAGAACCAAGTGAGCCATGGATTTTTCCTTTGAAAGGATTGGAATTAGTTGTTTCTTTATCCTTAAAATTCTGTGCTTTGGAATAGCATCTCTGCAGTTTTTTGTGTCCAAGATAACCCATATGAATTCTGTCGACTGAGATGGGGTGAGATTGAATTTCTGCCAGTTTATGGTTATGCCTAGCCTTTGAGCAGCGAGGAGAGTGTATGCCAGGGCTTTTTCCAGTAGATGTCTGGTGGGGGCGGAGATGAGCCAGTCGTCTAGGTATGGAAACACTTGGAATCCTTGAAGTCACAAGTGAGTTGTGACAACTGCCATGCACTTTGTGAACACTCTGGGGGCTGTAGAAAGTCCAAAGGGCAGTACTCTGAACTGGTAGTGACTGACTCCCGCACAGAAGTGCAGAAATCTTCTTGATGGCCTGTCCACCTTTATGTGATAGTACGCATCTTGAAGATCTATAGAGCACATCCAATTGGCTTTTTCCAAAAGCAGGAGGATAGACTGTATAGTGACCATCCAGAATTTTTGTACTCTCACAAACTTGTACAATACACTGAGATCCAAAATTGGTCTCCAAGTCCCCTGTTTTCTTAGGCACCCAAAAATAGTCTTGAGTAGAATCCGGATCCTATCTGGTCTGGAGGGACTATTTGGATGACTCTTTCTTAGCAGCTTTTCTATCTCTAGTGCTGCTTCTTCCATTTCACTGGGTGGAACGTCAGGAAGATTTTTTGAAGGGACAGGACAAAGATCAAAGGGGATATGATAACCTCTGGTTATGATCCTTTGTACCTAAGAATCGGTGGTGATGGTTAGCCAGGCAGAAGGGTACAAGGAAAAATGCCTCCCAACCATCTCCAGAGAAAAGGAGCTGGGGCACTCTTCAGGAGCGCTGGTAGGATTGACCAGGGAAAGAATCCCTGGAACCCTGGTTATGCGGTCCCCCTCTGCCCCAAAAGGAGTGTCTTCCCTGTGAGTTTCCCCCTCTGCCTCTGGGGGAGAACTCTGCCTGTGTGTCACAGAAAGGACCCCGAGATTTCTTGAACCATATCTTCCCACTCTTTTGGTTTCGGGAGAAAGCACGTTGAGTAGAAGAATAACGGACACCTACAGCAGAAAGGGTCTTACAGTCTTGTTCACATCTGGCCAGTGTGCTTTTAACTTTGGGCCCAAACAACGAGGAGTGCTCAATGGGGGCATTAAGAAAGGAAGACTTAAAAGGTTCCACGAAGTTGCAGAAGTACATCCAGGCATGTCGTCTCAAGACCACAGCAGAACATGCTGCTCTAGCTGCTCCATCTGATGCATGAGATATCAATTGCATAGAGGAGTTACAGATAGACTCAATGGTGGCCAGCTGAGAGGCCGCTTTGTCATGGACCTCATCAGACACTGCACCAGCCAAGGTTTCAGAGAGCTCAGAAACCAGATCCCTTTGAAGCCTGGTGAAATGTGCCATATAATTCAGGGACCCGATAGCAAAGGTCGCTAAAGCAAAGGTGCACTTCCCTATTCTATCCAGGGCCCGGGACTCTGTTAGGCGGATGGACAGTCTGGTTTTCTTCTTCCAGATCCTTTTTGTTGCGGCCGCCACCACCAAAGCATCTACAGGAAGACCTTTGGACCAACGGGGATCTGAAGCAGGAGGGGACAAGATCTTATTTGGCCTCTGGGGAATAGCTTCAACAGTATCAGGGGCCTTACAAGCATGCTGCACAATGAAACTGACAAGTTCATCGGCAGATGGAGTAACCCAGGAGGTAAGAGGCCGGGCGTGAAAGGCCTGCAGGAACACAAATTCCTCAGGGGTCAGATTAGAGGGCTGCCACTCACCTCTCTGTTTCAGGATTTCAAGGATATCGCCAAAGGATACCTCAGAGGGTGACCGAGGGGATCCTTCCCCCTCATAGACATCTGCGTCTTCGGTGAGAGACTCCTCTGTAGACTCCATGTGCTTCCTCTTACACAAACTTTTCCGGTGGACCTCCTCAGTGGGAGAAGCTGGGGAAGACAACGGAAAAGGGGATTCCTGAAGGAATATGTCTTGAGGCCCTTGAATCCGGTGTCTGCTAGGTGCGACTTGTGAAACCAATATACCAGAGGAGGGCGGAGGTATAGACAAGTCCGGTATCACCAGCAGCAGTGAAAGCCTTCTCCATCAGTGGGAAGGCTGGTCCACCCGGAAAGGAGTGTATGTCAAGGACAGGGGGCACTCCTCCCCTAAGTGGCTCAGCCTGCTGACTCGGAGTCCCTGGATGGCTGTGGAGCAACAAGCTAGGTGTGTCACAGCTGACATCCTGGATCATAGCAAAACTTTCCTGCCATGAAGGCAACTGCGGTTCCTTAGTGAAATCTATAAAGGGACCCGCAGAAGGGGAAGACTGTACTATATCCATGGACTTCAAAGGCAATGAAGGAGGAGAATAAGAAGGTGTCTTTGGAGATGGGTGATCACCTCCCAAGGAAGGATAGTTCCCGAGGGGTGGAATACCTCTGGTCAAGAAAGCCTGGTCCACAAGATGCAACGCATCATGTTCAGAAAGACTTCTAGTGGACTTCACAGAGACTGAGGGAGAAACAGGCCTGTCCAGAAAAGAGGCAGACTTGGTGCCCATCTCATCTGACCGCACAGAGGACAACGGTGCCGAGAAAGACTGAACTACTGTAGTCTGCACCGAAGAAGTCATCGGTGCCGATGTCATTGTCTGCACCGACACAGGGATCGGTGCCGATGTCATTGTCTGCACCAACACAGAGATCGGTGCCGAAGCTGGAACTGACAAAACTGGAGTCAACAATAAAGGCCTCGGTTCCGAGGAAGATCTCACAGCCGATGCGGTCAAGGTCTGTGCCGACTGAACGGTCAGTGCCGATACAGTGGTAAAGTTTTGAACAGAGGAGCCCCTTGGTGCCAATATGTAGAAGGCTGCAGGAGAGGATGGAGCCAAAATCACTAATGGAGCCGAAGGCCTTGGTGCTGAAGGTCTGGGCACTGAAAGCACTGGGGCTGACAGAGCTCCGGAGCCGAAATTTTAGCCTTTTTAGATTTTGGTTGGTGAGAGTCCCCAGTCGGGGATGAAGGCAAGGATTTAGCCTTAGAAGAAACATCCATTTTCTTATGGGCTTTAGGAGGGGTTGAGACCTCAGACCCAGAAATAGCCTCTGAAAAGGGAGATTTTAGAAGTCCCTTCAGTATCAGCTTATTTTTCCTTTCTAACAAAGTTCTATTAGAAAAGTTTTCACATACAGTACTTAAACCCCGGACTACCCTTTTTATCTGTCATATTAACAAAAAGAAAAGTACCAACAATGGTACAAGAGAGTACCCGAAGGTATGAAAGAGAAAGGGAAAAGGAGAAAATTACCTTGTGGTAAAAAAGGTAGGTAAAGGGCATAAAAAACCTGAGGAAATTATGAACAGTAGATGTGACAGGCAAGAGACAATAAAAGATCAACTTTTCTGACAGAAAAGTAATTTGTAAAGCAATTAAACAATTGACTGTACTTGGCTCAAGAGAAGTAGCTAGACACGACTGGATGACAACACGGCAAATGAAATCTAGGATAACAGGGAGAGGAGAATTGTGGGTAAGAGTTTAGCTTGAGAGTTTGAAGCTGACGTGAGCTTGGAAAATGGCCAGCTCGGTTCCATGCTCGGAACAGATACCCATGCGTAAGGAATGAACGAGGATTAACAATATCAGATCACATTTTCCAACATGCTTTTGGGGGACTTGATGCATTGTTTTACAAATTTTAGTCAGGCCTACATGTTTTTCTGTGTAAGAAAAGGCTTCCATCTTGCAACCCTACCCCACAGTCCAGACATATGGAGAACACTGGAGATGGTTCTCACATGTAGTACACAACCAGTATTTGCCAGACATTTCTGCAGTTCCTTCAGTGTTGCTGTAGGTCACTTGGCAGCCTCCCTGACCCAATTTTCATAGGTTCATACTAGGCTATCTGCCCGAGGGCATTTATAAGGCTAGCCCATAGTTTTGTGGCTTACGCCACCCCTTTAGTTTGGAGAAACTATGCCCATTATTTTGCTGTGCCTCTGTCGAGCAGTGACACTGAGGTAACCCCTGGGGTGTATCTGCGATCTCCCATCCATTGGTCAAGATTCCTCTTGAACAATGCCAGCGAGGTGCTCTGCCTCACATAAACCGGGATTTTGTTCCACAGCATAGGGAGTCTTTGGGTGATGAATCTATCCCTCCAGCACATCCTATTAATAACCGTGTTGAGGTTTAAGTCTCCCGCCCTTGTGGCTCTAAGGGATCTAGATTTTTTGAGATGAAGCATGTTCATCAAATCTGGGTTTGACATGGCCTTGTATGTCAGGCATAGGTCACCTCTGAGCAAGCGGTAAGCAACTGAATATAACTGGAGTTCTTTCAGTCGGGCAGCATAAGACAGATTTTGAGACCCTTTATCCTTTTGGTGAGGAACTTTTGTGGCCTCTCCAGCTCCTGCAAGTGTCGGGTCAGATGCATTCGGAATGGGGCATTGTACTCGATCATTGGTCTGATGAGTGATGAGTATAGGGAGACTATGACTTCCCTTGATCTAGATGTGAATCCCTTCATGATAAGGTGGGCAATGTAGAAGGTCTTCCTAACTACTTTAGCAATATGAGTGTCGAATGAAAGGCTACTGTCAACCTGGGTTCCCAGGTCCCTAATAACTTCTTCTGTGTTCAGGGATTGCCACCTATATGGTAGCTAGGGGTAACCTTATTTTTCCCGAAGGGTATGACTATGCATTTCTTGGCATTTAACTTTAGGCCATGGCTCTGGCACCAGTTATCCGTTTCTGTGAGACCCTTCTGAAGGATATCTGTGTTGGATGTGTTTTCAACTACGGCCAGTTTGCAGTCATCTGCAAACTTTGTCAGCCATAACCCTCCTGTGTTTGCTTGTACTTCAGAAAAGTAGATGCCAAACAAGAGTGGGCCCAGGACTGAGCCCTGTGGGACACCACTTGTGACAGGCTTTGAGTCTGACATGGCGCCAGCAACTCTGACCCTGTGGGTTCCGTCACTCAGCCAGTTTGCAACCCATCTTGTAATGTATGGGTTTACATTTAAGTTGATGAGTTTTTCAATGATAACCGAGTGAGGTATTGTATCAAAAGCCTTCGCCAGGTCTAGGTAGGCTGTATGGACTGTCTTTCCCTCGTCAATGGCCTTGGTGACTGTTTCGAAAAAGTCAACCAAGTTTAAAAGGCATGATCTGCCTTTGACAAAGCCAAACTGGGTTGGATCCAAAGTCTGCAAGTTCCCTATGTCTTTATTTATTAGATCCATTATGATCCTCTCCATGGCTTTGCAGATAAGGCTTGTCAAGCTAATGGGACGGTAATTTCCAGGGTCGGTGGAGGCACCGCCTTTGTGGAGTGGGACCACAGTCGCTGTCGCCACTCCTGGGTACATATCCGGAGGTGAGACTAAGATTAAACAGCTGTCCTAACTGTGGGTTTAATTCCTCGTTGAGTTCATGGAGCACACAGCCGGGGACACCATCAGGTCCCATGGATGCTGTGTTCTTTGCCTTGAGAGAGCAGTTCTCACCTGGGCGTTAGAGATGTTTGGGGGCTACAATCATTTGGTATAGATATCTCTCCTTTAGGGGAGAAGTTTGCACTGAACCTGTCAGCCAGTATGTTGGCAATGTCTGTAGGATCAGTAATCTTCACATCATTTTGAACTAATTCTGAGCATATCTGGGAGTTTCCTCCTAGGTTTCTGACATAGCTAAAGAATGCCTTATGGTTGTCTTTAGAGTCCTTAGCTATTTTTTTCTCAAAATTAGCTTTGGATGATTTTATGAGAGCTCTTAGCTTTTTACTTATAGTGATCAGCGGCGTCTTACCTTTTAAGGATTTTGCTCTATCTTGTAGTAGCTTTCTCCTTTTGTTGTAGAGTTTGTTTATGGCTGGGGTCCACCAGACTGGACGCTTGCCTTTAGTACAAAGAGTCTTTGTTTTGCTTGGGATTGCCTGATCCATGCAGCCCTGCAGGTGCTGGTAGAAGGCATTTGTAAGTGATTCAGTGGTTTGAATAATGTTAACCGCCGGCTCAGGGGCCTTAAAGGAGACCACGCTAGTCTTTAGAAGTGTGAAGTCGGCTTTCGAGAAGTTCTTTACTGTGGTCTTTTTCATTTCGGGTGGGGGCGGGATGAGGACCTCCAGCGAGATTAGTTTGTGATCAGATCTCACCAGTGAGGGGTATACTTCCGGCGTTGAACATTGTGCTCCCATGTTCGTGATGATGAGATCAAGTATGTTTTCTCCTCTTGTGGGGATGGTGACTAGTTGTTCCATGGCATTTGAGTTTATGAATTCCAGGAACTTTTGGGCTAGAGTGTTTGGGCTTGAGTAGTGTTCCCAGTCTATATTAGGGTAGTTGAAGTCACCTAGTATGATGGTGTTCGAAATACATTTATCCCTCCAGTGTTTTCAGGAAGGCCATATGAGGTTCCTGAGTTTGCGAGGGTGGCCTGTAACATGCTACAAATTGCAGAGCAATCTTGCCTATGGTTAATTGCACCTGGATGGTTTCCGATGCATCGTGCGATGCCACCAATCTTGAGGTGTGGGTGTCCTTGATGAATATGGATACCCCTCCTTTCTTGGTATTGTCCGGGTTTTGGGGCCGGAACGCATGATATGAGGTAAAACCTGATAGTGCTGGGGTGCTCTCAGGAGCCTTGAACCAGGTTTCTGTCACAGCACAGACATCGATGTTCTCCATACTGAGAAGGGCCTTGAGTGCGTGCATCTAGAGGTTGAGACTTCTGGCATTGAGCAGCATTACCCTTAGTTTTTTTTCTTTGTTTTGTTCTAGGGTGGTAGGTTTAGAATTTGAGCCTTGCCTAAAAAGGCACTATGGGGGTGGCAAGAGCCTTTGCCAAAATCCGGAATCCCAGGGGTGACAAGTGCAAGCCGTCCCTTGCGAAGCAGCATGGCTTGTCCAGCATGTCATCCCAGGCAGACAGACATTGGATCCCCTTTGAATGACACCAGAGTTTAAGCCAATTGTTAAAGCTGATCATCTTATCTCTGTATTGTGGCATCATTCTTGGTGAAGGTAGGATACTGCTCAAGGTCAGGGTCATACCTGCTTGGGCTACATAATCGGAGAGCTCCTCTATGTCTCTTTTCATGTAGTCCAAGGAGGTACATCTCAGGTCGTTAACACCAGCGTGGACAATGATTGAGTCGTACTTGTACCTGCTGTTGAGAGACCTGAGTGCATGCGTTATGTGGCGGATTCTAGCACCCGACAGGCAGCTTACTGTGACCTTCTCCTTACTCAGTCTGGTGAGCGGGACGTCAGTGTGTCTGACTATGGAGTCACCAATGACTAGTGTGTCTGGCATTGTGTTTGGCCTTAAGGGCTGTGACTGCTTGACACTCTGACTGTGTGGTCTATGTGTTGCAGGTGTTGTGTTCTGAGGTGGTAGTTGTTTGGGTGTCTGCTTTGGTGGTCTCTGCTGTTTTGGTAGATTTTTGATCAGAGCCTCCGAGTATGTCTTTGTGTGTTTATGTGTATGATTTGAGGTTGTGATGGTATTATGTGAGACTGGGTCTAGTGTGTGTGGTTACCTTCTCCTCCTGTCTGGTCATGCCAGTCCTATGTTGAGAGAGCTCAGCCTCCAGTTTGGCCATATAGTTGCATCTCTCGCATGTATTTGTGTTTTGTGGGAGGAGGAGAGAGTTGTCTGTGTACATGAGGCAATTGTAACATTGCCTCAATATTCCCAGGTTCACCAGCTGAGCAGGAGAGGACATTAGCAACTGATCCCTCGACATGCTAGAAGGAATAGACAGAAAAACTTAAGAAAAGGTTCTGGGGATGTGGGTGACCGGGAAATGGGGTTTGCCTTTTTGGGGTACTTTCTATAACAAGAGTGCTGTATCGAGGTGATAAGTACTGTAGGAGCAAGTGCTTCGCTATACAGATAGAGAATAGTCTACTTGGGAGTCAAGTAGAGATAATTTATAGTTGTAGGATACACTAAATAGAACAGTAGTATACTTTGAGGAAGGTAGTTTTAAGGGAAAATTTGAAGAGTGGACTTTAGGTAGCCCTAATAGTTTAAATCTGATTAACCGGCTGCCCTAGTGTAACGGTAGCAGCTCAGCTAAAGCAGCTAACGCGTGCTTTATAGCAGGGGCTGGAAAAACAGGAAATGACCCAAAATGGCCGACGAATTACTAGTTGCTGCTTCTAACCACTCCTCTGAGGACAAACAAGCAGCTCAGTACTCCCCACTCCCACTGGTGAGTAAAGAAACTACCTCTGGCCACACAAGAAAATGGAGGAACACAGAAACCAAATACAAAGCCCAGGGATCAGCAAAATCTGATCACTGGAACAACTAGCTAGGAAAGTTTAGGAAAGGAGAAATATTTTTTTGGTTTTTTTTTTTTGCAAACAGACAGAAAAAAATGCAGTAAATGCTTTGTTTTCGACTAAATTGCTATCAAAGGCTGGTACACTTGAGTGTATTAGCCTGTTTGTTACTTTTAAGCAATACTTTAGCCCACAAGTGCAATCAACAATATAAGCTCACAAAAACAGGAAAATAAGGTAATAAAACAGTAATATAGGCACAAACAGTAGTCGAAAAGCTCAAAAGATCGAAAAATGCAAACTAAAAAGTTTTAAAAATACTTATGATCAAGAAAGCTGCTTTTTCTGCTCTCTGCTGGCTTAGGAACTCTGCAGGGGACCACGAGGAGCTATGCTTAGTTCTCTAATGCCAGAAAAGCCTGCCAAAGCGTGCTTTATAGCAGGGGGCTGGAAAAAACAGGAAATGACCGACGAATTACTAGTTGCTGCTTCTAACCACTCCTCTGAGGACAAACAAGCAGCTCAGTACTCCCCACTCCCACTGGTGAGTAAAGAAACTACCTCTGGCCACACAAGAAAATGGAGGAACACAGAAACCAAATACAAAGCCCAGGGATCAGCAAAATCTGATCACTGGAACAACTAGCTAGGAAAGTTTAGGAAAGGAGAAATATTTTTTTGTTTTTTTTTTTTTTGCAAACACAGAAAAAATGCAGTAAATGCTTTGTTTTTGACTAAATTGCTATCAAAGGCTGGTACACTTGAGTGTATTAGCCTGTTTGTTACTTTTAGGCAATACTTTAGCCCACAAGTGTAATCAATATAAGCTCACAAAAACAGGAAAATAAGGTAATAAAACAGTAATATAGGCACAAACAGTAGTCGAAAAGCTCAAAAGATCGAAAAATGCAAACTAAAAAGTTTAAAAAATACTTATGATCAAGAAAGTTGCTTTTTCTGCTCTCTGCTGGCTTAGGAACTCTGCAGGGGACCACGAGGAGCTATGCCTAGTTCTCTAATGCCAGAAAAGCCTGCCAAAGCGTGCTTTATAGCAGGGGGCTGGAAAAAAAAAGGAAATGACCCAAAATGGCCGATGAATTACTAGTTGCTGCTCCTAACCACTCCTCTGAGGACAAACAAGCAGCTCAGTACTCCCCACTCCCACTGGTGAGTAAAGAAACTACCTCTGGCCACACAAGAAAATGGAGGAACACAGAAACCAAATACAAAGCCCAGGGATCAGCAAAATCTGATCACTGGAACAACTAGCTAGGAAAGTTTAGGAAAGGAGAAATATTTTTGTTTTTTTTGTTTTTGCAAACAGACAGAAAAAATGCAGTAAATGCTTTGTTTTCGACTAAATTGCTATCAAAGGCTGGTACACTTGAGTGTATTAGCCTGTTTGTTACTTTTAAGCAATACTTTAGCCCACAAGTGCAATCAACAATATAAGCTCACAAAAACAGGAAAATAAGGTAATAAAACAGTAATATAGGCACAAACAGTAGTCGAAAAGCTCAAAAGATCGAAAAATGCAAACTAAAAAGTTTAAAAAATACTTATGATCAAGAAAGTTGCTTTTCATCTCGTCTTTTCATCAATTTTTTTGGGAAGTCCAGTTCTTTGCAACGTCACTGTTGTCCCATATTCTCCACTTTTTGATGACTGTCTTCACTGTGTTCCATGGTATATCCAATGCTGTGGAAATTTTTTGTACCCTTTTCCTGACTGATAATTTTATCAATGAGATCCCTTTTTCTACTTTGTAAGCTCGCTGCAAACCATGGCTTTAGCTGTAGCAGGCAACTGAGTAAATGCCAGGAAAATCCTACTAGGACAGCTGAACTTTACTTGGGGTTAATCAGAGTTTCTTAAACTGATGGCAGGTGTGCACCCCAACAAGACTAATTAAATCAAAAGGTGTTTCAGCAAAGTATTCGTTTAAGGGTAGGCACACTTATGCAACCAGCTTACTGTATGTTTTTTATTTTTTACCCCTAACAGATTGGTTTTTCAATTTAACTGTACAGGTTACAGATCGCATTAAAGGTGGGAAAAGTTTTGAAATTATTTATTGTGTTATCTTTTTTTTTTTATATCACAAAAACCTGGCATTTTAACAGGGGTGTGTAAACTTTTTATATTCACTGTACAATAAGCCATTCTGCAGCAGCTCACATAAATATTTCAAGACTAGAGGGATATTAAATGTTATAGCACTGGGATCTCAAACAATGTTGAGACACCAGCTTACAGAAATCTAACCTGAGCAGCATGTATGAACAAACTTTTAGGTCAATGTCAGTGACAAAAAATAATGCAAAGCTGCATGGAAATACAATGCCTGGCTAAAAGAGCATCAGCCAAGATAAGATAGTGCTTATGAATAATTCCTCTCTTTATCAAGGCATAATTATTAATATAAACAAATATTTGTTAAAAAAATTCCTCTAATAATGAAATGTCAGACAACAGATGCAAACCAGCCATAAGACTTCGCAGTGGTTTTTAGAACTGTTAGCTCAGCTGCTTGTTAGAAAAAAAAAAATAGAAAGTAAAGGTCACAGCAGCCTGAAACAAGGGTCACACACTGATGTATTTTAACAGCAGGGAATGGCTCTTCTATTAGAAGCTGCATAGAACATATATTAATCAGTACTTTTCTATTTCTATCAAAACATTCCTAAACTATATGTGTAAAGAATCCAAATAACGTAAAATTTACATGGATCCTGCAAACATCAAAGAATAAGAAAATGTATATTATTCTATTTCATACATTGTTTACAGAATGAATGACAAGAGCAGATGTTGTGCCTTACACATACATGCTGCAGATTTTTATACAGTTTCTATTAAGCTTTTGTATTACTTTGGAAGTTGCAAACTTTCATTAATTCTGAATTATTCAACAGTAACAATAATGTAAATACGAACTGCAGCTGTAACAATAATGAATAGTCTTTCTCATTATGTTAGACAATTAAGAATATATAACAGAGCAAGCTGAAGCAAGAAAAGCTTACGTCTGTACTTGTCACCAAAAAGGAAAACCTGTTGTAGTAGCAACTTTAAACATAGATTGTTATAACAGCAATTTGAAAATAGCTGCATCCGTAACTAAACTAGGACTCAGTGCATATCTAAAGAGGCAGGACTGCATCATTCAAGATTGTATAAAAAGTGCTATACTCACTAGTAAACTTGGTCAGTCAGCTAAAAGAAAAAAAAACTGTACTGACACAATTGGAGATGCCTTGCTTTGCTGATCATTTATCTTTCTTGTTCTTCTAACTACCTGTATTTCTTCATCATGGGAAGTAAATATTCTGGAAAGAAATGGCCAGGGAATTGTTATGGCTAGGCTTGTATAGGCCCCTAGGGCTGATAGCCTAGTACCAACCTATGGGTGCAGTGCTCATAGATACTTTTACAGTTTTTGGTGCCAAAATACAGGGGGAAGCAAAGCAGAAAGTACAGAAGTTGAAAGGTTGAAGTAAAAGGGAAAGGCTGACTGATAGAGGTCAGCGGGTGAAGGGAAACACAAACAAATCCTGAATGTGGATCAGTTTTCCTCCATTAGACCCATCCGCAGGAAAGGAAGGTGGAAGGAATTCCCAAGAAGAAACTTCCACAATGCCGCAACAGGGTGAGGTCTTACCTTTTTCTTTTGTAGAATGCACTAAAGCTTTGTTCTCCTATAATTAACTGTGTAATCTATAATTTATGAGGCATGCAGTTAAAGGAATTTGCACAGGAATAAGATTTTTAAATGTGGCTGGCAAGGTATCCCAGTTGTTACAACCAGAAATGAGACCTGAGAAACTGAATTTTAAAAGTAACAGTATTAAAGACATGCATAAATTGGCGTGCCTTTGTTGAAGGTTGAACATCGAGCTGGCACCTCGGCGTTCATTAAAATCTACTGCCAATCATTAGTGGACCGGAGTTCCACTGTGGCGACCCCTAACCGGGAAAAGCCAAAAGACAACAACAGTATTAGAGACAAAGATATTACACCAGAAATAAGTACTTGTAACCAGACCTAGAAATGGATATTTAAGATTTGTTAAACTATTTAAAAAAAAAAAAGTCTCAAGAGAAATCTGAAAGGGTTAGTGAAGAAATGTCTCAGGACAAATCTGACAGTTTTGTTTCATTCTCTAAAAGAATAGAGATGTTATTTTCTAAAAAGAATACCCCAGATAAGCCTAAGGCAAGGTTAATTTTATCTCCTAATTTTCCCTGATTTGAAGTTATAAACCAAGCAGATAGTGCAGGTGGTAATAATTCAGACAGGAAATCCACAATTTTTATTAGATATTATTCATGAATGGGTCGGTCAAAAGCAACAAATGTTAAAGGACCACTACGGGCAAACAATGAAAAAACATATATTTTTTATCTTGCCATGATTTACTGCACCTCCTAAAGCTGCCTGCAGCAAAATAAGTACTCATTCCTAATTTTATTTTTTTTTTACTCTTGTCTGCCCTCATGGGGGCAGACATTGTGATTCCTTTGGAAAGCTAAATCTGTCTCAATGCACAGAGGGAGAACAAATAGCCCTACCATTTGTTGTCAGACTAGACTTCCATTCACTTAGAATGGACCACCTGAAAAAAAATGCCAAGTTTGAGAGTCTGCAGCTCATGTGTCATTGACTGGTATGTGCCGAGTTTCACAAATGTTGTTCCTACTGATGCACTACACATTCTCTGAAAGAAACTTGCAAAACTGTCAAATTACCGAGATAAAAAAGACTTTTCACAAATAGCAGTTTTGCAAGTTTCAATTCCTGGCCAAGTTACTCCTCCCATCTCCCTTCCTTCAGTGGGCTACAGTCTCACATTTCCAGCTTGGGTAGATTCAACTATTTCATCAGCTTTGCATGACAATAGACATAAAAAAAAAATCACAGCCTGGTGTGCCACTAAAACTGTTCCCTTATGTGTCTCTTCACTTCTGAATAGCATTTCCCCAGGAATAAAAAAAAACACACATCAGTCCAGAGTTTGGGCCAATCTATCAATTTCTTAATGTGCACAGTAAAACATTCAGTTTATAATGCATTCTATCTGCTGACATGGTTATCTTTACATAGTTATTCTCTTATAGCATAACCTGAACTTATGGTATTCAATGCCAAGCTTTACAACAGTTCTCAATTTCTTAACAAGGACCTCCCAAGGCTCTGATGTGACCTAGTACTTTGTCAATATACTGTAAATACACAGATTAATACAAATATTTGTGCACATACGACACATACAATAATACACATATACAATCATTAAAACAAGATAAATGCAAAATAAATCATATCAATATAGTTATTTTTAGTTTATGACCCTGTTTGTCTATGGAAACTTTTCTGAATTTATGTTCAAGCAATTCTATATTTGTTGTATAATATCTTGTTTCTCAATATTCTAACCACTGTATACTGCATCAATTGTAAAACTCTGATTGTACTCCTTTTATATTTTCTATGCTCTTTGTGCAAAATAGCTATGTTTGCATAATTTATTTTTATTATTTTTTTATAATTGTTTACTATGCATCTGGAGCTTTTCTCCCCGAGCCTCTGCTGAAAACAGTCACCTGTGTCCATTTGGACTAATCGGGTAAACAAATGGAAAATAAATAAAAAATAAAATGTACTAAGAAAAATCAATATGGCAAGAAAAATCTAAAACTTAAGAAAAAAACACAGAAGGAAGGAACATGTTTCCTTGATGCTGTCATGAAAATCCCACTCACTTATTCAGATATTTGGGCAAACATATAATTAGGCACACTGATGTCCCACTCACCAGACGAAACAAGAAGGTTACTGTCAGGTGCCAGGATCCGCCACATAACCCACGCACTCTGGTCACTCCACAGCAAGTATAAATATGACTGTCATTGTCTATGTTGGTGTGAATGATCTGAGAAGTACCTCCCTGGACTACATGGAAGAGCTCTCCGATCTTGTAGTCTAGGCAGGTATGACCCTAGCCCCGAGTGGCATTCTAACATCACCCAGAATGATACCGCAGTACAAGGACAAAATGATTGACTTCAACAATTGGCTAAGCTTCTGGTGTCATTCTAAGGGGATCCAGTATCTGTCTGCCTGGGACGACATGGTCGACGGACCATAATGCTTTGCCAGAGATGGCCTGCACCTGTCACTCCTGGGATTCTGGCTAAGGCTCTTGCTGCCCCTATAGTGCCTTTTTTAGACAAGGTTCAAATGACAAATTCACCACCATAACAGGAACAGGCAAGCAAAAAACTGAGGGTAATGCTACTCAATGCTACAAGTCTAAATCTCAAAATGCACTCACTCGATGCAGTCCTTAAAATGGAGAACATCGATATCTGTGCAGTGACTGAGACCTGGTTCAAGGCTCTAGAGAGCACCCCTGCACTACCAGGCTATAACTCATACCACACTTTTCGGCCACGTAACCTGGAGCAGAACACCAAAGGCAGAGGTGTGTCCATACTCATTAAGGATATCCAAACCTCCAGGCTAGTTGCTCAGCATAATGCATCAGAGGTTATCCAAGTGCAAC
This sequence comes from Protopterus annectens, assembly GCF_019279795.1. Classification (NCBI taxonomy): domain Eukaryota; kingdom Metazoa; phylum Chordata; order Ceratodontiformes; family Protopteridae; genus Protopterus; species Protopterus annectens. The sequence continues at coordinate 730,238,293 of NC_056735.1, forward strand.
TAACTCTGGGCAAAACTACAATACAAATTGTAGCTTGCTACAGATCCTCCAACATGCCCCAGGATTACCACTCCTCTTTACTTGATATACTGGAAAATATTAGGGTTCAGTCAAACACCCTAATAATGGGCGATTTCAACTACCCCACCATTAACTGGGAAAAGTACTCATGTACCAACTCCTTCGCTTAACGCTTTCTGGAATTCATAAATTCCAGTGCCCTGGATCAACTTATCCACACCCCCACCAAGGGCAACAATATCCTAGACAGAGTCATTACCAACATGAGTGACCAGTGTTCCACATCTGAAGTCAACTCCTCGTTGGTCAGATCTGACCATAAGCTAATCACCCTAGATATCCACATCCCACCCTCACCCCTCATGAAGGAAACCACAGTAAAAAAATTCTCCAATGCCAACTTCATGCTTAAGACAGAAGTGGCAAACTTCATGACACCCATGGGGATGGACAGTACAGTTATGACTGCTGAATCCTATACAAATGCACTCTACAACCACTTAAAGGAGGGCATGGATCGTGCTATCCCAAACACAACCAAGAAGCTATCCTCCAAAAAAAGGAAGCCAATCTGGTGGTCCCCTGCCATAAACAAACTGTACAACAGAAGGAAAAAACTGTTGCAAAAGAGAGTAAACTCCCATGAGTGGTGGAGCAATCTGGTCAACCTCAGTAAGAAGCTGAGATCCTTTATAAGAGCCTCCAAAGCTAGCCACGAAAACAAAATCGCCACTGATTCTAAGGACAACCACAAAGCATTCTATAAGCTATGTCAAGAATCTCAATGGCAACACCCAGATCTGCTCTGAGTTACAGCACAATGGCATGAAAATTACAGAACCAACTGGTATTGCCAACATCCTGGCAGATAGGTTTAATGCTAACTTTACCACCCTCTAAAGGGCCCGTATCTGTATGGGAAGAATGCAGAGTCCCTGTAATCACAACTACACAGGTAAAAGCTGCAATCTCTAAAGCCAAAAACACAGCATCAATGGGACTGGACAACATTCCAGGCTGCGTTTTACACGAACTTCAGAACGAACTGGCTCCCCACCTAAGCACCATGTTCAATCACAGCCTCACATCAGGCTTTGTGCCCACTGAATGGCACACAGCAACAGTTATCCCACTTCACAAAGGGGGGGGCCAACATTGATCCTGGGAACTATCGCCCTATTAGCCTGATGAGCCTGGTCTGCAAGGCCATGGAACTCAAACAAATACATTGGTAACCTCCAAACTCTGGACCCCACCCAGTTCAGGTTTGTTAAAGGCAGATCATGCCTCCTGAACCTAATCGATTTTTTTGAGGCAGTCACCAAAGCCGTAGATGAGGGTAAGGTGGTTCACACAGCCTATCTTGACCTTGCCAAGGCTTTTGACACCATCCCCCATTCTGGAATTCTAGCTAAACTCACTAAACTAGGTATAAAGCCCTACATCACAAGATGGGTTGCCAACTGGCTCACTGACAGAACCCACACTGTAAAAGTTGCTGACTTCAAACCAGTGACAAGTGGAGTACCACAAGGTTCAGTCCTGGGACCTCTCCTGTTTGGTATCTACTTCTCTGAAGTACAGGCTAACACAGAAGGCCTCTAGCTAACGAAGTACACAGATGACTACAAACTAGGAGCCATAGTCGAGTCCCCAAATGATGTGGACATCACTGAGACAGATGCCTGGTGTCAGAGCCATGGCCTCAAGCTCAATGCCAAAAAGTGCATTGTCATCCCCTTTGGTAAAAACTCTGTACCCATGAACTACCACATAGGCAGCAGTCTACTTAACACAGAATGTGTGATGAGACCTTGGGACCCAGGTGGACAGTAGTCTCCTTTGATAATCAGATCGCCACAGTAGTTAGGAAGCCCTTCTACATGGCAAACCATCACAAAAGGGTTCTCATCCAGGAAAAAAAAAAAAGAGGTCATTGACCCCCTCTACTTGACATTCATTAGACCCATTATAGAGTACAAAGCCCTTTTGGAATGTACCTCACAAGACATCTGCAGCAGATGGAAAGGCCACAGAAGTACCGCGCAAAGAGAATTACTGGTCTCAAACAGATGCCCTACACTGACCATCTCAAAAAACTCCAGCTTTACTCAGTAGCATAACGCCTACTCAGAGGTGATTTCTGCCTAACATATAACACTGTCAAACCCAGAGCTGTTGGACATGCTACACCTAAAAAAATCCCAGTGCCTCCGTGATACATGCTCTAGGGACCTAAGCCTTGTTACCACAATAAACAGGACATGCTGGAAGGATAGATTCCTGTCCCAGAGACTTCCCATACTCTGGAACAAGCTACCCATCTATGTCAAGTAAATTTAGTCATTAGCAGTCTTCAAGAAAAATCTTTGAGTGGATGGGAAATAGGAAATATGCCCCGGGAATCACTTCTGTGGCTCTGCTCTACAGTGGCACAGGAAAATAACTTTCTTGGGTGGCATAAGCCAGGGATCCTTGTTGGCTAGGCTTACTTAGGCCCTTGGGCTGATAGCCTAGTACCTACCTATGAACCTATTATTAGACTAAATACAATATTATGTAGCATTAAAATGCGATGACATAAGGGCGACAGTTTATTATTTACTCAAAGCAAATGTCAGAGTGGAAAAGTTCAAAGGGGATAAAGAGGAGGGGAAGAGAAGAAAAAGTATTTGTTAGAAGTAATAATTAAGTAACATTACAAGTAAGAGAAATGAAACCAAGGAAAAGAAGAAATAACATGGACAATAAGATTTACACCTGTAGACTGTCAAGTGGATTGGTAGCAGGTGTCATAAAACTGGGTTTGGAGAAATGTTTGGTGACTTTGAACAAACAGATTTGTCCACATTAACCGTATATCATTGTGTGTGTGTGTGTGGGTGTGTGTGTGGTACAAAAGAACTATAAAGCAAATCTGCACTGATACCGGTGTGCTGCCCTGCTGAGGGGGACACTTGTGCAAGTGCAATGGACTGGCTCCAGCAGGAAGGGATGGCCGCATACCTCTCATCATAGAACAAGAAATCTGGACAAGGCCATAAATAATAGGGGTCAAAGGCCCATAAATTGGAAAAAATTATAAATATTGCACTTACAGACTTAGAAAGTTGATAAACAGGTTTTGCATTAGAGTGAATTTTCTTAAGGATATGAAGTCTGTAAATCAAATGCCTGTCAATTTTCTGACTTCAGTGTTCAATGATTTGCCAGTGATTTGACAGAAAACTGCAATTTTATGAAAAACAGACAAAAAATCTGGACTTTCTGCAAAAATCTGTACTGTTCAGAGATATGGATGGGAGTCTTGAACCAACACCCATCAATCATTTTCATTTGTGTGCCAAAGCCATTACAGCAGTGTTGTGCAGAGAGGTGATTAAAGCCTTAAATTTGACTGGTATGTTTATTTTCTTTTACATTTGTTGACTGGGAGAGTCCAACTGGATTACAAGCCCATTTTCAGTGGAGGCCTGTGGAGAAAATCTCCAAGAGAACATTTTTTTTTTTACAAAACATAGTTTTAAGGACAGACTTTTGACATACAATTTCCATAGAAGAGACTTTGACATACATATTAACTAACAGGATACATTCACTCTCATCAATACAATACATTTTAAAAGACATTCCTAAGTTTAGGATTCCTGTGATAGATTTACTATCAGAGTAAAAGCAGAGAGATGTAGAATAAGGCTCTGAGAGAGCAGATGATGCTCGCTATAGTTGAGAAGGATAACAAATTGATTCACTTATGTCTTTGCCTGGTTTTAGTTGAGAAGGATACCAAATTGATTTACAATATCTCTTCTCCTGGTTTTAGTTGCTTATGGAGAGCTCAACATTGTTGGGGTAGTTTTCCCCAACTCCTGGAGAGATGGGATGAGCAGTAGATTAACAGTCCTAAGTGGGTACAGTACTATAATTGGTTGGCTTAGCAGAGTTACTTAAGTTAGGTGAAGTGTTCTAAAGAGACATTAGCCAGGGGGGATACAGCAGCACAGTTGATTATTCAAAAAGTGAGTTTTAACAAGTTTCTTGAACTGTGATGGGGATTTGTTGTCAGTCATGTGGGCAGGAAGGGAGTTCCAGGTTTTTGCTATACAGTGGCTGTAGACAGACCTACCAGCTTCATTGTTATTTGGTTACTTTGAGGAGGTTTTGTGTGCTAGACCTCAAGGGCCTGGCGGTTGTATAGGGTTGCAAAAGATTTTGTAGAGCTGGGGTGTTTTCAGAGTTATGTATTACTTTGTGGGCTAGTGATAGTTGATTGAGTTGAAGTAGTAATGGTAGTTCTAGCCAATTGAGTTTTTTTAGGCATTTGCAGTGATGTGTTCAGATGGGAGAGGTTGTAGCGAATTTGGCTATCTTATTACAACAACTATCAGGTTTGTTTAGGTCAGATTTGTGGAGATTTGTAAGCACGGGGGAGGCATAAAGTAGGGTGGATAGTAGGTGAGTCCTCGCTATTGTAGTTTTGGAGTGGTCAGTGAGGAATTTTTTATTGCGATACAGTAGACCAAGTTTTGTATGTACTTTTTTATGGTTATAGAAATATGTAGGTAAAATCTAAGATGATTATCTATTTCAACCCCTAACAGTTTGGTATGATTTGTGGGGGGTGATTGCGGTCTTGTTAAAGGAGGAGATGAAGAAAGAATCTGTGGGAGCAAAAGAGTACTAGCTTTGTCTTACTTGGGTTCAGAATTAGCCTTTGGTTTGTAATCCAAGTTTCTTCTAGGGAAAAGCATTCTTGAGTTTAGGGAGTGAAGGATGTCCATTGATTTGGCTGCACATATTATGGTGGTATCATCTGCATATTGCACTATTGAGGCTTTAGGAATACTGTTTGGGAGCTGATTGGTGAAGAGGGAAAAAGAAGTGGCCCCAGGATGGAGCCTTTGGGTACTCCTAGGGAGACTGGTAGGGAGGGCAAGAGTTGTTTTTTCCACATAACAGCTTGTTTCCTTCCCTCTCGGTAGTTTTTGAACCTGGAGATGGCAGGGGTGGTAAGGTTTAGAGTTGCTAGTGAAAGAAGGAGTTTATTGTGGTTAACCATATTGAATGCTTTGGACAAGTCAAGGAAGGTGGCAGATACAAGGAGTCCATTGTTTCTGTGAGTATTGACAACGTTGGTGAATTCTGTTAGTGAGGTGGAGGTGCTATGAAAGGGTCTAAAGCCATGATGTTGTGTAGCTTTTATATTATTTTCTAGGAGATATTTCATTAGTTGCTTGTGTATTACCCTTTCTAAAATTGTAGATAAAGGGGGTAGTATGGCTCTAGGGCTGTAGTTACTGAGTTCCAAGGAGGTTCCCCCTTTATGTAGAGGGATGATATGTGATATTTTCCACAGCTTGGGTACTATACACTCGGAGATGGGCCTGTTAATTAGGATGGATTCAGGATATGATATGGCTTCTGCAGTCAGGTGGAGGTATTCAGCGGGTAATTTACCTGCAGCTAGCGATGTTGGTTTAAGCTTGCATAGTAGTTTTTCAATGGATTTGGTTGGTTCTGGGTGGAAGCTGAACTTGAGCCAATTGTTAGGGGTGCGGGGTAGATTTGCAGGTATGGGGATGTTGTCATAGGGTTGGTTGTTTGTTTGCAAGGGTCTGGATGTATTCCGTAAAGTATTTATTAAATTGTGTGGGGATGTCTTCTTGGTTATCATCTATTTTTGGGGTTGGGGTAGTTGTTTTACCTGGTTGTAGAATACAGTTAATTGCTGCCCAGAATTTTTGTGGGTTGTTCCTGTGCTTATCCTGTAACATTTGGTAGCAAGATGTTTTGTCTGTTTTGGTGAGTTTTTTGGCTTTGTTATGTAGTTCAACATATATTTGTTTAATTGGGCTTTACTGTTTAGGTAGTTGGTCCAGGCCTTGTTTCTTTTTTTGAGGAGGAATTGTGTCTGGGGCTAACCAGGAGGCATATTTAGTTTTAATTCTTGATGTTCTGGAGGGGGCGTGATGATTAAGGGTGTTTAAGAAAGTAGTATTGAATTATAGTACAGCTTCTTCAAGAGGTAGGTTTTTTAGTGGGGTCCAGTTGCACATTTTTAGGTCATTTATAAAGTTGAAGCAGTTAAAGTGTCTTTTTGTTTCTAATTAGGCGTGTAGATATTTGGGTCAGTTGTGGTGATTTTGATCTGAGTAAGAATGTGGCTTGGTAACTACTAGGTGTCTGGTAGACACCCTGCTAGGGATATCAGTGATGGGTGGGATACGAGTATCCAATCTAGAGTGGATTGATGTTTGGTTCTCTTGTCTGTTCTTGTTGGGGGAAGTGATGAGTTGGGTTAGGCCATGTAGGTTAATATGGGAGAGCGGCTTATGACTGGAACAGTTTTGCCAGTCAGTATTAAGGTCTCCTAATACTATGCTTTCCAGGGAGAGGGAGTTAGATATCCATTCTAGGAGTTTTTCTGTAATGGGGATATTGTTGCCTGGAGGGATGTAGCACCCTATGATGTTGATGTGTTTATCATCAAGTTTTAGTTTTGTTAGAATGAGTTCAACTTTGAGGTCTAGGGTTATGTCTACTTTCTCAAGGATGATGTGAGATTTATACACTATAGCAACACCCCCCCCCCTTTTTTTACCTACTCTATCACTACGAATTATATTGTAACCTGGTGGAGTGATTTCATTGTGGTGGTTGCCTGGTTTAAGCCAAGTCTCTGTTAGTATGACTATCTCAGGTTGATAAAAGGAGAGTAGTGCATGAAGGTCGTGGACTTTGTTTAGTATACTTAAAATTTAAATTTAAAATGAGGAGCGTGGATTTGTCTCGGTGGAGTAGGGTATCATTCAGGTTGGGGGTTGGGGCTCCTAGATTTTCTGGGCCTGGGTTTGGGTGTATATCACCGCAGCTAATGAGTTAGGTTCTGAGGTAAAAACAGAGTTTGAGTAGTTTGTTTAGGGTCTTACAGTTCTTTACAGTTGTTTGCGACTGATGTGATGGCTGTGATCTGTGTGCATAGTGGTGAATAAAGAAGGGTTGATAGTGATGTGGGACTAGTTGAGTAAAAGGGTGTGTTGCAATAATGTCAGTGGAAGTAGTATTTCTTGGTATATGGATAAAATTAAGTTGTTTTTGGTGGTTGGTGATAGAAGTTAGCAGTGGGAGTGTGGATACACCTAGGAGCAATTGTAAGAGGTATATGTATGTGGGTTTGGGTAGTTTGGGCATGGTATGGTTGGGTTTGGTCATGAGTGAGAGATCTGCTTGGGATGGGGTGGGTGTGGTGGATGATGCGAGGTGTTTGTGATTGTAAGGTAGTTAGATGGAAGACTGCTTTACAGGATGTGGAAGAGAATGGAAATGGGTACAGGGGTGGGGCAGATTCAGTGATTGGTGGTTAGCATGATTGGAGTGGCTAAGTTCAGTTGAAATGTAGCACTAGTGGGGGCGGGTGGAAATAGGAAGCAGGGAGGGGAGCGGAGTGAGCCTGAGCGCAGCGGGGCTAACACTAATTCCAATTATATCAATGGACTTACTTGTTTATTTTCTTTGTACACCAAATGTATTGTTCCACTTGTTTCTGTTTACACCAAATTTGTCTGTTTGGCTGTATTGCACTAGTTTAATGTGCTTATACTGATGCAGTCACACTGAAAAAGGTCTGGGGAAGCTTCCTCACCACAAGCAGCCCAAAAGATAACTTTCAAAAGGGCGCCACTCAAGGAGACCCACTAATATAGACTAGTTAATGTGCATGGTGGAGGAGAGAGTTAAGAGGAGGCAGATACAAAATGGGGGAAGGTATAACCAGAAAAAGCAGGTAGAGATCTGGCCTGCCCCCTCACAGAAGACTGCAAAGAAAAGTAATCAGCATAAGAAGTGGAAGCCTTGGAGCTGTAATGTAAGTGTAAGCAAGGAAGAGGTCGAAGCAGGAAATTAGGAGTGTAAGCAGTTAGTTGCAGAAGCACTACTTTAAGGCCTTGGTGTGCAAGTAATACAAAGGAAGGTAGATCTATCTGGGGACAAAATACACCAAGTAAATGGTACTTGCCTTACTCTACAAGTATTCAGTGTGGAGGCAGATCTATATAGGACAAGATACAGCAAGTATATTGTTAAGTTATGCTACCCAGTGGCAATATTCAAAGCTATAGTTGCCGGGGGGGGGGGGCTTGCGGGTGTGCATGCCGGCCAAAACAATGTTTAAAAAAATAACTAATAAAAGTAACAAATGTGATGTAAAAGGAAATGTAAATAACCAGTCACAATGTTTAAAACATAACTGTTAAGGACCACATCTGCTAATAAGAACTGTAAATATCCAGTCACCTATGCAGACTTGTCTGGTAGGTATCCTTATTAAAAAGTGTTATTCTTGGCTTGCAATAACTGTAGGGAGAAACCAGACTGTAGCAGTGATTTTATCTGGCAATGTTGCAGTTGCTGGGGGGGGGGGGATCCTAAGCTGCGATGATGCGCTATGCAGACTTGTCTGGTAGGTATCTTTATTAAAAAGTGTTATTCTTGGCTTGCAATAACTGTAGGGAGAAACTGGACCATAGCAGTGGTTTTATCTGGCAATGTTGCAGTTGTTGGGGGGGCGAGCTGCGATGATGCAGGTAGACCAAGTGTGCTATGCAGACTTGACTGGTAAGTATCCTTATTAAAAAGTGTTATTCTTGGCTTGCAATAATGGTAGGGAGAAACCGGACCATAGCAGTGGTTTTATCTGGCAATGTTGCAGTTGCTGGGGGGGGGGGGACCCGAGCTGCGATGATGCAGGTAGACCAAGTGCGCTATGCAGACTTGTCTGGTAGGTATCCTTATTAAAAAGCGTTATTCTTGGCTTGCAATAACTGAAGGGAGAAACCGTAGCAGTTGGGCGGGAGTGGGTTGCTGTGTTTGTGGAAGGTGGAGGTGTGCCTTTGTAAGTGTGGTGCGAATGTTATGCATTATGAAATGGAGAGATTAAGAGTAAAATTTTGCTCAGTGAAGTCCCTAGCAATTTCATCACTGCTTGATTCAGATATATACATTCCCTTATGTTTGTCAGTACTATGTTTGAGTGCATTGTCTTGGAGTGTGGTATCACTGCTACAGCTGCTGGTACTCTTTCAATACAAGTGTATGCTTCTCCAGGAGTCTGTTGCTGAGAGGATGAGAAACACACTACAAGTATACAACTAAGACAGACTACATAAAGCAATAGTAAGAAAGTATTGTGTCACATCAGAGGCTTGGGAGGTCATTGTTAAGAAATTGAGAACTGTTGTAAAATTTATCATTAAATACCATAAATTCAGGTTATACTATAAGAGAATAACTATGCAAAGATAACCATGTCAGCAGCCAAAATGCATTACAAGTTGAATATTTTACTGTGCACATTTTAAGAAATGGATAGACTAGCCTAAACTCTGGACTGATGAGTTTGCTTTTTTTTTTTTTTTTAATTCTTGGGAAATGCTATTCAGAAGTGAAGAGACATACAAGTGAACAGTTTTGGTGGCACACCAGGCTATTTTTTATGTCTATTGTCATGCAAAGCTGACTAAATAGTTGAATCTAGCAAAGCTGGAAATGTGAGACTGTAGCCCACTGAGGGAGGGGAGATGGGAGGAGTAACCTGGCCAGGAACTGAAACTTGCAAAACTGCTCCTTGTGAAAAGTTTTTTTTATCTCAATAATTTGTTGACACTTTTGCAAGTTTCTTTCAGTGAATGTGTAGTACATCAGTAGGAACAACATTTGTAAAACTCAGTGCATACCAGTCAATGACACGAGCTGCAGACTCTCAAACTTGGCAGTTCTTTTTCAGGAGTTCCATTCTAAGTGAATGGAAGTCTAGTCTGACAACAAATGGTAGGGTTATTTGTCCTCACAGTCTGCATTATGGGATAGATTTAGCTTTCCAAAGGAATCACCATGTCTGCCCCCATGAGGGCAGACAAGAGTAAAAACAAAATAAAATTAGGAATGAGTACTTATTTTGCTGAAGGCAGCTTTGGGAGGTGTATTAAATCATGGCAAGATAAAAAATATATCATCATTTGCCCGTAGTGGTCCTTTAAGGGAAAAAAGAGCTACCTGAATGATAGAAAAAAAATAAGTCCTATTTATAAACTGCCTTCTTTGATTTATGAATTTACAGAGTAGGGAAGATGAAATAAAAATAAGAAAGATTTTGTTAAGAAAACATTCATTCCAGTTCTCTTACAACAGTTATTTGTGTACATTAGAACAGAGGAATATAGAAGCTTTGTCAAAAAAAAATGTTCCTACTTACAGGAAAGCATACAATAATTAGACGGATAAGAGACAGAAGAACTAAAAGCTTTACATAATGAAATTAAAGAAAAAAAAAACACCAAGGCCACATCCTCAGATTTGGGTAGGAAACCACTCAGATACGTATTTAATAGATACAAGAAGCGCAGTTAGCATTACTACAATAACATTCCCAGGAACAAGAACTATAAACATGCAAGGGTTGGGAGGAAACATCTCTCAAGTTCAAGTATGTCTCCCTGTAGAAACAAAGATAGGGGAATATTCTTCCAGCATGCATGGATATCAGGTCCTCATCAAAAAATCATCATTGGAAATGACATCTTAAAACAAAGAGGTTACACTATAGATTTGTGTAACAGAGAATTAAGGGACCACTAAATGAAGTATTAGTCATCTATGAAGCATTATGCAAATACATTGTCAGAGATCCAGGACAGTATCATTTAATTGAATTATTAAAAACAGCAAAGTAGGAGTTGGCTCAGCTAATCTATTGCTATCAGAATATTTTTGTCAAACATAGAAATGATTGTAGACAAGTCCCTGACTTTATTCTTAAGTAAGAGGCAGTCCCAAGAAACCTATAAAACAATACCCAGTAAAGAAAGAGGCAAAACAGGTAATATTAAATACTGCAAAAACTTTAGAAGCTCAAGGGGTAGTGACTGGTTGGTACAGAAGACAGATGGAAGTTATCATCTTACTATTGATTACAGATAACTTAATAAGGTGATACCTCATTCTTTGTCAATAGTAGAAAGCATGCCTGATCTTATTGCTCAGATTCAGGAAAAAAATGAAAATGTTCTCCACATTAAATGTGATTAATGGTTTCTGGAGTATTACTTTTGGATAAAGACTCAAAATGGAAATTTGCTTTTACTGTAGGTCAACAATATACTTGGACAAGAATGCCTCAGGGTTTTCATAATGCTCCAACAGTTTTTCATGTAATGCAGAAAATACTAAAACCACTAGAATGTAGAATGCCTATTATTCAATAAAATAGAGGACATACTTGTAGGAATAAAAATTGAAAAGCAGCACTTAAATGCACTAGCAGAAATTTTCCAAGCAATACAAGCAGAATTAAAACTGAACCCCAAAAAGTTTATGAAAGATTCTGTTACCTTTTTGGGTGTCATGGTATCAGCAGGACAAAGCAGCATTAGTGAAGACAAAAAGCAACTGATCAGACAGTTACCATTTCCAGTTACTGTCACAGGGTTAAGGCAAGCCCTAGGAATCTTTGGATTCTCAAGGGAATGGATGCCAGATTATACAGGAAAAACAAAACCCTTGACTGATATGCTCAAAGGAAACAAAAAGGGATATAAACCTCTCAATTGGAATGATGGGTCGCTAGCAGCTTTCTCTAAGGTCAAGGAAGAACTCATTCATACACCTGCTTTGAGTGTCCCAGAAAGAGATAGAGAGTTCATCATACAGTTTGGACACAATGGTCTAACTATGATGGCCATAGTGTTGCAAAACAGAGGATCTCGGTATCAGGTTTTGAGTTGTTATTCCCGAGCTATGAGTCCAGTTGAGAAAGGTATAAGAGAATGTGAGAAGCAAGCCATCATAGCAGAATGGTGTACTGAAGTAACATGTCATATGATTCAGGGCTCTCCAATTGTGCTACAGACCAAACATACTCCAGTGAAATACATGTTAGAAGGAAATCCAAAGGTCATGAGTAATGCATGACTTGGTAGAATCACTGCAAATCAGAAAAGGATGAATCAGAGTAGAAATCCCTTGGATTATGTTTTTACCAGAACTGTTTAATTACTAAGGGGAATCTCATGAATGTCCTGACTTGGAAAATGAGGAGAAACACTACTGAAGGAGCAAAAGAATTGTACATAGATGGATCCAGATTCTGACGCTCTGAAAGAGGGTGGTTTGTGACAGAATGGGTAATATACAATGCAGAGACCAAAGAACACGGGAAAGGTGGTCTCCAGGGGAATGCTCAGCACAAAGAGCTGAACTAGAAGCAGTTAAACGAGCCTTGTTATTGCCCAGACCTGTAAACATTTATACAGACAGTGAATATGTAGTCCGAGTCTTAACATCATCTCTTCCCATTTGGGCAAGGAGAGGTTTGATTACAACTCATGGTAAACCAATCAGTCATCAGGAAGTGTTAACAAAAATTTGGAGTTTGATAGAAAATGACGATCCTTCTACAGTGAGTATACATAAGGTCAAAGCTCACACCAAAAATGAGGTGCACAGTCAGGCTAATAAAATAGATCAGGTAGCAAAAGAAGGGGCCCTTGACTCCAAAGAAATTTATCCAATACAAAATGTTCTTCAGTACTGGGCATGGGAAGTAACTAACATGGAAAAAAAACAAAGAAGGGAAATGGTACAAAATATTTTGAATAAAGTGCCAAATACAAACATACTTGCCTCTAAATCCTTTACCTTTACATTTGTACAGCTTACCTTTGTAAAGATCAGTGTACAGAGTATGAACATAGACTGGAAAGTGAGACAGGCAAAATCACCCAAATCCAATGTAATGGGATCATCATAACACCTACTGTATGTGGATTAACAGTGATAGGAACAAATGAAATGAAGCTGTTATAGGGTCCTCAATTTAAACAAGGTGCTCATATGACCTTAAATGCAAAAGCAAACAAAGATAATCAATAGTTAGGAAGCTTAGTAAAAATTCTAAGAGGATAGCCAACCATCATTAAGAAAGAGAAAATAGAAGAATTTTAAATAAGACAAGAAAGTGAATGAAAATGGGTTAGATTTCCAGAACCTTGGTCAGTACCAGGAGAATTCAAAAAAGTCCTTTAGAGTACAAACAATTGAGCCTGAAAAGGGAAAAATGTTAACTTATTATCATAACTTCCTAGGTCATCCAGGAAGGGAAAGACTACAACAAATTGTTAGTTCTAGATTTAAATGGGAAGAAATGACAACAGACATGCAAAATCATATAGATACATGTGTCACATGTGCCATGCACAATGTGGGAAAACGAAATAGAGAACAATATAGACTCCCACAAGCATTGGGACCCTGGGAAAGGGTACAGATGGATTTTGTAGGACCTCTTCCAACAGCACCAGGAGGATTTACTTTCTTACTTTGATAGATAAATATATTGGATAGGTGGAAGCTCATCCAACAAAAAAGGAAGATGCAAACTCAGTAGTTAGAATAATAAGTGAAAGGATCATTCCAACATGGGGAGTGCCCAGAAAAATACATAGCGCTCAAGGGACTCACTTTACTGGAAAAGTGACAAGACAAAAGTGCAAAACTTGGGGAATCAAGCAAAGGTTTCATACTCCTTACCATCCCCAGAGTTCTGGAAAAGTCGAAAGAGCTAACAGAACTCTGAAGGAAGGATTAAAGAAAATGATTTCTGAGTATGGGAATCAATGGGTAAAACATTTACCCAACATTTTGATTAAGATGTGAAATTCTCCTCAAGGATATGGGTTAACTCCACACGAACTAATGATGGGTCGACCTATGAATACAAGCAGGAGAAATTCCTTATGGGATACCGTTAGAAGAAACAAAATTGTGGGACCAGCTCCAAGACCAAATCAGTTGGGCAAAGGGGAAAGTCTGGGAAGCTGGGCAAGCTCATAATCTAGAACTTTGTAAACAAAATGAGATTTAGGAATTGAGGGAGGTACAACTGGAACAAGGAGATCTTGTAATGGTCCGCCAGTTTGGAAACACAAGTAAATGGGATTCAAAATAGATAGGACCCTACAATGTTACCAAAGTGGGGTTAGTGGCTGTACAAGTCCAGCTATATAAAAAGCAGCCACCAAAAAATGGTTGGATTCATAAAGATCATGTTAAAAGATTAAAATAGAGGGGAGAAAACTGAATGGTTATGAATGTAATAATTGATATAAAAGGGACATAGTATTAGATACAACTTACAACTAATAAGAACACAATTCTTTTCTCTTTCAGTAAATATCGCACCATGAAAATCCTGATATTAATAGTGATCCTTATGAATTTTTACTCCTCAATACAAGGAAAGGTGGGACTTAATTACCTTTACCAAATCACTGCAAATATACTCAGAAACTGAATGCTAAACAATGTTGGATCTGTGCTGAGATACCACAAGATGCAAACTGGAATTCCATTACTATCTACTCCATTTACCCTTCTGGACATATTAAACCTCACAAAAATCAAGACTGGTTCCAAGAAATAACTCTGTCCCAAAGACACACCCTTTCTTGAGGCTTGTCTATACAAATGTAACTGCTGATGTTTGTTTACGAGCAGAATTAATCAACCATTTCTTGGGAAGAGGTCTTGTAGCATTATTTATGCTACCCAAAATGCCAGTGAACAATGTTTTGAGCATTTTAGTAATGAAACTTGCTGTACATTTAAAAAAGCTAGAACTAAACAAGGAGTTACAACATGGATGGTTCCAGTTTGAGCAGGCATATATTACATATGTGGTAATAAAGCCTACAGATGGCTTCCTGAGAAATGGACTGGACTGTGTTATTTGGGACATGTAATTCCATCCATTAGACATGCTACATTTCCTGATTCTAATATTAGAAATGTTAGATTAAAGAGACACATTAACATAGAAAAAAATGGATGTAGGATAGGATGTCCTTGCAGGAGCAGCAATTTTTCCATTCTATGGAGCAGGGAAAGCTATTTGGGAAATTAGAAAATTGGCAGGATTATTAGAGGAATTAAGCAATGCTACATTTGAAGCAATAGAAATTGTTACTTTATTAATGACTGCCATGAGAACTATAGCTTTACAAAACTGCATGGCATTAGATTTTGTTCTTGCTAGTAAAGGCGGTACTTGTGCATTAATAGAAGAATGTTGTACTTATATTCCTGATAATGAACCTGAAATCAGGAGTCACCTCAAGCTAATTGAGGAAGATGCTCAAAAAGCATAAATAGAAAAAGAAATGTGGTTCTCTTGGCGGAGTGGTTCTATCAGTAGCTGGGGAGGAAAACTAATACAGCTTATACTGATCATAGTTGGCATTTTAGGATGTATAAGCCTAGTAATTGTTGCCATCAAGTGTGGAATTGAATGTGTAAGACAGCAAGTAGTACAGGTTTTGACAGTGGACCAAATGCATCAGGTCCAAGACATCGTACAATTTATGAAGTACTCTGAACCAATGAAGCTTGATAATATTCACTGAACAAAATCAACAAACATGAGTTCACGTGTCTGTTCAGAGAGAACTCTTAAAGCATCAGGATCTCAAGCAATGTTGAGACACCAGCTTACAGAAATCTTCCCTGAACAGCATGTGTGAACAATCTTTTATGTGAATGACAGACAGTGACAAAATAATGCAAAGCTACATGGAAATACAATGCCTGGCTTAAACCGCATCAGCCAAGATAAAGTAGTGCTTATGAATAATTACTCTCTATCAAGGCATAATTGTTAATATAAGCAATTATTTATGTTAAAGATAATTCCTCTAATAATGAAATGTCAGATAACAGATGCAATCCAGCCATAAGACTTCATAGTGCTTTTTAGAATTGTTAGCTCAGCTACTTGTTAGGAAAAAAAATAGAATGGAAAGGTCACAGCAGCCTGAAACAAGGGTTACACACTGATGTATTTTAACAGCAGGGAATGGCTCTTCTATTAGAAGTTGTATAAAACATGTATTAATCAGTACTTTTCTATCAAAACATTCCTAAACTATATGTGTAAAGAATGCAAATGTAAAACACATGCACTTTAAAATGTACATATATGCTGCAAACATCAAAGAATAGGAAAATGTATATTATTCTATTTCATATGTTATCTATAGAATGAATGGCAGAAGATGTGCCTTACACATACATGCTGCAGATTTTTATATGCAGTTTCTATTAAGATTTTGCATTACTTTGTAAGTTGCAAACTTTCATTACTTCTGAATTATTCAACAGTAGTAATACAAATATGAACTGCAGCTGTAACAATAATGAATGGTCTATCATTATGTTAGACAATTAAGACTATATAACAGAGCAAGCGGAAGCAAGAAAAACTTTTCTGTACTTGTCACCAAAAAAGGAAAACCTGTTGTAGTAGCAACTTTTAAAATAGTCTGTTATAACAGCAATTTGAAAATAGCTGCATCCATGGCTAAACTAGGACACAGTGCATGTCTAAAGAGGCAGGACTGCATCTTTCAAGACTGTATAAAAAGTGCTATACTCACTAGTAAACAGTCAGTTACAAGAAAATAAACTGTACTGACAACTGGAGATACCTTGCTTTGCTGATCATTTACCTTTCTTGTTCTTTTAACTGCCTGTATTTCTTCCTCATGGGTGCAGTGCTCGTAGATACTTTCACATTAAACTTTAGGAAACCACATCCATTTATAAACTTAAGATTTTTTATTAGTAGGTTTTCTGGCCTCCTTGAACATCTGCTGCACATACTCGTGAAAACTGCCTGGACAGAGTCAATACTAAATTCATCCAGGCTGTCAACTGAAGCTTCTCTAAAATCGAGGTGCACCAGTCACCCCAAGAGTGTGTTAGCAGATCCAGAATGTGAGGAAATTTGTGATAACTGCCCTTGGCCAATATCATTAAAAAGAAAAAAAGAAATTATCTAGGCCACAATAATCTTTGACATTTCTCTTTGAACTTTGAGAAGTACCTTCTAAATCGGTGGAAATGCATACAGAAACATTCCTGTCCAAGGGAACAGTAATGCATCTGTCCTCCAAGCATGGCTACAAGAATGTCTAGAACAGAATTTCTACAGTTGTCTGTTTTGAAAGGAGACAAACTGATCTACTTCAGGTGCTCCCCACATCTGGACTAGATCCTGAACACCATGCCTTGAGCTTCCACTCATGTGGGTCTTCCCATTATCTGCTTAGTCTGTCTGCAACAGTGTTCTACTCCGACAGGATGTATGAAGCATGAAAAGTCACAGAACACAGAGAAGCCAGCTCTCAGGGCCATCATTTCCAACTGCTCAGAGGGTAAGACCTGTATCTCTCCTTGTTTGTTGCGATGCATCACTGGGGTATTGTCCATATTCACCAGGAGAGGACCCAGAGTCCATAGGTGATTAAAAAAAAAAAAAAAAAACACCACTGAAGGTATAAATCACCACTAACATCGCCTTGATACTGATGTGCCTGATATGCATCCTTGGGCTCCCAAGTGGTTTGCACTTGATTCCCCACTGACCACTCCCAAACTGAAGTTAAATTAATCTCTCTGGACAGACTGTACAGGCATCACAGGGGAGAATGGAACACATGGATTGATATACAACTGTTCTCTTCAACAATGCAACTCTTGTTTAATGAAAGGAAGCACTGGTAACTGGGTTTCCAGGGAATGAATGTGCTAGGTCCAACAATTTCAGACATGTTATTACATTTTTCTCATGTGAAGATAAGCCAGTGGTATAAGAGCGTGGACCCTATCACTCCAAGAATTTTCAGGAATTCTCAGGCTAAGACAACATTCCTCTTGGAGAATTCTAGAAACGCTGTCTGTAAGACACAATCCTGTCTTTGGGCAGAAAGGCTATTCTTTATCTGAAGTCTATTAGACACTCTAGAAAGAAGTCTTTGCAAGGGGTCAGTCAAAAATTCAGGAAGTTCGACCTGAACCCCAGAAGACAGAGTATGGTTAAAACCTTCTCAGACAACTCCAAACACCTGGATACAGACTCTGTATAAATCAGCAAGTCATCCAAGTAAGAAAACAATAATTCTGTTTTCTCTACCTCATATCTACTGAAAGGTAAGAGAAAGCAGTCCGACAATAGGCCACTACCAGGGCAAGGCTTTTTATAAACACTCTAGTAGCAGTGGATAGCTCAAAGGGCAAACAGAGACCCAGAGACAATAAATCTGAGATACCTCAGGAAGCAATGGGGATATGGCGACAGGCATCCTTTAAGGTCAGGGTTACCATGAAGCAGTCTTTTGGCAGGAAACTGCCTGCAGGGTGAGCATTTTGAAAGTACAGTTTTGTACCCACCATAAATGTAGATGTTCGAGTGTTCACCCTGCTGCAGTCATCACACTTGGGTTATCCTGTCATCAGGCGGTCCTGCAGTCGGCCGGAATTCCAAAGTCTTGGTCCGGCGTCGGTTGCTGTCGCCTCTTCCCTGACGTCAGTGCGCCACAGGTATATATATTGCAACAGACATTTTCTTCAGTTTTTCTTGCCCCAGATGTCAGGTGCCCCCAAAAAGGTGGTCAGAATTAGTACCAAATGGAGTGAACACTGCACAAACACAAAATCCCTTCAGCTATAAGCAAATACATCAGTAAGGCATAGAAGAGATTTTGCCAGTAGATCAGAGGGGATGGAGGGAGGGTAACCTGGACTGCAGCAGGGTGAACACTCGAACATCTACATTTATGGTAGGTACAAAACTGTACTATGTTCATCGTGTTACCCTGCTGCAGTCATCACACTTGGGTTGAATCCCAAAGCTAAGGTAGGGGGGAGGTATCATAGAGGGTTATTGGAGGCAATAAGGCCCTGCAGAACTGCAGTGGCGAAGCCCGCCCTGGACTTAGAGTAAAGAGGTAAGTGATAGTGTTTGGTAAAGGTGTGTACTGAACTCCAAGTTGCAGCTTCTAAAATCTCCTTGGTTGGAACCCCCCTGAGAAAGGCTGTAGAGGTAGCTGTTGCCCTGGTAGAGTGGGATCTAATGGTAGCAGGAACTGGTTTCCCATGATGGGCATAGCAGAAATGTATGCAATGACCTATCCATTTAGAAATGGTTTGCTTAGATATAGCCTTCCCTTGAGAAGCTGTAGCATAGGATACAAAGAGCTGGTCAGTTTTTCTGAAAGCCTTAGTTTTGTCCAAGTAGTAACGAAGCTGCCTGTGAATGTCCAAGGAATGCAGGAGTCTCTCACCTTTGTTCTGTGGATTGGGGAAGAAGGTGGGTAAGTGGATGGTTTGATTTAAAGCTACACTGGAAACCACCTTAGGCATAAAGGAAGGATTAGTTCACAGAGAAACTCTGTCTTGATGAAAAATGAGGAAAGGTTCCACTGCCATTAGTGCCTGTAGCTCTGAGACTCTCCTAGCTGAAGTTATTGCTAGGAGCAGGGCAGTCTTCCAGGATAGGAACTGAAGATCTGCAGAGAAAGCTGGTTCAAAGGGTGGTAGCGTTAGTTTTTCCAGAACAAAGTTGAGGTCCCATGTTGGTGTCGGAGCTCTCCTGGGTGGTCTAATGTTTTTTGCCCCTCTGAGGAACTGCCTTAGAAGAGGATGTGAAAATAAAGGTGGATCCGTGTTGTAGTGAGCTGAAATAGCTGAAGCATGGATTTTAATTGAGGAAAAGGAAAGTCCTTTGTGCAACATCTCAGCTAAATACTGTAGAATGTGAGGCTGAATTGTGTCTTGGCCTTTAGCTTGGTTCCAGGCACAAAACCTTTTCCATTTGTCCGAATAAGCCTTCCTGGTGCTTGGCCTCCTGGCTTCCAGAATAACATCCAGAACTGCTTGTGAAAGAGGAGCTGGTTGGATGTTTAGTTGATTTGTCATGCAGCCAGATTTAAACTTTTGAGCTGGCTGTGAAGAATCTGTTTGTTTTGTTGTGTGAGCAAATGGGGTATTTGAGGCAATATCCATGGTGGGCTGTGGGCCATATTTTTCAATAGCGGGTACCAGTGCTGGCGTGGCCAGTCTGGGGCTCTGAGAATTAGTCGCGGTCTCTCCTTTTTGACCTTCAAAAGAACCTTTGTGAGGAAAGGTAATGGAGGGAAGGCATATGCTGTCAGGCTTTTCCAACTGAAAGAGAGTGTCCACTTTCCAAGCTTGGTGGTGAAATGTCCTTGTACAAAATTTTGACAGTTGGTAGTTTTGAGGACTGGCAAACAGGTCTAGGTTCGGAAGGCCCCATTTTTGAGTTATCATTGCAAATATTTGTGGATCTAGTTTCCACTCGTGGGGATCTTTGATGCTTCTGCTGAGGTTGTCTGCCAATGTGTTCTTCTGTCCTGGCAGGAATTGAGCTTGTAACTGGTCTTGGTAGGCCAGAGCTGTGTTCCATAAGATCATTGCTTGCCTGCATAGAGGGTAGGAATGTGTACCCCCTTGTTTATGTACCACATTACGGTGGTGTTGTCCGTCTTTATTGCAAGTTGTCCTGGATGTAATAGATCCTTGAAGGCTGTCAGAGCTTTCTGTACAGCTAGCATCTCTTTTTGATTTATGTGCAGATTCCTTTGATCTGCAGTCCATAGGCCTTGAATGCATTGTCCTGCCATGTGTGCCCCCCAGGCGTAGTCTGAAGCATCTGCTGTGATAGTCTGCCTGGCTGGGGGCAAGGTGAAAGGCTGACCCTTGTTGAGGTGACATGCCTGTGACCACCATAGAAATTCCTGTTGTAGGCAGGGAATGAGAGATATCATTGTGTCCAAGCTGTGGCTTTGTTGAGACTATACGCTTTTTAGGTACCACTGTAATTTCCTCATATGCAGCTTTGCAAATGGTATTATTAGTATGCAAGATGCCATGAAGCCCAAAGCCTGCAGAATTTTTCTTGCAGTTAATTGGGTCTTTGTCGCCATTGTCTTGAAATATTGAGTCAGTTGTAGTTGCTTGTCTGGCGTAAGAAAAGCCTTCTGGGCCATTGTATTCAAGCTGGCACCCAGGAATGTCATTTTTTGTGAGGGTACTAGTTTTGACTTCTTTTCGTTTACTGTGTACCCCAGGCAGTTTAGTAGATGCTTTACAAAGGCCAGATGATGTAAGAGAATGTCTTTGCTTTCTGCTTGGATGAGGCAGTCATCCAGGTATGGATATATTTGAATTCCTCTTTGTCTGCAGTATGCAATAACTGGTGCCAGGCATTTTGTGAAAACTCTGGGCGCAGTAGATAAGCCAAAGGGCAGTGCAGAGAATTGGTAATGGGTTGAACCTGCAATGAAACAGAGGTATCTTCTGCAACTTTGTCTGATAGGGACATGCAGGTATGCCGCCTTGAGGTCCAACGTTACTAGCCATGCTTTCTTGCCCAACATGGGAAGAAGCTGCTGTAGTGTTAGCATCTTGAATTTGGGTACTTGTAAGTGTTTAGAATTGAGAGGTCCAGAATTGGTCTCCAGGCTAGTGCCCCATTGGCGAGGTTTATACTGGGCCTGTAGTTGTCCTCTGCCCCTTGGGCATCTGTATTTACCCCTCTGCGGTCTGTCAGTGGCTGGAAAGGACCAATTTTTTGTTGGCCAGTTTCTGCTGAAGCGAGGGGGTTGTACTTGTAGGAAATCTTTGACTGTCTGCATAGATTTTGCCTCATCTTCCATTTTCTTTAAAACTTCTTCTGCTTTAACTCCAAAAAGAACATCCTGCTGTAAGGGAGCATCTAGCAATTTTGCTTTAACATGATCAGGCAGAGTTTGTTCCTTTAACCAAGCATGCCTACGTATAACAGACCCAGTGACAGCTGCTCTGCAGGAGGCCTCCAAAGAATCAAACCCACATTGTAAAGTATGTTTGCCCACCTGCTCAGTGGCGTGCAACAGATCCTGTACTTCTTTCAATTCAGATTGTTGATGGAGAGTGGTTATTCTTTGCTTTAACTGAGAGATTAAAAATTGCTGATACTTAAGCATATGAAATTGACAATTCAGTGCCCTCATAGCTAGTGTGGCTGAGGTGTAAACCTTTTTCCCCCACCTGTCTAATGCTCTGGAATCCCTCTCAGAAGGTACTGGGTTTTTAGCCATAGAAGCCTTAGCCCCCTTGGGACCCTGGGAGATGGTCTCTGGATCAGCTACTGGGCTTTTGTAAAGAAATTTGTGGGAATCAGGCACTCTGTAGTATCTGTCAGGCTTAGCCGGAGCAGGAGGTAGAGAGTCTGGGTTGAAACTGGATTCTAAATAGACATCATCCACAATGTCCAAAACTGGTGGGATGGCAAGTGGTCTATGTTGGGGGAGTAAAAGAAACTCTCTGAGCCTTTTCTTTGAATCAGAGTAGTCTTGACCTTCCCAGTGAAAATGTTCCCTCATACTGTGTAAAGTTTCCCCAAAGGAGTAGTCTTCAGGAGGAGAAGCTGAGGGAATAGAGTCCTCAGCATCAGAATCTTCATAAGGAGAGAAGGAATAGTCTTGGTCCTCAGAGGAGTCTGAAGAAATGGACATTTGCCCAGAGGAAGCATAATCTTCCTCTTGTCTAGGCCTTTTGTCAGGAGGAGGCTGTGAACCCCTGATTAAAGAAATCAAATCTTCAGCCATTTTGAGCATCTGTTTCTTAGGCATAGGGCCTTGAACAGGAGACTGAAGTGCAGTCCTTTAAGATTTAGAAGGAGACTTAGAAAACGTTTTAATGGTGAGAGTCGTCGGTCTGAAAATGCCTTCAGAAACCGATGGCATTTTTGCAGCACCGGCGTCTTTTGAAGCAAAGTCGTCGGAAGGGCCTGAAGTAAAAGGCTGCACTGGCCTTGTACATTCCGTCAAAATTTCCGTAGCGGTCTCGGGTTTCAGATCTGCAGTAGTCAGGGGCTGCGTCGGAGCCTCACTGAGGACCGGAGAACTGGAGACCGGATCAGCCGAGGCCTCGGAATCTGATTTAGGCCTAGGCTGTCTGTCCTTATCCCTGCGTTTTTTGTGCAAGCCGGTAGTCGGTTGCTCCGACGGCATAGTGTAGTTAAATTTCCTACCGAAGTAGTGTTGTGTGAAATCAAAGCGTCTTTTAATAGTACGCTTATTAAACCTAGCACAAAACCAACAAGAAGTGACGTCGTGGTCTGGGCCTAGGCAAGGTATGCAATAAGAATGAAAATCCTTATGAGGTATTTGCTTCCCACAAGAAATACAATTGTTAACTTTTTCTGACATCGGACTGAGGCAAGAAAAGTTTCCCCAACGGGGTACTTAGCTTTATGGAAGACTTTGGTCTGAAATTCGAATTCGAAAATCTCAGGAGTCGGCCGACCGGCACTTGCGAACTGCTTCTGCTTCGGGCACCGCGCGGCAAGAAAGACTGAAGAAAATGGCGTCGGTTGCAATATATATACCCCTGGCGCACTGACGTCAGGGAAGAGGCGACAGCAACCGACGCCGGACCAAGACTTTGGAATTCCGGCCGACTGCGGGACCACCTGATGACAGGATAACCCAAGTGTGATGACTGCAGCAGGGTAACACGATGAACATCTTGGAAACCTGGATGAAGGTGTTCACAGAAAGGAAAGGTACAACACTAGTCTCCATGAAAAAACTTTTTTCCCCCCTTTGGAATAAGGAAATTTTGAAAATAAAAAAGTACAGTTGTGTACACTTACCATAAACGTAGATGTTAGAGTGTATTCACTGTTGCAGTCCTAACAAATGGGTTATCTGCCCTGCAGGTAGCCCTCAGCTGGCCCGAATACCAAAGAATTCGGTTAATGTCTTCGGCTGCAGTCTGTTGTAAACCGGACGTTGGTCAGGTATAAAAGCAAGGCAGCCGTCATTTTCCTCAGTTTTTCTTGCCTTAACTATCAGAAGCCCCCAAGAAGGCTAGACCAGGAAAAGACATCCTGTAGAAATATTAGCCAGTAAATAAAAAACATAGTCTGTGCCTTAGGAAAAGAGGGGGATTGGTGGGTGGGAAAATAGGACTGGAACAGTGAATACACCAACAGCTACATTTATGGTAAGTGTACACAACTCTACTATGTTCATCGTGCCTCTCTGTTGCAGTCCTGACAAATGGGTTGATTCCTAAAGCTCAATCAGAACAGAAATAGGGTGGAGGAAAAGCCATACATTAAGGGTTGATGAGAAGGCCTTGCAAAATTGCAGTAGCAAAACCAGCCCTGGATCTGGAGAACAAAGGTAAATTGTAATGCTTTGTGAAAGTATGTACAGAAGACCAAGTAGCTGCTTCTAAAATGTCCTTAGTAGGTATACCTCTCAAGAAAGCTGTAGAGGTTGCCCTGGTAGAACGGGTCCTAATAGTTTGAGGAGGAGCCTTCCCATGTTCCAAGTAACAGAAGTGTATACATGAGCAATCCATTCGGAAATGGTTTGTTTGGAGATAGCCATACCTTGGGCTGTAGGAGCAAAACTGACCAACAACTGATCTGACTTGCGAATGCATTTAGTCCTGTCCAAGTAGAAACGAAGTTGTCTATGTACATCAAGTGAATGCAAAATCCTTTCCCCTCTATTCTGGGGGTTGGGGAAGAAGTCAGGCAAGTGTCTTGACTGGTTCAGAGTCAAGCTGGAAACCACTTTAGGCATGAAGGTGGGATTAGTTCCGAGAGAAACCCAATCTGCATGAAAGATAATAAAAGGTTCCACTGCCATGAGAGCCTGCAACTCAGAGACCCTTCTGGCAGAAGTAATAGCCAGGAGAAAGGCAGTTTTCCAGGAGAGGAGCTTAAGATCTGCTAAGGCACCTGGCTCAAAAGGAGGCAAAGTCAGCTTCTCAAGAACGAAATTAAGATCCCAAGCAGGAGTCGGGGCCCTTCTGGAGGGTCTTAGATTGCGAGCTCCCTTTAGAAACTGCTTCATTAAGGGATGACAGTAAATGGGCTGTTCAAAAGAGCCATGTGCAGAAATTGCCGAAGCATGAATCTTGACGGAAGAGAAAGATGGTCAAGAATAAGAGGCAGGGAAGGCTGGGCAAGATCCTCCCCTTTAGCTTGTATCCAAGAACAGAATCTTTTCCATTTTTCTGCATAAGATTTTTCTGGTGCTAGGTCTCCTTGCCTCATGCAGAACCTCAACCACTTGTTGTGAAAGGTTTAAATTATTTGCCAGGCAGCTAAATGCAGAGTTTGAAGATGGGGGAGAAGACATTTGCCCCCCTCCTGAACCAAGAGATCTGGTATCAGAGGTAGATTCCAAGGCTGAGTTTGGCAAAGACTGCAAAGAAGAGGACACCAATGCTGCCTGGGCCAATCTGCGGCTATGAGAATGGTCTTTGATTTTTCATCCCTTATCTTTAGCAAGACTCTTGGGGGGAGAGGCAGAGGAGGAAAGGCATAGATTCAAAGATTTTTCCATTTGAAGGATAAAGCATCCACTCTCCAGGCTCTGCTGTGATACTCCCTGGTGCAGAAGGTGGTTGTCCGGGGAAGAGAATAGGTCCACCTGTGGAGTGCCCCATTTTTAAATAATGTGATGGAAGATGGCCTGAGGGTCCAAAACCAGTCTGCTCAATTGATCTGCCAAGGTGTTGAGCCTCCCTGGAAGTACTGGGCTATGAGATGGATGCCCATGGAGGCTGTGATGGTCCATAGTGTCATGCTTTGTCTGCACAGGGGATGAGCGAGTCCCTCCTTGCTTGTTGATATACCACGAATGTGGTGACTGTCCTGATCAAAAGCGGACCTGGTGAAAGAAGGTGCTTGAATCCCAGCCCAGCTTGCTGTACTGCTATTAGTTCTTTCAAGTTGATATGCAGATGAATTTGTTGAGCATTCCACGTTCCCTGTATGCATCTTCCCTCCAGATGTGCTCCCCATGCCAGGTCTGAGGTGTCTGTGGTGATAGTCTGGCTGGCAGGAGGTGGGTGGAAAGGCATACCCCTGTTCTGTACACAGGCCGTCACCCAACAGAGAAATTCCCTTAGCAGGCAGGGAATCAGAGGAAGAGTCATGTCCAAATCCTGTGTGTTGGTACCAGATGTTTTTGAGGTACCATTGTATTTTCCTCATACGTAGTCTCAGAATGCATGAAACCCAGGGCTTGCAGGAATTTCCTTGCAGAGAGCTGGGTCATGCTTGCCAAACTCGAAGTAAATTGAAAGATCTGTCTAGAGGGAGGAATACCATCTCGACGGCTGTATTCAGACTCACTCCCAGGAATGCAATCTCCCTTGCAGGTACCAATTTTGATTTTTCTTCATTGAGAGTGAATCCCAAGGAGGTTAACAGTTTTTTTTGTCATGTAGAAAAGTGTCTGTGGAGTTGCTTGAATGAGAAGACAGTTGTCCACAAGAAGGAAAATTTGAGATGTTTTGCCTATTGAAAAGGCAAAAAGGCAACTACTGCTACTACTAGGCACTTTGAGGCAGACAAGCCAAAGGGCAGAGTAGCCAAGGGTGAAAATTGAACTGAAAATGTTGAAGGAACTTCCTGCAACTTTCTTACTTTGGGATGTATTGGGATGGTAGGTATGTTGTCTATAGGTAGGGATGTCTGAGGTAGTAGCTGTCAGCATTGGTAGTAGCTGTTGGAAAGCTTGAATTTTAAGCTTTTCTTGAATTTTAACTGGATTAGAAGGGAAAGACCTGGGAATCCCCAGTTTGGCCCCTTGTTTGAGTGAGTAGAAAGTGTTGAATAGAACCTGATAGCCTTGCTGTGTTGGGTTCTATAGCCTCTAGCCAAACTCTGCCCTTTAATTGAAGGGTATTGTCCAGGTATTGTTGTGGGGCTGGGAAAGTGTGAAAATACAATTTGTAGCCGTGGTGGACTATGTTGAGCACCCATGTGTCTGTGAATGTAGACCATACCTCTGCAAACCTGGCTAACCTTCCCCCAGAGGTAAATTCCAGGCTTGCAAAGGTAGGTACAGGGAGGCTTGAGTCAATGGGAATGCTTGCTATGGGGAGGTTGCTTAGAACTCGCCACTTTTGAGGAAGAAGACGAGTGTCATTGTCTAGATTTCTGAGGGGCTGAGGACTGCCCTCTGGAAGACCTGAAACCCCTAGTCCAAGAACTTCTGTTTGTTAGGATCAGGGAAAGACCAAGACTTGGAAGGTTAATGCCTACTGAACTGAGGAGGTTGGACCTGCAGGAAGTCTTTAACAGCTTGCATTGATTTCGCCTTATCCTCTAATTTTTTCAACACCGCTTTGGCCTTGCTGCCAAATAGATTATCCTTGTGCAAAGAGACATCCAGGAGTTTAGATTTAACTGGTTCAGAGAGAAGTTGCTCCCTGAGCCAAGCTTGTCTTCTAATCACAGATCCGGTTGCAACTGCTCTGCAGGAAGCCTCCAGGGTATCAAACCCACAATGCAGAGTGTGCTTATTAACGAGAGAGGCAGAATTAAATAACTCTACCAGGTCCCCGTTTTCCATAAGGGAAGGAACCTCCCCATCTTAGCTTTAATAGTCTCCAAAGTATACTGCTGGTACTTAAGCATATGAAAAAGGCAATTCACTGATCTAATAGCAAAAGTGGCGGAAATGTACACCTTTTTGCCCCACCTATGCAATGCTCTAGATTCCTTATCAGAGGGAATAGGATTCTTAGCTACAGTAGCTTTAACTCCTTTAGGTCCTTGGGCAATCACCTTTGGATCTGCGGTAGGATTCTTGAAAAGAAATTGATGAGTATCTGGAACCCTGTAGTACCTATCAGGCTTTCTGGGTGCAGGAGGAACAGAATTAGGTGATAAAGAATTTTCCATGAAGACATCATCTACAACCTCCAAAACAGGAGGAATAGCCAGAGTTTTATGCTGTGGTAAATCTAAGAATTCTCGGATTCTTTTCTTAGACTGTGGAAAGTCCTGACAATCCCACTTAAAATGCTCCCTGAGGGTGTTCAGGGTATCCCCAAAAGAAAAATCCTCTGGAGGGGAGGCAGAAGGAATAGAATCTACAGCATCAGAATCCTCAAAACCTGAAAAAAAGCTGAGAGGCTCCTCCTTCATCTAAAGAAATACTGGAAACCTCATAATCTGATGAAGGCAAAGCAACAGGAGATAATTCCATAGATCTCTTGGATGAGAACCCCTAATGAGAGATAAAAGATTGGTAGCCATTTTCACCAGCTGTGTTTTGGCCAAAGGAGGGGAGGCCGACGCCCGTTTCTGAATCTGTTTGCGTCCAGTGGACTTACTCAAAAAAACGGGGGGACTCTGGAGGCCTAGCAACAGTGGGAGTCTGAGTTAGGGTTGTCGGTCTGGCTTTGGTCTCGTGGTGGTGAGAAAAAGCATCAGACACCAGTGCCTGCAAAGCTGCTCCGGACCCATCTGAGGCAGCGGCAGGTGAAGGGTCAACAAACGAAACAGAAGCCTGCGGCATGGAGGACTCGAAAATGGTCTCTGAAGAGGCCTGTGGCTGTGTATCTGCAGAGTGCAGGGGCTGCAAAAGCACCTCGCTGACAACCGCTGGGCCGACTACCATTTTACTCTGTGCGTTGTCAGTAGATTTGACCCTAGGCCTGTCACGGTCTTTGTCTTTCCATTTTCTAGGCACATCTGAAGTCAAAGGACCGGACGACGCCATACAGGCAAACCTAGGCCAGACTCCGAAATGCTTATACAAGATTTTTTTCTCTATGCTTAATGGTACGTGGGTTAAAAAAGGCACAGAGTTCACAATTCGGTATGTCCTGTTCAAGGCCCAAACAAGTTATACAGTAAGAATGAAAATCACGGTGCGGAATTTGTTTTCCACAGGCAAGAAAGTTATCTGACATTCCTTAAAGCAAGAAAAAAGGGTCCCCAATGGGGCACTTATCTGTAGAAGTCTTCAACTTAGCAATTGGAATCAAGAACAAAGGTAAAGTACAGTTGTGTACCTACCATAAATGTAGATGTTTGACTGTATTCACTGTTGCAGTCATTACAATTGGGTTATCCTGCTGGCAGGCTACCCACAGTCGGCCTGAATTCCAAAGTCCTGGTCCGGCGTCAGTTGCTGCCACCTCCTCCTTGATGTCAGTGCGCCAGGGGTATAAAAGATGCAGCCGATGCCATTTTCTTCAGTTTTTCTTGCCCCAGATGTCAGGTG
This sequence comes from Protopterus annectens, assembly GCF_019279795.1. Taxonomy (NCBI): domain Eukaryota; kingdom Metazoa; phylum Chordata; order Ceratodontiformes; family Protopteridae; genus Protopterus; species Protopterus annectens. The sequence goes on from NC_056735.1 coordinate 730,267,251, forward strand.
CCCCCAAAAGGGTAGGCTAAATTATGCCAATAAGCATGCATGCACTAAAGTAAACCTTTCCTTCATCTACAAGCAAATACACCACATAGGTTGTATAGAATAGAGAAGTACAGGTAAGTCCCAGCAAAGGAAAGGGGGATGGTGGGTGGGTAACCTGGACTGCAACAGTGAATACACTCGAACATCTACATTTATGGTAGGTACACAACTGTACTATGTTCATAGTGTTTTACTGTTGCAGTCATTACAATTGGGTTGAATCCCAAAGCTAAGGTTGGGAGGCTGGGGCTAAATAGGATTAGGAGAGGCTAGGAGGCCCTGCAGAACTGCAGTGGAAAAGCCTGCCCTGGATTTAGAGTAGAAAGGTAAGTGATAGTGCTTTGTAAAAGTTTGCACTGAACTCCAAGTTGCAGCCTCTAAGATGTCTTTGGTTGGTACTCCTCTGAGGAAGGCTGCTGAAGTCGCTGCTGCTCTGGTTGAATGTGGCCTAATGCCCTTAGGCACTGATTTGCCATGCTGTGAATAGCAGAAATGAATGCAGTGGCCTATCCACTTTGAAATAGTCTGCTTTGAGATAGCCTTTCCTTGTGATCCTGCAGCATATGCCACTAGAAGTTGTTCAATCTTTATGAAAGCTTTGGTTCTGTCCAAGTAGAAGCGTAGCTGCCTGTGAATGTCCAAAGAATGCAGAAGTCTCTCACCCTTATTCTGTGGGTTTGGATAAAAGGTAGGCAAATTAATTGTTTGGATAAGGGCCACACTAGACACTACCTTAGGCATAAATGTTGGGTTTGTCCTCAGAGAAACCCTGTCAGAATGGAAAATGATAAAAGGTTCCACAGCCATGAGTGCCTGTAACTCAGACCAGTCTTGCAGAGGTTATTGCTAGGAGCAGAGCTGTTTTCCAGGATAAGAATTTTATATTAGCTGTAGAGGCTGGCTCAAAAGGAGGCAGTGTGAGTTTTTCCAAGACATAATTGAGGTCCCATGCAGGTATTGGTGCTCTCCTTGGAGGTCTTATGTTTTTGGCCCCTCTGAGGTACTACCTTAGTAATGGATGAGAAAAAAATAGGTGGTTCTGTATTATAATGAGCTGAAATGGCAGAGGCATGAATCTTAATTGATGAAAAAGATAGGCCCTTGTCCAGCATCTCAGTTAAGTATTGCAAAATCTGAGGAATATTTGGTATGATCGTGTCAATTCCTAGTGCCTGGTTCCAAGCACAGAATCTCTTCTATTTTTCTGCATAAGATTTTCTGGTGCTAGGCCTCCTGGCCTCCAAAATAACATCCATCACCGCTTTAGAGAGAGGTGCGTTTTGAATGGCTACATTATCCGTCATGCTGCCAGATTTAAGTTCCTGAGGTGGCTGTGCAGGATCTGACTGTTTTGTTGGTTCAATAAGTGAGGAATTTGAGGTAATGTCCAGGCTGGGCATTGAGACAAGTTCTTTGGGATTGGGTACCAGTGCTGGCGGGGCCAGCCTGGGGCAATCAGTATCATTTTTGGCTTCTCTTGTCTGACCTTTAGGAGTACCTTGGGGAGGAGAGGCAGTGGAGGAAAGGCATATACTGTTACGTTTTTCCAGCTGATAGAGAATCCACTTTCCATGCTTGCTTGTGACAAGTCCTTGTGCAGAATCTCTGTAGTTGGAAGTTTTGAGGGGAGGCAAATAGGTCTATGTCCGGGCATCCCCAGTTCCTTGTTATCATGCTGAAGATTTGTGGATCCAATTTCCACTAATGGGGATCCAATTAGGTTTCTGCTTAGTTTGTCTGCCGGTGTATTTATCTTTCCTGACAGGAATTGTGCTTGCAGATTGTACTTGGTAAGTCAATTCTGTGTCCCACAAAGTCATGGCCAGTCTGCAGAGGGGGTAGGAATGTGTGCCTCCCTGCTTGTTTATGTACCACATGACTGTAGTATCGTCCGTCTTTATCAATAGTTGTCCTGGATGAAGTAGATCCTTGAAGGCTGTCAGGGCATTCTGAACGGCTAGCATCTCTTTTTGATTGATATGTAGATGCATTTGGCTTGCGGGCCATGTGCCCTGAATACATCTTCCTGCCATATGGGCCCCCCCAGGCATAATGTGATGCATCTGTTAATGTCTGCCTGGCTGTGGGTAAAGTGAATGTCTGTCCCTTGTTGTGGTGACAGGCCTTTGCCCACCCTCGAAACTCCTGTTGCAGGCAGGGAATGAGGGTAATTTTTGTTTCCAGGCTGTGGCAAAATGTTGAGACCAAACACTTTTTAGATACCATTGTAGTTTCCTCATATGCAGTCTTGCATATGGAATTAGCAGAATGCAGGATGCCATGAAGCCCAAAGCCTGCAGAATATTTCTTGCAGATAACTGGGTCTTTGTTGCCAACATTTTGAAATAAGTAGTCAGTTGTCTTTGTCTGGCGTGAGATAAGCCATCTGGGCAGTTGTATTTAAGCTTGCACCCAGGAATATTATCTCTTGAGAGGGTACTAGTTTTGATTTCTTTTCATTTACTGTGAACCCTAGGCATGCTAGTAATCTTTGTACAAACACCAGATGCTGTAGTAGAATGTCCTTGTTCTCTGCTTGAATAAGGCAGTTGTCCAAGTAAGGATAAATTTGTATTCCTCTTTGTCTGCAAAATGCAATTACTGGTGCCAGACATTTTGTGAAGATCCTGGGCGCAGTAGATAAGCCAAAGGGTAGTGCATTGAGCCAGCTATAAATCTGAGGTATCTTCTGCATGACTGTCCAATTGGGACATGCAGGTATGCCTCTTTTAGGTCTAAAGTCACAAGCCAAGCCTTCTTGCCCAGCATGGGCAGAAGCTGCTGCAGAGTCAACATTCTGAATTTTGGAATATCCAGAAATGTGTTTAGAATATTCAGGTCCAGTATTGGTCTCCAGGCTTTGTCCTTTCTGGGCACCAAGAACAGTCTTGAGTAAAATCCTAGTCCCTGCTCTTGTTGTGGTACTCGCTGAATGGCCCTCATGTCCATGAGGGATGAAACTTGTTTTTGTGCCTCTGCCCATTGATTGTGTGGCAGGTCTGGCATACTGTTTGCCCTTTGCAGGGTGTGAAAGTGGAACCTGTAGCCTTGTGACACTATATTGAAGACCCATTTGTCCTGGGTGATCATGTGCCAATTTTGTGAAAAAAGTGCTAGTTTTCCCCCTAAAGGAGCTGCCAGAAGATAAGTGCTTGGTGCTGGCAGGGGAAAGTCATTGAGACTGTTTTCTGTATGGCTGTGATTTATCTTCTCGGCTTTTGGAGGTAGAAGCACCCCATTGTTTAGACCTGTATGGGCCTTGGGGCTGGGATCTGCCTCTGGGGCATCTGTATCTGCCTCTTTGTGGCGTGTCAGACACTGGAAAGGACCAATTCTTTGTAGGCCAGTTCCTGCTAAATCTGGGAGGTTGTACCTGTAAGAAATCCTTGACTGTTTGCATAGATTTAGCTTTGTCCTCCATTTTCTTCAACACCTCTTCTGCTTTAACACCAAAGTATCATGCTGTAATGGAGCATCTAATAATTTTGCTTTAACATGATAAGGCAGATTGTGTTCCTTTAACCAAGCATGCCTCCTAATGACAGAACCCGTAACAGCGGCCCTGCAGGAGGCCTCCAGAGAATCAAAACCACATTGCAAAGTATGCTTTCCCACTTGTTCAGCTGCATGCAATAAATTCTGCATTTCGTCTTCTGCACATTCAGAATTTGTCAACATTTTCTGTTTAAGCAGTGACATAAGGTATTGCTGATATTTAAGCATATGAAACTGACAACTTAAGGCCCTTACAGCCAAGGTAGCAGAATTGTAAATCTTTTTCCATCTGTCCAGGGCCCTTGAATCCCTATCAGAGGGGATAGGGTTTTTTGCAGTGGAAGCCTTGACCCCTTTGGGACCCTGAGAGATAGTTTCTGGGTCAGCAGCAGGGTTTTTATAAAGACATTTATGTGAATCAGGAACCCTGTAGTATCTGTCTGGCTTAACAGGAGCTGGTGGTAGAGAGTCAGGAGTCAGACCAGACTCTGAAAAAATCATCTACAATGTCTAAAACAGGAGGGATAGCAAGTGGCATGTGCTGAGGTAGTAAAAGGAAGTTTCTCAGCCTTTTCTTAGATTCTGAGTAATCTTGGCTCTCCCAATGGAAGTACTCCCTCATAGTATACAGGGTCTCCCCAAAAGAATAATCCTTAGGAGGAGAGGCTGAAGGGATAGATTCTTCAGCATCAGAATCCTCATAGGGAGGAAGAGAGTATTCCTGTTCAGAAGAGGAATCAGAGGAAATGGAAACCTGATCTGAAGATTCATATTCTGTCTCTTGCCTAGGCCTAATCAGGAGGGGGATGGGAACTCCTGATCAAAGTAATTAGGTCTTCGGCCATTTTAAGCATCTGTTTTTTAGGCATGGGGGCCTGTCCAGGGGAATGTTGTACTTGTTTCTTTGTCTTTAGAGAGGTGCTTTAGTCGTTTTCACATATAACTGTGTAGGCCTGAAAACACCCTCAGAAGCATATGCCTGCTCAGCGGCTCTGGACCCATCTGAGGGAATAGTTTCCGAGGGTCCAATACCTCGAGTTTCCAGCGGCCTAGTCAGCTCCACGTGGGAGTCAGAAGCGGCCTGTGGCTCTGAGGTAGCGGGCGTCAGGGGCTGCGAAAGCGTCTCACTGAGAACCAGCGACTGGCCTGCAGAAGCCTCATCGTTGGTTTTGGACCTCGGATGCCTGTCCTTTTCTTTTTCTTTGCGCGTTTTAAAAACTCCGGTAGTCGGCTGTTCCGACGGCATTGTATAATTAAATTTTCTGCCAAAGTAATGAAATTCAAAATCGTACCGACGCTTAATAGTGCGTTGGTTAAATCTAGCACAAAACCAACAACTAGCAACGTCGTGGTCAGGGCCTAGGCAAGGAATACAGTAAGAATGAAAATCCTTATGAGGTATTTGCTTCCCACAAGAAATACAATTATTAACTTTTTCTGATATCGGTCTGGAGCAAGAAAAAAGTTTCCCCAATGGGGTACTTAGCTTTAATGAAGACTTCGGATCTGAAATTTGAACTTGAAAATCTCAGGAGTCGGCCGACCGGCACTTGCAAACTGCTTTTACTTCGGGCACCGCGCAAGACTGAAGAAAATGGCGTTGGCTGCATCTTTTATACCCCTGGCGCACTGACGTCAGGGAGGAGGCGACAGCAACCGGTGCCAGACCAGGACTTTGGAATTCAGGCCAACTGCGAGTAGCCTGCCAGCACGATAACCCAATTGTAATGACTGCAACAGTGAAACACGATGAACATTTGGCCGACTGGCACTGGTGCTGAACACATTTGCTTTGGGCACCGTGGCAAGAAAGACTGAGGAAAATGGCGTCGGCTGCCTCACTTTATACCTACCTGATGTCAGGTTTACAACCAATGGCAGCCAACGACATTAACCAAATTCTTTGGTATTCAGGCCGGCTGAGGGCTACCTGCAGGGCAGATAACCCATTTCTCAAGACTGCAACAGTGAAACACGATGAACATCCCTCATGCTCTCTGAAAAACTATGACACAACAGTCCAGTGTAGTGGGGAACAGTAAGGAATAACAGACTGCTCTGGCAGACTGGGGGGCCCTGAAGGGAGGAGGTGATATTTCTACTGCCATCACACCTGCCCACAATTTTGAGAACCCATTTGTCGGAAACCATTGATGGCCATTCTGCCTTGTTGAGAGAGAATTCTGGAGACATAGCACCCATCAGGGACTTGGAAAAGACAGGTGCCTCATCTTGGCATAGTCATAAGTTGGGAGGGGGGTTATCCTTTTTGGGAAAGGAGTCCTTGTTAGGCTCAGTCAGTGATGGTAAACCTTTTGGGTTTGGCATGTCAAAAGCTCCTGGGACAAAATAATTCAGTGTACTTCACATGAACAAAGAATGCAAAAGCAGTGTCTTTGGTAATTTGGGTGTTGGTGATTGCTGGCATGTCACCCAAAACGTGGCATGTCTCTCCTTTGACACACGAGGCAATGGTTCGCCATCACTGGACTTGGTGGACCTCTCATACTGCAGTTTCTTTTACTGCCTTGGTTGTTGTTACGCTGGGGCTTCTATTTAAGAGGCCAAGGAGGAGAACATGGGAATATGAAACATTTTTGACACACCTTGCATCAATTTACCTCTGTCACCCAAGTATACCTACTCAACACCACTGAGAAAGTTGCATTTCTACAAATAATGTCAACCCCCTTCAAGGCGCCCTTTAACGTGTGGTTTGACACCTGAGAAACACTGGAAAAAACATCCTTAACACAGACGTTTTTCTCAATGGCTAACGATGCAGCAAAGTCTTCCAAACTACACATGCATCTCACCATATATTTTCACATAAAACAGTGATGGTTAAACATTTTAAAAGTTACCACACTGGACTATGCTAGCTTATTCGCCTGAGCTTCTAGCCACTTACCAAGTTCACCTTGAAGGGACAGATTTGAAGACATGGTCTTTTTATTAGAAATGGTTACAGACAAAGGTGCTTTGTCACCAAATGTATGTCCTAAGTCCAAGACAAAGTACATATGTAATGTACAAGCACCTAATCCTCAGAAGTGAACTGCCCCCAAAAAACCATAGCAACCCAAGAGGAAAACAATATGAGAAGTCATCAGAAAAGTAAGAAAGACCCTCTCGGCCAGAAGAAAGGAAATTGGGGGGGGGGGATGGCAGCAATAGAATACTGCAACTGTGAGAAGCAGGACATCTACTGTTATGGTAAGATCTTACACAACTGTACTATACCTTTCCTTGTCGCTACTGCAGTTTACAAATGGCAGAGTACAAAATCTACTGGGCAGGATAAGGCCACAGAGGAGCCCGCCAAAATTCCATGAATGGTGGCCCTGGTAAAACCTACCCTGTCCCTAGAAATGACATCCACCTTGTAATGTTTAGGAAAAAGTGTGGCCAGAAGACAGAGACGGCTTCAAAAACGAATTTAGTATCTAGATTCTTGATAAAGTGCCAGAACAGGCAACCATCCTGGTAGAATGAGCTCAAACCGAAGAAGAAAGCTACTTGCCATGAAAGGAATAGCAAAAAGAAATGGCCTTGAAGATCTAAGAGAAGACTGCTTAGAAAAACTCAAACCATATGGCAGTTGGCTTAGAGAATTAAGGAGCTGTTAATGAGCCGTTTCCTGTGGTCCAGTGGTGCAAGGCTGGATTCCCTCAGCTTCCAATACCTAAATGTGTTACTCTCAGCAAGTCACTTAACCAGACACTGCTCCCGGGCTGAGTCTGAAAAAGGTCCTGAAGATAAGTGTTCTACCCTGGAAAACTAAAACTCGTGGAATGAAAAGTTGCTCGGATATCCTGACATTTTGTTCGGTCTAGGTAATAGCTGAGCTGGGTATGCAAATCCAAGGTGTAAAGAATCCTCTCACTATCATTCTGTGGACAAGGTGAAAAAATACATTTTTTCATTGAACAACCATGGGCATAAAAATATTGGTAGGAAGACAGAGACCCTGTCCCTGTTAAAAAAAAAAAAAAAAAAGTGGAACTGCTATGACTGCCTGAAACTCAAAAGATGGCTGCACAATGGTCAACAGCGTAACACAACTGGGAAAGTTGTCTGCTCAGAGGGGAGGCAGAAAAGATCTACTTGAGGAGTAACTCACTGATGTACAATGTCCAGGAATACCTCCCTATGAAGCATCCAGTTGTGAGGGAGGATTTATCCCAGACCTGCTCAGTGTCTGCCACAAGACTGTACTTGGAGGGAATATAAACCACTTGAAGCATTTACTGTGGATTGCAAAATCCCACGGCACTGAGGGAAAGTCAGAAGTCCAACTCTAAGCACAACTACAAATAAAAAAATAAATAAATAAAAAAAGTTGCCAAGTTCAGCCCCATATAACTAAAATAGCCTAAATTACCCTTAGACATAGAACAAAATACAACTAAAGAAAGAATACTGTTAGAAAAGAAAATGGAGCCAAAATCATTACTTCACCAAAACAATTTAAAATGCTATCAAATAACACAATTCACTTATATACTAGTAGATATAAAGAAAAAAAAAAACAGTAAAAGTTTCCTGTCAAAAGTTCCAAAATAAAGCATTAAATTAACATAAATACTGCAATTTACTAGCAATTATAGCAGCAAAAGACAATGACAGAACTGCATAAAAATGGCCCCAGTGCAGAGACTCTCATTCACCAAAGACCACAAAACACTTAGAAATGGTTTAATACAACAAACTAGTAATCACCTTAACATACACAGTATAATCTTATACTGTATAATAAGGATTAAAATGCTGTAAATATATTTTTAACTACCAAATTAGCATTCTACACAGTTCAAGCACTGATAGAGAAAAGCAGAGGGAAAATTAAAAAAAAAAACAAAAAACTTTCCGTGTTTCTTATCTGAGCTCTGAAGATAAAGAAAGCCAAAGAGGAGTCATCTTCTCAGAGATCCATTTCTTCCAATGGCTATATGGCTTCCAATGGGAAAAAAAATGAAGGGCTTCCATCTGTGGCTGCGAAGGACTATCCTGCTTCTGGTAGCTGACAAACAGTGGGTAGAGGTCTGAACTTTGACAGACTGCAAAGATGGAGGGTAGCATGGCACTACTACCCCATATGCCAGTAAGGCAGTGTGTTTGCTGAACATCTGCAGTTCTGGACACCCTAAGCGCTTTCACTATGCATGCATAGCAAATGTCGGCTTGTAGCTGCTACCATGCATGCCTTAGTTCTAGGGTGTTCATCTGTACCAAGACTTATAGGATTGCACAGGAAGTCTGCTGTTCTGATGACTATACTCTTGTATGAAGCAATGAGTTAAACATGCAAAATGCATCCAAACATTTATGCTATTTCAGGCAAATGTTTCCACTGTACTAGACAAAATTTACACAGATAAACTGAGGACAATCTAAAGTGGCAATTATCCAAACTAGTAAAACACTTACCATTTTATAACTATGAAACTGCAGGATAAAAATACAGTTTAATACTCCCTTTTGTGTGTGCATTTTCTTCCTTCATTTTCTTTTCTATATCGCTGTAGAGTTGCTGTTCTCTGTACTGTGAGACCATGTTACTTGCTGACACACATTTTGCAGAGTGACTGTGGCTACTGTCTGATGACAGACTGAATCCATTATGCCATGATTAAGGTTTTTACTAATATACAAAAAGCACATTTAATTCCTTTAAGTTTGAGGTTATTGTAAAAACTACATATAGCCAAGCATGTGCGACTGCATACATTCACAACTTGCCTTTCCTTCTTTACAGTACAATGGTAGGTAAAGCAGCAGACGTAGGTAGGAATGTAAGCAATTTTAACAAAGGGAGGCGGGCATCTCACTTGCCACCATTACACCTTGTTTAACACAAGGATCACTCCTTTAACTTCCACTTGCCACATATATTTTTTGACCACACTTTAATCACTACTAGTACAGTTCAGTTCCACAAGCCCCAAGACTACTAGTTCCTAGCATTCTCTCAAAATGGTACTTGTCAGGTGGTGAATTACAACCCCCCCATACAATGCAGCTGTAAAAAAATGTCACCTTGCAATTAATGTGCTTTCTCTGCCCCAGTCCTCACACAGCTCCAGCATAATTTTTGCTTTTGTGCCTTGTCAAGTCCAGATCTTTCCACTCCATACTGTCTCCTGCTTTACTTCTTACTGCACTACTGCTTTAACACACTCAGCTGCATCTTATTTCTGTTCTTTCTGCAAAACAGTTTCACACGTAAAAGTACATTTTAATGTCAGATATGGCACCCAAGAAATATGATGTAACAGATTCATTTTTACTGCATTAGTGGATCAGTGAGGACCCTCTTATGGATTTTTGGTTGGATATACCTTCATCACAATGTGTATTTTTCTGTAAAATTCCATATCTGGGCATGTCTATGCTTATGTAACATGCAAATCATAACAATTCACCTTACACCAAACAGATATCCCCCAAGCCCCTTACACCTCTACTGAGGAACTTACCACAAATCACAAAAATTACAGTTGTGTACACTTACCATAAATGTGGATGTTAGAGTGTCTTCACTGTTGCAGTCATTACATTTGGGTTATCCCTGCTTGGGTAGCCTGTGGCCAGCCTGAATACCAGTGTCTTAGTATTTCTGCATTGGTTGCTGTTGCTTGTAGACTGACATCAGGTTGTCAGAGGTATAAAGGAAGGCAGCCAATACCATTACATCAGTTTTTCTGCCCTAACCTGTCAGGAGCCCCCAAAGTAGGAGGCCAGGATCTGGTGGCAGAGCCCCACCACTGGATTAAAAAAACAGTACGTGTCTTCCCAGGAAAGGAGAACGAAGGAGTAAAGAAAAAAGGGGGAAGGAGACAGGGAAACCAGGACTGCAACAGTGAAGACACTCTAACATCTACATTTATGTTGTGTACACAACTGTACTATGTTCTTTGTGTTTCACTGTTGCAGTCATTACATTTGGGAAGATTCCCAAAGCTGAGGAGATGGGAATAGGCAGTCAAGAGAAGCTAGGGGTTGGCTAGCATGCCCTGCAAGACTGCAGAGGCAAACCCTCCCCTGGATTGAGAGAAGAAAGGCAGACGGGTAATGTTTGGTAAAGGTGTGAACAGATGTCAAAGTGGCAGCCTCCAGGATGTCCCTGGTGGGGATCCCTCTGAAGAAGGCTGCAGAGGTGAAGGCTGCTCTAGTGGAATGGGTCCTAATCCCCTTTTGGGTTGGCTTCCCATTCTGCTTGTAGCAGAAATGGATGCAGTGTGCTATCCATTTGGAAACCGTTTGTTTGGAGATCGTGTTGCCCTCTGCCCCTGAAGCAAAGCGAACGAGCAACTGATTAGACTTTCTGAAGGGCGTTGTCCTGTCCAGATAGTACCTGAGCTGTCTGTGCACATCTAGGGAATGCAGAATCCTTTCGCCCTTGTTTTGAGGGTTAGGAAAGAAAGTGGGCAAGTGGATGGATTGGTTGAGGGCCACACTGGATACCACCTTGGGCATAAAGGATGGATTGGTCCTGAGGGAGACCCTGTCTGCATGGAAGATGATGAAGGGTTCCACTGCCATTAGTGCTTGCAGCTCAGAAACTCTTCTGGCTGAGGTTATGGCCAGGAGGAAAGCAAGTCTTCCAGGAGAGAAATTTCCGATCTGCAGTAGAAGCGGGTTCAAAGAGAGGCAGGGTGAGCTTCTCCAAGACAAAGTTCAAGTCCCAAGCCGGGGTTGCTGCCCTTCTGGGGGGCCTTAGATTGTTAGCCCCTCTGAGGAACTGTTTGATCAGAGGGTGTGAAAACAGTGGCTGCTCAGAGTGAAAACGCTGAAATAGCTGAGGCATGGATTTTTATGGAAGAGAAGGAGAGATCACTGTGTAGTAGATCAGCTAAGTAATCCAGGATAAGAGGGATGGAGGGCTGTGTCGTATTGGCCTTCTTTGCCGGAATCCAGGTGCAGAAACTTTTCCATTTATCTGCAAATGACTTTCTGGTGTGACGGCGCGTGGCCTCACTGATAATGTCCAGAACCTGTTTGCTGAGGAGGGCAGATTGGTCAGGGCTCGGGATATAAGCCAAGCTGCCAAATTGAGAGTCTGTAATTGGGGGCGCATGAATTCCCCTGCCTCTGGGTTAGGAGGTCGGGAATCTGAGGAAGATGCCAAGGAAGCAGTGGGGACAGGCTGCACAGCAAGGGGTATCAAGTGCTGTCTGGGCCAGTCTGGAGCTATGAGAATGGCCCTTGGTTTTTCCTCCCTTGTTTTGATCAGTATCTTGGGGATAAGGGGTAGGGGGAGGGAAGGCATAGACCGAGAGATTTGCTCAGGAGAAGGTCGGGCATCTACTCTCCATGCCATGCAGTGATGCTCCCTGGTGCAGAATTTGCTGAGCTGATGTTTGGTGTGGGAGGCAAAGAGGTCGACCTCTGGGGTTCCCCATTTCAGAGTTATTTGTAAGGTGGTATTTTGGTTGAGCTGCCACTCATGGGGGTCCAGCACTTGTCTGCTTAATTGATCGGCCAGGGTGTTGAGAGAGCCTGGTATGTATTGTGCTATCAAGTGCAGACGCATGGAGGAAGCTGTGAACCAAAGGGTCATGGCCAGCCTGCACAGTGGGCAGGAGTGAGTCCCTCCCTGCTTGTTGATGTACCACATTACAGTGGTGCTGTCTGTTCTGATCAAGAGAGCTCCTGGAGAGAGAAGGGGTTTGAAGGCAAGGCCTGCTGCACTGCCATAATTTCTTTTAGACTGATGTTCTGGGGGTGTTGCTGGGGGTTCCATTGTCCTTGTATGCACCTGCCGTCCAGGTGTGCCCCCCCCAAGCATAGTCTGATGAGTCTCTGGTGAGGGTCTGGGTGGCAGGGAGTGGGTGGAAGTGCAGTCTCTTGTTCTGGGAACAGGCTGTTGCCCACCAAAGGAATTCCACCCTTAGGCAAGGAATAACAGGTAGAAGAGTTTCTAGGTCTTGAGAGTGTTGACACCAAAGGCTCTTTAGGTACCACTGTAGTTTCCTCATATGCAGTCTGGCATATGGAATAAGGAGTATGCAAAATACCATGTTCCCCAGGGATTGCAGGATTTTCCTTGCTGTGAGTTGGGGCTTGGTGGTCACTTGTGTGAAGTAAGCTGGTAGAAAAGCATGCTTTTCTGGAGTGAGAAATGCCATCTGGGATGCTGTGTCCAGACTTGCTCCTAGGAAAATTATCCTCTTGGTGGGTACTTGCTTGGATTTCTTTTCGTTGATTATGTACCCTAAGGAGGTAAGCAGCTTTTCCTGGCTGTCTGCCTGAATAAAGCAGTCATCTAAGTAGGGATAAATCTGAATATTTCTTCACCTGCAATAAGCAATGGCTGGAGGCCAGGCATTTTGTGAAAACTCTGGAAGCAGTAGATAAGCCAAAGGGAAGTGCACAGAACTGAAAGTGCTGAGAGCCTGCCCTGAATCAAAGATATTTCCCACAGGACTCCCTGATGGGGATGTGGCGGTAGGCCTCTTTTAGGTCTAGGGTGACTAGCAAAGCATTCTTGGACAGCATGGGTAGCAACTGCTGGAGGGTGAGCATTTTGAATTTTGGAATCACCAGGAAGGTATTTAGGATGGACAAGTCCAGGACGGGGTGCCAGGTACCCTCTTTTCCAGGTACCAAGAAGAGTCTTGAGTAGAAGCCTTGGCCTACCTGCTTTGTAAGAACGCTTTCTACTCCTCTCAAGAAAATCAAGATGTGGATTTATTTTAGAGCCTCTGCCCACTGATTTGGTGGTAGGTCTGGGTACCCTCTGGAGATTGGAAGGGCGTGGAAGGAGAATTTGTACCCTTGAGAGACTATTTTTAGGACCCATTGGTTCTTGGTGATAGTGGCCCAGTTGTTTGAGTAAATAGACAGTCATGGTCCTAGGGGTAGGAGCTGATGGGCAGAGGTGGGAGGGGGTAGGGGTGAGTCATGGGCAGAGGTGGGAGGGGGTAGGGGTGAGTCACTGGGAGTTCTTGCTGTAGGAGGGGTGGCTCAGAACTCCCTTGCTTGGGAGTGGAAATAGTCCACTGCTTTGATCTCTGTAGTCTATGGGACTGCAGCCTAGGAGGCCTGTTCCCCCGGGACCTAGGTTGGCCTGCTTACTAGGTGCAGGAAAGGACCAGTGTTTGGAGGGGAAGTGCCTGCCGAACTGATGGGCTTGCACCTGTAAAAAGTCTAACAGTTTGCATAGATTTGACCTTTTCTTCCATCATTTTTTAGCACCTCTTCTGCTTTTGTACCAAATAAGTTATCTTTGTACAAAGGTGCATCTAGCAATTTTGATTTTACATGGTCTGGCAGAGGTTGTTCATATCCTATGACTGCTGCCTGCAAGAAGCTTCTAGGGTGTCAAAACCACAGTGTAAGGAGTTCTTGGTTACTTGGCAAGCAGAATGCATTAATTCCTGTAAATCGTTAGAATCTGCAACTGCAGGAAATGTAGTAATCTTTTTCTTAAGCAGTTCCAAAGTATGCGGCTGATATTTTAGCATATGGAACTGACAGTTTAGTGATCAGACAGCAAGAGTAGCAGAGGTATAGTACAGTTGTGTACACTTACCATAAATGTAGATGCTAGAGTGTATTCACTGTTGCAGTCATTACATTTGGGTAATCTGCTGGAAGGCTGCCCTCAGTCGGCCTGATTAACAAAGTCTTGGGCCCTGCATCGGTTGCTGTCCCTTCTTTCATGACGTCAGGTCATCAGGGGTATAAAACATGCAGCCAGTGCCATTACATCAGTTTTTCTTGCCCCAGATGTCAGATGCCCCCCCTAATGGGGAGCAAAAATAAAATTAAAAACACAAAATTATACCTCCAACCAAAAGCAAACTCACCAAAAAGGCTTTTAGGCATAGTAAAGGAAAGTAGATGTATAGCCAGAGAAAAAGTAGGGGGCTGGAGGGAGAGTAACCAGGACTGCAACAGTGAATACACTCGAACATCTACATTTATGGTAAGTGTACACAACTGTACTATGTTCTTCGTGTTTCACTGTTGCAGTCATTACATTTGGGTAGATTCCCAAAGCTATGGTTGGGAGGAGGAGTTTATACAGCATTAGGGCCAGCTATTAGACCCTGCAAGACAGCAGTGGCAAAGCCAGCTCTGGATTTAGAGAAAACTGGTAAATGATCATGCTTGGTGAAAGTATGAACAGAACTCCAGGTAGCAGCTTCTAGAATATTCCTGGTAGGAACACCTCTGAGAATGGCTACAGAAGTAGATTCAGCCCTGGTGGAGTAAGTTAGATCCCCCAGGGGATAGGTTTTCCATGGTGCTTATAGCAGAAATGAATGCAATGGCTTACCCATTTAGAAATGGTTTGTTTTGAAAAAGCCTTCCCATCTGCCCCTACAGCAAATGCTACCAGCAGTTGTTCAGATTTTCTTCGAGATTTAGTCCTGCCCAAGTAGAATCTAAGTTGTACGTGAACATACAAGGAATGCAGAATCCATTCCCCTTTGTTCTGTGGATTGGAAAAGAAGGTTGGCAAATGAATGGACCGATTAAGAGCCATACTGGAAACCACCTTGGGCATGAAGGATGGATTGGTCCTGAGAGATATCCTGTCCGCATTAAAGATGATGAAAGGCTCCACTGCCATAACAGCCTGTAATTCAGATATCCTTCTAGCTGAAGTGATTGCTAAAAGGAAGGTTGTTTTCCAAGAAATAAATTTTAAGTCTGCAGTAGCAGCTGGCTCAAAAGGAGGTAGAGTGAGTTTCTCCAAAACAAAGTTAAGGTCCCAGGCAGGGGTAGGAGCTCTCCTGGGGGGGTCTCAAGTTTTTTGCCCCTCTGAGATACTGCTTGAGCAGAGGATGAGAGAAGAGGGGAGGTTCTGTGTTATAGTGAGCTGAAATAGCTGAGGCGTGGATTTTAATGGAGGAAAAAGACAGGCCCTTGTGAAGCATCTCAGTTAAGTATTGCAAAATCTGAGGTAAATTGGGTGCTGCTGTGCTCATCCCTAAAGATTGGTTCCAGGCACAGAATCTTTTCCATTTGTTAGCATAAGATTTTCTAGTACTAGGCCTCCTTGCCTCCAAGATGACATCCATCACAGGTTTGCTGAGGGATGGTAAGGGTGAATTTAAGAGATTAGCCAGGCTGCAAGGTTCAAAGTTGGAAGCTGAGGGTGCAGAATTTGGTTCTCCTGCTGAGACAGCAAGGAAGGTGTCTGAGGCAGGTGCCATGGAGATATTTGTGACACTGCGCAACAGGGGATACCAATGTTGGCGCGGCCAGTCTGGAACAAAGAAAATCATCCTTGGTTAGTCCTGTTTGACTTTAGTAGAACTTTGGAGAGCGGAGGCAGAGGGGGAAAGGCATAGACTGAAGGCAGAGCATCCACTTTCCAGGCTTGTTTGTGGGGAGTCCTTGTGCAAAACTTGTCCAACTGGTAGTTCTGGGGGGAGGCAAATAGATACATGTCTGGGCTCCCCCATTCGTTTGTCAACATGTTGAAAATCTGTGGTTCCAGTTTCCACTAGTGTGGGTCCATGAGGTTTCTGCTTAGTCCATCTGCCAGTGTATTCAATTTTCTTGACAGGAATTGCACTTGTAAGTGCCGTTGGTAGCTCAAGGCTGTGTTCCACAATGCCATGGCTAGTCTGCAGAGGGGGTAGGAATGTGTACCCCCCTGCTTGTTTATGTACCATATAACCATGGTGTTGTCCGTCTTTACCATTAGTTGTCCTGGAAGAATGTAGTCCTTGAAGGCTGTCAGAGCATTCTGTACAGCTAACATCTCTTTTTGATTGATATGTAGGTGCATTTGATTTGGATTCCATTTGCCATGAATGCAAATTCCCTGCCAGGTGAGCCCCCCCCCCATGCATAGTCTGATTTACCTGTAGTTAGGGTTTGGACAGCAGGGGGTAGTGTGAATGGTAGTCCCTTGTTTTGGTGGCAGACCTCTGCCAACCATAGGAACTCCAGGTGTAAGCAAGGTATGATAGGAATAATCGTTTCCAGGCTGTGACAATGTTGACTCCATATACTTTTTAGATACCACTGTAGTTTCCTCATATGCAGTCTTGCATATGGAATTAGAGGAATGCAGGAGGCCATGAATCCCAAAGCTTAGAGTATTTGTCTTGCAGATAGCAAGGTTTTTGTGGCCACATGTTTGAAGTAGGTTATCAAATGAATTTGCTTCTCTGGCATGAGGAAAGCCATCTGGGCAGTTGTATTCAAGCTTGCACCCAGGAATGTAATCTGTTGACAGGGTACCAGTTGTGATTTCTTTTTGTTTATGGTGTACCCCAGACAAGTTAGAACCCTTTTTACAAACTCCAGATGATTTAAAAGTATGGCCTGGTTTTCTGCATGAATTAGGCAATCTTCCAGGTATGGATATATTTGAATATTTTTTTGCCTGCAAAATGCAATTACTGGAGCCAGGCACTCTGTGAATACCCTGGGTGCAGTAGACAAGCCAAAGGGCAGTGCAGAGAACTGATAATGCAAGTAGCCAGCTTTGAAGCGTAGGTATCTTCTGCAAGATTCCCTGATTGGGATGTGCAGGTATGCTTCTTTTAAATCTAGAATTGCCAACCAGGCATCTTTGTCTAGCATAGGAAGTAATTGAAGTCAGCATCTTGAATTTTGGAATCTCCAGAAAGGTGTTCAGAGTAGACAGGTCCAGGATTGGACGCCATGATTTGTCTTTTCTGGGTACCAGAAAAAGCCTGGAATAGAAACCTTGTCCCTTTTCCTCTTCTGGCACCAGTTGAACAGCCTCCATGTTTAAGAGGGAAAGTACTTGTTTTTGAGCCTCTGCTGACTGATTTGGGGGCAGGTTTGGCCACCCGTTTGGTGTTGGCAACATGTGGAAATGAAATCTGTATCCCTGGGACACTATTTATAACCCATTTGTCTTGGGTTATGAGTTCCCAGTTATTTGCATGAAGAGCAATCTTTCCTCCCAAAGGGGCGGTTAAAAGATAAGTGCTTGGAAATTTTAAAAGGAAGTCATTGAGACTGTTTATCATAGGGGGTGTCTTGTTATTTCCAGATTTGGAAGTGGAGGCCCCCACACTACTTACTTCTGAGAGTCCCCTGGAACTGAAACCTGGGGTTTTTGCTGCATCTGGGTTTGGCTTGAGAAGATCTGGAAGGGGCTGGAAAGGACCAATTCTTAGTAGGCCAGTGTCTACTAAACCTTGGAGGTTGCACTTGTAAGAAATCTTTTAACAGTTTGCATAGATTTAGCTTAATCTTCCATCTTTTTTAGAACTTCTTCAGCTTTATTGCCAAACAGGCGGTCCTGATTTAAAGGAGCATCCAACAATTTAGCTTTAACATGATCAGGCAAAGATTGTTCTTTAAGCCAAGCATGCCTTCTAAGCACAGACCTAGTAACAGCAGCCCTGCAGGAGGCCTCTAAAGAATCAAAACCACATTGTAAGGTATGTTTTCCAACTTGTTCAGCAGAATGCATTAAATCCTGTAAATCTTTACTTTCCACGCAATCAGGAAACATCATCATTTTCTGTTTAAGCAGTCCAATAACATGCTGTTGATATTTTAACATATGAAATTGGCAGTTTAAAGCTCCGACTGCCAAGGTTGCAGAAGTATAAACCTTTTTACCCATCTAGCCAGCTCCCTGGAGTCTCTATCAGAAGGGGTAGGATTTTTAGCAGTAGAAGCTTTACTGCCCTTGGGCTCCTGAGAAATGGTTTCTGGATCCGCAACAGGATTTTTGAAAAGGAACTTGTGGGACTCAGGAACCCTGTAGCATTTGTTAGGTTTACTAGGAGCCGGAGGCAGGGAATCAGGGGCCAAACTTGATTCCAAGAACACATCAATAATGTCTAGTACAGGAGGAATAGCCAAAGGCCTATGCTGAGGTAGAAGAAAGAAATCCCTAAAAGCCTCTTTTTTGAATCAGAAAAATCCTGGCTTTCCCACTGGAAATGATCCCTTAGAGTACGTAAGGTTTCCCCAAAAGAAAAAATCCTCGGGAGGGGAAGCAGAGAGAATGGAGTCCTCTGCATCAGAATCTTCATAAGTAGATAAGGGCAAATCCAGATCATCAGAAGAATCAGAAAAACAGAATCTTGATCAGAAGATTCATAATCAACTTCAATCCTAGGCCTCTTGGGGGGGGGGGGTTGGCTACCCCTGACTGCAGTTAAATAAGAATGGCTGAAGATCTAATGTTTTTTAGGCATAGAGGCCTGGGCATCGTTTTTTAGGCATAGAGGCCTGAGCATGTGGCCTGGGCATCTTTTTTTAGGCATGGATTGAGATTTAGGCCTAAGTAAAGAAGGAGGCGTCTGTTTAATATGCAAGTCTGTAGGCCTGAATACACCCTCAGAAGCCGGTGCCTGCACAGTGGCTCCAGACCCATCCAAGGTAGAGACATCCGCGGGTACCATAGTTGAAGCATTTTGTGGCATACCGGACTCCGAATGGGTCCCAGTAGAGGCCTGTGAATCAGAAGTAGCGGGTATCAGGGGCTGCGAAAGCACCTCACTGCGTACCGGTGAACTGGCCACTGGCTTAGGAGAAGCATCGTCGGCAGTTTTGGACCTCGGCGGCCTGTCTTTATCTTCACGGGTTTTTTTTC
This sequence comes from Protopterus annectens, assembly GCF_019279795.1. NCBI lineage: Eukaryota > Metazoa > Chordata > Ceratodontiformes > Protopteridae > Protopterus > Protopterus annectens. Next base: position 730,286,338 of record NC_056735.1, read on the forward strand.
GGAATCCTGGTAGTCGGATGGCTAACCCACGACATTTCTGGATAATTAAACAGAGGACAAACATTTAGAGGCGAAAATATACAGACGACGGATAGTGCGCTGATTAAATAAAGGACAACACCGACAGCAAGGTATGTAGTGGTCAGGGCCTAGGCAAGGAATACAGTACGAATGAAAATCTTTACGAGGTATTTGCTTTCCACAAGTAATGCAATTAACTTTTACTGACATTGGTAAGGAGCAAGAAAGTTTCCCCAACGGGGTACTTAGCTTTAGTTGAAGACTTTGATTCTGAAACTCGAAAACAAAAATTTCAGGAGTCGGTCGACCGGCACTTGGGAACTGCTTCTGCTTCAGGCACCGCACGGCAAGACAGACTGATGTAATGGCATCGGCTGTATGTTTTATACCCCTGATGAAGGGACAGCAACCGACGAAGGACCCAAGATTTTGTTAATCAGGCTGACTGAGGGCTACCTGCAAAGCAGATAATCCAAATGTAATGACTGCAACAGTGAAACACAAACATCTGGGTACCCTTCACACACTAAATCAATTCATAGGTAGGTACTAGGCTATTGGCCCAAGGGCCTACGTAAGCCTATCCAACAAGGTTCCCTGGTTTACGCCACCCAAGAAAGTTATTTTCCTACTAAATCAATTCATAGGTAGGTACTAGGCTATTGGCCCAAGGGCCTACGTAAGCCTATCCAACAAGGTTCCCTGGTTTACGCCACCCAAGAAAGTTATTTTCCTGTGCCACTGTCGAGCAGAGACAGAGAAGTGATCCCCGGGGTGTATTTCCCATTTCCCATCCACTCATGAAGATTTTTCTTAAAGAGTGCTAATGAACAACTTTGCTCGACATGGATGGGTAAAGCCTGTTCCAGAGTATGGGAAGTCTCTGGGACAGGAATCTATCCCTCCAGCATGTCCTGTTTATTGTGGTGACAAGGTTTGGGTCCCTAGAGCATGTACCTCGGAGGGATTGGGATTTCTTTAGGTGTAGCATGTCCAATAGCTCTGGGTCTGACATAGGTTTATATGCTAGGCAGAGATCACCTCGGAGTAGGCGATATGCTACGGACTAAAGCTGGAGTTTTTTGAGGCGGTCAGTGTACGGCATTTTTTTGAGGCCAGTAATCCTCTTTGTGAGGTACTTCTGTGGCCTTTCCAGCTGCTGCAGATGTCTTGTGAAGTACATTCCAAAAGGGGCGTTGTTACTCTATAATGGGTCTAATGGGTGTTGAGTAGAGGGGAACAATGACCTCTTTTTTCCTGGATGAGAACCCTTTTATGATGAGGTGTGCCACGTAAAGGACTTCCTGACTACTGTGGCGATGTGACTATCAAAGGAGAGACTACTGTCCACCTGGGTCCCAAGGTCTCTTATTACACATTCAGTGTTAAGTAGATTGCTGCCTATGTGGTAGTTCATGGGTACAGAGTTTTTACCAAAGGGGATGACTATGCACTTTTTGGCATTGAGCTTGAGGCCACGGCTCTGACACTAGGCATCTGTCTCAGTGAGGCCCTTCTGTAGGATGTCCACATCATTTGGGGACTTGACTATGGCTCCTAGTTTGTAGTCATCTGTGAACTTCATTAGCCAGAGGCCTTCTGTGTTGGCCTGTACTTCAGAGAAGTAAATACCAAACAGGAGAGGTCCCAGGACGGAACCCTGTGGTACTCCACTTGTCACTGCTTTGAGGTCAGATTCGGAGTCTGCAACTTTTACAGTGTGGGTTCTGTCAGTGAGCCATTTGGCAACCCATCTTGTAACATAGGGCATTATACCTAGTTTAGTGAGTTTAGCTATAATTCCAGAATGGGGGATGGTGTTGAAAGCCTTGGCCAGGTCAAGATAGGCTTGTGTGAACCACCTTACCCTCATCTACAGCTTTGGTGACTGCCTCAAAGAAGTCGATCAGGTTCAGGAGGTATGCTCTGCCCTTCACAAACCCAAACTGGGTGGGATCCAGAGTTTCGAGGTTACCAATGTCTTTGTTTATGAGTTCCATGATGATACGTTCCATGGCCTTTCAGACCAGGCTCGACAGGCTAATAGGTCGATAGTTCCCGGGATCAGTGGTGGCTTCCCCTTTGTGGAGTGGGATAACTGTTGCTGTGCGCCATTCAGTGGGCACAAAGCCTGATGTGAGGCTATTATTGAACATGGTGCTTAAGTGGGGAGCCAGTTCGTTCTGAAGTTCATGTAAAACGCAGCCTGGGATGTTGTCTGGTCCAATGGATGCTGTGTTTTTGTAGAGAGTGCAGCTTTTACCTGCGCAGTTGTGATTACAGGGACTCTGCATTCTTCCTGTATAGATATGGGCCCTTTAAGGGGTGGGGGGGGGTAAAGTTAGCACTGAACCTATCTGCCAGGATGTTGGCAATTATCAGATGGTTCTGTAATTTTCGTGCCGTTGTGCTGTAACTCAGAGCAGAACTGGGTGTTGCCATCGAGATTCTTAACATAGCTACAGAATGCTTTGTGGTTGTTCTTAGAATTGGTGGCGATTTGGTTTTTGTAGCTAGCTTTGGAGGATCTTATAAGGGATCTCAGCTTCTTACTAAGGCTGACCAGGGAGCTCCTCCACTCATGGGATTTTACTCTCCTTTGCAACAGTTTCTTCCTTCTGTTGTACAGTTTGTTTATGGCGGGGGACCACCAGATTGGCTTCTTTTTTTTTTGGAGGATAGAATCTTGGTTCTGTTTGGGATAGCACGATCCATGCACTCGTGTAAGTGCTTATAGAGTGCATTTGTGTAGGATTCAGCAGTTGTAACTGTATTGTCCATGGGCATGGATGTCATGAAGTTCACCACTTCTGTCTTAAGAAGCATGAAGTTGGCTTTGGAGAAATGTTTTGCCGTGGTTTCCTTAATGGGGGGTGGGGGGCGGGATGTGGATATCAAGGGTGATTAGCTTATGGTCGGATTGGCCCAAAGAGGAGTTGACTTCAGGTGTGGAACACCAGTCACTCATGTTGGTAATGACTAGGTCTAGGATATTGTTGCCCCTGGCAGGGGTGTGGATAAGTTGATCCAGGGCATTGGAGTTTATGAATTCCAGAAAGCATTGAGGTAAGGAGTTGGGACATGAGTAGTTTTCCCAGTTAATGGTGGGGTAGTTGAAGTCGCCCATTATTAGGGTGTTTGGTTGAACCCGAATATTTTCCAGTACATCAAGAAAAGAGGAGTGGGAATCATGGGGCATGGTGGGGGATTTGTAGCAAGCTACAATTTGGATTGCAGTTTTGCCCAGAGTTAGTTGCACTTGGATAACCTCGGATGCATTATGCTGAGCAACTAGCCTGGAGGTGTGGATATCCTTAATGAATATAGACACACCTCCGCCTTTGGTGTTTTGGTCCAGGTTACTTGGCCGAAAAGTGTGGTATGAGTTATAGCCTGGTAGTGCAGGGGTGCTCTCTGGAGCCTTGAACCAGGTCTCAGTCACTGCACAGAGATCTATGTTCTCCATTTTAAGGAGTGCCTCGAGTGAGTGCATTTTAAGATTTAGATTTCTAGCACTGAGTAGCATTACCCTCAGTTTTTGCTTGCCTGTTCCTGTTATAGTGGTGAATTTATTTGAACCTTGCCTAAAAAAGGCACTATAGGGGCAGCAAGAGCCTTAGCCAGTACTCGGAATCCCAGGGGTGACAGGTGCAGGCCATCTGTGGCACAGCATAGTGGTCTGTCAACCCAAGCAGATACTGGATCCCCTTAGAATGACACCAGAAGCTTAGCCAATTGTTGAAGTCAATCATTTTGTCCTTGTACTGTGGTATCATTCTGGGTGATGGCAAAATGCTACTCAGAGCTAGGGTCATACCTGCCTGGGCTACAAGATCAGAGAGCTCTTCCATTTCTCTTTTCATGTAGCCCAGGGAGGTAAATCTCAGGTCATTCACACCAACATGGACAATGACAGTCATATTTGTACTTGTTGTGGAGTGACCTGAGTGTGTGGGTTATGCGGTGGATCCTGGCACCAGACAGGCAGCTGACAGTAACCTTCTCCTTGTTTAGCCTGGTGAGTGGGACATCAGTGTGCCCAACTATAGAGTTACCTATGACTAGTGTGTTGGGTATGTTGTTTGCCTTATTAGTTGTGGTTGAGTGGCACACTGAGTCTGTGGGCTATGTGTCATTTGGGTTGTGTTGGGGGATGGAGGTTGCTTGCGTTTCTGCTTTAGAGGTCTCTGTTGCTTAGACAGATTATTATTGAGAGCCTCCACGAATGTTTTTGTTACTACGTGTGGATTTTGGTGGTGTAGATTTAGTGAGACTATGTGACGAGTGTAGTGTGGTGCAAATGTTTACCTTCTCCTCATGAGAATAGATGTGCTATCCTAAATAAAACCAAGACTCCTTCCTCAAGCAAGAAGAAACCAGTCTGGTGGACCCTGGCCATAAGCAAACTTTGCAATAAAAGGAGGAGACAGAAAAGGCCAAATCTCAAGTAGAAAAATCATCCCTGATTAGCATTAGTAAGAAATTGAGGGCCCTCATCAAGTCAACTAAAGCTAATTTTGAGTTGCCAAGGATAACCATAAGGCCTTCTATGGCTACGTCAAAAACCTAAATGGCAACGCTCAGGTCTGTTCTGAGCTAGTACAAAATGGAACAAAATACACTGACCCTTCTGACACTGCCAACATCTTGGCTGACAGGTTCAGTGCAAATCCCCCCACCACCACCACCTACAGGGCCTATTACCATTCCAGAGGATTGTGCAAGTCCAATTATTACTGATACGTTGGTTAACAAGACTATATCTAAAGCTAATATACTGCCTCCATGGGACCAGATGGTGTCCCTGGCTGTGTCATACGCGAGCTCCAAAAGGAATTAACCCCGCATCTTAATACCCTGTTCAGTCTCAGTCTCTCCACAGGATATGTGCCCATAGAATGGTGCATGGCAAAGGTGGTTCCGCTACACAAGGGTGGGGCCTGGGAACTACCGGCCAATAAGCCTGACCAGTCTGATCTGTAAGGCTATGGAGTGAATCATTATGGAACTCATAAATGGAGAGATTGGGAACCTCCAGTCGCTGGACCCCACACAGTTCGGCTTCTTCAGGGGCAGATCATGCCTCCTGAACCTGGTGGATTTATTTGAGACAGTTACTCAGGCTATAGATAAGGGAAAGGAGGTACACACGGCTTACCTTGACCTTGCTAAAGCATTTGACACCGTTCCCCATTCAGGTATTATTGACAAGCTCACCAGCCTGGGCATAAACCCTTACATCACAAGATGGATTGCAAACTGGCTCTCAGACAGATCCCATGAAGTAAGAGTAGCGGGATCTATGTCTGAATCCAGACCAGTAACGAGTGGTATGCCTCAAGGCTCTGTCCTGGGGCCCCTTCTGTTTGGCATATACTTCTCAGAAGTACAGGCAAGCACGGAAGGGCTGTGGCTGACAGTTTGCGGACGACTGCAAACTGGGTTCTAATAGAGACTCTGGCCGACATGGAGATCCTCCAAAAGGGCCTAAATGAGACTAATGCATGGTGTCTAAGCCATGGTCTCAAGCTAAATGCAAAAAAATGCGTAGTAATCCCCTTTGGAAAAAACAGAGTACCCGCAAACTACAACATAGGAGGTAATCCCCCAAAATCTGAAGAAGAAATAAGGGATCTAGGGACCCAAGTAGATAGTCAGCTTTCCTTTGATAACCATGTTGCCAAAGTGGTTAGAAAATCCTTCTATGTGACCCATCTGATCATGAAAGGGTTTGCATCAAGATCCAAGGATGTAATGGTGCCCCTCTACTCTTCCCTCATCAGACCCATTATTGAGTACAATGCACCAAATTGGAATGTATCTGGCTAGACATCTCCAGCAGCTGGAGAGACCACAGAGGTACCTAACCAAGAGGATTACTGGCCTCAAACGGCTGCCCTATGCAACACGACTGAAAAAGCTAAGACTGTTCTCTGTTGCATACCACTTTCTCAGAGGCAATTTCTGTCTAACGTACAGAGCCATGTCCAACCCAGAATTGTTGAACATGCTCCATCTTAGCAAAACCAAATCTACTCGAGCTACACGCTCTAGGGATATAAACCTCAACACAACAATGAATAGAACATGCTGGAGGGATGGATTCCCTTCACAGAGACTTCCCTTACTATGGAACAGGGTCCTGATCTACATAAGACAGAGCCCCTCACTATCACTCTTCAAGAGGAACCTTGATGAGTGGATGGGTAACAAAGTTCACACCGGGGATCACACCAACAGCACTACTAGATAGGGGCCAAGGGTACTAGCTGCTAGTACAAGGGTCTAGGGAACTACTAAAGGGGCGGTGAATACCGCACAACGTGGCTGGGCTAATATATGCCTTCAGGCAGATAGCCCAGTACCAACCTATGACTGTCAAGTTCAGTCTTGATTGGAGAGAGCTTTACCTCCGGTTTGGCTAGATAAGTGCATCTCTCACAGGTTGTAGTGTTGGTTAATAGGAGGAGAGGGTTGCCTGTGTACATGAGGCAATTTCTACATTGCCTCAAGATGCCCAGACTCATCAGATAGAGAGGAGAGAACACTGGGAGCTGACCCTTGGACATACCTGAATAAAAAACTATTTTCCTCTAGGTAAGCGAGGAAAGGGAGTACAAGAGCTGTTTTTCCAAGTGAGAAAAGTAAGTACAAAAACTGTTTTCCTCTAGGTAATGAGGAAGGTTGAGTGCTACAGTAATTAGTAGCTTATTTAGTGCTTACAAGTACTGAACAAGTGCTGAGCATGAATAAGCAAATTTAAGTGCTAAAACTAAGAATCTGTATCTGCACTAGATGAGTTGCAGGACAGAAACAAGTGCAAATGCAGGCTTTCAAATCAGAAAGTTGAGAGAGATGAAAGAGATTGTCCAAACGGCCAATAACTACAATTTCTGGGCCAGAACCACTCCTTATGTGTTAGACAGGTTACCTAGTGCTTACCACTCCCACTGACAAGCTACAAGGCTTCCCTCCAACACAGAAAGACTTGGGGGGGGGGGCTCAGAAGTTTACATACACTCCTAGATACAGCAAATCTGTATCTGGAACACTAGTTACAGGAAAGGTAGGAAACAGGCTTACAGTTTTTTTTTTTATAGAAAAGTATCAAAAACAGTAGTAAAAACAATTCACATGCAGTGCAAGCTAGCACACTTGAGTATGTAGCAATATTAGACCACAGTTTAAAAAATGCAATTAAATTAAAAAGGACTAAAAGCAAGTGCAGAAAGAGTTTATTAGGTAGAATGTGGTAAACAGATGGGACTGGGGGAGTGTTCCAGATCAAATCTACAGTGGGGTGGGCAACTGCAAAAGCCACCAAATTTAAACTACAAGCCAGAAATAGGGAGGGTGGGTGGGACAAAACAGTTTCAACAGAGATCTAAGCAACAATTAACAGTACAAACTCTAAAACCAAAAAAAATACTCATCTCTGTCTATTTGCAGATAGATTGGAAAGCAGTCTCTCCTTACAGACTCTGCCAAGGTAACTCTAGCTAAAACTTACTTCTTACCCTTTTTCTCTCCTGTATGCAGCCCCTATCATGACCAACATATAAAACTCACTTAGTTCTAAACTTGAACAGTGCTACAACACAGTTGGCATATTTGCTTGCAAAAAACATTACCAGAGCCACCATTTAGCAATAAAAACATGTAACTGGCTCAAATTTCCTTACCACCTATCTTATACCCAAGCTCATCTTAAGCAACAAAATCATCTATACTCCATTTGCCTGCCAGCAATTAGCCCCATACTCCAATTCTACCTACCAAACCATCCCCTTCCTACAAATGATAAACTGCTTAACATCTACAAACCACAAAGGGTTGCTAGAGGTTAGTCTCCATTCCAATAATGCAGCTAAAACTTGGAATAAAATTAATATATCAATCAGGTCTATATCACATCTTCATCTTTCTAAAAGACTTCCTTTCTGCCTCCTGGCTTTGTCCCTGCTCACCTGGAACATAACTTCTCCTAGCATCATTCATCACCTTATACCTCCCTTTAAAGCACTAAAATTACTTAATTTGCTTATCCCCTTCTAATACTTCCCTTTACTGTAGTATTTAGACTACTCTACCTACCTCTAATATAGCACAACCAAATTTCCAAGCAATGTAGCACATACCGCTACTCCTATGACTTTGGTATACTGGCCACATCTCTGGTGCTGCAGGCAGCAACCTCCCTACAGTTATGAATACTGCAACATGAGAACAGAAGGACATACAAATTTCCACTTCATTTATACTTCTCTATTAACAACTAAACTTGCTTATCCCCCCCTCTAATACCTCACTCTAATGTACTTCTTAAATTACTTCTTATACATTAACTGTAAAACTGTAGTACAATGTTGATGAATGTTTGAGAATATCGATGCAAATTTTATTATACTGACTACTATGCTATGTATACACAAACTGCATTATAACATTTGTTATTCTAAATATTGATTGCATTAAATTTGTTACCCTGGAGCTTTTCTCACCAGGCCTCCACTGAAAGACGGTACCTGTGCCCAGTCAGACTTTCCCAGATTAACAAATGTCAATAAATAAATTAAAATGAAGATTTCACACTTACTTTATTAAATGGTTCATATCTGCCCAAATTATAAGGACCTCAAAAACAGCTCAGGCTGACAGAAGAAAATAAATTGACAAAAAAATGGAGGACAACACTTCTGATCAATCACGGAGGTTCTTTTAGTAGATAATTGACATAGAAATACTGTAACTGTTAACATCCAACATCAACAACCCTGACTGTGCAGAACTCCAGGCAACGATGACTGTGAAAGAGGAAAGTTAGACAATTTCACAAGTGCAAAGCCTAGAAACACAATGTCCCAGAGTATTACATTTTCAAATGTGGCCTAATCCCTTAAGTCTGCAATGAAAACCAAGAACCTATGGTACAGATGTCTGCAATAAAGACATTGTAATCAAAAGTATCATTCACTCCCCTAGTGGAGTAAGCTTTGACCACAGTATCAACCCATGACCAGTTAGTTGAATCAAGTTCCAAAATTCAGTTTGTAATGCAGCTAGAAAGTGTTTGGTAAATTAATGCATCAACACATGCACCCTATCATTAAATAAAGGATAATCAAGTCACACAGGTATATGAGCCAAGTAAGGATCACTCAAAAACTGGCAGACTACACAGATGGACAGATAACACTTCAACCTTAAGAGCAGTCTACAGAATGGAAGGCTTTCAAGCAAAATTAATAATTCAAGACCCCGGCTGGGAAATCCATAATTACAAAGTCCATAAGGGAATCCAGGCACTGAGGTGCAATCTCTGTTTTGCAATGGTGAAGGATTTTATGGACATGGATCAAAAAGAGCTCTATAGTGAGATGGACCAGAGAGGTTTAAACTACACCACTGTTAGCCATATAGGGTAAAGAATGAGTTTTGGTCTTTCTTTTATAAACTTTGTTGCGAAACATGGCTTCAGTAGAATACACACATTAATGTCCTGTGAAGAGGAGAAGGGGAGGACCACACACTCCTGAGAGGTAGAGAAGTGCTTCTGGAGGACTCCGAGCAGATGGAGCATATGAATATGCAGCTCTATGACAGGACCGACTCAGCATGTCTACAAACCTGTTCACTTTCCTAAGAATGAGGAATACAAAAAAAGCTAAATTCCTTTTTGCACCACACTACCAGGCAAGCAATGCTTTCCAATGCATGGTGTCGCAATTGTGTAATCCTCTTGCATGCTTAGGTACCACATGCTTTTTTTTTTTTTTTGAACAGATAAGACCCTGGAAGCAGCTACTTCTCCAAAGCCTTCAGGGCTACAGCATTGCCTTCAGCTCCATCTACTGGAGTTAGCCTTTCTAACAAGGGGACTACATTCTACATCATGTGGGAGTCATGATAATTAGCCCAATCTGCAGGCAGTGCATCTGTCTTCAGAAACAGTGGCAGTTTCAGAAAGGGACGACCCACCAGCAGATGGGTAAGTACTGTTCCAGAGAAGAGGTAGTCTTTGCATGCTAAATCGGTCTCTTCACACTGACTTATTTGCTGAAACAGGTTCAGATCTCTGAAGCTAGTGTTCACTTGATAACAGATTGTCAAATGCCAGATCTCTAATGGCCCAGAAGGCAATGCATGGATCACCCCTAAGGAGTTTATAGGACACTGAATACAGTTGCACAGCTTTCAGCCTCTCTTGGTAGCTCAGATATTTTAGACCTATGACCTTTCTGTCAGGAATCTTTGGGGTTGTTCCAAATGCATGATATAGCTAAGTAAAATACATATCAAAGGAAACACTGTGTTCATGGATAGACCAGATCAATGTAGAATATACAGGGGTTAGAGACTTCATTGGATCTAGAGGACATACCCTCTGTGCTCAGCTGTGCCAAAGAAGTATTTCCTAACCACTTATGTAACGTGATGATCAAAGGCGAGGACATTATCTGTTACACTATCTTCATTTTGGTGTGGTGTGTTTATACTCTACACTGGGTGAGGTTTACTAAATGCAACAGTACTGTATTTTTTAGCATTTTGTTTTTGCCTGTTTTCAGTACACTACCTTTTTAATGTGCAAGTTTAAGATACAACACCCAGTTTACAATCATCTGTAATCTTGGTTAACCAGAGATTTCTATTTTTCCTTTGGAGATTAGAGACATACATACTGAATAGCAGGGGTTCCTAGCATGGATTACGGAGGGAATCCACTGGTTATCTTCCTGCTCTCTGAGGAAGCACCTGCCACCATCACGGAGGTGGGTTCCGCATCTTGGCCAATTTGCTAATCTTATCTGGTTGAAGCCACAGAGATCCTCTTTGAAACCAGAAAAAAGTGTAAAATGTCCACTCCTCCAAAAACAGTAAAATCATAAAATCATTGTGGGCAGTAGTGTGGGTCTATCTCAAGAATTCTGCAGAAGTGAAATGATCACAAGCACGGCTCTTTCTAGGGAAGGAGCAGATAGATCCAGAACATGGTTAGAAAGTAACCACATCTACAACTCACTAACATTTTTGCGATGATTCGTTAAGCAGGGGTGAACCTGACAAGCCCCTCCACCACATTCACTCATACAGGCAGTGTCAGAAAAGTCAGAGGTGTACAAAGTGACCAACAGGCTTGCTCTTTTGGGCAATTCAGCCAGCTTTGAAGAAGGAAAGATCGTGTGATAGTGTATTTCCTTGAGTGGTGGGGAGGCCTCTATTTTCACAGTTAGATGCCTAGAAGAGAAAAGAATTGTTTACTTAGGTCACTAATAGGACATGGCCTGGACGTGGACAACACGATGGCAAGGAACAGACTGGACATACAGTGTAGCCAAGAAACAAGCTGGAAGGGCAGTGCAGCAAAGACACTTGGCTCAGGGTTCAGGTTTACTACTCGAAAAACAGACTAAACATATTGTGGGAATTGTGAGGAACAGCCAGCTGAAGATAGTGAGGAATGCTATCAGAATTAGTGATAGACTTATAGCAGAATGCAGTGCAATGACAGAGCAGTATTCATAATCTTAGCCTATCCCCTTCAACAGGGTTGCATTGGTGAGGAAGTGGGTGTACTCGGGTAGCAGTTTAAGATGAAGCAGGGCAACATGAGTTGGTTCTGATAATGGAGAACATGAACGCCTCACATCCAGACAGAACAGGATATTACGATTGCCAGGGTCCACATGGGTGAGACAAAAGACATGAAGGAGAGACCATTATAGACTTCTGTCTGGAAAATGGATTATGTTGGCTAACACATGGTTTAGCACAGGCAGCCACAAAATCACATATAAAAATAACCAACATACAACTCGTGTAGACCTCTTCCTAGTTAAAAAAAAGGGCATGTGGTAGAATCAGAGATTGCAATGTTATTCCCAGTGAAACTATTGGCTCAATCATAAATCCCTGGAGGCCACAATAAGCTACAAACTGTGATAAGGAAAGGCTCTAAGGTCAGAGACTAGAGTGAAGACTTGGAAGTTAACCAAAGTTAAAGCAAAAGTGTTCAAAGAAATACTCTGGACTCTAGCACCTCAAGAAGAACAGGAAATAGGTGGAGTTGAAGTAGAACAGCAGTATCTTAAATCAGCATAGATGAAGACTACGTGGCTGAGCCAAGTATGGAAATAAGGTATGCAAAGAAACTTCCTGAACTTCTACATTCCAATGCCAGCTTATCAAAAGAAAGGACTGTAGGAAAAAGTTGCAGACAGAAAAGATGGAACAAGCTAAAAAGGCACACTATTTGGCTAACAAAGAGGCCAAGACAATAGTCTCAACAGCAAAGAACAAGGCAACTACCAGCTTTGGGAAAGTGAATTAGAAGATGGCACGAAAATTATCAGGATTGAAAGATGAAGATAGTCATCACATACTATTCATAAGGGATGCCTGCAACAACCTATTCACCAGTACACAGGTCATCGAAGGCAGATGGAAGGAGTACCTTCATCAGTTTTTGAATGAAGAAAAGCCCATAAAAGGTGTGCTGCCTCAAACAGCCAGACTCTGTGAGGCTCGAAGTTATTCCAGGTCCTCCTCATTAGGCAGGAAAGGAAATTAAGATGGTGGAGAATAAGGTCCTAAGTCCAAGTCTCTTAAGTCCCAAGACCCAGTGCAGTAGAAGGGTAAATTCTTTTCTCCATACCTGATAGAGGCACTAGACAAGTGTCAGGTGGCATAATGCCGTGGTCCTTACTCTGACTAAGATATCACAGTAGAGTCAATGCTGTGAGTATTAGTTGCTGCACCTGTGAGGAAACTCCGTGTGGAACCAAAACAGCAGTCAGGAAAGTGTCAGGTTGCATTAACATTCTCTCTAATGAATGGCTGCAAGGAAGAGATGATCCACAGCTTCTCATACTTACTTCCTCAGAAACTCATGTATGTATTTCTAGACATAGGTAATATGGGCTAGAGACCAGTGCAAGCTGTTTCTCATAAGCCAGATGAACTCCACAAATAAGGTGTTGTCCAGTGCTGATACAGGGCAACAACATAATCCTTGCTCACCTCAGAGAACTTGATCCAAGAATGCCTTGACTCAGAGTTAAATCAGACAGAATACTGTGCCCACCCCCAAAACACACACACAATGCACGTGCAAATAAAGTGCATTTGGTATCTCTCATAGACAAGAAGTTATGATGCTGGATGTCAGGGAATTAGGAAATCAGTGTTTCACCATGCACCGACCAAAGATGGTGTACACTTGGAAGATTCTCAGACCATTCAGTCAGATCTCTCTAAAGACGCTATCCCACACTCCCTCATGACTCAAGCAACCATCAAAACTCAAACAGCTGCTTGATGTCCAGTCCATTAAATGAAAGCCTTGGTGCAGCATGACCTCAAACACCTTCAACTGGACCTAAAAGTTCAGCCAGTACCTCACATACACACTGGGTCTACCAGCTGATTCCAACCTCTTTGGACTTGTTCTAGTACTGCTTTTCGGGAATGGCTCTCTACCAGTTAGACTCAGGATTCCAACAAGCTTTATTTATTTAGCATTTACTAATTAGGTACACAGGCTGGTCCAAAGACACTTTTCAGCCATGACCCATGGAAATACAAAAATTACAAACAAAAAATGTATTTCAAAAATCAGATTAAATATATCACAGTGATAAACCCTGGCTTTACTCAATTAGAGAGCTGCTTGAAAAGGACCTTATTTTAAAAGGAAATGTAAAAAAAAAAAATATATATATATATATATATATATATATATACATACATACACAGAAGTGGAAACAAATATTATGAGAAGCTGCTTCCACTGCACAGTATTGCCATGCTTAAAAGTTAATTAAATATGTAAATGTGATTTTTGGCACTATGCTAAATTCGCTTAGTGCAGTATGCGGAAAATGTCCTCTTCAAATACTTGATCGAACTTAGGCTGGAATGACAACATTGCTGAAAGTGGTGGTCCACTAAGAATATTGATAAAGACCAATAACAGTAGAATACAATGCAATGCATGTTCTCTTTAGAGTTACTTAAGAGCACTACTCTGTTGCTTTCAATGTGCTGCAGGAATTTCTAACCAAAATAAATTTCAACAGTTCATAACTTCCACTTCATTGCTGCAATACACAACTGCAGTATCTAGAAATGAGCTCCAACAATCACATCAGCAGTAAAGAGTGAGGGCCTCACAATGAAGCACAGTACATATTTAGTGAACCAAAAGGACTAGAAGATGTTAGTGGCTTGTGTTAAATAAGGCAAGTGAACACAATTCACCCTGGCTAATTAAGAAATAACTCAAAAGAAAATATGCTGCATATTTTTGCTGCATTTAATGAAAAAAATAATTACTTGGGGCTGTCTGCAGAGATAAAAGACTAAACACTCAAAATATAGCTAGTCTGATGGTGCAAATGCAGGGAGTCTTATCTCCAGAAATCTGGGTTTAGAAATGGGATTAAAATATGCTAGAACTGGGGTGAAAAGGACAAGTAATAATACTGTCTCTCTTTCACTGAGCAGTTACCTTACATCTACAGTTACTTGCAAAGACCAAAGTAAATTAGCTAGTTCAAAAAACATATTAAAGGACCTACATGAGTTTGCAAATTTTGACAGAGAACTATAAGAAAATGAGGGAAGAAACTTAGGAACTATATTACAAATGTCTCCCGATCACAACCATCACCTGTTACAGCTTATAGCAAGGGCAGACCTTAGTTATCTTCACCTGTGGAGTAGACCGCAGCATTAAACATGAACTTTCAAGAAACAGCAAGGTGATAGGCAACATATGTGGTAATGGTGATAAATTGCAGGAGGGACATATTCTTAATGTAGTTTATTATGGAATAATTACCATTACAGGTCAAGTAATTACTTTTGTTTGCCTTTATCTTTAAGGCTAGTCTTGACGGTTGAATGGGTAGACACAAATTTAGACCAAGGTTATTACATATGAAGCTGTTCGATTTGGGAAGGCAAGCATTACTAAGTGCTTAAAAGGGAGGCACAAACTAAATGTGCCTATTCGCAGGTGTATACAGCATGGCATCTTGTGGTCCCCTGTGAACACTTGCCTAGTATTATTCCTATGTTCCTAAAGTTCTGTAAAAGCTGAGGACAACTACAGGAAGGATCTTCCACTGGGGAACTCAAAATTACACTGGACAGTCATTTCTAAAAATGTGCAAATATGCAACAAAATTTACAATGTCATTGACAATTTCCCTGTGCATCACCGGATAACTTGACATTTTGACATCCAGTCCCAATTGCAGAGGGCAAAAAAACACAAATATTCACCCTAACTCAATGCTTTTGGATGTTTCAACACTCCATTCTGAAAGAACCCAAATGTTCAGACTAATAGCACATCTCATCTGCCACTTTTACTTCTCTGTATGATGCTCCTAACTTTCCAAGACAAAAAAAAATCGTTACACTATTACTATAAAAATGTTTCCCCTATTCTGGTATTTCCAGCTTCCAGTTTACACACAGAGTATGTGTCTTCTTTAATAAAGTATCCAAGCAGTTGTTAAAAGCACTTTACAAGGCTTTACAAGTTAAACAGTTAAACTAAACAGAGACCACATTTGTGTCTTGCAAAGATGAGTGAATGTTATAAATTCCTTAACCACGATACTTTTTCATTTTTCAATGGCATTTTACACACTGCAGGTTTTGAATTTTTTCTGAGGGTCGTCAAACCAAGACAAGGGTGATAATCAGCATCACAGACACAATCACTGAGCAAATTTGTTTACCAAGTACATAAGATCATGCTTTGTACACCAGCTTTGTTGTACAGAAATATTAGCATCAACTTGTTCAGTAGACTGCAATCCTATATTTGACAAAAGCCTGAACAGTTAAGTTAAACCAGGTAAATATTAAATCTTCCACCATAAGCAGATTTTAAGCTAGCTGTACTTAAACAGATCTGGCAGTGGCAGCAGCGAAAGCAAACATGATTTGTTAGAGCAGTAACAAAAAACAGAAATGAACATGTCAAAGTAAGAAATATGAAATATAAAACACTGACATCATACAAGCAGACACATGGTTAAGAATGATCTTGTATTGCCAAGCTTACTACTTCACTATGATCTACACAAAAAGATGCCCTCTTATTCCTCAAAGAAGAACATGCTTACAACAAACAGAGGTATGCCAGGTTTGGAAGCAATGGCACAAATTTAACCATCATGGACTTTCTTGAAATAAGAAATTAATATCTTAGGAGTTCTTTGGAAAGAGCTAAAACAAAATTAACATTAAAATGGCATATTCTACAAAATACACAAATGAATTAGAACATAAATTTCAGTTAACATTTTAAACATTCAAATACATCTTTCTGAAATATGGCTGCTTCAAAAAGAAAAAAATATAACACTGCACCAAGCCCAAGACCTTGGCAAAGCTGAACTTCAGTTTTTAAGCCAGACAGAGCAAGCAGCTGGTAAACTGCTACTTACAGCTGATGTAAGACAATGCAGCATTATCAGTGTAAGACTTTACATCCAGGTACAAATAAATCTGGCTGCAGTAAAATACACCACGGAAAAGCTCAGGCCAAAGGATTCACAGCAGAGTTCCACTGAATTTGTATAATATGCAGTGGTCCCCCATTTTGCTAGGCTACGGAAAAAAAGAACATAAGTCAAATATTTTGCCCAACAATGCAGTCAGTGGCTAGGATTATACCCTGGGAATCAAAGATAACAGGTAACAGTCTTTTCTTTCAAACCAGTGGAGCACCACACTATTCAAAGGATGCAGCTCTCATGAAAGAAGCTATGGCCACTAAAGATCATCCCCCAAAGGAAGGGGGAAAAAAACAAAACAAAAAAAAACTATACAATACAATGTCTAGCAGCAGTTCATGTGAAATGTTTTAAAGTTCATGCACAAGAGATATTACAATGCAAAATTATGTGCATGTTGAAAATGTGGCACAGTTCATGTTTCTTGGAAAACAATTTAAACAAAGACACTTCAAGAAATAATGGCATAAATTAATTCAAAACAGATGTTAACACTACTAAAGACCCATTTCATATCACAGAGAGGCACAGTGCAGCTTTCTGGTACATCAGTCAGATGTACAAGTTTTCATGTGCTTACACACGCAATATGGCACAACATATTTGGAGGTGCTCAGGTTTAAATACAACAGCTGGTCAGTAACAATATTTATCTCATTTTATACATACATATCTGACTAATGAACTGGGTATTTTACAATCTCCTAACCAGATCTTTGTCCATTAACATGAGTTACATTAAAGTGAAATGCAACAAACTCTTTAACCAAAATGGTTCAGTGACCTGTATCCTGTCGGACTTCTTGACGAAAAAAACATTAAAAAAAGAAACACAAGCCAACAACTGACATCCTTCTTCTGAAAAAGAAAGCACCATTTCTCAAAATTTGCTATACAAAATGTGTTTTGCTGGATAGCAGAGGTGACAATTAGAAAAAAGGGAACATCTGTCTGTCCAACATCCATGGAAAACTCATTAAACAGCAGCAATACCCTGCATCATAATCTGAAAACAAATCCAAAAGTAACTACACAGGGAGGAGACAGGAAAGCAAATTTCAAAACTAAAACCAGAGGATTCCATGAGAGACTAGAATGCTGAAGCAAAACAATCAAGTGTCAGGACGTGCATATTAACACCATGCATACCTGCTACACACACCTCATTCATGTTTAGAAAAAGGAAAATTAGCAGCGTGTATCTGCATATGGATATAATGTTTCAAAACACTGTATATGCAAAAACTGAACATAGCCTTTGCCTGTGAAAGTGCTAATGACTTCTGAAAATATGCAATGTGCCTGTATCTTAACATCGAGATCCTACAAAATGTATAACATGCATTTCAGTTAATGCCAATCAGCTGTTAGTTATTTAAAAAAAAAGAAAGAAAATGGATGCTTCAAATGCAGAATGAACTTCAAAGCAAAAATGGATTCCACACTTTTACCAAAAAGTGCCAAATGTGTTCCTGTAATACAGTATTGCTTAAGACTCAGCAGCAAAACAAGCCCTTTAGCATTTTCTGTAGTGTGTGCAAAGTACATCATTCTTTTCTTCCACTGTAGGTTACACATAAAACAGCAGACACACATTCCAATACTCTTCCTCTAAGTACTTTTTTTGGCAGTGGTAGTGGGGTGGTGACAGTCGGGGTCAAGTTTATCAAATAATTTAAGGGAATTTTTACCATTCTACTTTATTTTCCACAAAGAAATGCATTCTGGATATGAAACTTGCTATAAAACAGCATGACACCAAATCAAAACACCCTTCAGCTTATGTATCACATGGCTTGTGTGTTAAAGTACTCCTAACACACAATGTGAAAAATCTCCCTTCTTGTTAACACTGAGTAGACTTGAGTTTAAACAGTGACCTGTGGCTTTCTTGCTCCCCCTCTCTGTATGCAGACAACAAAACATATCAGATTTTTTTTTTTTTTTGCTAGGATGCTTGTCGAGCCTTCTGCCATTCAACAAATTCATCAAGTAGTACAGGCCCTACAAAACAATGAAAAATGCAACAATTAAAAATGTATACACTTCCATAATTATAGTCACTGCAATTTTGAAGATTTGCAGAATTTACTGATAGGGACGATAACACACACCTATTGAGCTTAATGCATTCTTTTATTATTCTACAGAACTACTGCACCATAAAAAAGAGAAAAAAATGCTGCTTTCAAAATATTTAGTAGTAAGCTAATGCATTCAAAATAAAGTCTTCTGATTCGATTACACTTGCAACTTACTTAGAAGAGGAAGCAAAGATGAAAAAGGTTGGGTATATGCATCTACAATAACTCTATCTTAAAAGTCTTCTTATTCAACAAGGCACCACAGGAAACCCTTCCACCACAAGTACCATAACTTTCTTCTTGGAAGAGTTCACCTCATCATTTACAACAGGAACCATCTAAAAGCTGCGGCAGCAGACCCTCTTCCTCTGGTAAATGGAAAAAAAAAAGAACGAACCATCAAATTATCGGGTAGCAGAATGGGATTCTCCATAGTAGAAAGCCATAGTGGATTTGGATTTGCACTGTTTTACAGTAACAGCTGATCTATGAACAGAACCCTCCAGATGAATCATACGTCTTGGGTTTACTTTGTCCACCAGTCAATCATACGACATCTTCTCACCAGAAGTTCCCTTGCTGCTCTGAGATAACTGTGCACCAGTAATAACACAAGACGTGATTCATATGCTGACTATATAGGGGTGCTAAATCCCTCAAACCAACTGCCTAACCCTTCCCACTTCACGCCATCAATAATAAAGAATTGCACCCTAATGGTAACAATACTTACTTTACTGAGAAATCCAACAACCAAGGCCAATGGGAGGGCCTGCAATACTGTGGGTGGACAGAGGAAGGGTATTTGGGTCCTCTTTGTAGATCAACACATTCTATAGGAATTACAGGCAAAATGGCAGTGGGTGCCTGCTACTGTTTCAATTTATGTCAGTAGACGGACTTTTGACTTAAATGTTGCAAAGAATAAAATGTTTTACTGATGCAGTATGTAACAAGCTGATTTTGTTGGTTTTAAAAGCTATGTTTACTCCCTTGAATTACTACTGTGACCTTTCATAAGACAATAGTCTGGACTACAGGAGTTTCCTGGTTGTCCAAGGGTTTAGCTGGGGCACCAATATTTGTACTAAGACTAGACTGTAGCATCACTATAGCTGTACCTTTTGGCATGTTTCTTTAACTTGTGGGAGCTTGTTAAAACTTTTGCTGAAATCTGTATTTAGAACCCTACCAGAAACCTGGAATTTCTAAGCTACTGCATTTTTATGCAGTAGGAAGTTGTTTCCGTAAGATGTCTAACCCCCTTTCTGTGGCACTTGGCTGGTGCGGTGTTGTAGCAGGATGCTTTTCTTGTTTCACACTTGGCTGCAGTTAATGGACAATCATGTCATGTGGAAAACTTTCATCTCAGGTTACTTCTGATGGACTGGGGCTTCTACACAGGTTATTATCACTATAAACAAGTAGGGTATTACTGCCATAACAGAACTGATGCATATGTGCAAGACTGTATTTAAGTGATGAACCACTTTTAGGCCTAGTAAGCTTGCACTTACTTTTGAGTAGGCATTCCCTGGGTTTCTTCCCTTCATTTTCTACTGTGTAAGAATTTTGAGCACAAAATATCTAAAGTAAACTACAGTTTGGCTTTTTACATAACATGGCTGTCCTGTGATTTTATGGTTTATACTTCTACAGCTCATATGCTATGAATGTTTTCAAAATTTCATGCACACGAAGCTTTTAAATTTTAAGTGTATTCAGAGTACAGACTTGGAAGTCAAATGAAATCAGAAAAGGTGCTCTCTACTGGAATTATGTTTTCTGCCCTATTATATACAGGAAAACAAAATCTTATCCGAATTACAGTCAGGTATAATCCATCAATGAGATTACATTTTTTGTTACTTTATTTTTCAGTGTTAACATGAACTTATCACAAAGGCTTCCTTTTGTTTTAACTGCTGAATGAAGGACTACAAAACTACTATTGACCATAAACTGCTACTGGCTTCATTTGGATTTTGGTTCCTGGACTTTTTTGGCATCTAAATTTCTTTGATTTTCTTTATATTAATGGAGTATTGTTCATTGTGACATTTTATCTTCCTAATACTTCAAACACTAGAATCACTTGTTAGAGTTATACTATCCACTTTTTTCCTGCCAAGTCTCATTTAAACTGCATCAGTTTTAGCATTGTGTATCTTCTTCTGCTACAGTGTTATATCATTAGTGCCTGTTACTATCACACTATATTTTTAACAGTCCTTCATTCATGGATTGGCCTTTTAATGAGGCCCTTCTATCCCAGGAACCTCCCCATTTACCTTCCATCCATATAATCATACCAGCTGACCCCTTGGGATCCCTGACCTGTAGAATACTGATGTCATGAGTCATCTGCATGCCTTCAGCTGTGGGCTGCAAAGAGATTAGGATCACCAGGTATCATCCAATGGCAAATGGTCACTTGGACAGGGGTATTTCCTGAGAAATTGTACAGACACCTTTGATCTTTGTGGTAGGACATGGGCACCCCCCCCCACCCCGAGGGTGTCTACGACTATCCATTTCAATGTGAGATCAATTCAGAACAAGATGGCATCACTTCAAATTTGCTCTGTATAGTTGATCTGGTTGGATGACAACACTGGACTCCATCTAGCTGTATCCTGGATATGATGCCCAATTTGTAATGTGTAATAAATGCGTGGGGGTTAGACCAAGTAGCTGCAGCACAAATATCCATAACTGAAACTCTAGACCAAAACGCCTGAGAAGTAGCCATATACCTTGTAGAGTGGGCCTTAATAGGTCCTGGTAAGAGAATACTTTTGGAAGAATAAATAAAAGTAATAGCCTTTCAACCATCTGGCTAGTGGGACTTTGGTAATAGATCTACCTCTTTGCGTAACTGAAAAGGATGCGAGCAACTGATCAGACTTCCTAAATGGCTTGGTTCTATGTAAATAAAACCAAAGCTGCCTATGAACATCAAGCAGATGGAGGGTATATTCACCATTGTTTTGATAACTGGGGAAAAAAGACTGATGGACATGACAGCTACTAGAAAGTATTCCAAGAAAGGAATTTTAAATCCAGAGTAGCTGCTGGCTCAAAGGGCAGGTAGACCAAAGCTCGGAAAATCATTGTTAGATCCCACAGTGAAGTAGGATCTTTCACTGGAGGCTGCAGCAGGAAAATGCCCCTAAGAAATGCTTTACAAAGCTTAGAAGAAGCAAGGAATAAGGAATCAAAGCCAAAAGGAAAACTGGATATGGCTGCTAAATGGACTTTGACAGTAGAATAACTAGGTCCATCAATAAAAAAGAAGCCAAAAAGTCAAGTACAACCGCCACTGGTGCTGTAAAAGGATCTGTCTTTGTTCAGCCCAAACAGAAAATCTCTTCCACTTGTTTTTATAAATCTTGCGTGTCAAAGACCATGTAAGGAGACCAGATCTAACCTCATCGGAGGGCAAACCAGATGAGACCAAAGGAAGGTGAACCTGGTTTGTCGAGGCCAAAAGGGAACAATAAGTATTACTTTGCCCTGCAACCTGAAAGTTTTCTTTAAGAACTTGGAAAAGATCACAGCAGGGGAGACCCATTTGTGGAAAATCATGTTTGCTGTTGACGTGATTCAGAGACCACTCGTGAGGCATCACTGCATACCTCTCAACCTCTTAGAGCAAGAAATCCACACAAAGCCATAAATAATGGGGGGACAAAGGCCCAAAAATAGGGACAATTTTTAAATATTATTCTTACAAACTTAGAAAGTTGATAAAATAATAGGTTTTGCTTTAACATGAATTTTCTGAGGGGAATGAATTTGAAACTCAGATGTCTGTCATTATTTTCTGTCTTCAGTCTTTAATGACTTGCCAGAAAACCACAATTTTATGAAAAACGGACCACAAATATGCAGCAAAACATCTGGACCTTCTGCAAAAATCTGTACAGTTGAGAGGTATGGGCATCAGTAATACTTGGCTGAGCTGGTCTGCTAATATGCTGCACTCCCCCAGAATATGCATTGCTACCAAAAAGCAGTTGGTACAGATCACCCACTGCCAAACCCTCATCACTTCTTGACATGGAGATAGGACCTGGTTTCGCTCTGTTTGTTGACGTACCAAACTATGGACATGTTGCCCATTTGAACTGCAATAGTCTCCAGGGGTAGAAAGTTGTAGAGTTCTTGCAAAGCTAGAAGAACCACTTATCTTCAGTACATTGATATGTGACTTGGTCTCCTGGGATGCCCATGTGCCTTGGACTATTAGACCTAGATAATGCCCCCCCCCCACCCTAGCTGAGACATGTCCATAGTCAACGTGGCATTTGGGAATAGAAGGATGAATGGACAATCCTTTAGTAACATATGTGGAGTGAAGCCACCAAAGCAGAGCTTCCTTGCACACTTGCAACAGTTTTTTGGGAAGACAGAGGATTCTACAATAGTGACCACTGAACTAACATCCACTGCAATGTCCTCATGTCGAAATGAAATATGGGCAGGAGAGTTATTGTGGCCTCCATTGAACATAATGCCCTGAGAACTAAACTGGCTGAGATATGGTTAAAATTTGTCTGATATGACTCATTAGATTCGTTTCCCTGTCTGTCGTCAGATAAGCACAGGATATCCTTGTATTCAGATGAACCCCAATGAAATCTATGATCTGAACCGGATCCAACTGGGATTTCTGCATGTTGATAGTTATCCTCAGAGTTGAGACCAGCTGTAGTAAGTAGTCTCTGGCTTGAATGAGCCAGTTGTCCAGGCAAAGAAAAATCTGGTAACCCTGCAGTCTGAGATGCACTTCCACCACTGCCAAGCATTTGTTGAACACCCTGGGGGCTGTGGTGAGACCAAAAGGGTGTGATCTGAACTGGTAACGAGTGGCTCCCAGCCTAAAACATAGGAATTGCCTGGAGCGTCTGTCCGTTTTTATGTGGTAGTACGCATCCTTCAGGTCCCCACAGCACATCCATTCATCTACCTTCAAGAGAGGCAGGATGGACTGGATTGAGACCATCCTGAACTTGGTGTGCTTTACCAACGTGTTCAGAGAGGTCAGATCCAGAACAGGTCTCAAGTCTATCTTTTTGAGTACTAAAGAATTTAGTGTAAAAGCCTGATCAGACTTAATCAGGGAGGGGGGAAGGACCTCTTGGATGACACTTTTTTTCAAAAGCTTTTCTATTTCTTGGGCTGTGTCCTTCCTCTGATTGGGTGGAACATTGGAGATAACATTTTTTCTTGGGAATTTCCAGAAAGGGAATGAAGTATCCTCTGGATATGATCCTTAGTACCCATTTGTTGCTTGTGATGGCCTCCCAGGCTTCTGGGTGCATGGAGAATCGTCCCCCCCCCCGACTGCCTCTAGAGGAGGACAGCCAGGCAACTGCTCAGGATTGCTGGAAGGGCTTGTACTGAAAGGTTTCCTGTGACCCCTGATTCTGCGGACCCCCTCGGCTGCGTGGGTGGCATCTTCCATTTTGATTATTCCCCCTCTGACCCAGGAGAAATATTCTCCCCGAGTGTCTTGAAAAAGACCCTGCAACTTTCAAAACCACATTCTTACTCCCACACTGGTTCCTGCAGAAGGTCCACTGTGGGGTAAAGAAACATATTCCTACAGCAGACAAGGTCTTTCTGCCCTTCTCACTCCGGGAGAGTCTCTCACGAACAAGCTGGTCCAAACAAGGTGAAGCTGTCAAAGGGGGCATTAATAAAGGCTTGTTTGAAAGGCTGTGCAAAATCACACAGCCTCATCCAGGCATAATGCCTCATAGCAATACCCGAACTGGCAGCACTTGAGGTACCCTCTGCAGAATGGGAAAGCAACCTCATGGAAGCACTGGCTAGTGACTGTAGGATGGCCAGTCTGGAGAAAAGGTTTTCTGATATTTAGTGGACATGGACCCTGGGACTGAGCTAAAATGTTCACTTACAAGTCCCTTTGTAGTCTCAAAGTGAGACTAATAGTTTAACTCCCTCAAGGTGAATCTGGAAGAAGCAAACTCTTTTGCAAAGTCTGTCCAATACCCAGGATTCTCTATTCGGAGGATGGACAGATGAGCTCTCCTGGGCAAGCTCCCAGTTGGTGTCTGCTACAACCATGGCATTTACAGGGATACACTTGGTCCAAAACAACTTATCTGCGGGAGTGCTTAGAATCTTGCCCGCTTGTTTCAAAACGGGCTCTACTGTGCCCAGTTCTTCCAAGCCCTAGATGATACCATTTGGATCAGTGAGTTGGCTGGGTGGGGTGGGGGGGCACCCAGGTAGTCGAGGGGCTGGACGAGAAAGCCTCCCACAATACACAGATTCCTCCTGGGAAGGGTTCTGGGCTGACCAATCACCCCTCTGGTGCAGGATTTCTAAAATGTCTCCAAAGGAGACCTCCTCAGGTGGTGACTTTGGGGACCCTTCTTCCTCAAAACCTGTGTACATGTTAACTGATTCTGTATGGAGATCAATGTGTCTCCTTTTACACAGCCTCTTCCAAGGGACCTCCTCAGTGGGATGCTCTGGGGATGTATCGGAAGATGCCTGGGGTTCTGCCAGGGGGACAGTGTGGAGGCATTGGGGAACCAGCTGTCCATGTGGCACAGTGGAGGCCTTGGGCACCAGACGAGAATGGGTGGGGAGGGGAAGTACCATGGCAGAGTGCCGAGGATCTCCCAGGATGGGACAGAACTCTCTCCACCACTTCGAAAGCCAAAGGGCTCCAAGCCACTGAGAACTGTCCCACTGGGGTCAAAGCCACCAGACAGGACACCTCATGGACAGCTCGAGCCTGCTGCTCCGAAGAGGGAGTTGGAGCCGAGCTATCAAAGACCCGCAGTTCCTAGGAGAAGCAAAGGCTCTTAACGCTGAGCTGACGTTATCCCCCAGGAACCGACCTTGACTCTATAGCTCCGAGACGCTTGGAACCAAAGCCATCGGAGTAGAGTGGTTCAGGGAAACCATCAAAGGTGAAGAGGCGATCTTTATTGGCCTCAAAGACCAACAGCATCAAAGACTCGGAACCAAGAGGCAGTTTGGTGAAGGAGCCAAAGGTCGGAAATGTGAACCTCTCTTAGATCCAGACATGGATGGAGTGGAAATAAGCCCCATCTAAATCTGGGTCTCATGGAATTGCCTCATCATTCTGCTGACGTCCCTGTAGGAAAAGCTTCGGGAAGACCTGGAAGATGCTGATGACAAAGGTCTCTAGAATCTCTTGGGAGACTGACCGATCTCTCAGAACCTGGATTGTTGGAGCCGAGCAGGGTGCCGACACAATAAGAGCTGGTGGTAAGTCACTAGGCCCCGGGACAAAGCAGGGTGACCAGGGCAGAGAAGAGGAGGTCTACTGTGTACAAAGAGAGCATTTGAGAAGGACAATCCCTGTAGCCTCCTAATCCTGCTGTGTTCCCTCCCTCAAAAAAAAAAAAAAATTATATATATCTATATCTATATCTATATATATATATATATATATATATATATATATATATATATATATATATTCAGCTGCTCTTACTGTAACTGTCTTGGTTGCTGTTCTGCGGGCTATCTGTTCAGTTGTTCTTACTCTGCACTTATTACTGCTTGTTAGTAGCCTTCTAATTTAATGCCTTCTGCTCTTGTTTTTAGTCATTTGTATTTGCCGTAATATTGATATACGTGTGCTAGCCTGCACTGCATTTGAATTGTATTTACTGCTGTTTTAGCTGCTTTTCTGTATTAAAAAAAAATTCCTAGCTTATTTCCTGCCTTTCCTGTAACTTATCTAGTTCAGATACAGACTTGCTGTATCCAGATCTGTTTGTAAGCCCCTGAGCCCCCCAAGCCTTTCTGTGTTGGAGGGAAGCCTTCTAGCTTATCAGTGTGAGTGGTAAGCACTAGGTAGCCTATCTACTACAGGAGAAGAGGTTTCTGGCCCAGAAATTATAGTTTATTGTTCGTTTGGGAAGCTCTTCCATCTCTTTCAACCTTCTGATTCAAAAGCCTGTGTTTGTGCTTGTTTCCTGCATTTCCTGTTACTAATCTAGTCCAGGTACATATTTGCTGTATCCAGGACTCTTTGCAAGCTTCTGAGCCCCCGCCCAAGCCTTTCTGTGTTGGAGGGAAGCCTTCTAGCTTATCAGTGGGAGTGGTAAGCATCAGGTAGCCTATCTACCACGGGAAGAGTGGGTTTTGGCCCATAAATTGTAGTTTATTGGCCATTTAGGCAGTTTTCCATCTCTCTCAACTTGCTGGCTTAAAAGCCTGCGTTTGCGCTTGTTCCCCACCTTTTCTGTAACTAGTCTAGTCCAGGTACAGATTTGCTGTATCCAGGACTCTTTGTAAGCTTCTGAGCCCCCCCAAGCCTTTCTGTGTTGGAGGGAAGCCTTCTAGCTTATCAGTGGGAGTGGTAAGCATTAGGTAGCCTATCTACCATAAGAGGAGTGGTTCCTGGCCCAGAAATTGTAGCTACTGGCCATTTGGGCAGTTTTTCCCATCTCTTTCAACTTTCTGGTTTAAAAGCCGCACTTGCGCTTGTTTCCCAGCTTTCCTGTTACTAGCCTAGTCCAGATACAGAGATGCTGTATCCAAGACTGTTGGTAAGCTTCTGAGCACCGCAAGCCTTTCTGTGTTGGAGGGAAGCCTTCTAGCTTATCAGTGGGAGTGGTAAGCACTAGGTAGCCTATCTACCACAAGAGGAGTGGTTCTAACCGAGAAATTGTAGTTTATTGGCCGTTTGGGCAGTTTTGTTTCCATCTCTCTCAACTTTCTGGTTTTAAAGCCCGTGTTTATGCTAGATCCCCACCTTTCTTGTAACTAGTCTAGTCCAGATACAGATTTGCTGTATCGAGGACTATGTGTAAGCTTCTGAGCCCCTCAAGCCTTTATGTTGGAGTGCAGCCTTCTAGCTCATCAGTGGGAGTGGTAAGTACTAGGTAGCCTGTCTATCACAAGAAGAGTGGTTCTTGGCCCAGGAATTGTAGTTTATTGACCATTCGGGAAGTTGTCCATCTCTTTCAACTTTCTGGTTTAAAAGACCACATCTGCGCTTGTTTCCCATCTTTCCTGTAACTAACCTACTGGAAAGCACTAGAAAGCCTTAAACTGATATAAGCCTTCTAGCTTAAAAGAGAGACTTTGGAGTGATTATCAGTTTTCTGTATTTTCTTGCTATACTTAACTGTTTTCTGCCTAAACGCTAATTTTCCAGCACTTATTGTGATATAAAAGCTTGTTTTTTTTCACATATTGTACTTATTTGACTGCTTACACTTTTAAAAAGTTGTTTTTTGTTTAAATAAATTGTTTAACTGTTGTAGGCTACACACTTTTTTTTTTTTTTTTTAAATAACATTTGTTGACCGGGAATGTCCGACTAGGTTCCACAGAGCCTGTTTTCAGCGGAGGCCCAGGGAGAAACGCTCCAGATGCATGTCTTTGGAATCACACTAAAGTGAGATAGCTTTTTCTGATTGCTTGTAGTCATTTAAAGCTGTTTTAAGTGCACTTTTTACTGTTTTTGCCTTATCTTTTCAAAAAAAAAAAAATATATATATAAATTTCTTGTTTCCCGCCTTTCTAAGCTAGTATAGTCCAGTTTTCAGGCTACTGCTGAATTCAGGGCTGTGTTACGAGTTTATGAGTTGCCCATACCTTACTTGGATAAAGGGAAGTTTCTCTGTTCACCTGTGAGAGAGGGGAACTTTGAGCAGCCATCTGTCCCTGGAGGAGTGGTTCCAGCCCAGAAGTTAGTAGTTTAAAAAAACGCGTTGCAGGTTTTGTGCGCCGGGCAGCACCGGTTAGCTAGGGTTAAATTATTCCCGGCTCCACTAAGTCTCCTCTTCAGTTTTTCACTTGAAACTTGTCTAACTCTCAACCCAAGCACTCAAAAAGCATCCTGCAGTCCAGCACTTGCTCAGACCTAATAGCAAGCACTAATATACCCAGACACTTGGCTGCCCAGCAGGGCAAGGCTCTTTATCCACCCCTCACTAACCAAGCGACTAGCAGCTCACCCTACTATTCAGGCATGACCAAAGGGCAACTTCAGGTGTACTCTCCAGTCCAGCTGGTGAATCTGGGTAACCTGAGGCAATGTTACAACTGCCTCATGTACACAGACAGCCCTCTCCTCCTACCACAAAACACTAACATATGTGAGAGATGCAATTATATAGCCAAACTGGAGGCTAAGGTATCTCCACCCAAGACTGGAACAGACAGTCATGAGGAGAAGGTTAACACTTGCACCACACCTCCGGCCTCACACAGACCTACTAAACCAGCACTGGCAAAAAATACACATAAATACACAAAATCATACTCAGAGGCTCTAAATAAAAACCTGCAAAAGCATCAGAGAGCTCCAAAGCAGACACCCACAAAACCTGCACCTCCAGTCACAAACCAAACAACACATAAAACACAAAATCAATGTGCCGCACAATCACAGCCCTTAAGGTGAAATAACATACCTAACACACTAGTAATAGGTGACTCAAAAGTCAGGCACACTGACGCCCCACTCACTAGGGTGGACAAGGAGAAGGTTACTGTTAGCTGCCTGTCGGGAGCCAGAATCCACCACATAACACAAGCACTCAGGTCACTCCAGAACAAGTACAAATATGACTCTGTCATTGTTCATGTTGGTGTGAATGACCTGAGCCGTACCTCCCTGGACTACATGACAAGAGACATAGAAGAGCTCTCTGATCATGTAGCCCAGGCGGGTATGACCCTGACCCTGAGTAGCATCCTGCCCTCACCAAGAATGATACCTCAGTATAAAGAAAAAATGATCAATTTCAACAATTGGCTAAGCTTCTGGTGTCATTCAAAGGGAATCCAGTGTCTGTCAGCCTGGGATGACATGCTCGACAAGCCACATTGCTTCGCAAGAGACGGCAGCACCTGTCACCCCTTGGCTTTCGAATACTGGCCAAGGCTCTTGCTGCCCCCATAGTGCCTTTTTTTGGCAAAGCTCAAAATTCAAACCCACCTCCGTAAACAGCACAAGTACAAAATTGAGGGTTATGCTACTCAACGCCAGGAGTTTAAATCTCAAAATGCATGCGCTCGAAGCACTCCTAAGTATGAAGAACGTCGGCATCTGTGCAGTAACTGAAACCTGGTTCAAGGCTCCAGAGAGCACTCCAGTACTACTGGGCTACAACTCATACCACACATTTCGGCCACAGAACACGGACCGAAACACAAAATGAGGGAGTGTTATCCATATTCATCAAGGATACCCACACCTCCAGGTTAGTGGCGCAGCATGATACCTCTGAGATCATCCATGTGCAACTAACATCGGGCAAACCTGCAATGCAAATTGTGGCCTGCTACAGATCACCCTCCATGACCCAGGACCACCACTCCGCCTTTCTGGAGACACTGGAAAACATGAAGGTCCTACCGAACACCCCGATCTTGGGAGATTTCAATTACCCTACCATTAACTGGGAAAACTGCATGAGTACAAACTCCCAGGCTCAGGGCTTCCTGGAATTTATCAACTCAAATGCCCTGGATCAGCTGGTAAACTCCCCTACCAGAGGCCACAACATATTGCAACTGGTCATCACCAACATGGGCCTGCAGTGCTCCGTACCGGAGGTGAACCCGTCACAGGTTAGATCTGACCATAAACTAATCACCCTGGATGTCCACACCCCACCACCACCCCCAACCAAGGAAACCAGAGTGAAAAACTTTTCTAAAGCAAACTTCACCTTACTTAAGGCAGAGGGGGGTAAGTTTCACAGTCCCCACGCTAAAGGATAACACTGCCCAAAATGCAGAATCCTTTACAATTGCACTCTATGAGCACCTACAAGGATGCATGGATCATGTCATCCCTAGCAAAACCAAGACTCACTCCCCTAAGAGAAGGAGACCAGTCTGGTAGACCCCTGCCATAAACAGGTTATACAACAAAAGGAGGAAACTAGTTCAGAAAAAAATCAGATCCCAAGAAGGAAAGACATCCCTGATCAGTATCAGTAAGAAACTAAGGTCCCTCATAAAATCATCCAAGGCTAACTTCGAAAGAAAAATAGCCAAGGATTCGAAAGATCACCACAAAGCCTTCTTTAGCTACATCAAGCATCTAAGTGGCAACTCGCAGATATGCTCCGAGAAAGTGCAAAATAGCACAAAATATGTGGAACCTACTGATATTGCCAACATACTGGCAGATAGATTCAGTGCAAGCTTCACATCCCTCTCACCTTCAAAAGGGCCCACAACAATACCGGAAAATTGTACTGTCCCAGAAATCACAGAAGCACAGATGAAAACAGCCCTTTCAAAAGCCAAAAACACAGCATCAATGGGGCCAGATGGTGTCCCAGGCTGCGTCTTGCACGAACTACAGAACGAACTAACCCCCCCCACCTAAACATGCTGTTCAACCTCAGCCTCTCCACAGGCTACGTGCCCATAGAATGGCGCAGAGCAATGGTTATTCTGCTCCACAAAGGAGGGGCCACAACTGACGCTGGTAACTATCGCCCCATAAGCCTGACTAGCCTGGTCTGCAAGGCTATGGAGTGCATCATCATGGAACTCATTAACAAAGACATTGGGAACCTCCAAACACTTGACCGGACCCAGTTAGGCTTTGTTAAGGGCAGATCATGCCTACTAAACCTGGTTGACTTCGAGACAGTTACCAATGCCAAAGACAAGGGAAAGGTGGTTCACACAGCCTACCTTGATCTCGCCAACACCATTCCTCACTCGGGTATTATAGAAAAACTCACCAGCCTGAACGTAAACCCCTACGTCACAAGATGGGTTGCCAACTGGCTTACAGACAGAACTCACATGGTAAGAATAGTGGGCTCCAGGTCTGACTCTAAACCAGTCACAAGTGGTGTCCTGCAAGGCTCAGTTCTGGGACCCCTACTGTTCGGCATATACTTCTCAGAAGTAAAGGCAAACACAGGAGGACTATGGCTAACCAAGTTTGCCAATGACTGCAAACTGGGAGCCATAACTGACTCCACAGCTGACACGGGCATCCTCCAAAAAGGCCTTACTGAGACAGACACCTGGTGACAAAGTCATGGCCTCAAGCTAAATGCCAAAAAATGCATAGTCATCCCATTTGGGAAAAACAAAACACCCACAAATTACCACATAGGCAGCAGCCCCCTTAATACAGAAGAGGTAACAGATCTGGGGACCCAGGTAGATAGTAATCTCTCCTTTGACAATCATACTGCCAAAGTAGCTAGGAAATCCTTCTATGTGGCCCATCTAATTACTAAGGGGTTTGTATCTAGAAATAAAGAGGTTATAGTGCCCCTCTACTTATCACTCAGACCCATCATAGAGTACAATAGCCCATTTGGGATGTACCTCACAAGACACTTCCAACAGCTTGAAAGACCACAAAAGCACCTCACCAAGAGGATTACTGGCCTCAAACATATGTCCTATGCAGCCCGACTGAAAAAACTCAGTGGCATATCGCTTACTCAGAGGTGATCTCTGCCTGACTTACAAAGCCATGTCCAACTAAGAATTGATGGACATGCTCCACCTAAAGAAATCCAAGTCACTGCGAGCCACGCGCTCTAGTGAGCTAAACCTCACCACAACAACAAATAGAACATGCTGGAGGGATAGATTCCTGTCACAGAGACTTCCCATGCTTTCAAACAAAATTCCTAACTACATTAGACAGAGCCCCTCACTAACACTCTTCAAGAGAAGCCTTGACGAGTGGATGGGTAACAGAAAGTACACCCCTGGGATCACTTCATTGGCTCTGCTTGACAGAGGCTCAGTTAATCAATCAATCAATGGGGAGGCAAAAGCCGACACACTCTAGCTAGGCTTATAAATGCCCTCGAGCAGATAGCCTAGTACCTACCTATGAACCTAGCTCATTGTCGACCGGGTTTGGTTTGGACTTCGGAGCCTTTTTGGCGACTCCAAGGACGAACATGTGGGAGAGCGCTTCCTGCTTTCTTGAGAGTTGTTAGGCCTCTTAGGAAGGGGGTTAGGCCCCTGAAGTTGACTGTACCTACGAGATGGCAGAAGGAGGCAGAAAATCTTTATGGACCAGCTTACTCATCCTGTCTGCCAGAGCCCGGGGGTGGAAAGCCTGACAAATAACTCAAGGGGCCTCAAGATGAGTAGGCCCCAAGCAACAAACACACTCCTTGTGGGAGTCAGACAAGGGAATCCTTCTGCCCACAGGAAGCGCATTTTTTTTTTTAAAAACTTGAGATTTCTGCACCATCCTTGAGAGAAAAACAAGGAGAAAGAAAAGGCTTTGGAAACGGAGAGGGAGAGGATTAACCGCAGAGAAACCAGACAAATTTAAACTAAGGAAAGTGTCCACAGCAAGGACAACTATAAGTCATGAAAATCAGAGGAAGAAAAAAGAAAAGGAGAAAAAAAACTCATGAAGCCCCATTACCGGAGGAAGCTCAAGAGTCAGGCGAACTTGCTGCTGAAGCAAAGTGCAGCAAACAAGTTCTGGGGTATGTTGGGAGAGCAGGGCATTGTGGGTATAGGGAGGAGCTCAAGTCAGGAAGCTGAAGCTGTAAAAAAGTGTCAGACTGGTTCTGAGGATTGGAACCAATATCCACAGGTTAATGAAATGAAGAGGGCAACATAAGATTTTTTTTTTTTTTTTTTAGTTTCCCAGTACAAGTCACAGAACACTTTAATAAAGCCCAACAGCTGCCTAAAATAATTATTAATCAAACACACCACCTAGTAGCAAGTTAGAACTCTTAGACGAATTAACAGCAGTAGTAAACAGCAGGAATATTAAAATAAAAAGTAAACTGCAAGAATATTACAATAAAGTTAACACGAAAAAGCACAGTTGTGTACACTTACCATAAATGTAGATGTTCGAGTGTATTCACTGTTGCAGTCCTGACAGTTGGGTTATCTGGTTCCCAGTAACCCTCAGCCAGCCCGAATACCAAAGAATTTGGTTAATGTCGTTAGCTGCCATCGGCTGTAAACCTGACGTCAAGTTTAAAGGGAGGCAGCCAATGCCTTTTTCCGCAGTTTTTCTTGCCTTAACTGTCAGGAGCCCCCAAATGAAGGCTACAGCATGAACATTCTGGAGAAAAAATTATCCAGAATTAAAACACTAGTCTGTGCCTTTGGAAAAAGAAGGGGGA
Source organism: Protopterus annectens (assembly GCF_019279795.1). Taxonomy (NCBI): domain Eukaryota; kingdom Metazoa; phylum Chordata; order Ceratodontiformes; family Protopteridae; genus Protopterus; species Protopterus annectens. The sequence goes on from NC_056735.1 coordinate 730,320,106, forward strand.
ACGGATGGGGGGGGAATAGGGCTTCAACAGTGAATACACTAACATCTACATTTATGGCAAGTGTACACAACTGTACTATGTTCATCATGTTTCACTGTTGCAGTCCTGACAATTGGATTGATTCTCAATGCCCAGTCTGAACAAAAGGGTGGAGGAAGAATCACAGATTAAGAGTTGGTAAGAAGGCCTTCCAAAACTGCAGTAGCAAAACCAGCCCTGGATCTGGAAAACAAAGGTAGATTGTAATGTTTTGTGAAAGTATGGACAGATGACCAAGTAGCTGTTTCCAAAATGTCCTTAGTAGGCACACCTCTCAGGAAAGCTGTACAGGTAGAGGTTGCCCTAGTGGAATGGGTCCTAATACTTTGAGGAGGAGTCTTTCCATGCTGCAAGTAGAAGAAGTGAATACAATAAGCAATCCATTTGGAAATGGTTCATTTAGAAATAGCCTTACCCTGAGCTCCAGGAGCAAAACCGACCAGCAACTGATCACACTTCCGAAAGGATTTAGTCCTGTCCAAGTAAAAACGCAGTTGTCTATGTACATCAAGTGAATGTAGAATCCTTTCACCTCTATTCTGGGGATTGGGGAAGAAGGCAGGCAAGTGGATTGACTGGCTGAAAGTCAAGCTAGAGACCACCTTAGGCATGAAGGAGGAATTAGTTCTAAGAGAAACTCGATCTGCATGAAAAATGATAACATTTTCCACTGACATAAGAGCCTGAAACTCAGAGACCCTTCTAGCTGAAGTAATAGCCAGGAGAAAGGCAGTCTTCCAGGAGAGAAACTTTAGATCTGCAGAAGCCACCGGCTGAAAAGGAGGCAGAGTAAGCTTCAAGGACAAAATTAAGATCCCAAGCAGAAGTAGGGGCCCTTCGGGGGGGGGGGGGTCTTAGATTGCGTGCTCCTCTAAGAAACTGCATCATCAAGGGATGAGAGTAAATGGGTTGTTCAAAAGAACAGTGAGCTGAAATTGATGAAGCATGAATCTTGATGGAAGAAAAAGAAAGCTCACTAGCGAGCAAGTTGGCCAGATAGTCGAGAATAAGCAGCAGGGAAGGATGGGGGGGAACCTCCCCTTTGGCTTGTATCCAATAGCAGAATCTTTTCCATTTGTCTGCATAAGATTTTCTGGTGTTAGGCCTCCTAGCCTCATGAAGAACCTCAACCACCTGTTGGGAAAGGTTTAAGTTATTTGCCAGGCAGCTAAATGCAGTGTTTGATGATGGGGGTGAAGACATTTTCCTGTCTCCTGAACCAAGAGATCCGGTAGCAGGGGTAGATGCCACGGCTGAGCCTGGGAAAGACTGCATAGAAGTGGATACCAATGCTGCCTGGGCCAATCTGGGGCAACAAGAATGGCTTTTGGTTTTTCATCCCTTATCTTTAGCAATACTCTGGGAAGAAGAGGCGGGGGGGGTGCAAAGATCCAGAGATTTGTCCATTTGAAGGACAAAGCGTCCACTCTCCAGGCTTTGTTGTGATACTCCCTGGTGCAGAAGGTCGGAAGTAGATGACTGTCCGGAGAGGAGAAAAGATCCACCTGTGGAGTGCCCCATATCCGAGTGATGTGATGGAAGATGATCCTGTTCAGTTGCCACTCATGTGGGTCCAGAGCCTGTCTGCTCAATTGATCTGCCAAGTTGTTGAGCCTTCCTGGAAGGTACTGGGCTATGGGGTGAATGCCCATAGAGGCTGCAGTGGTCCATAGTATCATGCTTTGCACAGGGGATAGGAGTGAGTCCCTCCCTACTTGATGAACCACATGACTGTGGTGTTGTCCGTCCTGATCAGAAGTGAACCTGGTGGGAGAAGGTGCTTGAATGCCAACAAAGCTTGCTGGACTGCCATCAATTCTTTTAAGTTTACGTGCAGATGAATCTGCTGAGTACTCCAAGTCCCCTGTATGCATCTGCCTCCAGATGTGCTCCCCATGCAAAGTCTGAGGCATCTGTGGTAAGAATGCGGCTGGCAGGAGGTGGGCGAAAAGGCATTCCCTTGTTCTGTAGACAGGCTGTTGCCCACCAGAGAAATTCCCTTTGTAGTCAGGGAATCAGAGGAAGAGTCATGTCTAAGTCCTGTGTGTGTTGACACGAGAGGTTTTTGAGGTACCACTGTATTTTCCTCATATATAGTCTCGCATAAGGAATCATCAGAATACATGAAGCCATGAACCCTAGAGCTTGCAGGAATTGCCTTGCAGAAAAAGTTGGGTCATGCTTGCCAAACCCTTGAAGTAAATCGAAAGATCTCTCTCTCTCTAGAGGGAGGAATACCATCTGGGCGGCTGTATTCAGACTCGCTCCCAGAATACAATCTCCCTTGTAGGTACCAGTTTTGACTTTTTTTCATTGAGAGTGTAGCCCAAAGATGTCAGAAGGTTTTTTTACGAAGTGCAGATCCTGTGGGAGTTGTTCTGGTGAGTTTGCTTGGATGAGGCAGTCATCCAGATAAGGGTAAATTTGGATATTGTGTTGTCTACAGAAGGCGATGACTGGTGCCAGGCACTTTGTGAAGACCCTGGGAGCAGTAGATAAGCCAAAGGGTAGTGCAGAGAATTGAAAATGTTGCACTCCAGCCCTGAAACAAAGGAACTTCCTGCAACTCTCTCTTACTGGGATGTGCAGGTACGCTTCTTTTAGATCTAAGGCTACGAGCCAGGAGTCCTTGCTCAGCATTGGCAGTAACTGTTGAAGAGTGAGTATCTTGAATTTTGGAATTATCAGGAAATTGTTTAGAGTGGACAAATCCAGAATAGGGCATCAAGTACCCTCTTGTTTGGGTACCAGGAAACGCCTTGAATAAAATCCTTGGCCTGTCTGACTTGCGGGACCTGGTTCTATAGCCCCTAGAGTCAGCAGAGAGGAGATTTGCTTTTCTACCTCTGCCCTTTGATTGGAGGGTATGTCTGGGTGTCCTTGTATGACTGGGAAAGTGTGAAATTAAAAATTGTAGCCATGGTGTACTATGTTGAGCACCCATTTGTCGTCTGTGACTGTAGACCATACCTCTACAAATCTGGCTAACCTTCCCCCCAAATGTAATCCTGGGCCTGCATAGGTAGGCACAAGGAGGTTGGAGTCATGGTGAATGTTTGCTATGGGGAGGTTGTTTAGAACTCCCCACTTTAGAGGAAGCAGCAGCGTGCCATTGCTTAGATTTTTGAGGGGCTGAGGATTGCCCTCTGGAAGGCCTGAATCCCTTCCTAGTCCTAGAATGATTCTGCTTGTTTGGAGCTGGTAAAGACCAAGCCTTGGAAGGATAATGCCTACTAAAACGAGGAGGTTGAACCTGCAAGAAATCCTTAACAGCTTGCATCGATTTCGCCTTGTCCTCTAGTTTTTTCAAAACCTCTTCGGCCTTGCTGCCAAATAGATTGTCTTTGTGCAAAGGAACGTCCAGAAGTTTGGATTTAACCAGTTCAGAGAAAGGCTGCTCCCTGAGCCAAGCATATCTTCTAATAACGGAACCGGTGGCTGCTGCTCTGCAGGAGGCTTCCAAAATATCAAAGCCGCAATGCAGAGAGTTCTTAGTAACAAGAGTAGCAGAATTAAGTAAATCTAACAGATCCCTGTTTTCTGAAAGGGAAGGAACCTCCGCAATCTTAGTCTTAATAGCCTCCAAAGTATGCTGCTGGTACTTAAGCATGTGGAAAAGACAACTGACTGATCTAATACCAAGCGTGGCAGAGGTGTAGACCTTTTTGCTCCACCTATCCAAAAGCCCTAGATTCCTTATCAGAGGGAATAGAATTTTTAGCCAAAGTAGCTTTAACACCTTTAGGTCCTTGGGAAATCACCTCTGGATCTGCAGTAGGATTCTTGAAAAGAAATTGATGAGAATCTGGGACCTTATTGTATCTGTCAGGCTTTCTAGGTGCAGGAGGAACTGAATTAGGAGATAAAGAATTTTCCATGAAAACATCATCCACAACTTCCAAAACTGGAGGGATAGCCAGAGGCTTATGCTGTGGTAAATCCAAACATTCTCTGATCCTTTTCTTAGACTGAGGAAAGTCCTGACAATCCCACTTAAAATGCTCCCCGAGGGTGTTCAAAGTATCCCCAAAAGAGAAATCCTCTGGAGGGGAGGCAGAAAGAATAGATTCTTCAGCATCAGAATCCTCAAAACCAGAAAAATGCTGAGTCACCCTCTTCATCTGAAGAAATACTGGAAACCTCAGAGTCTGAGGGAGGTAAAGCAACAGGAGACAATTCCCTAGCTCTCTTGCATGGAGGAGGTTGAGAACACCTAATAAGAATAGATTAGTAGCCATTTATACCAGCTGAGACTGGGGCAAAGGAGGGAAGTCAGACACCGGCTTCTGCGGAGATTTGCATCCGGAAGGCTTACTCGAAAACTGGAGGGACTCGGAAGGACTAGCAACAGCCGAAGTCTGAGTTAGGGTAGTCGGTCTGGCTCTGGTCTCATGGCTGTGAAAAGAAGAGTCAGAAGTCGGTGCCTGCTTAGTGGCTCTGGACCCAGAGGCAGCGGCAAGCGGAGGGTCAGGTAATGAAACAGGAGCCTGCAGCATGGAAGACTCGGAAACCGTCTCAGCAGAGGCCTGCGGCTGAACATCTGTGGAGTGCAGGGGCTGCAAAAGCACCTTGCTGATGACCGCTGGGCCGATGACCATTTTACTCGGTGCGTCATCAGCAGATTTGATCCTAGGCCTGTCGCAGTCTTTGCGTTTTCTAGGCATATCCGAAGTTGGAAGACTGGGGGACGCCATACCGACAAACCTAGGCCAGACTCCGAAATGCTTACACAAATTTATTTCTCTATGGCGTATGGTACGCGGGTTGAATAAGGCACAGAGTTCACAATTAGGTACGTCGTGCGCAAGGCCCAAACAAGTTATACAGCAAGAATGAAAATCACGGTGCGGAATCTGTTTACTACAGGCAAGACAGTTATTAACTTTATCTGACATTCGTTAAAGCAAGACAAGCGGGTCCCTAACGGAGTACTTATCTGAAAATGTCTTCCAACTTGGCAGTTGGAATCGAAAACAATGGTAATCGGCCGACTGGCACTGGTGCTAAAAGCATCTGCTTCGGGCTCCATGGCAAGAAAGACTGAGGAAAATGGCATTGGCTGCCTCCCTTTATACCAGACGTCTTGACATCAGGTTTACAGCCGACAGCAGCAGACAACATTAACCAAATTCTTTGGTATTCCGGTCGGCTGAGGGCTACTGGGGACCGGATAACCCAATTGTCAGGACTGCAACAGTGAAACACGGATGAACATCTACTTGTACATTAAATAAAACAAAGAAATCAAAAGTACATAATAAGAAATGGATGGCAAGTTCCCAAAGGGATCCTAACTTTATCAGGAAGCTGTAATCCACCAATGGAGGCTGATGTGATTTAACTGTGACAGCCCTAAAGCTAGCAGTAAAAGACTGAATAACTGTCTTTCTGTAACGGGTAAGGTCTCCGTCTCCTATCATGGACAGTCAATGGAAGGGATTCTGAGCGGTGGAAAACAGTGTAGGTGTTTGTGCAGGCACAGAGCCCATATGCCACTGAGACTGTGAACAATGATCATGAAGCTGTAAAAATTAAAAGTAAATTCAGAGACAACTTTAAGCATAAAGGAAGGGTTAGTTCTGAGACTCACCCTGTCCTAGTAAAACATTAAAAAAGGCTGACATAAGGGCTTGTAATTCAGATACTCATCTAGCAGACGTTTCAAATACCAGCAAGGATGTTTTCCAGGTGAGAAACTTGCTCTGGTCTAAAGGAAAGTAGAATTAGTTCTTCTAAAATAAAAGTCAAATTCCTAGAATCTGCCATCTCTTTTTCCTTGGTAGTCTGAAGTGCAAAACCCTCTAAACTTTTTTGGACTTAAAATGACAGATAAAAGGGGGATCCAGTACCAGATGTACTCAAATGGTTGACAGCTGTACCTTTACTGAAGTGCATGCAAGTCCAAAATGGCAAACAATTTATGACGAAGAAAGTACAGTTGTGTACACTTACCATAAATGTAGATGTTCGAGTGTATTCACTGTTGCAGTCATTACATTTGGGTAATCTGCTGGCAGGTTGCCCTCAGTCAGCCTGAATAGCAAAGTCTTGGGTCCTGCGTCGGTTGCTGTCTCCTCTACCATGACGTCAGGGGTATAAAACATGCAGCCGACACCATTTTAATCAGTTTTTCTTGCCCCAGACGTCAGGTGCCTCCCAAATGGGGAGCAAAAAAAAAAAAAAAATATATATATATATATATATATATATATATATATATATATATATATAAATAGATATATATATATATATACATGTAATTTAGAACACAAACAATTTACCTCCAACTAAAGGCAAATAGACCAAAAAGGCATTTGAGCATAGTGAAGGAAAGAATGGGGTATAATAAGAGAAAAAAGGGGGCTGGCAGGTGGGTAACCCGGACTGCAACAGTGAATACACTCTAACATCTACATTTATGCTAAGTGTACACAACTGTACTATGTTCTTTGTGTTTCACTGTTGCATTCATTACATTTGGGTAGAATCCCAAAGCTATGGTGGGAGGATGGAATTATACAGCATTAGGAGCAGCTATAAGGCCCTGCATGACAGCAGTGGCAAAGTCAGCTCTGGATTTAGAAGAGAGAGGTAAATGGTAATGTTTGGTGAATGTATGAACTGAGCTCCAAGTAGCAGCTTCTAGAATGTCTCTGGTAGGAACCCCTTTGAGAAAAGCTGCAGAAGTAGATGCAGGCCTGGTGGAATGGGATCTGATCCCCTTGGGGACAGGTTTACCATGGTGCATGTAGCAGAAACGAATACAATGGCTTATCCATTTTGAAATAGTCTGCTTTGAAATAGCCTTCCCCTCTGCCCCTGCAGCGAATGCCACCAGTAGTTGCTCAGACTTTCTTAGAGATTTTGCCCTGTTTAAGTAGAATCTGAGTTGTCTGTGTACATCCAATGAATGCAGAATCCACTCCCCCTTGTTCTGCAGATTTGGGAAAAAAGTTGGCAGATGAATGGTCTGGTTAAGAGCCACACTGGATACCACCTTAGGCATAAAAGATGGATTGGTCCTGAGGGCCACCCTGTCCGGGTAAAAGATAACGAAAGGCTCCACTGCCATGAGAGCCTGTATTTCTGAAATCCTTCTAGCTGAAGTGACTGCTAAAAGAAAGGTTGTCTTCCAAGAAAGAAATTTTATGTCTGCAGTAGCAGCTGGTTCAAAAGGAGGAAGGGTGAGTTTTTCCAGTACAAAATTGAGGTCCCATGCAGGAGTTGGTGCTCTCTTGGGAGGTCTCAAATTTTTGGCCCCTCTGAGGTACTGCTTTAGCAGGGAATGAGCAAAGAGAGGAGACTCTGTGTTGTAATGAGCCAAGATGGCAGAGGCATGGATTTTTATTGAAGAAAAAGATAGGCCCTTGTGAAGCATCTCAGTTAAATATTGCAGAATCTGAGGAATATTGGGTATTGCTGTGTTTACTCCTTGAGCTTGGTTCCAGGCATATAATCTCTTCCATGTAGCATAAGATTTTATAGTACTAGGCCTTCTAGCCTCCAAAATGACATCCATCACAGGTTTACCGAGAGATGTGACGTGAAATTAGCTGATTAGCCAGGCTGCAAGATTCAGAGTTTGGAGCTGAGTGAGCAGAATTTGATAGTTCTGATGAGATAATAGATGAGGTGTCTGAGGCAAACACCACAGAGAAAGGTGCGACATATTCCTTAGAAGCGGATACCAGTGTTGGCGAGACCAGTCCGGAGCAATCAGAATCATTTTTGTTTTTTCCTGTCTGACTTTTAGTAAAACCTTGGAGAGCAGAGGCAGAGGGGGAAAGGCAAAGACTGATATATTTTTCCAGCTGAAGGTTAGAGCATCCACTTTCCAAGCTTTTTTGTGATGAATTCTTGTGCAGAATTTGTCTGATAGTTTTGGGGAAGAGGCAAAAAGATCTATGTCTGGGCTCCCCCATTTTCGTGTCAACATGATGATTTGTGGATCCAGTTTCCATTCGTGTGGGTCCATAAGATTTCTGCTTAGCTCGTCTGCCAGAGTATTTTGCTTTCCTGGCAGGAATTGAACTTGTAGATGTATTTGGTAAGTCAAGGCTGTGTTCCATAAGACCATGGCTAGTCTGCAAAGAGGGTAGGAGTGGGTACCCCCCTGCTTGTTTATATACCACATAACTGTGGTGTTGTCCGTCTTTATCAGTAGTTATCCTGGGTGAAGGAAATCCTTGAAGGCTGTCAGAGCATTCTGTACAGCTAGCATTTCTTTCTGGTTGATATGTAGGTGCATTTGATTTGGGCTCCATTCGCCCTGAATGCATCTCCCTGCCAGATGGGCCCCCCAAGCATAGTCTGATGAGTCTGTAGTCAAGATTTGGGTGGCAGGGGGTAGAATGAATGACAGTCCCTTGTTTTGGTGACAGGCCTCTGCCCACCATAGGAACTCCTGTTGCAGGCAAGGAATGAGAGGAATCATTGTTTCCAGGCTGTGACAATGTTGACTCCATAAGCTTTTTAGGTACCATTGAAGTTTCCTCATATGCAGTCTTGCATATGGAATTAATAGAATGCTGGATGCCATGAACCCCAAAGCCTGCAGAATTTGTCTTGCAGATAGCTGGATTTTTGTGGCCACTTGTTTGAAGTATGTTATCAATTGAATTTGCTTGCCTGGCGTGAGGCAAGCCATCTGGGCAGTTGTAGTCAAGCTTGCACCCAGGAATGTAAATATTTGACAGGGTACCATCTGTGATTTCTTTTCATTTATTGTGTACCCTAGGCATGTTAGAAGCCTTTCAACAAACACCAGATGTTGTAGGAGAGTGTCCCTGCCTGAATTAGACAATTGTCCAGAAAAGGATAAATTTGAATGTTTCGTTGTCTGCAAAATGCAATCACTGGTGCCAGGCACTTTGTGAAGACCCTGGGCGCAGTAGATAAGCCAAAGGGCAGTGCAGAGAACTGGTAATGCAAATAGCCTGCTTTGAAGCAGAGGTACCTTCTGCAGAATTCCCTAATTGGGATATGCAGGTAAGCCTGTTTTAAGTCTAGAGTTACCAACCAGGCATCCTTGCCTAGCATAGGCAGTACCTGTTGTAGAGTCAGCATGTTGAATTTTGGAATGTCCAGGAAGGTATTTAGAATGGCTAAGTCCAGAATTGGATGCCATGATTTGTCTTTTCTGGGTACCAAGAAAAGTCTTGAATAAAAACCTTGTCCTTTTTCCTTTTCTGGTACTGGTTGAATAGCCCCCATATCCATGAGGGACATGACTTGTTTCTGGGCCTCTGCCCACTAATTTGGAGACAGATCTGGCCATCCGTTTGGAATTGGCAACGCGTGGAAATGAAATCTGTATCCCTGGAATACTATATTTAAGACCCACTTGTCCTGGGTAATTAGATGCCAATTTTGAGCATGAAGTGCTAGTCCCCCCCCCCCCTCAAAGGGGCTGCCAAAAGATAAGTGCTTGGAAATGGCAGAGGAAAGTCAGTGAAACTGTTTACCGTAGGGGGGTGCTTTGCTACTTCCTGATTTGGAGGTGGAGGCACCCCATTGTTTTGTCCTGTAAGATCCGTGTGACTGAAACCTGGAGCCTTTGGAGTGTCTGGGTTTGACCTGAGCGGCTCTGTTGGGTACTGGAAAGGACCAATTCTTAGTAGGCCAGTGCTTACTGAACCTGGGTGGCTGCACTTGCAAGAAATCTTCTACAGTTTGCATAGATTTAGCTTTGTCTTCCATCTTTTCCAAAACTTCTTCTGCCTTATTACCATACAGACTGTCCTGCTGTAAAGGAGCATCCAATAATTTTGCTTTAACATGATCAGGTAGACTTTGCTCCTTGAGCCAAGCATGCCTTCTTATCATAGCTCCAGTTACGGCGGCCCTGCAAGAGGCCTCCAAGGAATCAAAACCACATTGCAAAGTATGCTTTCCAACTTATTCAGCTGAATGCAATAAATCCTGTAACTCTATTTTCCACACAATCAGGAATCAACATCATTTTCTGTTTAAGTAAGCCCATGACATGCTGTTGATATTTAAGCATATGAAATTGACAGTTTAAAGCCCTGATTGCTAGGGTTACAGACGTATAAAACCTTCTTACCCTATCTATCCAGCGCCCTGGAGTTTCTATCAGAAGGGGTAGGATTTTTAGCAGTAGAAGCCTTAACACCCTTAGGACGCTGAGAAATTGTTTCAGGGTCAGCAGTAGGATTTTTATGAAAATAAACTTGTTCGAGTCAGTAACCCTGTAATATCTGTCTGGCTTACTAGGAGCCGGAGGCAGGGAATCAGGAGCCATGCTGCATTCTGAGAAAACATCATCAACAATGTCTAAAACAGGAGGTATAGCCAAAGGCCTATGCTGAGGAGGAAGAAGAAAATCCCTAAGCCTCTTTCTGGATAATGAAAAATCCTGACTCTCCCAATGGAAATGTTCCCTTAAGGTATGCAAAGTCTCTCCAAAAGAAAAATCCTCAGGAGGAGAAGCAGAAGGGATGGATTTTTCTGCATCAGAGTACTCGTAAGGGGGAACAGAAAATTCCTGATCAGAAGAGGAATCTGAAGAAATGGAAACCTGATCTGAAGATTCATAAATCAGTGCCTTGCCTAGGCCTCTTAGCAGGAGGGGGCTGGGAACCCCTGATCAAGGTAATTAAATCCTCAGCCATTTTGATCATTTGTTTTTTAGGCATAGGAGCCTGAGCACGTGGCTCATGCATCGGTTTTCTAGACACAGAAGTTGGTTTTGGCCTTGTTTTTGATGATGGCGTAGGTTTAATATATAAATCTTAAGGCCTGAAAACACTCTCAGAAGCCGGTGCCTGGTCAGCAGCTCTGGACCCATCCAAGGGAAGAGACATCCGCGAGTTCAATACTTGAAGAATCTCGTGACATACCGAATGGGTCTCAGTACAGGCCTGCGACTAAAAAGTAGCGGGCATCAGGGGCTGCGAATGCACCTCACTGGCTATCAGCGACTGGCTTAGGAGAAGCTTCGTCGTCGGTTTTGGACCTCGACGGCCTGTCTTGTTCTTTGCGTTTTTTATGAATTCCGGCAGTCGGATTGCTAACAGACGACATTTCAGGATAGCTAAATCTTGAGCCAAAGTATTTAGAAGCAAAAATATACCAATGCTCAATAGTGCGTTGGTTAAATTTAGCACAAAACCAACAGCAAGGCATGTTGTGGTCAGGGCCTAGGCAAGGAATACAGCACAAATGAAAATCCTTATGAGGTATTTGCTTCCCACAAGTAAAACAATTAATAACTTTTACTGACATCGGTAAAGAGCAAGAAAAAGTTTACCCAACAGGGTACTTAGCTTTAGTTTGAAGACTTTGGTTCTGAAACTCGAAAACAAAAATTTCAGGAGTCGGCCGACCGGCACTTGTGAACTGCTTCGGGCACCGCGCAGCAAGAAAGACGGATTAAAATGGTGTCGGCTGTATGTTTTATACCCCTGACCACCTGATGTCATGGAAGAGGAGACAGCAACTGACACAGGACCCAAGACTTTGTTATTCAGGCCGACTGAGGGCAACCTGCCAGCAGATTACCCAAATGTAATGACTGCAACAGTGAAACACGAAGAACATCCAGCAGTGTACCCCTTTGCAAATGGGTCATGTCCTCTACTTTAACAGCAAAGAAAAAAATCTTTTCTATCTGAATACATTATATTTTCTAGAAGCAGGCTTTCTTGCCTCCTTTAATACCTGCTGCACCTCCTCAGATGCCCAAAAGGGATAAAAAGCCTATTTTAATATTGGAATGAATCACAGATCCCCTTCTGTGTGAGCAAGTCCACCTTGTGAGGAAACTCTTGGTAATTGCCCCAGGGGATGCACGAGAAGGGAGAACCAATGCTGTCTGGGCTAATAGGGAGTCACCAGTAATATCGCTGGTAATTTCTTTTTGATCTTTGGAGGACTTTGTAAACAAGAAAAAAGGGGAGAAATATAAAGAAACATTCCCATCCAGGGATCTGTCTTCCATGCCTCTTTGCAATGTGTTGAGACTTAGGGCAAAAGAAGCCTGCTGGTGGAGAACTCCACCAAGTGGGTCATCTGTAGGAAGACTTCTCAGTGTAGCATCCACTCATGAGGGTCTAACCCAAATCTGCTCAAACAGTTTGCCGCTGCTGAAGTGTTAAGTCCCAGGCAATCACTGCCAATCTGCAAAGAGGATGAGATCTTGTTCCTCCCTTTTTATGTACCACATCACAGTGGTCGAGTTGTTTGTCACCACTAATATGGTTCCTGGAGATCAGAGCTTTTAGGGAATTTATCAGGGCCTTCAGACTGATGTGTTTGTACCAGTGTTGTGGCTCCTAGATTCCCTGCACCATGACAGCGTGAGAAATAGCATCAAAGGCAAAGTCTGAGGTATCACTGGCCACTTTAATGGATGGGCTGTGGCACAACAAAAAAGAGACAAGGTTGCACAGAACTTGACTGGACCATTAAGGAAGTTCTTTCTTGACAAAATTGAAAACTGAAATTTTGAAAGGAAAAAATTCTGGGCCAAAACTGATTTGAGAAACCACTGAATTTTTCTCATGCAAGGTCTGGTTAGTGGTATCCTAAGGATAAATGAAGCCATGACACCTAGAACCCTTACAAACCCTCTTGAAGTGGACCTTGTCTGAAAGACTGAGAAAAAGTTGACACATTTGCAATTTCTCTGGAGGAAGAAACCCTTATCACATAAGTGCCAGAAGGCATCCCCAAAATACAAACACTGACTTACGAGTTGGAATGCAGGATGACTGTTTTAGATTCAGAGTGAAGCTAGACTGCTTAAAATATCCATGGTATACTGTAAGGCTGTAACAGAAGCTGGACTGACTGATGTCCTTTGTCAGGCAATCATTCAGAAAAGAGAAATTTGTATGCTTTGAAGCCTGCAATGAGCTACCGCTGCATCAAGTTATTTAGTGAAGATTTTTGGGGCAGCATTAAGACCAAAGGGCAAGTAAGCAAACTGATGAAGCAAACCCAACACACAGAAACGTAAACATTTTTTTTTGTCAATGGGAATTTGTAAAGAATAATAATTTATTCCATGCTGACTAGAAAAACCTTGAGAGGAGAGAGTCTGAAGTGCTAGCATTTTGAACTTTGGAACGAGTAGAAGGGTGTTTAAATGTGGACAGCTTTAAAATGGGCCTCCATATTTCTTCTTACCTGGGAACAAGTCCTGCTCCATTGCTGCAAAGAGATAGGTTCTATGCCCCCCCCCCCCAAAAAAAAGTAACTCCACAACAATCTAAGGCATAAAACGGAGCTGGTCTTTTTGACCCTCAGGAATTCCCATAGATCATACTGGAGGGGGTGTCCAATGGAGTCTGCATCCTTGTTCTATAATGCTTGATACAAACGAGTCTGTGGGTATGAAATGTCATGGAAGAAGGCATAGGGAAAGATTCCCAGCAACTTTGAGAGGGAGAACAGGGTGGGGAGGTGGGTAAGGAGTGTCACATTTTTTTTTTCTTTTGTGAGGAGGAGCCTTTGGATCCACCAGCCCATCACCTTGCTATTTCTTTATGAACTATTATTTGGCAGATTTCTACTGGCCTGATTTGAAAATTTGCAAAAACAAAATGGTCCTGGATTGGAAGGCCAATTTTGCTGAAATATGGGAATCTGAGAGAAGAATAATTGCTTAATTCTAAGCATAAGTTTACCATTCTCGAGTTTTTTTGAGAACTTCAGCACAGGAATTACCATAGTAATAGTCTTAACAATAGGGCTTTGACATAATCTGGGAATGTTTAAAGCCTAATCCAAGCATGTTTTCTCATCTCTGTTCCCGTAGCAGCATCCATGCATAAAGGACCTACTGCAGCAGAGGAACATTCAACAGTGTGTGTAATCTGAGATGCAGAAATAAGCATCTAAGTTTTAGATTTTAATACAGGATTTGGTAGATTTACTAAAGAAAGTTGCACAATATACACAGACTACAATAACACATACAAGTTTGGCAATGGGAAGGTGTAAAAAGTAAATACCTTTCTACCAAATCTGTCAAATGTAATATTGTCTTTAATGCGATGGACTTGACTAGATAAGGAAAAGGTTCTAGTATTTTGTGTGTATCCAAAGAAATAATGACAGAGTCAGCAGATTGGGATTTATAGAGGTATTTGTGTGCATCTGGGGTCTTGTAAAACCTGTCAGGCTTTTTTGGAGCTTACAGCTGGGAAGACTGCTGAGACTGAAGCAGCCAAGAAGGCATCATTCAAAGCTCCTAAAACTGGTGATATAGCTACAGACTTAAAGAATTCCATATGGAGTAATTTTTAATACCTTTACATAGGGTCACACACTTCTTGCCCTACCACTTAAAAAGATCTTTCACTTTTGCAACTCTGTCCCCAAGGGAGATTGCTCGTTATGCATGTCTGAAGATAAAGTATCCACTGACTCAGAAATACAACCTGTGGGGGAAAGAACTTGAGAAGCATAAACCAGTCCTTCATAACTGGAGTCATAAAAAAAACCTCTTCTTCAGAAGAAAAAGGAAAGTACAGTTGTGTACACTTACCATAAATGTAGATGTTCGAGTGTACTCACTGTTGCAGTCATTACATTTGGGTAATCTGCTGGCAGGTTGCCCTGAGTCAGCCTGATAAACAAAGTCTTGGGTCCTGCGTCGGTTGCTGTCCCTTCTTCCATGACGTCAGGTCGTCAGGGGTATAAAACATGCAGCCAACACCATTACATCAGTTGTCCCAGATGTCAGGTGCCCCCCAAATGGGGAGCCAAATATATACACACACACACACACATATATATAAGCAATTTAAAACACAAAAAGTATACCTCCAAACAAAAGCAAATACATCAAAAAGGCTTATAAGTGTAGTAAAAGAAAGTAGAGGCATAGTAAGAGAAAAAACAGGGGGCTGGAGGGAAGGTAAACAGGACTGCAACAGTGAATACACTCGAACATCTACATTTATGGTAGGTGTACACAACTGTACTATGTTCTTCATGTTTCACTGTTGCAGTCATTACATTTGGGTAGATTCCCAAAGCTATGGTTGGGAGGATGGATTTATACAGCATTAGGACTGCCGATAAGGCCCTGCAAAACAGCAGTGGCAAAGCCAGCTCTGGATTTAGAGAAAATTGTTAAATGATAATGTTTGGTGAAAGTATGAGCTGAACTCCAGGGTAGCAGCTTCTAGAATATCCCTGGTAGGAACTCCTCTGAGAAAGGCTGTAGAAGTAGATGCAGCCCTGGTGGAATGGGATCTGATCCCCTGGGGGATAGTTTTTCCATGGTGCTTATAGCAGAAATGAATACAATAGCTTATCCATTTGGAAATGGTTTGCTTTAAAATAGCCTTTCCCTCTGCCCCTGCAGCAAATGCTACCAGCAGTTGTCCAAATTTTCTTTGAGATTTAGTCCTGTTTAAGTAAAATCTAAGTTGTCTGTGTACATCCAATGAATGCAGAATCCGCTACCCCTTGTTCTGTGGATTGGGAAAAAGTTGGCAAATGAATGGTCTAATTAAGAGCCACACTGTATACCACCTTGGGCATGAAGGATGGGTTGGTCCTGAGAGATACCCTGTCCGCATGAAAAATGATGAAAGGCTCCACTGCCATAAGAGCCTGTAATTCAGAAATCCTTCTAGCTGAAGTGACTGCTAAAAGGAAGGCTGTTTTCCAGGAGAGAAATTTTAAGTCTGCAGTAGCAGCTGGCTCGAAAGGAGGGAGAGTAAGTTTCTCCAATACAAAATTAAGGTTCCAGGCAGGGGTTGGAGCTCTCCTTGGTGGTCTCAGGTTTTTCGCCCCTCTAGAGTTACTGCTTTAAAAGATGATGAGAGAAGAGGGGAGGTTCTGTGTTGTAATGAGCTGAAATGGCTGAGGCATGGATTTTTATGGAAGAAAAAGATAGGTCCTGGTGAAGCATCTCAGTTAAGTATTGCAAAATCTGAGGAATGTTGGGCACTGCTGTGCTTATCCATTGAGACTGATTTCAGGCACAGAATCTTTTCCATTTTTCAGCATAAGATTTTCTAGTACTAGGTCTTCTCGCCTCCAAAATGACATCCACCACAGGTTTGCTGCGGGATGCTAAGAGTGAGTTTAGATGATTAGCCACGCTGCAAGATTCAAAGTTTGGAGCTGAGGGTGCAGAGTTTGGTTGTTCTGCTGTGACAGTAAGGAAGGTGTCTGAGGCAGATGCCATGTTGAAATGTGTGACACACTGAGCAAGAGTGGGTACCAGTGTTGTGAGGCCAGTCTGGAGCAATCAAAATCATATTTGCTTTGTCCTGTTTGACTTTTAGTAGAACTTTGCAAAGCAGAGGCAGAGGAGGAAAGGCATAGACTGACAGGTTTTTCCAGCTGAAGGACAGAGCATCCACCTTCCAGGCTTTTTTGTGATGAGTTCTTGTGCAAAATTTGTCCAACTGATAGATCTTTTTGCCTCACCCGAGAACTATGCCTGGGCTCCCCCATTTGCGTGTCAACATGTTGAAAATCCGTGGTTCCAGTTTCCATTCGTGTGGGTCCATGAGATTTCTGCTTAGTTCGTCTGCAAAAGTATTCAGCTTTCCTGGCAGGTATTGAGCTTGTAGTTGTACTTGGTAGCTCAAGGCCGTGTTCCACAATGCCATGGCTAGTCTGCAGAGCGGGTAGGAGTGCGTACCCCCCTGCTTGTTTATGTACCACATAACCGTGGTGGTGTCCGTCTTTATCAGTAATTGTCCTGGATGAAGGTAGTCCTTGAAGGCTGTCAGTGCATTCTGTACAGCTAGCATTTCTTTTTGATTTATATGAAGGTGCATTTGATTTGGGCTCCATCTGCCCTGAATGCACTTCTCTGCCAGATGAGCCCCACATGCATAGTCTGATGTGTCTGTAGTTAGGGTTTGGGTGGCAGGGGGTGGTGAGAATGGGAGTCCCTTGTTCTGGTGGCAGGCCTCTGCCCATCATAGGAACTCTAGGTGCAGGCAAGGTATAATAGGAATCATTGTTTCCAGTCTGTGACGATGTTGACTCCATAGACTTTTGAGGTACCACTGAAGTTTCCTCATATGCACTCTTGCATATGGAATTAAAAGAATGCAGGAGGCCATGAACCCCAAGGCTTGCAGTATTTGCCTTGCAGAAAGCAGGGTTTTTGTGGCCAGCTGTTTGAAGTAAGCCACCAGATGAATTTGCTTTTCTGGCATAAGGAAAGCCATCTGGGCAGTTGTATTCAAGCTTGCACCCAGGAATGCAATTTTTTGAGAGGGTACCAGTTGTGATTTCTTTTCGTTTGTAGTGTACCTTAGACACGTTAGAACACTTTTTACAAACGCCAGATATTTTAGAAGAATGTCCTTGTTTTCTGCCTAAATTAGACAATCGTCCAGGTATGGATATATTTGAATATTTCTTTGCCTGCAAAATGCAATTACTGGAGCCAGGCACTTTGTAAAGACCCTGGGCGCAGTAGATAAGCCAAAAGGCAGTGCAGAGAACTGGTAATGCAAGTAGCCTGCTTTGAAGTGGAGGTGTCTTCTGCAAGATTCCCCTGACTGGGATATGCAGGTAAGCCTCCTTTAAATCTAGAGTTGCCAACCAGGCATCTTTGCCTTGCATAGGAAGTAACTGGTGAAGTGTCAGCATCTTGAATTTTGGAATGTCCAGAAAGGTGTTTAGTGTAGATAAGTCTAGAATTGGACGCCATGATTTGTCTTTTCTGGGTACCGGGAAAAGTCTTGAATAGAAACCTTGTCCCTTTTCCTCTTCTGGTACCAGTTGAATAGCTCCCATGTTCATGAGGGAAAGTACTTGTTTCTGGGCCTCTGCCCACTGATTTGGGGGCAGGTCTGGCCATCCGTTTGGAGTTGGCAACATGCGGAAATGAAATCTGTATCCCAGGGATACTATATTTAAAACCCATTTGTCCTAGGTTATAAGTTGCCAGTTTATTGAATGTAGAGCCAGTTCCCCCCCAAAGGGGCGGCTAAAAGCTAAGTGCTTGGTAAGTCTACAGGGAAGTCATTGAGACTGCTTACCATAGGGAGGTGTCTTGTTGTTTCCAGATTTGGAAGAGGAGGCACCCCATTGCTTAGTTCTGAAAGTCCCTTGGGACTGAAACCTGGTGCTTTTGGAATGTGTGGGTTTGACTTGAGTGGCTCTCGAAGAAACTGGAAAAAAACAGTTCTTAGCAGGCCAGTGCCTACTAAATCTTGGAGGTTGCACTTGTAAGAAATCTTTCACAGTTTGCATAGATTTAGCTTTATCTTCCATCTTTTTTTAGTACTTCTTCAGCCTTACTACCAAAGAGACGGTCCTGTTGTAAAGGAGCATCCAACAATTTTGCGTTAACATGATCAGGCAGAGATTGCTCTTTGAGCCAAGCATGCCTTTTTAGCACAGACCTAGTTACAGCAGCCCTGCAAGAGGCCTCCAAAGAATCAAAACCACATTGCAAAGTATGTTTTCCAACTTGTTCAGCTGAATGAAATAGAATCTGTAAATCTATTTTCCACACAGTCAGAAATCAACATAATTTTCTGTTTAAGCAGTCCCATGACATACTGCTGATATTTTACCATATGGAATTGACAGTTTAAAGCCCCGATTGCCAAGGTTGCAGAAGTGTAGACCTTCTTACCCTATTTATCCAGTGCCCTGGAATCTCTATCAGAAGGGATAGGATTTTTAGCAGTAGAAGCCTTAATGCCCTTGGGGCCCTGAGAAATGGTTTCAGGATCTGCAACAGGATTTTTGAAAAGGAATTTGTTGGAGTCAGGAACTCTGTAGTATCTGTCTGGCTTACATGGAGCCGGAGGCAGAAAATCAGGAGCCATACTAGATTCTGAAAACACATCAACAATGTCTAGAACAGGAGGAATAGCCAAAGGCCTATGCGGAGGAAGAAGAAGAAAATCCCTAAGCCTCTTTTTAGATTCAGAAAAATCCTGACTTTCCCAGTGGAAATGTTCCCTTAAGGTATGTAAAGTTTCCACAAGAGAAAAATCCTCAGGGGGAGAAGCAGAAGGAATGAAATCCTCTGCATCAGAGTCCTCATAAGTAGGTATAGACAAATCCTGTTCAATAGAAGAGTCAGAAGAAAAAGATTCCGGTTCAGAAGATTCATATTCAATTTCTTGCCTAGGCCTCTTTGAAGGGGGGTTGGCTACCCCTGAACAGAGTAATTAAATCTTCAGCCATTTTGATCATTTGTTTTTTAGGCATAGGGGCCTGCACATGTGGCCTAGGCATCGGTTTTTTAGACATAGTTCAAGATTTTGGCCTTAATATTGAAGATGGCGTCTGTTTAATATACAAATCTGTAGGCCTGAATACACCATCAGAAGCCGGTGCCTGCACAGCAGCTCTGGACCCATCCAAGGTAGAGACATCCACGGGTTCCATAACTGAAGCATCTCGCGGCATACCAGACTCCAAATGGGTCTCAGTAGAGGCCTGCAAATCAGAAGTAGTGGGTATCAGGGGCTGCAAAAGTGCCTCACTAAGTACTGGCGAACTGGCGACTGGCTTAGGAGAAGCATCATCGGCAGTTTTCGACCTCAACGGCCTGTCTCTTTTTCTTTGCGTTTTTTTAGGTATTCCGGTAGTTGGATTGCTAACCGACGTCATTTCTGGATAATTAAACCATGAGCCAAAATATTTAGAAGTAAAATGTACCGACGGATAGTGCGTTGGTTAAATAAAGCACAGAACCAACCGCAAGGTACGTCATGGTCAGGGCCTAGGCAAGGAATACAGTACAAATGAAAATCCTTGAGGTATTTGCTTCCCACAAGTAATACAATTATTAACTTTTACTGGCATCGGTAAGGAGCAAGAAAAAATTTCCTAATGGGGTACTTAGCTTTTTAGTTGAAAACTTCGGTTCTGAAACTCGAAAACAAAAATTTCAGGAGTCTGCCGACCAGCACTTGCGAACTGCTTCTGCTTTGGGCAGCGCGCGGCAAGAAAGACTGATGTAATGGCATCGGCTGCATGTTTTATACCCGACGACCTGATGTCATGGAAGAAAGGACAGCAACCGACACAGGACCCAAAACTTTGTTAATCAGGCCGACTGAGGGCAACCTGCCAGCAGATTACCCAAATGTAATGACTGCAACAGTGAAACACGAAGAACATCTCCTCTTAACAGGAGTGGAAGAAGCAGGAAAAGAGGACTGAAGCAAACAGTTTTGCTTATTTCTTAAGCAGTATTATACCAAATTTACTTACTCCACTTCTAAGGGGTAGCAGGGAATAAATGGTTAGTTTTCAGAGTATGCTTTTTGGAAGTGCCCAGACATATGGTCTTTAGGGTTGAAGGGTCTCCAAGCAGGAAATCTCCTCCTCATAAAAGCCTGGTGGGTCCTTTCCTTCAATCTCAGATAAAATAATCTACAATATTCACTTCCCAGCTGACTCTTATAGACAAACAGGTTTGCTATGTGAAAGGGTTTATCAGAAAGGGACACTGCTGAGGGCCCACAGAAGCAAGCTGACTGATGGCTGTAAATGCACCTCAAAGGAGTCATCAGCTACAGACTGTACGAGAGGTGTGGATGCACATTTTCAGTCACCTGCAGATCTCAACTTTTGCTTTTTCCGTATCTGACAGGGAAGATGGCGATATGGCCTTTTGTTTTAAGTCCTGCAGACATCAATTTTCAAGACAAATATGAAGAGAGTTTAAACTACTACTAATGGCCTTCAGGATAGGAGACTGGGAAATAGAACACTACCTAATGTTATTTTCAGCCGATGCAAACACACAGCTAGAGTGAGAGTTCTTGCATGAAATTGGACTCTCACAACTGCATGCTCCCTTTCTGCCGGAACATGTAGATTTGATGCAGGAACCAAAGCACCTAGCATATAATAACCAAAATATTAAAAAGCTGAGTTAGTAGAGAAGACCTCAACAGAGGACTGCTTAAAATAATGCCGATAAAGGAGAGGCTCCCACTCTGTTAAAATTGGGCCCATTTTATTCACTAACTCACTGAAAGGAAATGAATAAAAGGATAGAGAATGGAGTTAAGTATGCAGAAAGAACTACAACATGGTATTGGGGTTATACGAAGACTAGCATGAGGAATATACAGACAATGCTGCAAAAGCACATTTCAAGATAAGAAATGTGAATAGCATAAAAGAGATGGTACACTTTTATGTCATATACAGCCTCTAAAATAGGTTGCAGCCTGCTGAAGGAGACTAAGGTACCCATTGTGGTGCTATAAAACCTTTTACAAACTATGACAGTGATAGAACACTAACAAGTGGGAGTAGGAATAGTGAATGAAAACAATGACCCACTATCATTTTTAGTTAAGGGATGGCAGTATCAGGATGGTGACAATTAAAATGGTGCTCACATGTTGGAGAATATTCTATACATAGTTTGCACATGTTTGCATAAATGAGTGGGGTTATTTTTTTTCACCTTTTTAATAAAGATAGTGAAAATGTAAAGACAATGTTGTTCCATGGAACAGCAATATCAAATAAAGCAAACTGGAGCAATATTCAGATTATATTTCAAGAATACTGGCAGCATAAATCAAGGTTCATATGAGATTGTAAGAAATAAATTAATGTTTGGATATACAAGCAGTCCAATGCAACTTTAAAAGTGTACCAAGTATGATGACTGCTTAGCATCTATGGGTAACGCTGTTTATTATTGCAATAAACACCGTTCTTACCAAGAAAGAAAATATTACAAAGCAAATAATTACAACCATTGTCATCATCATCATACAGAAATTAGTCTCAGGATGCTATGACATAAAGCAAAAGTATACCTGGGGAGGCCTAAAAGGACTCATCACCTCCTTGGATGTGGAAGGCCTGGACTATCTGACTAATAAGGCTACAAATACAGCATCAATAAGAGCAGACCAGAAGGGATAAATCCACGGTTCTTCTCACCTTTAGAGATATTACTTTTGGAGTGAAGGATAAAGAATAGATGTGTAAAATCTTACTATAACCATAGATGTCCTTCTCTTCCATGTTGCAGTATTCATAACCTTTGGGTTATCCTCTGCTTAACTACCCGAATGTCCAGCCAGTATACAAAAGCTTTAGTCACTGCAAAGTACATGGGACATCTGACGTTGGCCGTAGGGTACATGGGCCATAAAAGTGATGCCTGCACGTTCCTTTCCTCAGAACTGAACACCCCAGTTGGACCCCAGTCCCAGGAGAGCTGCACAAGTCCTGTATCATCCAGCAAGACATTTTTATATATAGAGGGGGTAGGGGAAGGTAGGGAGGAGGAACAGAATACTTCAACATGGAAGAGGACATCTATGGTTACGGTAAGATTTTGCACAACTATTCTATGTCCTTCTACTCCTATGTTGCAGTATTCATAACCTTTGGGTGAGCGCCAAAGCTCAAATGGAAGAGAAGGGTGGTATGGAACTGTTTTCCAAGAACCCATGCTAGATTGCCCTAGCAAACCCTTATGGTTCAGTTTGTAGTGTTTGGTGAAGGTATGGAGAGATGTCCAGGTAGCTGCCACTAGAATGGAAGCAGCGTCCAGCCCTTTGAAGAAGGCACCAGATGAGGCCATGGCTCTAGTGGACTGGGCTTTAATTTTTGAGGTTAGCTGTTTGCCATGGTAGGTGTAACAAAAGGAGACGTCCCTGGAAATCCTGGCAGAAATAGTCTGTTTGTCGCAGCTTTTCCCAGAGCTATGGGGGTGAAAGGAGACAAACAACTGCTATGATCTCCTAAGGGACTTGGTCTTGTCAAGGTAGTTGTCTGTGAACATCAAGGGAATGCAAGACTCTCACTGTCATTCTGGAGACATGGAACGAAGGTGGGGAGGTGAATACACTGGTTCAGGGAGAGTTCATTGACCACCTTAGGCATGAAAGATGAATTGGTCCTTAGGGCCACTCTACTCTTGTGGGAGATTAGAAAAGGTGGTGTGGCCATGAGGGCCTGGAGCTCTGACCCTCTCCTGGCTGATGTCAGGGCCACCAAAAGCACAGTCTTCCAAGTGCAACATTTTAGATTGTAGGCTTCTGATACTGGCTCAAAAGGAGCAACAGTGAGCTTCTCTAAAACGTAGTTCAGGTTCCATGGGGGTGGAACTGGCCTTCTGGGGGGCCTGAGGTGCAGATATCCCTTAAGAAATAACCACTAGAAGTCGGGAGGCAAGAGGAGGGTCAAGAGGCAGACAGCTACGTGAGCCTTAACAGAAGAATATACCAGCTCTGCTTTCAGCAATTCACACAGTTTGGACAGCACTAAAGGGATCTCTCCTTAAAATGGGTCTAGCTGTCTTTGAAGACACCAGATGGAGAATCTTTTCTATTTGGACAAATAAGATCTTCTAGTATTGGGTTTCCTGGCCTCCTGCAGGTCATTAAGCACATCCTCAATGTAAAGGTGTCTGAAAGGGATCAAAACTCTATCACCTAAAGGGTTAGGTTCAGAGATTCCAAGCGGGGATGGATTGGGGATACCCTGTCCTACGTGAGAAGGTCCACTCTGAGATAACTTGTGATGATTGCCCTTGGCTAAATGCAGGAGGAGGGGGAACCAATGCTGTCTTGGCCAAAAGGACATCACCAACAAGACTTTTGGTTTGTTCTGCTGGATTTTCAACAGGATGTTTTGTAGAAGTGGGAAGGGGGGAATGCAGAGAGAAACATCCCCTTCCATGAAAAAGAAAAGGCATCCATTGCCCTCATTAGGAGACTGGGTGCCCTGGTACAAAAGAGTGGAATTTGTCTGTTCATAGGGGAGGCAACAGATCTACTTGTGGAGTACCCCACTTGTGGTCTATGTCCAGGAACACACCCCTTTGTAGCATCCATTCATAGGATTGTGACATGGACCTGCTCAAGATGTCTGCCTGAGTATTCTAGGCTGAAGGAATATAGACCACCTGCAGGGTGACTCCATGTTGGACCACCAATTCCCAGGCCTGAAATGCAAGTCTGCATAGCAAGAATTTGTTGCCCCTGGTTTCTTCACATACCAGAGAACTGTAGTGTTGTCTGTGAACAACTTCAAGGGACCTTGCTTCAGAATGTGTTGGAAAGCCCTCAGAGCAAGGATAATGGCCCTCATTACTCTGATGATGTGCTCCCACTTAAAGGGGCCTGTCCATGTGCCTTGCACCTTAAAGCTGCCCATAGCAGCTCCTCAGCCCAGGTCTGAGGCATCTGTGAACATCTCCTGGACTGCGGGTGATGGGTTGCAATGGAACCAACCACCAAAAGATCGCCTTCCTTAGGCATGGTAGGAAGGAAATGTTGTGGTATAAGGCAGTGGTCTCCAAACTTTTTTGCACCAAGGACCAGTTTCATGTAAGACAATTTTCCATGGACCGGCCATCGCATGCGCATATTAAAGTGCATAATATTTATTTATTTGACATTCGTTTACCGGGGAGGCCTGACTGGACTAGAAGTCCACTTTCAGCCAAAACCCAAGGAGAAAAGATCCAAACTATAATAAAAACATAATTGGCAATAATTACCTTAACCAAAAAAAAAAAAAGTATACATTCTGCTTAACAGCATAACACTGATCTACTATGGGCGATGGGTACGCAAACCTAATGGCAACCTTATAGACCTTCTAACTTTGAAAGAGCAATATTTAAAACCAGTCTCTATTTGGCTTTGTCCAGCATACCTCTCAACTGTACAGATTTTCACAGAATGACCAGATTTTTGCCTCATATTTTTGGTCTGTTTCTTACAAAATTGTCTTTTGGCAAATCTCTGGCAGACCACTGAGGTATGAAGTCAGAAAATAATGACAGACAGTTGAGTTTTATACTTCATACCCTTCAGAATATTCATGCTAATGCAAAACCTGTAATTCTATCTACTTTCTAACTTTGCAAGAGTAGTAATTCAAAGTGTCCCTATTTTTGGGCCTTTGCCCCCCCCCCCCATTATTTTTGGCTTTGTCCACTCTAAGAGGTTGAGAGGTATGTCTCCAGATTTTGTGTGTGAGGTTGAATGGTATGGTCGAGAGTGACAGGAAAGTACAGTTGTGTACATTTACCATGAATGTAGATGTTCAAGTGTATTCACTGTTGCAGTCATTACATTTGGGCAATCTTCTGGCAGGTTGCCCTCAGTCGGACAGATTAACAAAGTCTTGGATCCTGCGTCGGTTATTGCCTCTTCTTCCATGACGTCAGGTCGTCAGGGGTATAAACCATGCAGCCGACGCCATTACATTAGTGTTTCTTGCCCCAAATGGGGAGCAAATATATAAAAATATTTAATTAGAGACACAAAAATATACCTCCAAATAAAAGCAAATACACCAAAAAGGCTTTTAAGCACAGTAAAAGAAAGAAGAGGTATAGTAAAAGAAAAACAGGGGGTTGGAGAGAGGGTAACCAGGACTGCAACAGTGAATACACTCAAACATCTACATTTATGGTAAGTGTACACAACTGTACTATGTTCATCGGGTTTCACTGTTGCAGTCATTACATTTGGGTAGATTCCCAAAGCTAAGGTTGGGAGGATGGATCTATACAGCATTAGGAACAGCTATGAGGCCCTGCAAAACAGCAGTGGCAAAACCAGCTCTGGTTAGAGAAAATAGGTAAGTGACCATGCTTGGTGAAAGTATGCACTGAACTCCAGGTAGCAGCTTCTAGAATACCCTGGTAGGAACACCTCCTCTAAGAAAGGCTGCTGAAGTAGATGCAGCCCTGGTGGAATGAGATTTGATCCCCTGGGGGATAGATTTTCCATGGTGCTTATAACAGAAATGAATACAATGGCTTATCCATTTAGAAATAGTTTGCTTTTAAATAGCCTTCCCCTCTGCCCCTGCAGCAAATGCTACCAGCAGTTCAGATTGTCTTTGAGATTTAGTCCTGTCCAAGTAGAATCTAAGTTGTCTGTGTACATCCAATGAATGCAGAATCCGCTCTCCCTTGTTTTGTGGATTGGGAAAAAGTTGGCAAATTAATGGACTGATTAAGAGACACTCTGGATACCACCTTGGGCATGAATGATGGATTGGTCTTGAGTGACACCCTGTCCGCATGAAAGATGATAAAAGGCTCCACTGCCATAAGGGCCTGTAATTCAGAAATCCTTCTAGCTGAAGTGATAGCTAAAAGGAAGGCTATTTTCCAGTAAAGAATTTTTAAATCTGCAGTTACGGCTGGCTTTGAAAGGAGGTAGTGTGAGTTTCTCCAATACACAGTTAATTTCCCAGGCAGGAGTTGGAGCTCTCCTTGGTGGTCGCAGGTTTTTGGCCCCTCTGAGATATTGCTTCAGAAGAGGATGAGAGAAGAGGGGATGGTCTGTATTGTAATGAGCTGAAATGGCTGAGGCATGGATTTTTATGGAAGAGAAAGACAGGCCCTTGTGAAGCATCTCAGTTAAGTACTGCAAAATCTGAGGTAAACTGGGCACTGCTGTGCTCATCCCTTGACATTGATTCCAGGCACAGAATCTTTTCCATTTGTCAGCATAACATTCTCTAGCACTAGGTCTTCTCACCTCCAAAATGACATCCATCACACGTTTGCTGAGGGATGCTAAGGGGGAATTTAAGTGATTAGCCAAGCTGCAAGATTCAATGTTTGGAGCTGAGGGTGCAGAATGTGGTTCTCCTGCTGAGACAGTAAGGAAGGTGTCTGAGGTAGGTGCCAAGGAGAAATGTGTGACACTGCACAGGAGAGGGTACCAGTGTTGGCGAGGCCAGTCTGGAGCAATCACAATCATTTTTGGTTTGTCCTGTTTGACTTTTAGTAGAACTTTGGAGAGCAAAGGCAGAGGGGGAAAGGCATAGACTGACAGGTTTTTCCAGCTGAAGGACAGAGCATTCACTTTCCAGGCTTTTTTGTGATGAGTCCTTGTGTAAAATTTTTCCAACTGGTAGTTCTGGGGTGAGGCAAAAAGATCTAGGTCTGGGCTTCTCCGTTTGCGTGCCAACATGTTGAAAATCCGTGGTTCCAGTTTCCATTCGTGAGGGTCCGTGAGATTTCTGCTTAGTTCGTCTCCCAGAACATTCTGCTTTCCTGACAGGAATTCAGCTCGTAGTTGCACTTGGTAGCTCAAGGCCGTGTTCCACAATGCCATGGTTAGTCTGTACCCCCCTGCTTGTTTATGTACCACATAACCGTGGTGTTGTCCGTCTTTATCAGTAATTGTCCTGGCTGAAGGTAGTCCTTGAAGGCTGTCAGTCCATTCTGTACATCTAGCATTTCTTTTTGATTGATATGAAGGTGCATTTGATTTGGGCTCCATTTGCCCTGAATGCACTTCCCTGCCAGGTGAGCCCCCCCCATGCATAGTCTGATGCATCTGTAGTTAAGGTTTGGGCGGCAGGGGGTGGTGTGAATGGCAGTCCCTTGTTTTGGAGGAACTCTAGGCGCAGGCAAGGTATGATAGGAATCATTGTTTCCAGGCTGTGACAATGTTGACTCCATAAACTTTTTAAATACCACTGAAGTTTCCTCAAATGCAGTCTTGCATATGGAATTAGAAGAATGCAGGAGGCCATGAACCCCAAGGCTTGCAGTATTTGCCTTGCAGATAGCAGGGTTTTTGTGGCCACCTGTTTGAAGTAAGTCACCAAATGAATTTGCTTTTCAGGCATAAGGAAAGCCATCTGGGCAGTTGTATTCAAGCTTGCACCCAGGAATGTAATCTTTTGAGAGGGTACCAGTTGTGAATTCTTTTCGTTTATGGTGTACCCTAGACAGGTTAGAACTCTTTTTACAAACGCCAGATGATTTAGAAGAATGGCCTGATTTTGTGCCTGAATTAGATAATCGTCCAGGTATGGATATATTTGAATATTTCTTTGCCTGCAAAATGCAATTACTGGTGCCAGGCACTTTGTGAATACCCTGGGCGTAGTAGACAAACCAAAGGGCAGTGCAGAGAAAGTACAGTTGCGTACACTTACCATAAATGCAGATGTTAGAGTGTATTCACTGTTGCAGTCATTACATTTGGGGTAATCTGCTGGCAGGTTGCCCTCAGTCAGCCTGAATAACAAAGTCTTGGGTCCTGCGTCAGTTGCTGTCTCCTCTTCCATGACGTCAGGTCGTCAGGGGTATAAAACATGCAGCCGACACCATTTTATTCAGTTTTTCTTGCCCCAGATGTCAGGTGCCCCCCAAATGGGGAGCAAAAATGTATATACAAGTAAACAGTAAATATAAAAATACACTTTTAGAAGCATAAACTTTACCTTCAACTAAAAGCAAATACACCAAAGGCTTTTGAGTATAGTGAAGGAATGGGTAACCCAGACTGCAACAGTGAATACACTCGAACATCTACATTTATGGTAAGTGTACACAACTGTACTATGTTCATGTTTCACTGTTGCAGTCATTACATTTGGATAGAATCCCAAAGCTATGGATGGGAGGATGGAATTAAACAGCATTAGGAGCGGTTATAAGGACCTGCAGAACTGCAGTGGCAAAGCCTGCCCTGGATTTGGAGAAGAGAGGCAAATGATAATGCTTTGTGAAAGTATGAACAGAGCTCGAAGTAGCAGCTTCTAGAATGTCTTTGGTTGGAACCCCTCTGAGAAAAGCTGCTGAAGTAGAGGCAGCCCTCGTGGAATGTGATCTGATCCCCTTGGGCACAGGTTTACCATGGTGCAAGTAGCAGAATCGAATGCAGTGGCTTAACCACTTAGAAATAGTCTGCTTTGATATAGCCTTCCCCTCTAACCCTGCAGCAAATGCTACCAGTAGTTGCTCAGACTTTCTTAGAGATTTGGTCCTGTTTAAGTAGAATCTTAGCTGTCTGTGTACATCCAATGAAAGCAGAATCCGTTCCCCCTTGTTCTGCGGATTTGGGTAAAATGTTGGCAGGTGAATGGTCTGGTTAAGAGCCACACTGGATACCACCTTAGGCATAAAAGGACTGGTCCTGAGGGACACTCTGTCTGGGTAAAATATAATAAAAGGCTCCACTGCCATGAGTACCTGTAGTTTTGAAATCCTTCTTGCTGAAGTGACTGCCAAGAGAAAAGCTGTTTTCCAAGATAGAAATTTTATATCCGCAGTAGCTGCTGGTTCAAAAGGAGGCAGGGTGAGTTTTTCCAGCACAAAATTGAGGTCCCATGCAGGAGATGGTGATTTTCTGGGAGACCTTAAATTTTTGGTCCCTCTAAGATGCTGTTTAAGCAGAGGATGAGAAAATAGGGGAGGCTCTATGTTGTAATGAGCCGAGATGGCAGAGGCATGGATTTTTATTGAAGAAAAAGATAGGCCCTTGTCAAGCATCTCAGTCAAATATTGTAAAATCTGAGGAATGTTGGGCGTTGCTGTGTCTGTTCCTTGTGCTTGGTTCCAAGCACAGAATCTCTTCCATTTATTAGCATAAGATTTTCTGGTACTAGGCCTTCTGGCTTCCAAAATGACATCCATCACAGATTTACTGAGAGGTGTTGTTTGAATAATTAGTTGATCAACCATGCTGCAAGATTCAGAGTTTGGAGCCGAGTGTGCAGAATTTGATAGTTCTGCTGAGACAGTAGATGAGGTATTTGAGGCAAGTACCATGGAGGAAGCTGAGACGTATTCCTTAGAGAAGTGGGTACCAGTGCTGGCAAGGCCAGTCCAGAGCAACTAGGTCTGACTTTTAGTATGCACTTGGAGAGTAGAGGCAGAGGGGGAAAAGAATAGACTGATAGGTTTTTCCAGCTGAAGGATAGGGCATCCACTTTCCATGCTTTTTTGTGACGAGTTCTTGTGCAGAATTTCTCCAACTGATAAATTTTGGGGAGAGGCAAATAGATCTATGTCTGGGCTCCCACATTTCTGTGTTAACTTGCTGAGGATTTGTGGATCCAGTTTCCATTCGTGCGGGTCCATAAGATTTCTGCTTAGGTCGTCTGTCAGAGTATTTTGCTTTCCTGGCAGGAATTGAGCTTGAAGATGTATTTGGTAAGTCAAGGCTGTGTTCCACAAGGCCATGGCTAGTCTGCAAAGGGGGTAGGAATGTGTACCCCCCTGCTTATGTACCACATAACTGTGGTGTTGTCCTGGATGAAGTAAGTCCTTGAAGGCTGTCAGAGCATTCTGAACAGCTAGCATCTCTTTCTGGTTGATATGCAAATGCATTTGGTTTGGGCTCCATTTGCCCTGAATGCATCTCTGCCAGGTGGGCCCCCCAAGCATAGTCTGATGCGCCTGTAGTTAAAGTTTGGGTGGCATGGGGTAGAGTGAATGACAGTCCCTTGTTTTGGTGACATGTCTCTGCCCACCAAAGAAACTCCTGTTGTAGGCAGGGAATGAGAGGAATCATTGTTTCCAGACTGGGACAATGCTGACTCAAACTTTTTAGGTACCACTGAAGTTTCCTTGTATGCAGTCTCTCGTTTGGAATTAGTAGAATGCAGGATGCCATGAACCCCAAAGAATTTGTCTTGCAGATAACTGGGTTTTTGTTGCCATTTGTTTGAAGTATGTTGTCAGTTGCCTTTGTTTGTCTGGCGTGAGGTAAGCTATCTGGGAAGTTGTATTCAAGCTTGCACCCAGGAATGTAATTATTTGAGAGGGTACGAATTGTGATTTCTTTTCATTTATGGTGTACCATAGGCATGCTAGAAGCCTTTTTACAAATGCCAGATGTTGAAGAAGAGTGTCCTTGTCCTCGGCTTGAATGAGACAGTCATCCAGATAAGGATAAATCTGAATGCTTCTTTGCAGAATGCAATTACTGGTGCCAGGCACTTTGTAAAGACCCTGGGTGCAGTAGATAAGCCAAAGGGCAGTACAGAGAATTGGTAATGCAAAAAACTTGCTTTGAAGCTGAGGTATCTTCTGCATGATTCCTTTATTGGGATATGCAGGCATGCCTCTCTTAAGTCTAGAGTTACTAACCAAGCATTCCTGCCTAGCAAAAGCAGTAGCTGTTGTAAAGTCAGCATTTTGAATTTTGGAATGTCCAAGAACGTGTTCAAAATCGATAAGTCCAGCATTGGATGCCATGAATGGTCTTTTCTGGGTACCAGGAAAAGTCTTGAATAAAAACCTTGTCATTTTTCCTTTTCTGGTACTGGTTGAATAGCCCCCATATCCATGAGGGACATGACTTGTTTCTGGGCCTCTGCCCACTGGTTTTGTGGCAAATCCAGCCATCCATTTGGAATTGGCAAAGTATGGAAATGAAATCTGTACCCCTGGGATACTATGTTTAATACCCACTTGTCCTGGGTAATTAACTGCCAATTTTGAGCATGAAGTGCTAGTTCCCCCCCCAAGAGGGCTGCCAAAAGATAAGTGCTTGGTGATGGTAGAGAAACGTCATTGAGACTGCTTACTGTAGGGTTGTGCTTGGTTTCCTCCAGATTTGGAGGTGGAGGCACCCCATTGCTTTGACCTGTAAGAACCCTGTGATTGGTATCTGGAGCCTTTTGAGCGCCTGGATTTGCCTTGAGTGGCTCTGTTGGACACAGGAAAGGACCAATTTTTAGTAGGCCAGTGTCTACTGAACCTGGGTGGCTGCACTTGCAAGAAATCTTTTACAGTTTGCATAGATTTAGCTTTGTCTTCCATTTTCTGTAAAACCTCTTCTGCCTTATTACCAGAACAGAGTATCATGCTGCAAAGGGGCATCCAACAATTTAGCTTTAACATGATCAGGCAGACTTTGCTCCTTGAGCCAGGCATGCCTTCTAATCACAGATCCAGTAACGGCAGTCCTACAAGAGGCTTCCAAGGAATCAAAACCACATTGTAAAGTATGCTTTCTAACCAATTCTGCTGAATGCAATAATTCCTGTAACTCTATTTTCCATACAATCAGAAATCAACATTTTCTGTTTCAGTAAGCCCATAACATGCTGTTGATATTAAAGCATGTGAAACTGGCAGTTTAAGGCCCTGATTACCAAGGCTGCAGACGTATAAACCTTCTTTCCCCCATCTATGCAGTGCCCTGGAATCTCTATCAGAGGGGGTAAGATTTTTGGCTGTAGAGGCCTTTACATCCTTGGGACCCTGAGAAATAGTCTCAGGATCCGCAGCAGGGTTTTTGAATAGAAATTTGTGAGAGTCAGGAACCCTGTAATATCTGTTTGGCTTACTAGGAGCCGGAGGCAGGGAATCATGAGCCATGCTTGATTCCGAAAACACATCATCAACAATGTCTAATACAGGAGGTATTGCCAAAGGCCTATGCTCAGGAAGAAGGAAATCCCTAAAGCCTCTTTTTTGATTCAGAGAAGTCCTGACTCTCCCAGTGAAAATGTTCCCTTAAAGTATGCAGTCTCTCCAAAAGAGTAATCCTCAGGAGGAGATGCAGATGGGATGGATTCCTCTGCGTCAGAATCCTCATAGGGTAGAATAGAAAATTCCTGATCAGAAGAGGAATCAGAAGAAATGGAAACCTGATTTTAAGATTCATAATCAGTGCCTTGCCTAGGCCTCTTAGCAGGGGGGGGGGGTTGGGGGGGGCGGTGGGAACCCCTGATCAAGGTAATTAAATCCTCAGCCATTTTGATCATCTGTTTTTAGGCATAGGGGCCTGAGCACGTGGCTCATGCGTCATTTTTTTTAAACATAGAAGATGTTTTTGACCTTGTTTTTGTTGCTGGCATTGGTTTAATATAAAAATATTGAGGCCTGAAAACACCCTCAGAAGCCGGTGCCTGCTCAGCGGCTCCGGACCCATCCAAGGGAGAGACATCCACGGGTTCAATACTCTGAGAATCCTGCGGCACACCGGACTCCGAATGGGTCTCGGTAGAGGCCTGCGACTCAAAAGTAGCGGGTATCAGGGACTGCGAAAGCGCCTCACTGAGTACCGGCAAACTGGTGACTGGCTTAGGAGAAGCTTCGTCGTCGGTTTTGGACCTCAGCAGTCTGTCTTTTCTTTGCGTTTTTTGTGAACTCCGGTAGTCTGATTGCTAACAGGCGACATTTCAGGATAATTAAATCTTGAACCAAAATATTTAGAAGCAAAAATATACGGACGCTTAATAGTGCGTTGGTTAAATGTAGCACAAAACCGACAGCAAGGCACGTTGTGATGTGGGCCTAGGCAAGGAATACAGTACAAATGAAAATCCTTGAGGTATTTGCTTCCCACAAGTAATGCAATTATTAATTTTTACTAACATCGGTAAGGAGCAAGAAAAAGTTTCCCCAACGGGGTACTTAGCTTTAGTTTGAAGACTTCGGTTCTGAAGCTCGAATACAAAAATTTCAGGAGTCAGCCGACCGGCACTTGCGAACTGCTTCTGCTTCGGGCACCGCACGGGAAGAAAGACTGAATAAAACGGGGTTGGCTGCATGTTTTATACCCTGGATGACCTGACGTCATGGAAGAGGAGACAGCAACCAACGCAGGACCCAAGACTTTGTTATTCAGGCCGACTGAGGGCAACCTGCCAGCAGATTACCCCAAATGTAATGACTGCAACAGTGAAACTCTAAGAACATCTGATAATGCATGCAGCCTGCTTTGAAGCGTAGGAATCCTCTGCAAGATTCCCTGATTGGGATATGCAGGTAAGCCTCTTAAGTCGAAAGTTGCAAACCAGGCATCCTTGCCTAGCATAGGAAGTAAATGGTGAAGAGTCAGCATTTTGAATTTTGGAATGTCCATAAAGGTATTTAGAGTAGACAAGTCCCGAATTGGTCACCATTTGTCTTTTCTGGGTACCAGAAAAGTCTGGAATAGAAACCTTGTCCCTTTTCCTCTTCTGATACTAGCTGAATAACCCCCATGTTTAGGAGGGAAAGAACTTGTTTCTGAGCCTCTGCCCACTGATTTGGGGGCAGGTCTAGCCACCCATTTGGAGTTGGCAGCGTGTGGAAATGAAATCTGTATCCTTGGGACACTAAGTTTAAATCCCATTTGTCCTGGGTTATAAGTTGCCAGTTTATTGAATGAAGAGCCAGTTTTCCCCCCAAAGGGGAGGCTAAGAGGTAAGTGCTTGGTAATTTCAAAGGGAAGTCATTGACACTGTTTACCATATGGTGTTGCCTTGTTGTTTCCAGATTTGGAAGTGGAAGCACCCCATTGCTTAGTTCTGAACGTCCCTTGGGACTGAAACCTGGTGCTTTTGGAATGGGTTTGGTCGTAGTGGCTCTGGAAGGAGCTGGAAAGGACCAGTTCTTAGTAGGCCAATGCCAACTAAATCTAGGAGGTTGCACTTGTAAGAAAGCTTTCACAATTTGCATAGATTTAGCTTTATCTTCCATCTTTTTTAGGACTTCTTCAGCCTTATTGCCAAATAGGCGGTCCTGCTGTAAAGCAGCATCCAAAGGTTTTGCTTCAACATTATCAGGCAAAGATTGCTCCTTAAGCCAAGCATGCCTTCTAAGCACAGACCCAGTTACAAGCAGCCCTACAAGAGGCCTCTAAAGAATCAAAACCACATTGCAAAGTATGTTTGCCAACTTGTTCTGCTGAATGCAATAAATCCTGTAAATCTTTATTCTCCACACAATCAGAAATCGACATCATTTTCTGTTTAAGCAGTGCCATGATATGCTGTTGATATTTTAGCATATGAAATTGACAGTTTAAAGCCCCGATTGCTAAGGTTGCAGAAGTATAAACCTGTTTACCCATCTATCCAGCACCCTGGAGTCCCTATCAGAAGGGGTAGGATTTTTAGCAGTAGAAGCCGTAATGCCCTTGGGCCCCTGAGAAATAGTTTCAGGGTCCGCAACAGGATTTTTGAAAAGGAATTTGTGGGAGTCAGGAACCCTGTATCTGTCTGGTTTGCTAGGGGCTGGAGGCAAGGAATCGGGCCATACTGGATTCCGAAAACACATCAACAAAATCTAATACAGGAGGTATAGCCAAAGGCCTATGCTGAGGAAGAAGGAGGAAATCCCTAATCCTCTTTTTGGATTCAGAGAAATCCTGACTTTCCCAGTGGAAATGCTCCGTTAAGGTATGTAAAGTTTCCCCAAAAGAGAAATCCTCAGGGGGAGTAGCAGAGGGAATGGAATCCTCTGCATCAAAGTCCTCATAAGTAGGTGTGGACAAATCCAGATCATTAGAAGAATCAGAAGAAACAGAGTCCTGTTCAGAAGATTCATAGTCAAATTCAATCCTAGGCCTCTTGGAGGGGGGGGGGGGGGGTTGACTACACCTGATTAGAGTAATTAAATCTTCAGCCATTTTTATCATTTGTTTTTTAGGCATAGGGGCCTGAAGATGTGGCCTGGGCGTCGGTTTTTAGACATAGATCGAGATTTAGGTCTTAACACTGAAGTTGGAGTCTGTTTAATATGCAAGTCTGTAGGCCTGAATACACCCTCAGAAGCCGGTGCCTGCTCAGCGGCTCTGGACCCATCCAAGGATTCCATATGTGAAGTATCTCGCGGCATACCGGACTCCAAATGGGTCTCAGTAGAGGCCTGCGAATCAGAAGTAGCAGGTATCAGGGGCTGTGAAAGCACCTCACTGAGTACCGGTGAACTGGCGACTGGCTTGGGAGAAGTGTCGTCGGCAGTTTTGGACCTCAATGGCCGGTCTCGGTCTTTTTCTTTGCGTTTTTTCGGTAGTCGGATGGCTAACCAATGTAATTTCTGGATAATTAAACAGAGAACTAAAATATTTTGAAGCAAAAATGTACGAATGACAGATAGTGCGCTGATTAAATAAAGCACAAAACCGACAGCAAGGTACGTCGTAGTCAGGGCCTAGACAAGGAATACAGTACAAATGAAAGTCCTTATGAGGTATTTGCTTCCCACAAGTAGTACAATTAACTTTTACTGACATCGGTAAGGAGCAAGAAAAAGTTTCCCCAACGGAGTACTTAGCTTTTAGTTGAAAACTTTGGTTCTGAAACTTGAAAATGAAAATTTCAGGAGTCGGCTGACTGGCACTTACGAACTGCTTCTGCTTCGGGCACTGCACGGCAAGAAAGACTGATGTAATGGCGTCGGCTGCAGGTTTTATACCCCTGATGACCTGACGTCATGGAAGAAGAGACAGCAACCGACGCAGGACCCAGGACTTTGTTAATCAGGCTGACTGAGGGCAACCTGCCAGCAGATTACCCAAATGTAATGACTGCAACAGTGAAACAGGATGAACATCGCAAACCTCATTGCTGCTGGTGCCACGGATCACTCTCATTCTTCACTCTTTCTTTCTCACACACACACACACACCGACGTACAGACACACATGCGCACAAGCACAGTCTGTTTTACATTCATGCATGCTTTCACTCACATGCAGACAGAAACATACATACACACAAAAGCATACGTGCACACACACATACATATGCGCGCGCGCACACACATGCATATATATATATATATATATATATATATATATATATATATATATATATATATACACACACACACACACTAGAGATACATATATATATATATATATATATATATATATATATATATATACATACACACACACACACACACTTTTTTCGGTTTCCTAGACTTTTATTTTACACTCGCTCAACAGCAAAAGTGCTGCTTAGCGAGTGTAATGTAATGACTTAATCGATTTCCCTGCTCACTCACTCTCATATAAACACAGTCTCTTCTTTCACACACATACATTCTGCTATCAAGCACGCATTCACTCACATACACACAGACACACTCATACGCACACATACATGCACACATTCACTTTTTCATTTTACTCCATCATGCTTAGGAGCCCAGTACAAAATCATCCACGGCCCGGTGGTTGGGGACCACTGGTCTAAGTGGTGGGAGTGTTGTGTCCCTGTGGATCTCAGATACCACTGAAGTTTTCTCATGTGGAGTCTTGCCAGTGGTAACATGGGTATAGTGGAGGTCATATGTCCTAGGAGTCTGAGATATTGTCTTGCTGTCATAGCAGTGGCCTGGAGGACAGATAGCAGGTATTGCTTCAGAATCGCCACCTTTTCGGGTGGAAGGAAAGCCCTCATAGCATCTGTCCTTATTCTGCACCCCAGGGAAACTTGTTTGGGAGAGGTTTAGTTTGGACTTAGGGAAACTGATGTTGAACCCCCGGGTCTGCAGGACAGAGATGACTTTTTGGAGATGGATTTGTAGGTAAGAGGAACAACCTAACTGGATTAGGAGGTTATCCAGGTATGGAAAAATATGAATTCCTTGGACCATGCAATAGGCTACCACTGGAGCCAGACACTTGGTGAATACCCTTGGAGCAGTAGATAGACCAAAGACTGAAAAAGTAAGGAACCCACAGAGAATCGGTAAATACTTCCTGCACCTGGCCTTATAGGGATATGTAGAGCTGTATCTTTGATGTCCAAAGTGGCCAGAAAAGCCTCAGGCACTAGCAGGGGGGAAAAAGGAGTTTGGAGAGTGGAGAGTAAGCATGTGAAAAGTGGGTACTTGTAGAAAAAGGGTGAGGTGGGAGAGATACAGGATGGGTATATATAGTCTGTCTTCCCTTGGGACTAGGAAAAGTCTGGAGTAAAAGCCCTTTCCCTTTTCTGACAGAGGGACAGGATGGATACTCCCTTGAGAGAGGAGGCTGTCTAAGACTGTCTGGAAGAGGGGAAGCTGTTCCTTCAGTGGTTCTGGGATGCCTATTAAGGAGGGGGGAATAACCCAAGCCATGAAGTAACCCTTTTCTATAGTAGACAAGACCCACTTGCCTGAGGTAATGCTTTGACAGACAGGAAGAAAGTGAGAGTCTTTGGGTTAGGGGAATGAAATCTGGAGGGCATGAAGGGGAAAGCAGGTAGTCACAGACTACCTGCCCTGTCCTGAAAAAAAGGAGTTATGTCTTACCATAATGTTCCATCTGTGTTATCTTCTTTCATTCATCATGAAAGGGTTCTGTTCCGAGCCCTTGGAACTGAGTCGGCCTATTGCCAAAACTTGCGCCAGCCAAAAATCTCTCAAGCCAAGTCTCTACCCAGAATGCCCTTCTCCCTGTTACCTCACATCGAGTTTGCTACGAAAGAAATAAAGTAAAGCCGTGGCCACTTCTATGCAAGTACCCTACAGCACCATTTTAGACCCAAAGCATCCCCCAGGAGCCTTTGGAGGGGGAAGGAGTATGGGAAGTAATAAATGAAAGAAGATAAACAACTCAGACAGAATGTTATGGTAAGACATAACTTCTTTATCTGATGATGTTAATCTTTCCATTCATCATGAAGGGGACAAAATCCCAAGCTACCTAAGGACCATGGGTGGCCCTATGGAAGAACATTCCTGAGTACCACTGAGCCGAAGGCAGCTCTCCCCCTGGAGACCAGGTCCAATATGTAATGATTGATAAAGGTATGAGGCTTAGCCCAAGTAGCTGCTGCACAGATGTCATCCATGGATGCCCTGGAGTGGAAGGCTACAGAAATTGCCATGGATCTAGTAGACTGGGCTTTAACTTTTGGCAAGGATACATTATGTAGGGAATAGATGGTGCATATGCAGTTTCTGAGCCATCTAGATAAAGTAACTTTGGAGACAGCCTCTTCCAATTTAGGACTCGAAAAGGAGATAAAAAGCTGTTCAGATTTATGGATAAGCTTGGTCCTGTCAAGACAGAATCTCAATTGTCGATGAACATCCAAGGTGTGAAGGCAATACTCTCCTCTATTGGCAAAATTGGGGAAAAACGCTGGCAGATCAATGAACTGGTTAATAGACAATTCAGAGACAACTTTGGGCAGAAAGGATGGATTAGTCCAGAGAGACATCCTGTCTTTATGGAAAACTACATAAAGCCTGTAGCTCCGAAACTCTTCTGGCAGAGGTGATGGCTACCAAAAATAAAGACTTCCAAGATAAAAACTTTAGGTCACACTTGGCTGCAGGTTCAAAAGGTTTCTGAGTCAAGGACTGGAGAACTAAGTTGAGATTCCATGGTTCCACCGGCTGTCTGAGAGGGGGCCTGAAGTAAGAAGTCCCTTTGAGGAATGTTTTGCAAAGGCGTAGGGAGATCAGAGGGGTGCCATCCATAACATTGTGGAAGTTGGAAATTGCTGAAAGATGCACTCGTACTGTAGAGGCAGAGGCTCAGTTATCAAAACATTTAGCCAAATACTGAAGTACTGCAGAAACTGGAGCATAGTACGGATCTAACTTGTCCTAGGACCAAATGGAGAACCTTTTCCATTTATCCTGATATAGTTTTCTGATGGATGGTTTATGGGAGGCCAGAATGATGTCTCGAACAGGAGAGGAGAGATCGGCCTGTCTGGCGACTAGCAGAAGTGGAGAAAAGTACAGTTGTGTACACTTACCATAAATGTAGATGTTCGAGTGTATTCACTGTTGCAGTCATTACATTTGGGTTATCCTGCTGGCAGGTTGCCCTCAGTCGGCCTGAATTCCAAAGTCTTGGGCCCTGCGTCAGTTGCTGTCACCTCTTCTCTGACGTCAGGTCGTCAGGGGTATAAAAGATGCAGCAGACGCCATTTTATTCAGTTTTTCTTGCCTCAGATATCAGGTGCCCCCAAAAGGGTAGGCTAAAATTATGTAATTAAAACATACATGCACAAAATAAGCTTTACCTTCATCTATAAGGAAATACACCACCTAGGTTGTATAGATTAGAGAAGTAAAGATAAGTTCCAGCAAAAATAAGGGGGATGGCAAGTGGGTAACCTGGACTGCAACAGTGAATACACTCGAACATCTACATTTATGGTAAGTGTACACAACTGTACTATGTTCTTCGTGTTTCACTGTTGCAGTCATTACATTTGGGTTGAGTCCCAAAGCTATGGTTGGGGGGCTGGAGCTAAACAACATTAAGAGCGGCTATGAGGCCGTACAGAACTGCAGTGGCAAAGCCTGCCATGGATTTAGAGTAAAGAGGCAGATTGCAAGGTTTTGTAAAGGTATGCACTGAACTCCAAGTAGCAGCCACTAAAATGTCTTTGGTTGGTACTCCCCTGAGAAATACCGCAGAAGTGGCTGCAGCTCTGGCTGAATGTGACCTAATACCCTTAGGCACTGGTTTGCCATGCTGTGAGTAGCAGAAACGAATGCAGTGACCTATCCACTTTGAAATAGTCTGCTTGGAGATCGCCTTTCCTTGTGATGCTGTGGCATATGCCACTAGTAATTGTTCTGTCTTTCTGAAAACTTTAGTTTTGTCCAAGTAGAATCTAAGTTTCTGTGTACGTCCAAAGAATGCAGAATTTTCTCCCCCTTGTTCTGTGGATTTGGATAAAAAGTTGGCAAATGAATTGTTTGGTTAAGGGCTACACTGGATACCACCTTAGGCATAAATGTAGGGTTCGTTCTCAGAGAGACCCTGTCTGGATAAAAAATGATAAAGGGTTCCACAGCCATGAGAGCCTGTAGCTCTGAAACTCGTCTTGCAGAAGTTATTGCTAGGAGCAGAGCTGTTTTCCAAGATAAGAACTTTATATCCGCAGTAGCAGCTGGCTCAAAAGGAGGTAAGGTGAGTTTTTCCAAGACATAATTGAGGTCCCATGCAGGTATTGGCATTCTCCTTGGTGGCATTAAGTTTTTGGCTCTTCTGAGGTACTGCCTTAGTAAAGGATGAGAAAAGAGTGGTGGCTCTGTACTGTAATGAAGCATGGATTTTAATTGATGAAAAAGATGGGCCTTTTTCCAGCATCTCTGTTAAGTATTGCAAAATCTGAAGAATATTTGGGACAGCTGTATCAGTTCCTTGAGCTTGGTTCCAAGCGCAAAATCTCTTCCATTTCCCAGCATAGGATTTTCTAGTACTAGGCCTTCTGGCTTCTAAAATGACATCCATCACAGCTTTACTGAGAGGTGTGGTTTGTATGGCTACATTATCCACCATGCTGCCAGGTTTAGGGTCCTGAGATGGCTGTGCAGAATCTGATTGTTTTGCTGGGACAGTAGATGAGGTATTTGAGGTAAGGTCCAGGCTG
This sequence comes from Protopterus annectens, assembly GCF_019279795.1. NCBI lineage: Eukaryota > Metazoa > Chordata > Ceratodontiformes > Protopteridae > Protopterus > Protopterus annectens. The sequence goes on from NC_056735.1 coordinate 730,360,924, forward strand.
GGCATTGGGACAAGTTCCTTAAGACAGGATACCAGTACTGGCGTGGCCAGTCTGGGGCAATTGGAATCATTTTTGGTTTCTCCTGCCTGACCTTTAGGAGTACCTTGGGGTGGAGAGGCAGTGGAGGAAAGGCATATACTGATAGGTTTGTCCAGTTGAAAGATAAGGCGTCCACTTTCCAAGCTTGTCTGTGATAAGTCCTTGTGCAGAATCTTTTTAGTTGACTGTTTTGAGGGGAGGCAAATAGATCTATGTCCGGGCGTCCCCATTTCTTTGTTATCATGCTGAAGACTCGTGGGGGTCCATGGGTTTCTGATTAGTTCGTCTGCCAGAGTATTTTCCTTTCCTGGCAGGAATTGTGCCTGCAGATGAACTTGGTAAGCCAATGCTGTGTCCCATAAAGCCATGGCTTGTCTGCACAGGGGATAAGAATGAGTTCCCCCCCCGCTTGTTTATATACCACATGACCGTGGTGTTGTCGGTCTTTATCAGTAGTTGTCCCGGATGAAGTAGGTCCTTGAAGGCTGTCAGGGCATTTTGAACAGCTAGCATCTCTTTTTGATTGATATGTAGATGCTTTTGGTTTGTGGACCAGGTGCCCTGAATGCCTCTTCCTGCCATGTGTGCCCCCCCAAGCATAATCTGAAGCATCCGTCGTTAGGCTCTGCCTGGCTGGGTGTAGTGAGAATGGCTGTCCCTTGTTTTGGTGACAAGCCTTTGTCCACCATCGAAACTCCTGTTGCAGGCAGGGAATTAGAGTAATCATTGTTTCCAGACTGTGGCAATGTTGTGTCCAGACACTTTTTAGATACCATTGAATTTTCCTCATATGCAGTCTTGCATATGGAATTAGTAAGATGCAGGATGCCATGAAGCCCAAAGCCTGCAGAATTTTTCTTGCAGATAACTGGGCCTTTGTTGCCATTTCCTTGAAATAGGTAGTCAGTTGTCTTTGTATGGAGTGAGATAAGCCATCTGGGCAGTTGTATTTAAGCTTGCACCCAGGAATATTATCTCTTGAGAGGGTAATAGTTTTGATTTCTTTTTGTTGACTGTGTTCCTAGGCATGTTAAAAGTCTTATCACAAACGTCAGATGCTGTAGTAGAATGTCCTTGTTCTCTGCTTGTATGAGGCAGTCGTCCAAGTAAGGGTATTATTTGTATTCCTCTTTGTCTGCAGTAAGCAATTACTGGTGTCAGGCACTTTGTGAAGACCCTGGGCGCAGTAGATAAGCCAAAGGGCAGTGCAGAGAATTGGTAATGCTTTGAGCCAGCCTTGAATCTGAGGTATCTTCTGCATGATTGTCTGATTGGGACATGCAGGTATGCTTCTTTTAGGTCTAAAGTCACGAGCCAAGCCTTGCTGCCCAGCATGGGCAGAAGTTGCTGTAAGGTCAACATCTTGAATTTTGGTATATCCAGGAAAGTGTTTAGAATAGATAGGTCCAGTACTGGTCTCCATGCTTTGTCCTTTCTGGGTACCAAGAACAGTCAAGTAAAATCCTTGTCCCTGCTCTTGCTGTGGTACTTGTTGAATAGCCCTCATGTCCATGAGAGCTGCAACTTGTTTTTGAGCCTCTGCCCATTGATTTTTTGGCAGGTCTGGCCAACTGTTTGCCCTTGGCAGGGTATGGAAATGAAACTTGTAGCCTTGTGACACTACGTCTAGAACCCATTTGTCCTGGGTTATAATGTGCCAATTTTGAGAAAAAAGTGCTAGTTTTCCCCCTAAGGGTGCTGCCAGAAGATAAGTGCTTGGCGCAGGCAGGGGGAAGTCATTGGGACTGTTTCCTGTATGATTGTGCTTTGTGATCTGCCTCTAGGGCGTCTGGATCTGCCCCTTTGAGGTCTGTCTGAGACGGGAAAGGACCAATTCTTTGTAGGCCAGTGTCTGCTAAATCTAGGTGGCTGTACGTGTAAGAAATCCTTGACCGTTTGCATAGATTTAGCTTTGTCCTCCATTTTCTTTAACACCTCTTCTGCCTTAACACCAAACAAGGTATCATGTTGTAAAGGAGCATCTAATAATTTTGCACATGGTCAGGCAGATTTTGTTGCTTTAACCAAGCATGCCTCCTAATGACAGAACCTGTAACAATGGCCCTGCAAGAGGCCTCCAGAGAATGAAACCCACATTGCAAAGTATGCTTTCCAACTTGTTCAGCTGCATGCAATAAATCCTGCATTTCTTTGTTTTCTGCACATTCAGAATTTGCCATTATTTTCTGTTTAAGCAGTGTCATGATATATTGCTGATATTTGAGCATATGAAACTGGCAATTTAAGGCACTTATAGCCAAAGTAGCATATGTGTAAATATTTTTTTCCCCTTCTATCCAGTGCCCTAGAATCCCTGTCAGAGGGGGTAGGGTTTTTTTCAGAAGAAGCCTTGACCCCTTTTGGACCCTGAGAATAGTTTCTGGGTCTGCTGTAGGGTTTTTGAAAAGGAATTTATGAGAGTCAGGGACCCTGTAGTATCTGTCCGGCTTAACAGGAGCTGGAGGTAGAGAGTCAGGGGTCAGACTAGACTCCGAGAACACATCATCTACAATGTCCAGCACAGGTGGAATAGCTAGAGGCCTGTGTTGATGTAGTAAAAGGAAGTCTCTCAGCCTTTTCTTAGATTCTGAAAAATCTTGGCTCTCCCAGTGGAAGTGCTCCCTCATGGTATGCAAGATTTCCCCAAAAGAGTAGTCCTCAGGAGGAGAAGCTGAAGGAATTGATTCTTCAGCATCAGAATCCTCATAGGGAAGAAGAGAATATTCCTGATCAGAAGAAATGGAAACCTGATCTGAAGATTCATAGTCTGTCTTCTTGCCTAGGCCTCTTATCAGGAGGGGGATGGGAACCCCTGATCAAGGTAATTAAGTCTTCGGCCATTTTGAGCATCTGTTTTTTGGGCATGGAGGCCTGTCCTTGTGGCTGGTGAACTTGTTTCCTTGCTTTTAAAGGTGTTTTAGTCTTTGAAGTCGGTTTAATATATAACTGTATATAATTGTTTAGGTCTGAATACACCCCTCAGAAGCCGATGCCTGCTCAGCGGCTCCGGACCCATCTGAGGAAATAATCTCCGAGGCTCCAATACCTTGAGTTTCCAGCAGCCTGGCCGACTCCACGTGGGAGTCGGTAGCGGCCTGCGACTCTAAAGTAGCGGGTGTCAGGGGCTGCGAAAGCACCTCACTGAGAACTGGCGAACCGGCGACTTGCTTAGGAGAAGCTTCGTCGTCGGTTTTGGACCTTGGTTGCCTGTCTTTCTTTTTCTTTGCATATTTTATGAACTCCGGTAGTCCGAAGACTATCCAATGACATTGTATAATTAAATCTTCACCCAAAATAGCTTAATGCAAAATCATACCGATGCTTAATAGTGCGTTGCTTAAATCTAGCACAAAACCGACAACTAGCAACGTCGTGGTCAGGGCCTAGGCAAGGAATACAGTAAGAATGAAAATCCTTATGAGGTATTTGCTTCCCACAAGAAATACAATTAACTTTTTCTGACCCACAGGGGTACTTAACTTTTAATGAAGACTTCGGATCTGAAACTCGAACACGAAAATCTCAGGAGTCGGCCGACCGGCACTTGCGAACTGCTTCTGCTTCGGGCACCACGCGGCAAGAAAGATGGAATAAAATGGCGTCGGCTGCATCTTTTATACCCCTGACGACCTGACATCAGGGAAGAGGCGACAGCAACCGACGCAGGACTCAAGACTTTGGAATTCAGACCGACTGAGGGCAACCTGCCAGCAAGATAACCCAAATGTAATGACTGCAACAGTGAAACATGAAGAACATCCAAGCTGTCAGCCTGAGCGAGGACAGGTTCAGGTGACTCAACCCTTGGGGGTGAGTGATCAGATCTGGTATAGGGTCCAGAATCCATGGCGGGTATATTAAGTGAGACCGAAGGAAGGGGAACCAAACTTGCCGAGGCCAAAAAGGGGCTATGAGGATCACCTTGCATCTCAACTGGAGACCCTGGTTTAGAAATTGTGGGATCAGGGGAATGGGGGGGATAAGCATAAAGCAGTCCTGTGGTCCAATTATGGATCAGAGCTTCCCTCGGTGACTCCCCTTCTGGGGGAAGTAGGGCAAAATAGCTGCTGCACTTTTTGTTTGATGGGGATGCGAAAAGATCACAGCAAGGCTGGCCCCAGTGGCTGAAGATATCCACTGCCACTTTGGGGTTGAGGGACCACTCGTGGGGCAAGAGGATGCATCTCCTCAGTCTGTCTGCAATCACGTTGGAGCTTCCCGGGATATGCGTTGCTATCAGAAAGTGGCTAGAAGTTATCGCCCTATTGCCAAATTCCCATGGCTTTGACATAGGGATAGGACTTGGTTTCTCCTTGCTTGTTGATGTACCAGACCACTGAAATGTTTGATTGAATTGCAATTGCCCTGAAGGGGAGAGCCGTATGGAATGCCTGCAATGCTAACAGCAAGGCTCTCAGTTCTAGAACACTGACATGCAGAAGGGCCTCTGAGGTGGACCAAGTACCTTGGGCAGTCTTTCCCTGAAAATGCCCCCCTCACCCGATCAAGGAATCATCCGTGGTCACAACAGCTGTGGGCTGGTGTGATTGGAAGGGGCGGATCCAAAAGTCTACATCTGGCCTCAACCACCACCGGAGGTCCTGTTTGCAGGTGTTTGTTATTCAAATCTTGTAATCCAGGGGATGATTTGGGAACCACGGACATAGGAGCCATTGTAGAATGTGTATGTGTAGTTTGGCTACAGGTGCTACTGGGTTGATGCTGCCATAGAGCCTAGAGCCTGAAGAACTTCCCTTGCAGAAACTATTGGTTGTGAGAGTATCATCCGGACTTGAAGCCTCAATCGCTGAAGTCTGTGAACTAGGAGTGATACCAGACAGGACTGAGTATTGAAAACTGCTCCAATGAACACTATTTGTTGTGTAGGGATAAGATTTGACTTCTCCCAATTTATCGTAATTCTCAACAATTTTGCAGAGAAAGAGTATGATGCAGGGCAGAGACCAGAAGATGCTTGGTGGGGGCAGTGAGGAGCCAATTGTCCAGATATGGAAACACCCGGAATCCTTTTAGTCTTAAGTGCACTGTTATAACTGTCATGCACTTTGTGAACACTCTGGGGGCAGTAGAGACCAAACTGCAGGGCATGGAATTGGTAATGATTGGCCCCTAGCCGGAAGCGAAGCAGACTCCTGAAGCGTTTGTCCATCTTGATGTCTTAATACGCATCCCGGAGATCTATAGAGTACATCCTATCTCCTTCTCTTAGAAAGGGAAGGGTGGACTGAAGGGAGCTCATCCGGAATTTGGTATGGGTGACAGACTTGTTCAAGCAGCTGAGATCCAAAATGGGTCTCCAATCCCATGTCTTTTTTTAGCACAAAAAAGAATCTCGAGTAAAATCCAGATCTGCGTTGTTCTGGTGGGACTGGTTGGATGACTCTCTTTAGAGACCGCTTTAAAATTTCTGAAACTGCTTCTTCCCTGTGACCGGGTGGAACATCGGGAAGTTTTCTGGGTAATTTGGGCTGATAAGGGAGGGGAATATTGTAACCTCTGGTGATGATCTTCTGCACCCAATGATCAGTTGTAATCGACAGCCAGGCAAGTTGGTGCAGAGAAAAATGACCCCCGTCTGCTTCTAGAGGCAAGCAATCGGGCCCACTCCTCAGGAGTGCTGATAATGCTGACTAGAGGAGTAGTCTCTGGAGCCTTGATTGTGAGGACCACTCTGCCTCTATAGGGGCATTTTCCAGAGTTGTTACCCCTACTGCCTCTATAGGGGTGTCTTCCAGAGTTGTTACACCCTCTGCCTCTGGGGGCATCATCACCACGTGCAGCATGGAAGGGACCCTGAGATTTCTTATGCCACATTTTCCCACTTTTCTGATTCCTAGAAAAGGTTCGTTGAGGGTTGGAAAATCATAGCCCTACGGCAGACAGGGTTTTTCCATCTTGCTCACACCTGACCAGCATGTCCTTTACCTTGGAACCAAAGAGGGATGAAGCTTCGATGGGAGCATTCAAAAAGTAAGACTTGAAGGAGTCTGCTAGGTCAATGATGCGCATCCAGGCATGACACCTCATAACAATGCCCAAACCCGTAGCTCTAGCCACCCCTTCGGTAGCGTGTGAGAACAACCTCATGGACGAGTTAGATACTGATTCCAGGGTTGTTAGCTGTGAGGGCAACTTGTCCCTGACCTCATCAGACAATTGTCCTGCAAGTGTCCCAGAGAGTTAAGTGATCAAATCCCTCTGGGGCCTCGTAAAATGAGCCAAATAATTCAGGGAACATATAGCAAAGGTCCTTGAAGCAAAAACATGCTTCCCAAGTTTGTCCACCACCCGAGACTCCCTGTTGGGCAGATGGACAGCAGTACTTTCTTCAGCCAAGTCCTTTTTTGTGGCCACCGCCACAGCATCAACCGGTAACCCTTTGGACCAGTGCGGGTTTTCTACAGGATGAGATAAAATTCTAACTGGTCTCCAGGGGACCACCTCAATAGAGTCGGGGTTCTTCCATGCATGCTGCACGATGAGCTGGACAAGTTTGTCAGCAGGTGGGGTCACCCACGAAGTAGACGGACGGGCACAAAAAGCCTGCAGGAACACAGACTCCTTAGACGAAGGGTTTGAGAGCTTCCAATCACCTCTCTGTTTCAAACTCTCCAAGATGTCACCAAAGGAGATATAGTCAGGAGGTGACTGTGGGGACTCTTCACCATCATCGTAGTCTGTGTCTTTGGTTAGGGACTCCTCAGTGAGTCCACCTGCTTCCTCTTGGACGTTTTCTTCAGAGGGGGCTCCTAAGCGGGGGTTCCTGAAGAGGACTCAGATGTCCTGCTGCTTCTCTGCCTGGTGTCCCAGGGAGGTGGTCTGCGACAGCTGTATCTCAGGGGGAGAGAACAGGGGGTTCCGACAAGGCAGGAGTGCTGTAAGAAGCAAGAGCCCCCTCCATCGTGCGAAAGGCAGGCCAGGCTGAAAAGGGATGGGAGCCCAGAATCGAGAAGGACAGCCTCGGGACCGGGGTCACACCCCGCTCCGATGGACCTGCCCCAATGGTAGGAGTCTCAAGCAGGATCAGCGCGGACACGCACATTGGCACTGAGGCAGGAGATGGAGAAAGGGATGACACCGTGCCATGGGCCGAGGCACCCGTCATCCAATCCGTAGGATGAGGAAGGACCATTCGGCAGGAAGAGAGGACCAAAGTGGCAACCCCGGAGCCAAAGTGAGGTGAACTGTCGACGTAGTGGTTTCCAAGAAGGATGTTGGTACAGAGGGCTTCGGAACTGAGGTGGTCTAAGGAGGAGTATTAGATGGAGTCAGTGGAACAGATAACCCAAAGTCCAAAAGGCGGATGGTTTCTAGAAAAAGAGGAAATCCCCCTGCCTACCAACAGCTGGTCAACAAGACGCACCACATCGTGTTCCGAAAGGCTCCTGCTGAACCTAGTGGATACTGCAGAAGGAGAATCCGGACATTGGAAAAAAGGGCTATAGGGCTTGACTCTAAAAGGAATATACAGAAGGCGAGTATCGGGTCCATGGTGCAATGTCAGCTGGCACTGAAGTCTCTAGTTTTGAGACCAGGAGCAAAGGAGTCAGATCTAAAGTAGTCGGTAAAGTGCTTGGTGTCGAAATAGTCTGTTCCAGGAAGGTAACCGAAGTCTACATTAAAGGCGTGCCCTGAGCCAGGGTAATTACAGGAGCTGAAGTCGAGATAGGTGCAGTAAGGTCAATGATCGGTGCCGGAGGCAGGGTATGTGCCAAAACAGGCGTCGGTGTTGAGGATTTTGTAGCTATCGGTGTCGAAGTGGCAGACTTATTATCCATGGACAATTTTGGGACTTTAGATTGCATGAATTTGCTCTAATCACCAGATGGGGAAGGAACAGAATGGGATCTCTTTTTGTCCTTAGAAGGAGGGGTTGAGACCTCCCTCGCAGAAATGACCTCTGAGAAGGGAGACTTGAGAGACCCTTTCAGGATAAGTTTGTTTTTAAGTTCATTAAGAGTCTGCTGACTAAAACTTTGACAAATCTCACATGGGGGCTGTACCGATAGGTGAGGCACTCCCAAACAGTATATACAAACATCATGCAAGTCACTGTTAGGTAGTTTGCCCTTACAAGAAGAGCAGTGCTTAAAACCTGAAGTACCTTTTTTTATTCAACATTTTCCCAACTATCAAAGTATCACAAAAGTGAAGACTAAACTGTTTAAAGCGCAGCAATGGTTTCACAGTAACAATACACATCTAGAGAGAAAAAAAAAACCTAAGAAGAGAAAGAAGAAATAGCCAAGATGGCTTATCAATAGTATAATACCAGCAATGCTATTAAAGAAATACCACAAGGGTAAGGGGAAAGGCCACACCAACAATGGTACTGAAAGATTACCAATGGTAATAAAGGGTAGAGTAGATCAGAAAAAGTAAGACGAAAGAAAAACCACTAGAGATAATTGTTGAGTAAAATTAATTATCCAAAATTTTTTACACAAATATCAAAAAAGATTCCACTTAGCTGAGAGCTCGGCTGAAACGTGGCTTAACGGCTACGTGGCAAACAAAATCTGAAATAACACGGAGAAGGGCATTCTGGGTAGAGACTTAGCTCAAGAGTTTTTTGGCTGGCGCGAGCTTTGGCAATAGGCCGACTCGGTTCCAAGGGCTCGGAACAGAGCCCATTCATGATGAATAGGAAGAAGATTAACAACATCAGATCTGAGGTTTCTGAACTGGAGTCTGAGAAGGCCTAGAAAGAGGCTGCTGCTTCCTGGAACTCTTTTTGCTCCTAGCATGAAGGGAAGGAGTAGAATGTTTCCTGATGAACTGTGTCTTGGTGGGATAATTCCTATGGAATTTAGGAATTGGAGACACGTTTGAAGTCTTGTAATTCCTTCCCCTTTTGCAGAAGGGTTTTGAAAAGCTCTGCCACGTCAGCCCCAAAAAGGGCAGAATTGTCCAGAGGTATATCCAGAAGTTTAACCCTGACATCATCAGGTAGGGGTTGGAGTCTCAGCCAAGAATACCCTCTAAGCACTGAAGCAGAAGCTGCAGATCTGGCAAAGGCCTCTGCAGCATCACAGCTGCATCTGATCGAGTGTCTTGTCACTTGAGAGGAAAAGGAGATAAGGCTAGATATTTGGGCCTTAGAAGGAGAGTCTGGGAGATCAGCCAAAAGTTTAGAAACCTGGGTCAAAAGGGCCAGGGCATACTTTGACGTGTGTCTGGTAGCTGAAAAAGTGGCAGAGGTGTATACTGTTTTGTCAATGCGTTCCATGGTCTTGCTGTCCTTATCAGTGGGAAGGACAAAGGTGGTGGGAAGTAATCTGGAAGGTTTTTCTGCAAAGACTGAAACAGTGCCAGGGTCTGCAAAAAGAAGTTATGTACCTACCATAACGTTCCATGTTAGTGGTCTTCTTCTCGCCTTCTTTCTTGCTGATTGGGTTCGAAGCCAATCCTCAGCTCCAACTCGGCCATCTTCAAAAGCTACTGGCTCGAGGCTCCCCTATATCCCATGATGCCTGGCGCTAGATAACCAGATTTCGTTTGGTAAGTCTAACTGCAGACATAATAAAAAAGGAATCCTATCCTAGAATGCATAAATCCTACTGGAGAGACTACTAGTCAGAAAGGAATAGCCAAAGAAGACTCAGCCAGTGAAAAACCAAGAGGAACTCTTCTCGGTACACTAGGATAGGGGGATGGAGGGTGGGACGCAAGAAAGAAGACGAGAAGAAGACAACTAACACAGAATGTTATGGTAGGTCCATAACTTCTTTATGTTAAGTTGTCTATCTCGCCTTCATTCTTGCTGGTTGGGACAGCATTCCTAGCACTTAAAGTCCTGGGTGGCTCACCGGAAAAGACTCTTCAGAACAGTGGGACCAAAATCAGCTCTGCTCCTGGAAACCAAATCCAACTTGTAATGCGAAATGAAAGTATGTGGATTGGCCCATGTAGCCGCAGCACAAATAGATTCCATGGGCAACCTAGCCTGAAAGGCCACCGAAGTGGCTAAAGCTCTGGTGGAGTGACCTTTTGGTTTAACTGGCAATTCTTTATTTCTCAGTTGATATATGAATGTGATGATAGAAGTCAACCACCTGGATAAGGTTACTTTGGAGACTGGAAGGCCTTGTTTACCAACTGCATAAGACAGGAAAAGTTGGTCCGATTTTCTAATGTCCTTAGTTCTATGCAAATAAAAGCGTAGTTGCCTGTGAACATCTAACTGATGCAACTTATATTCCGCCCTGTTGGAGTGGTTAGGAAAAAACACAGGAAGGTCTATGGACTGATTCAAGTTACTCTCTGAAGAGACCTTAGGAAGGAAGGAAGGATTAGTCCTAAGAGCAACCCTGTCATTGTGGAACACAAGGTATGGGGGACGGGTAGAAAGAGCCTGGAGTTCCGAAACTCTTCTAGCTGAAGTAATAGCTACCAGAAAAAGGGTTTTCCAAGATAAGAACTTCAAGGAACAAGAAGCTGCAGGTTCAAAAGGGGGCAAAATTAGAGAAGCTAAAATCAAAATTAGATCCCACGGTGGTGGAGGATCTCTCACTGGGGGCCTGAGCAGAGTAGTTCCTTTGAGAAAGGCTTTACATAGCTTATGAGACATGATATTGTTTTCAGACAGGCCAATGTGAAAATTTGAAATTGCAGCTAACTGAACTCTAACTGTAGCGGAAGCGGACCCAGAATGGAAGAGTTCCGCAAGAAATTCCAAAATGTGGTGTACAGGGGCTGAAAAGGGGTCTATACTTTTTGCCTCTGCCCAGGAAGAAAAACGTTTCCACTTACTAGCGTTAGTTTTTCCTAGTTGTAGACTTGTGTGATGACAAAATTATTTCGCTCACAAAGGGGGAGATATCTGGAAGCCTGATTAAAGTTGGAAGTGGAGTAACCAAGCCATGAGCTGGAGTGAGCGTAGGGATTGGTGCAGCCCGCCCGACTGATGAATCAGGAGGTCTGGAACTAGGTCCAGAGTCCAAGGCTGCTCGAGAAGATGGCGATGCAGGAAAGGGAACCATATTTGTCGAGGCCAGTAAGGAGCAATGAGGATCATTTTGCAGCCCAATACGGTAGCTTTCTGAATTAGCTTCGGGATTAGGGGAAAAGGAGGGAATGCATAAAGAAGCCCCTGAGGCCAATCGTGGACTAGAGCGTCTCTGGGGGAATGCCCGGGAAGTTCATAGGTTCATACTAGGCTATCTGCCCGAGGGCATTTACAAGCCTAGCCCATAGTTTTGTGGCTTACGCCACCCCTTTAGTATGGGGAACTATACCCATTATTTTGCTGTGCCTCTGTCGAGCAGTGACACTGAGGTAATCCCTGGGGTATATCTGCGATCTCCCATCCATTGGTCAAGATTTCTCTTGAACAAGGCCAGCGAGGCGCTCTGCCTCACATATACCGGGATTTTGTTCCACAGCATAGGGAGTCTTTGGGTGATGAATCTATCCCTCCAGCACGTCCTATTAATAGCAGTGTTAAGGTTTAAGTCTCCGCCTTGTGGCTCTGACGGATCTAGATTTTTTGAGGTGAAGCATATTCATCAAATATGGGTTTGACATGGCCTTGTATGTTAGGCAAAGGTCACCTCTGAGCAGGTGCGACTGAATAGAGTTGAAGTTCTTTCAGTCGGGCAGCATAGGACAGATGTTTGAGACCCTTTATCCTTTTGGTGAGGAACTTTTGTGGCCTCTCAAGCTGCTGCAGGTGTCGGGTTAGATACATTCCGAATGGGGCATTGTACTCAATCATTGGTCTGATGAGTGATGAGTATAGGGAGACTATGACCTCCCTTGATCTAGATGAGAAACCCTTCATGATAAGGTGGGCAATGTAGAAGGTCTTCCTAACTACTTTGGCTACATGGGTGTCGAATGACAGACTACTATCAACTTGGGTCCCCAGGTCCCTGATAACTTCTTCTGTGCTCAGTGGATTGCCACCTATTTGGTAGCTAGGGGTAACCTTGTTTTTCCCGAAGGGTATGACTATGCATTTTTTGGCATTTAACTTTAGGCCATGGCTCTGGCACCAGTTATCCATTTCTGTGAGACCCTTCTGAAGGATATCTGTGTCAGATGTGTTTTCTACTATGGCCAGTTTGCAGTCATCTGCAAACTTTGTCAGCCATAACCCTCCTGTGTTTGCTTGTACTTCGGAAAAGTAGATGCCAAACAAGAGTGGGCCCAGGACTAAGCCCTGTGGTACACCACTTGTGACAGGCTTTGAGTCTGACATGGCACCAGCAACTCTGACCCTGTGGGTTCTGTCACTCAGCCAGTTTGCAACCCATCTTGTGATGTATGGGTTAACATTTAAGCTGATGAGTTTTTCAATGATACCCGAGTGGGGTATTGTATCGAAGGCCTTCGCCAGATCGAGGCAGGCTGTATGGACTGCCTTTCCCTCATCAATGGCTTTGGTGACTGTTTCGAAAAAGTCAACCAAGTTTAGAAGGCATGATCTGCCTTTGACAAAGCCAAACTGGGATGGATCCAAAGTCTGCAAATTCCCTATGTCTTTATTTATGAGGTCCATTATGATCCTCTCCATGGCTTTACAGATACGGCTTGTCAAGCTAATGGGACGGTAATTTCCAGGGTCGGTGGAGGCACCGCCTTTGTGAAGTGGGACCACAGTTGCAGTGCGCCACTCCCTGGGTACATATCCAGAGGTAAGACTATGATTAAACAGCTGTCCTAGCTGTGGGTTTAATTCCTCTTTGAGTTCGTGGAGCACACAGCCGGGGACACCATCAGGTCCCATGGATGCTGTGTTTTTTGCTTTGGAGAGAGCAGTTCTCACTTGGGCGTTGGAGATGTTTGGGGGGCTGCAATCGCTTGGTATAGATATCTCTCCTTTTTGGGGGAGGGGAGAAGTTTGCACTGAACCTGTCAGCCAGTATGTTGGCAATGTCTGTAGGATCAGTAATCTTCACATCATTTTGAACTAGTTCTGAACATATCTGGGAGTTTCCTCCCAGGTTTCTAACATAGCTAAAGAAGGCCTTATGATTGTCTTTTGAGTCTTTAGCTATTTTTCTCTCAAAATTTGCTTTGGATGATTTTATGAGAGCTCTTAGTTTTTACTTATAGTGATCAAGGGTGTCTTACCTTTTAAGGATTTTGCTCTATCTTGTAGTAGCTTCCTCGCTTTGTTGTAGAGTTTGTTTATGGCTGGGGTCCACCAGACTGGACGCTTGCCTTTGGTACAAAGAGTCTTTGTTTTGCTTGGCATTGCCTTATCCATGCAGTCCTGCAGGTGCTGGTAGAAGGCATTTGTAAGTGATTCAGCGGCTTGAGTACTGTTTTCCGCCGGCTCGGCGGCCTTAAAGGAGACCACACTAGTCTTTAGAAGTGTGAAATCGGCTTTCGAGAAGTTCTTTACTGTGGTCTTTTTTATTTCAGGTGGGGGTGGGATGAGGACCTCCAGCGAGATTAGTTTGTGATCTGATCTCACCAGTGAGGGGTATACTTCCGGTGTTGAACATTGTGGAAGAGAGAGAAGAAATTGCTGCACTTGCTGTTGAAGGGAGTTGCAAAAAGGTCGCAGCAAGGTTGGCCCCATTTGCAGAAGATTTGGTCCGCAACTACCTGGTTCAGAGACCACTCGTGAGGCATGAGAATTGCTCTGCTCAGCCTGTCTGCTATGACATTGGACCTCCCAGGGATGTGCGTTGCAATCAGAAACCGTTGGGAAGAGATCGCCCACTGCCGGAGTCTGAGTGCTTCTCGACATGGGGGTAGGACCTGGTTCCGCCCTGCTTATGTACCACACTACAGACATATTGTCCGTTTGAACTGCAATGGTCCCAGTAGGAAGAGAGTCCTGAAGAGCCTGCAATGCTAAGAGCACGGCCCTCATCTCCAAGACATTAATGTGCAGATGGTACTCGTGAGGTTGTCAGGTGCCTTGGACTGTTCTGCCCTGATTATGCCCCCCCACCCGATCAGGGAGGCGTCCGTGGTCACCGTAGCAACTGGAGGGGGGAGTACAAATGGTCTGCCTTGGGACACTGATGTGGAGACCATCCACCACGCAAGGTGCTTCTTGCATGCTTGTGTGATCATAATCATGTAAGACATGGGAAGGTGCTGGAAAGACCATTGGGTGAAAAGAAGCCACTAGAGAATCCTCATGTGAAAACGAGCTAGAGGGACAAGTATGATCGCTGCTGCCATGAGACCCAGAGTTTGAAGGACAAATCTGGCTTGAATTCTTTTGCATGCCAATAAAATCTTCACATGCTGGCGAATCACTAATACCCTGTCTGGTGGGAGGCTCGCTGACATGTCTTTGGTATTTAAATTTGCGCCTATAAAGGTGATAGATTGACAGGGGGACAATGCAGACTTTTCGAAATTTACTGTGATACCTAGCCTGGAGCAAGTGTCGATAGTGCAGTCTCTGGCTCGCAGAAGGTGATGCCTGGTGGTAGCAGTGAGGAGCCAGTCGTCTAGATATGGAAACACCTGGAATCCTTGCCATCTCAGGTGAGCGGTAACTACTGCCATACATTTGGTGAACACCCTGGGGGCTGTGGTGAGACCAAAGGGCAGAGCTCTGAACTGATAATGGCTGGCTCCCAGCCAGAAGCGAAGGAATCTTCTGGAGCGTCTGTCCATTTTGATGTGGTAGTACGCATCCTGAAGATCTATAGAGCACATCCAATTGTCCTGACCCAGGAAGGGCAAAATGGACTGTAGCATGACCATCCGGAACTTCGCTCTTTGTACAGACCTGTTCAGTCTGCTGAGATCCAGAATGGGTCTCCAGTCGCCTGTCTTTTTTGGTACCAAAAAGAACCTTGAGTAAATTCCAGATCCTTGTTGGTCTGCTGGGACTTGCTGGATGGCCCTTTTTCTTAGCAGTTTTGAGACTTCTTGAACTGCTTGGTCCCTTAGATTGGGTGGAACGTCTGGAAGGGACTTGTTTGACCTTAAGGGGGTGCGAACAAAGGGAATTCGGTAGCCTCCGGATATAACTGACTATACCCATTTGTCTTGTGTTATGTCTTGCCAGGCTCTAGGGTACAGTGATAATCCTCCCCTGACTGCCTCCAGAGGTGGACAGCTGGGCAACCCTTCTGGGATGCTGGAAGGGCTTTCTCAGAGAAGGATTCTCTGCTGCCCTGATTTTGCAGACCCCCTCTACCACGAGGGCGGCGTCTATTATTGTTCCCTCCTCTGCCCCTGGATGGGAACTCACCACGTGTGTCCGGCAAGGCTCCCTGGGATTTCCGGAACCACATCTTTCCACTCTTTTGACCCTTGGAATATGGTCTGGAAGGAGTGGAAAAACAGACTCCTACGGCAGAGAAAGTCTTGCCTTCCTGCTCACACCTGGTAAAGGTATCCTTCACCTGTGATCCAAAGAGAGAGGAACCATCAAAAGGGGTTTTGGTGAAAGACGCTCTGAAAGGTTCCGCAAAGTTACATAGCCGCATCCAAGCATGCCTCCTTAGGGCAATGCCTATGCCTGCGGCTCTACTCGCACCATCGGCTGCATACAAAATGAGCCTCATGGAGGAGTTTACCACTGAATTAAGAGTCGCCACTGGGAGGCTGCCTTAGCCTGGGCCCCCTCAGCTGATGGATCTTGGAGGGTATCTCCAAGCTCTTTCAGAAGATCCCTGTCAAGACGGGTAAAGTGGCACAGGTAATTCAGTGACCTCATGGAAAAGTTCGCTGAAGAGAACATCCGCTTCCCATATCTGTCCATCATCCTGGACTCCTTGTTAGGAGGATGGACAGATGAAGTTTCTGCCAACTCCTTTGTGGCTGCCGCTACCACCATGGCATCAACGGGGACACCCTTGGTCAAGAACTTTGTCTTGTGGTGCAGTAATGAATTCTGCAGGTCATCTAGGGGTCGGTTCCACTGTGTCTGCAGCTGACCACCTTGCGAGCCACCACAGACATCAGTGGGTCGAAAGGCGGAGACACCCAGGAGGGGGAAAGTTGGGATTCAAACGCGTCCAGGAATACAGACTCATCCTCGGAAGGGCTTAGGGTAGTCCAGTTCCCCCTCTGCCTAAGCATCTCAAGGATGTCTGAGAAGGAGACATCTTCAGAGGGGGATCTTGGGGACCCTTCCGACTCCTCTAAGTCGGTATCTGATGTGACAGACTCGGGGGAGTCAACATGCTTCCTCTTGCGAGGTGGCTCCTCTGAATGATCAGGTGAGGCCTCGGAAGAGGAGGATACACCCAAAGGTGTCCTGGAGCACTGGATCCCCACGCTTGGGGTCTGAAAACGGGGCAGAGGCTGACGCAGGCATCCTAGGGGGAGGGGCCGATGGGGTCGATCGTTGGACTGACTCGGGGGTCAGTACACTCCTCACCACCTCAAAGGCGTCCCTGCCCGGATGCAGAGAGGGCTCCGGTTCCGAAGAAATCAGAACCTCTCTCCGCACCGAGGGGAATGGCTCTGAGGCAGATGTGGGAGCCGATCTCACCCGAGCCGAAGCCCCGAGGGGAAGAGCGGGGTCGGACAAGGGTCCGATGCCACTCGCCCCCTCGGAGGCAACGAGGGAGACTCAGCACCCAGATCCCTCCAGGGACGGTACTATGGAAGGGATCAGAGCCGACGGAACCGAAGGAGAAGTATCGGAGCCGACGGTTCCACGTCTTGAACCCCAACGAACTCCGGCTCCGAGCTCATAGGATGAGACGGAGGAGTAATATCTACAGAGGTGGACTGAGCAGACACCTGATGAGGGGGGCTGGACAACATTTTGGCTAGGGCCTGCAATTTTAGCAGCCTACTGACCACTCTTTCCAAGTCATGGTCCGAAAGTCTTGAGGACCGAGAAGAGTGGGATGAGCGATGACTACACTCAGACTGGAGCAGAGGCGATTTCGGAGCCGAACGTATCGACTCCAGAGAAAGAGACCTAGACCTTTTTTAACTCTCAGACGGCTCCGAAGAACGTGTCGGAGCCGACTGGGAGGGAGGAACATCGGTTCCAGCCAGAGCCGAGATAGATGGTGTGGCTTCACCCAATGACGGCTCCGAACTGGGAGCCGAAGGTTTAGGTGGCCTGGAAGATTTTACGGGCTGAGCCTTTGCCGGTGAATCTTGGGGCTTAAGCAAACCCCCTCAGGATCAATTTGTTTTTGCGCTACTGCAGGACTCTTGGACTGAAAGCATGGCAAATGGAGCAAGAGTCCTGCAGGTGCACGGCGTCCAGACAATAAACACAAGAAGTGTGACCATCTGTCAGAGACATCTTCTGACAGCATGAGTCACACTTCTTGAATCTGGACGGCTTAGGATCCTTGGACATCCTAAGGAAAACCAAGGACAAGAAAAAAAACACACACAAAAGTTAAAGTACTAACCACTGAAAATTGTAGACTACAGCTACCACAACCAAAAAAACATAAGCAGTACTACAAACACTATAGATAACTAACACTAAGCACTAACAGTGATACTAAGGAAAATATATATATATATATATATATATATATATATATATATATATATATATATATATATATATATATATATATATATATATATATTTTTATATATATAGAGATAGAGAGAAAGGGTTAGCCTCTAAAATGGAAAAAACTTTCTGAGGTAAGGAAAGGGAGAGAAGGGGGGAGGGGAAACTCTCTAACTTAAACAAATTTCTTGAGGATAAGTAATCAGGAATCGGAGAAAACTAACCACAATACAACAGATTTATCTAACTACTAATTCTACACTAAAAACTAACAGTTTGTGACAAGAAAAAATACAATAATAAAGTTTTATACGACCTGAGCCAGTAGAACAACCTCGCAGCAGAAGTGGCAAACGAGATCTGGGTATCTAGCGCCAGGCATCATGGGATATAGGGGGGCCTCGAGCCAGTAAGCAGCTCTCGAGCTTTTGAAGATGGCCGAGTCGGAGCTGAGGATCGGCTCCGAACCCAACCAACAAGAATGAAGGTGAGATAGACAACTTAACATCAGGGCATTTAATCAGAAATGTGGCCCCTTCTGGGACCTTATGGAACCTTAGTTGAAATATGGTAGTGTATATGGCAGTAAAGTTCCTGGATTAAAACAACTTTGTAAAAACAAAGTACAGAATAAGTTAAAAAATCCAGGACCAAGCAAGGCTTAAGGTAAAATCAGAATTTAATGAAGGCTAGCACTTTCATGCCTCTTGAGCGGCCACGGTGGTGCAGCGGTTAGCGTTGCCACCTCACAGCAAGAGGTTCTCCGGTTCAATCCTTGGCAGGGGCGCCTTCTGTGCGGAGTCTGCATGTCCCCCCTGTGGTCGCATGGGTTTCCTCCGGGTGCTCCGATTTCCTCCCACATCCCAAAGACATGCTGTAGGTGGATTGGACACTCTAAATTGGCCCTAGGCGTGTGCCTTCTGTGGAAGGTTGGGTGCCGAGCTGGCAACTCAACACTGTAAAACTCCACTGCCAATCATGAGCGGACACGTGATCTGCTGTGGCAACCCCTAACCCGGAAAATCCAAAAGCAGCAGCAGCAGTGCTTTCATGCCTCTTCAGGCACTTCATCAGACAAATAAAATAGATTCACAACACAAATTTATAGCAACAACAATCAATTAATTAAAACAAGCAATTAATGATGCAACTTCCATTCCTTCAAAATAGGCTTTAAAGGCACATGGCCATTTAATCCTGGGAGTCTATGAGCCTGCAATAATGTAATTCATCTAGTTTCAGCTTTCTCAATGATATTGTTTATATCACCTCCCCTTTTGTTAACATTAATGCTTTGCAATACTAAAAAATTGAGAGAGTGTCCCTCAAATGCTTGGACATGTCTATATAAAGGACTAATGTCGTCTTTATTTCTAATATAGCCAACATGTTCTAACAGTCTTTCTTTTAGTGTCCTACTAGGGCTTACCTACATGGAAACTACTACATGCGATGCAGAATGCAAGATACAGATATAGAAGCTGTCATGCCTTCTACGGGCTAGTGGTTGAGAATCAGGATTTTGAGAGGCTGCACTGAAGGTGTCCAAAAAGGTTGGTAAGGCTGGAGGGATGGCAGAAGCTGAAGGGGTGTCTACTTCTAAGAGTTCATAATACCTCTTTTGAACCTCAGACATTTCAGAGGAATCTGATTTAAAAAAAAAACACTAATTTTAGAGATGGTTTCACCAAAGGTGAGGTTCTCTCCTGGGGAGTTTGACTCAGCAGAGTCCTCTTTGGAGGAGGCATACCCAAGAGGGGAAGGCATCTGACAGGCATAGGAAAGGGAGTCCTCTGAAGAGGAATCTGAAGAGTCCTCAGCATCAAGAGAATGAGGATCTTCAGTCTGACACCTAGGGTGGATAACTGGAGAGGCAGCAGGAATAAAAGGTCAAATGGGCCATGAAAGCATTAAATAAGCTTTGAGAGAAAGCTTGCCAATTAGGCAGGCTTTCTGAAGGAGGACAGACATGTTTTGTCTTTTGCTTCTTTTTTAATGAAGAGGTACGCCTGGATGGTGTGGAACCTAAAGACGGTCTAGGTTCAGACTGTTCTAAAGCAGTGGAAGGACCAGTCTGGATGCCTATTACAAGCTGAGGTTCCCCCTCGTTGTTGGTGCCAAACATCTGCAAAACCTCCAATGAAGCGCTTTCAGCCCTAGGTTCTGTAGCCTCCTGAACGGTACCCGCTATATCTGACTTGCCTGGTTCCATACGTTCCTCCAGGTGAACGTTGGCCACAGGGGGAAAGTCAGGTAGAGGAAGTGCAGCAGTAGGTTCAGGCCTGGAAACTTTAGCCTTCTTTGTTGGTGGCTCGGTGGTCTGACTAGACAGCCCTTCCATTGCCACAGCCAGATGTTTAACTCATTCACTCCAATGGACCTCAGGAAGGTTGCACTGTAACTTCCAGTGGGCGGAGCCTATGCATTTTGACAATCAAAATATGTTCTCACATTTCAAACAAATGTTCATATCGCTGGAACCATAGGTGTTATGAAAGAAGTGTAAATGGCAAACTCTTCAGCACAAACTATTTTTATAGTGGTAGTATTCTTTAGATTCTAGGTTTTAAACTTAGAAGTTATGTACCTACCATAACGTTCCATGTTAGTTGTCTTCTCTCGCCTTCTTTCTTGCTGGATGGGTTCGGAGCCGATCCTCGGCTCCAACTCTGCACTTGCTTTAGCTTGAGAACTCCTTTTACCAGCTCGAGGCAACCCTATATCCCATGATGCAAGGCGGAACTACCTCAGATCTCGTTTGGTAGCTAACCTACCCTGCTAAAGACTATCCTAACATAATTAGGAACACAAGTTCCTAATAGAAGTCCTCATATGAAGGCTCAGGAGGAAACAACCTAATAGGAACTCTTCAAGATCTGTCCAGGCCAGGGGGAAGGAGGGAGGGCATAAGAAAGAAGCGAGAAGACAACTAACATGGAGCGTTATGGTAGGTACATAACTTCTAAATGTTAAGTTGTCAATCTCACCTTCATTCTTGCTGGATGGGACCGCGTCCCTAGCACCTGTATCCCGGGTGGCTCAATGGAACAGACTCTTGAGAACTGTGGAACCAAAACTGGCCCTATCTCTGGAGGCCAAGTCCAACTTGTAATGAGAGACAAAGGTATGAGGCGTGGCCCAAGTAGCTGCTGCACAAATGGTATCAATGGGTAGTCTATCCTGAAAAGCTGCAGAAGTGGATAGACTCCTGGTTGAGTGTGCTTTTGGCTTAGAAGATAGCTGTTTGCCTCTGAGAGAGTACAAATAGGAAATGGTGAAAGTCAACCATCTGGATAAGGTCACTTTAGAAACTGGAAGACCTATCCTGTTTTCTGCATAGGAGACAAATAATTGGTCCGATTTTCTGAATTGTTTAGTTCTATGCAAATAGTACCTGAGCTGACGATGGACATCCAAAAAAATGCAGTTTCTGTTCAGCTCTGTCGGAATAGTTTGGGAAAAAGACTGGTAGATCTATAGATTGGTTAATATTGGTTTGAGACACGACTTTGGGGAGAAAGGAAGGGTTAGTTCTTAATGATACCCTGTCCTTATGAAAAACCAAATAAGGGGAACGAATGCAGAGAGCTTGAATCTCGGAAACCCTTCTTGCAGAAGTGACAGCCAGTAAAAATATAGTTTTCCAGGTCAATAACTTCAAAGAACATGAAGCAGACGGTTCAAAGGAAGGTAGTATCAAGGATGCCAACATTAAGTTTAGATCCCATTGCGGAGGAGGATGCTTTATAGGTGGTTTTAGGAGAAAAACTCTCCTCAGAAAGGCCTTGCATAATCTATGAGACATAATGTTATTGTCATGCAAGCCAACATGATACTTGGAAATAGCAGCCAGTTGTACTTTGACTGTAGATGACGAGGATCCTGAATGAAAAACCTCCGCCAGGAAATCTAAAACAGAATGTACAGGAGCAGTAAAGGGATCAATATTTCTGGAATTTGCCCAAATAGAAAAACGTTGCCACTTGCTAGCATAAACAGTCCTAGTGGACGACTTCAAAGAAGACACTAAAATGTCTCTGAGTCAGAAATCATCGGTAGCCTGGCTAGGGAAGGAAGTGGAGCAACCAAGCAGTGAGGTTGAGAGAATGAATGGCCCGGTGCTGCTGACCCGACTGGTGGATCAAAAGATCCGAACTGGGTCCAGATGCCAGGGCTGCACCAGAAGGTGACGATGCAGAGACGGAAACCAAATTTGTCGAGGCCAAAATGGGGCAATGAGGATCAACTTGGCTCTCAAAACGGTGGCTTTCTGAATGACTTGTGGAATCAAGGGAAAGGGAGGAAAAGCGTACAGAAGTCCCCGGGGCCAATCCTGGGTTAGAGAGTCTCTCAGGGGTTGGCCTGGAAGGGGAAAGAGAGTGAAAAAATCGGGGCACTTGTTGTTTTGAGGAGTAGCAAAAAGATCGCAACAAGGAGTGCCCCACTTCAGAAATATCTGATCCACTACAGATTGATTGAGAGACCACTCGTGAGGCATCAGAATGGATCTGCTCAGCCTGTCCGCCAATAGGTTGGACCTGCCGGGGATGTGCGTTGCTATCAGAAACCGCTGAGAAGAGATCGCCCATTGCCAAAGTCTGAGAGCTTCTCGACATAACGGATAGGACCTGGTCCCGCCCTGTTTGTTGATGTACCAGACCACGGACATGTTGTCCGCTTGTACGGCAATAGTGCCCGTGGGAAGAAAGTCGTTGAGGGCTTGCAACGTTAAAAGCACTGCTCTCATCTCCAGGACATTTATGTGCAGATGGTATTCTATGGGTTGCCACGTCCGTGGACCATCCTGCCCTGATAATGCCCCCACCCGATCAGAGAGGCATCCGTAGTGACTGTGGCAACTGGAGGAGGGGAATAAAGGGTCGGCCCTGATGAAGAAGAGGGAAGATATCCACCAGTTCAGATGAGCTCTGCACGACTGTGTGACTAAGATTTCGTGCCTCATCGGAGACTGTGGTACGACCACTGCGTGAATAGCATCCACTGCAGAAGACGCATGTGGAAGCGAGCCAGTGGTAGAAGAACAATGGCCGCAGCCATAAGACCTAGAACCTTCAGTATAAATCTGGCTTTGATCTTGTTGCTTTGCAATAGAAGCCGAGCAATTTTGGATGTCCAGAATTCTTTGATCTGTTAGTCTGGCTAACATTTTGATGGTGTTTAATTCTGCCTATAAAGGTGATAGATTGGCAAGGCAGCAGAGAAGATTTTTCAAATTTACTGAAATTCCCAAACTCCTGCAAAGCTGTAGAGTGTAGTCTCTGGACTGAAGATGCTGACACTTGGTGGTGGCGGAGAGGAGCCAGTCGTCCAAGTAGGGAAACACCTGGAATCCTTGACGTCTCAGATGAGCTGTGACCACTGCCATGCATTTGGTAAACACTCTGGGGGCTGAAGTGAGGCCAAAGGGCAGTGCTCTGAATTGGTAATGACTGGTCCCTAGCGAAGCGGAGAAACCTTCTGGAGCGTCTGTGAATCTTTATGTGATAGTACGCATCCTGAAGGTCTATAGAGCACATCCAGTTGTCCTTGCCCAGAAATGGCAGAATGGACTGAAGCGTGACCATCCGAATCTTGCCTTCTTGACAAATCTGTTTAGATTGCTCAGGTCTAATATTGGTCTCCAATCTCCCGTCCTTTTGGGGACCCAAAAGAATCTCGAGTAGACGCCGGATCCTACCTGGTCTGCCGGCACCGTCTGGACGGCTCTTTTTTCTAGGAGCTTTGAAACCTCCTGTTCTGCCAAATCCCTTTGACCGGGTGAGATGTCTGGAAGGGATTGTAGAGGTACGGGAAACCTTTCTAAGGGGATTTTGTAACCCTCGGATATGATCGACTGTACCCACATCTCTTGTGATAGGGATTGCCAGGCTACTGGGTACAGTGAAATCCTTCCCCTGACTGCCTCCAAGGGTGGACAGTCAGGCAACACCTCAGGGATGCTGAAAGGGCTTCTCAGGAAGAGACTCCCTGTTGCCCTGGTTCTGAGGACCCCCCCTGCCTCTAGGGCGGCGTATTATTGTTACCCCCTCTGCCTCTGGGGGTAAACTGACCACGTGCGTCCGGTGTAGCTCCTTGGGCTTTACAGAACCACATCTTCCCCCCCTTCTGACCCTTGGGATATGGTCTAGAAGGAGTGGAAAATTGGACTCCAACGGCAGAAAGAGTTTTACCATCCTGCTCACATCTGGTCAAGGTATCCTTCACCTGAGGTCCGAACAAAGCCGAACCATCAAAGGGGGTATTAGTGAAGGACGCCTTAAAGGGGTCCGCAAAATTACAAAGCCGCATCCAGGCTTGGCGTCTAAGAGCAACTCCTGTGCCTGCGGCCCTGCTCGCTCCATCGGCCGCATAGGATATGAGCCGCATGGAGGAGTTAGATATGGAATTCAGGATTGCAAGCTGCGAGGCAATCTTTTCTTGAGCCCCAGCAGCAGAAGGATCCTGGACTACTTCACCCAGTTCCTTGAGAATATCTCGTTGAAGCCTGGTGAAGTGACAAAAATAATTCAGCGAACGCATAGCAAAGGTCACTGAAGAAAACATCCGCTTTCCATACCTGTCCATGGTCCTAGAATCCTTGTTAGGAGGATGGACAGGTACTGATGGATCCGCCAGTTCCTTCTTAGTGGCCGCCGCCACCACCATAGCATCCACAGAGACACCCTTGGAAAGGAACTGTTTGTCCGAAGGGGCCGTGATGAATTTGGATGGTCTCCTGGGGACAGGTTCCACAGAATCTGAAGCCGCCCACGCCTTCCGGGACACTACCTGCATAAGTGGGTCGAAAGGTGGAGACACCCAGGAGGTGGAGGTTCGGGATCCAAAAGCCTCCAGGTATACCGACTCATCCTCGGAGGGGTCAATGGAGGGCCAATTTCCCCTCTGTTTGAGGAGCTCAAGGATGTCTGAAAAGGAGACATCCTCAGAGGGGGACCGTGGGGAACCCTCCGACTCATCTAAGTCGGTATCAGATGTAGTAGACTCAGGGGAGTCTGTGTGTTTCCTCTTACACGTCCTCTTCCGAGGGGGTTCCCCTGCAGGATCAGGAGAAACCTCGGAAGAGGAGGAAATTCCCAGTGGGGAAACCTGGGGCGATGGATCCCTGGGCCCGAGAGCAAGAGGCTGGCAAGAGGCGCCTGCAGGCACTGATGAGGGAGGAGCTAGAGGGATGGACCGTTGACCAGGCTCAGAGGCCAGGACACTCCTCATCACCTCAAAGGCTCCCCTCCCGGGAGGCCGGAATATCCCGCCCGAGGAAACAGGAATTCCGGCTCCAATGAGAGGGAAGGCTCGAGGCCGATGTCGGCGCCGAGCTTACCAAAGCCGAAGCCCGAGAGGGAGAGCGGGTCGGACAAGGGTCCGATGCCACTAGCCCCTCGGAGCCGACAATGGAAACCCGACGACCGGATCCCTCCAAGGAAGGCCTCAAGGAGGAGATCGGAGCCGAGGCAGCGGAGCCGAAGGATGTATCGGCTCCGCATCGAAAAAGTCGCTGTCCCGAAGCTCCGGCTCCGAACTCTGGTGTGGAGTCGGAGGAGGAAGTTCAAGGGGTGAGGCTATAGCTGAAGTCTGTTGAGACGGGCTATGGAGCATTTGGGCCAGTGCCTGAGACTTCAACAGCCTGCTTACCACCCTCTCTAAGTTGTGGTCAGACAGCCTGGAAGATCTCGAAGATCGGCTCCGATGGCTCCGCTCCGACAAAAGAGGAGACCCCGGAGCAGAGTGGATACTCAGTAACGAAGGGGACCGAGATCTCTTTCGGGACGAAGCCATCGGAGCCGAAGTCCCCTGAACTCCAGATGGAGCCGAAGGTTTCTCGGCTCCGATGCTGGATAAGGTGTCGGCTCCAGCCGGAGCCGACAAGGCCACAGTAGACAAGGTATCGGAACCAGCCGGTGCCGAACCTACTACTTTTATGGTAGATACATCGGTTCCAGCCGGAGCCGATCTCGGCTCCGACGGAGCCGGAGCCACCGGAGGAGGCTTGGATACTGAAGCCTGAGCCTTCGGTGGCTTAGGTTTCCCAGACCCTGCTTTAGAGGGAGAACCTTCTGGCTTAAGTAAGCCACGGAGGATAAGCTTATTCCTCCTTTCCTGCAGGACTCTCTGGCTAAAAGAGTGACACAAAGCACAGGAGTCCTGCAGGTGCAAAGGCCCCAGGCAATAAACACAAGAAGTGTGACCGTCTGTCAGAGACATTTTCTGACAGCACGAGTCACACTTCTTGAAGCCTGAGACCTTGCCTTCCCTAGACATATCCTAGGAGGAAGTAACACACACAAACCCCAACAAACACACAAAATTAATCCCCTACACACAACACACAGGAAGGGATTAACCAATGGGGTTTTAGGCCTAACTAAAACTTTACACTAAAGGTTATAAAAAGGTTATAAAAGTTTGAAAAACAAGGGAATAGGGTGGGCTGTAATTCACTACAGACTATACTATGAATAAAAGGGGAAAATAAAACCCTAACTAAGCTTTTCTGATTTTACCAAGAAAATCACTTACCTCAGCTGGCAAAGGAGACCTCTTTCGCTAAGCGGCAAACGAAATCTGAGGTAGTTCCGCCTTGCATCATGGGATATAGGGTTGCCTCGAGCTGGTAAAAGGAGTTCTCAAGCTAAAGCAAGTGCCGAGTCGGAGCCGAGGCTCAGCTCCGAACCCATCCAGCAAGAATGAAGGCGAGATTGACAACTTAACATCAAATGTTACACGCCATAGTCAACACAGTAACTATTACATTTTTAATGCTGTGTAAACAACCTACTATATCTCAGCAAGCACTCAAATTACACACACACTGTCAGCGACATTTTATTCATCTAACAGAGCTTTCACATGGGGCTAAGGAGTTCTGTTTGTGTTACATGGTTGTTGAAATATTCAGAAAAATGTGAACATTATATCTATATAAATTAATGTCATAAAAACAACAGTTAATATCTATTTAACTGTACTAGACAGAGTTCAAATATCAATGCAATTGAGTTTGGTATTGTGTAATCTTTAAGATGAAATCTTTTAAAACCTTGTACATAGCATGGTTTTGGAATTACTGATGCAAATATGAACAAGCAATATTTGATGCCTAGAGACGTCAGTAAGAGTTAACTGCAGATGCACCTGGAGGAGTCACTCAGATGCAAGTTAAGATGCTGTTTTTTTAAGTAGATGTTTAGGACATGCAGATGGCTGCAAAGATTCTTAGGAATGACGGTCTGACAAATCACGCAAGTTTTATGGTCGTGGTTGGGCCCTAGACAGAAAAGGCAAAAGTCATGGGTGTCCTTAAGGGGGATCGGATGTCTGCACCTACATTTCCTTTCCTGGATGACAAACTTAAACAGGCATGCAATAACCAAAAAGAAGAAAACAGCCCCAACAGGGTACTTATCTGAATTTTGAATGTCTGATAGCAGGAAGAGATGAAATTCAACTGGCAGCAGAGAAGTTCTGAGGAAAGGTACGTGCAGATGTCACGTTTATGGCACACACATCCTACTGCCAATGTCAGACATCCCACGTGCCTTGCAGTGACTAAACATTTTGTATACTGGCTGGACTTTTGGGTAGCTAAGCAGAGGATAATCCAAAGGTTATGAATACTGCAACATGGGACTATGAAGATATCGGGCTATACTTACGTTTCAGGTCTCTCCAAGAGAGGGGGCATAAACAGCAGCGCTAGCAGAAGAAAACTAATTATGCATGTTTGTTTCAAAAATGAGAACCACTATAAGCTCATATCCCTTCCCAGGGAAGACGCAGAAAAGGACTACGCTGGCTACTCTAATGGGAGGCAGATATGGACAACAAAAAGCACATGGAGCACTGGTAGTATGCATAAGTAGAGGTGCATGGACCCTAGGGTATAAGGCACACACAGTGTGGAGCAATGAATAAGAATTAGAGGTTGGAAGGTCAGCAAAGGCAAATAAGTCTAGGAAGTGAAGTATTCTCTTCACCTTCTTGAACATCTCAGTCAGATAATGAACAGTTTGCAAAGGCTGAACTCCATAAAATTGCCAAAAAAGGCTCAAAGCGGCTTTCACAATCAATGCCAATGAGCTAACCTTAACCAGTTTTGGAAAAGATTTTGCATTCCCATTGTAAAGAGGACCCACTGTCCAGTCTCTGTATGAAGGGCAGTCTACTGCTACCACTCTCGTGAATGCAATGTAGGTCAAACTTTTCCCTTCTTTTGCGCTGACTATTCAGGGTCAAACTGCTGTTAATATAATCCTCTTTCCAATGATACTGCAGGCAATGTTAATGGTCAGAACGACAATTCTGTGCTGTTTACACATGCAAAAATTGGACTTCCACAAAGCAAGGAATGAAATTCAGAACTGTGCATGTGGCAGAAAAGAAGGTTCTGGGTATGTGCTCATTTTATGTCACAAGCATCATTACTAGGGTGGAGACATATTCAAACAGGATTTTACTGCAAGAAAATGAGCATTGACTGGTGGGGAAAATATCCAACCAAGGATTATTATGAATACTAGAGGAGTTTCAGTTACTGGTACTCCAAAACTATGACGTGGCTAGACTCACATACCCAGAATCTGCCACATCCAACTATAAATATAAGAAAATAACTTAATGAAGTCACAAAGCCTCAGCATATTAAAAAACATTGTTAGGAATACACACATTCAAATCAATAAACACTACATATCAGCACTGCTAGCAATGACCAAAGCGTTATATTCTACGTAAACTTGGGTGAAAATGAAGTAAAAAAGCTACATTACAGCCTGCACACTAACACAAGTTCAAAACATCTTAATGTACTCAAAGACAGGTCATCTCCAACATTGAAAGGCCTAAAATAAATGCAGTACAACTATCAATAAAACTTGGATTGTTTCTCAGAAATGTTAACTTTGAGACTGTTTTACATATTGTTCCACACTATACTTACATGCTCCATCTTCATCATAGTTAGCCAGGTCTGCATGCACAGTTCTGCTGAATTCTAGTACATTGAACCACTGATCCTTGTTCATGACTTTGTACTTCGATTGCTGAAAAAGTCACACACATTATTTAAAAAAAATACCAGCACAACTTCAGTAAAGAAAGCCAAAAACTTGATCTACACAAAAGAACGAATTACAATCTTAACTCCAGTAAACTATTTTTGTATACTATCAATTTAAGTATGTACTGTGAGTCTCAGAAAGCACAGCACTGTGCTCATGGCACTTATAGAGTAAGCAACTCACAAAACTGCAATGCTAAAGTAAAAAAAATAATACACCAGTATTGTTAGCTATTATTTTTGTCAATACAATTTCTGAAGTTCATTTTTTATAACAAAATATTAAAATAACAGGCACTAGCTAAAGCAATGCTGACTAAACGCTATAATCACCAATGACTACAAATCTGCATTTACACATTAGTGTGCACTTCTAATAAATAACTGCATCAGTGCTGTAAAACAAATGTAAGACCAATAAACTCTCACTACTGTAGAAATGGAAACTCTATTTACAGGAACAAGTGGCAGTACAGAACACAAAGGTGAAGTAAAATACCAGAAACAGAAAAAAATTACATCTTAATTATCTGTGTATGGTTAATGCTAAAATATCACCCTTAAGAATTATCCTGTAATATGTTCTATCCCAAAATGACATGATGGTATTGCCATTTTGAAAAAATGGCTCAATCCATCCACTACCCCTTCCCCCCCATTTTTGTACATGTGGTTGGGATGTCACTTCAACAGTGACAATCATCTACAGCCAAGGTATACACTTCCGAATGGGTAGCCCTGCCATGGTAGTTCTTTACCACCACACACACTAACACACACACACCTATGGCCAATTTAGTGTGTCCAACCCGCCTACCTCTTGTCTTTGGAATGTGGGACAAATCCAGAGCACCCAGAGGAAACCCACATAGGGAGGACATACAGACTCTGCACAGAAGGCATTCCAGGCAAGAAGTGAACTGGGGAACCTCTTGCTGTGAGGCAACAACAATGGTGCATTACTGTGCTATTTCAAAGTAGTTTTCTTTTTCAGTCTTTTACTCGCACAATGCACTCTAAACAGGGCAGGCTACATATCAAAATGTTATCAGGTTAATTGTTACCAAAGTCACTTAGGACAGGCTTACTGCAATTTCTGTCAAATTAAAGTTGATGACAAGACTTTGATGATGCACTTAAATCTTATTCCAGATGCCACAGTTCAACTTTTTTCATTACCTGATAAGGCTCTATTAATTCTGCTCAGTTATCTGTGACTGAATAGCACTTAACAGACCTGGGTAAAGCAAACTAAACTATTCCATGAGCCTGAAGATTCAGAAACAACCCCAGTGCTCGCAATAAGAGCTGTGGTAAAATGGGGCAATTTACACAATGTGGAAATTTGCGAGTCAGAGACAGGTTAGCTGCAATGAGGAAATGCATCATTATAGTACAGTTGTGTACACTTACCATAAATGTAGATGTTCAAGTGTATGTACTGTTGCAGTCATTACATTTGGGTAATCTGCTGGCAGGTTGCCCTCAGTCGACCTGACTACCAAAGTCTTGGGTCCTGCGTCGGTTGCTGTCCCTTCTTCCATGACGTCAGGTCGTCAGGGGTATAAAACATGCAGTCGACGCCTTTACATCAGTTTTTCTTGTCCCAGATGTCAGGTGCCCCCCAAATGGGGAGTAAAAAATAAAAATTATATTATATATATATATAATTTAAAACACCACAAAATATACCTCCAATCAGAAGCAAATACACCAAAAAAGGCTTTTAAGCATAGTAAGAGTATATTAAGATAAAAACAGGGGGCTGGAGGATGGGTAACCAGGACTTCAACAGTGAATACACTCGAACATCTACATTTATGGTAAGTGTACACAACTGTACTATGTTCTTTGTGTTTCACTGTTGCAGTCATTACATTTGGGTAGAATCCCAAAGCTATGGTTGGGGAGGATGGATTTATACAGCATTAGGAGAAGATATAAGGCCCTGCAAGACAGCAGTGGCAAAGCCAGCTCTGGATTTAGACAAGAGAGGTAAATGGTAATGTTTGGTGAAAGGTAAATAGTAACGTTTGGTGAACGTATGAACTGAGCTCCATGTAGCAGCTTCTAGAATGTCTCTGGTAGGAACTCCTCTGAGGAAAGCTGCAGAAGTCGATGCAGCCCTGGTGGAATGTGATCTGATCCCCTTGGGGATAGGTTTACCATGGTGCACACAGCAGAAACGAATACAATGGCTTATCCATTTGGAAACAGTCTGCTTTGAAATGGCCTTTCCCTCTGCCCCTGCAGCAAATGCCACCATTAGTTGCTCAGATTTTCTTAGAGATTTAGTCCTGTTTAAGTAGAATCTAAGTTGTCTGTGTACATCCAATGAATGCAGAATTCACTCACCCTTGTTCTGTGGATTGGGAAAGAAAGTTGGCAGATGAATGGTCTGATTAAGAGCCACACTGGATACCACCTTAGACATGAAAGATGGATTGGTCCTGAGAGCCACTTTGTCAGCATGAAATATAATGAAAGGCTCCACTGCCATAAGAGCCTGTAATTCTGAAATCCTTCTAACTGAAGTGATTGCTAAAAGGAAAGCTGTTTTCCAGTTGAGAAATTTTAGGTCTGCAGTAGCAGCTGGCTCAAAAGGAGGGAGAGTGAGTTTTTCCAAAACAAAACTGAGGTCCCATGCAGGAGTTGGTGCTCTCCTGGGAGATCTTAAATTATTGGCCCCTCTGAGATACTGCTTTAGCAGAGGATGAGAGAAGATGGGAGGTTCTGTGTTGTAATGAGCTGAAATGGCAGAGGCATGGATTTTTATGGAAGAAAAAGATAGGCCCTTGTGAAGCATCTCAGTTAAGTATTGCAGAATCTGAGGAATATTGGGCATAGCTGTGCTTATTCCTTGTGATTGGTTCCAGGCACAGAATCTTTTCCATTTGTCTGCATACGATTTTCTAGTACTAGGCCTTCTAGCCTCCAAAATGACATCCATCACAGGTTTGCTGAGGGATGCCAAAGGTGAAATTAGTTGATTAGCCACACTGCAAGATTCAAAGTTTGGGGCTGAGTGTGCAGAATTTGGTAGTTCTGCTGAGATGGTAGGTAAGGTGTCTGAGGCAGGTGCCCACGGATTGCACAGGAGTGGGTACCAGTGCTGGCGAGGCCAGTCTGGAGCAATCAGAATCATTTTTGGTTTGTCCAGTTTGACTTTTAGTAGAACTTTGGTGAGCAGAGGCAGAGGGGGAAACGCATAGGCTGATAGGTTTTTCCAGCTGAATGATAGAGCATCCACTTTCCAAGCTTTTTTGTGATGAATTCTTGTGCAGAATTTGTCTTACTGATAGTTCTGGTGTGAGACAAAAAGGTATATGTCTAGGCTCCCACATTTGCGTGTCAACATGTTGAAAACTTGTGATTCCAGTTTCCATTCGTGTGGGTCCATAAGATTTCTGCTTAGTTCGGCTGCCAGAGTATTTAGCTTTCCTGGCAGGAATTGAGCTTGTAGTTGTATCTGATAGGTCAAGGGGGTGTTCCACAATGCCATGGCTAGTCTGCAAAGGGGGTAGGAATATGTGCCCCCCTGCTTATGTACCACATAACTGTGGTGTTGTCTATCAGTAGTTGTCCTGGATGGAGGTAGTCCTTGAAGGCTGTCAGTGCATTCTGTACAGCTAGCATCTCTTTCTGACTGATATGTAGGTGCATTTGATTTGGGCTCCATTTGCCCTGTATGCACTTCCCTGCCAGATGAGCCCCCCAAGCATAATATGATGCGTCTGTCGTCAGGGTTTGGGCGGCAGGGGGTGGAGTGAAAGGCAGTCCCTTGTTTTGGTGGCAGGCCTCTGCCCACCATAGGAACTCTAGTTGCAGGCAAGGTATAATAGGAATCATTGTTTCCAGGCTGTAACAATGTTGACTCCATAAACTTTTTAAGTACCACTGAAGTTTCCTCATATGCAGTCTTGCATATGGAATTACAAGAATGCAGGAGGCCATGAACCCCAAGGCTTGCAGAATTTGTCTTGCAGATAGGAGGGTTTTTGTCGCCACCTGTTTGAAGTAAGTCACAAACTGAATTTGCTTTTCTGGCGTAAGGTAAGTCATCTGGGCAGTTGTATTCAAGCTTGCACCCAGGAATGTAATTTTTTGAGAGGGTACCAGTTGTGATTTGTTTTCGTTTATGGTGTACCCTAGACAAGTTAGAACCCTTTTTACAAACGCCAGATGCTTTAGAAGAATGTCCTCATTTTCTGCCTGAATTAGACAATTGTCCACATATGGATATATTTGAATATTTCTTTGCCTGCAAAATGCAATTACTGGTGCCAGGCACTTTGTGAAGACCCTGGGCGCAGTAGATAAGCCAAAGGGCAGTGCAGAGAACTGGTAATGCAAGTAGTCTGCTTTGAAGCAAAGGTATCTTCTGCAAGATTTCCTGACTGGGATATGCAGGTAAGCCTCTTTTAAGTCTAGAGCTACCAATCAAGCATCTTTGCCTAGAACAGGTAACTGTTGAAGAGTCAACATCTTGAATTTTGGAATGCCCAGAAATGTGTTGAGTGGATAAGTCTAGAATTGGATGCCATGATGTCTTTTCTGGGTACCAGGAAAAGTCTTGAATAGAAACCTTGTCCCTTTTCCTCTTCTGGTACTGGTTGAATAGCCCCCATGTTCATGAGGGACAGAACTTGTTTCTGGGCCTCTGCCCACTGATTTGGGGGTAGATCTGGCCATCCGTTTGGGATTGGCAATGTGTGGAAATGAAATCTGTATCCCTGGGATACTATATTTAAAACCCATTTTTCCTGGGTAATGAGTTGCCAGTTTCGTGCATGAAGTGCCAGTTTTCCCCCCAAAGGGGCGGCTAAAAGGTAAGTGCTTGGTGATTGTAGGGGGAAGTCACTTAGACTGTTAACCATATGGAGGTGCCTTGCTGCTTCCAGATTTAGAGGTGGAGGCACCCCATTGTTTTGTTCTAAAAGTTCCTTGTGACTGAAACCTGGAGCCTTTGGAATGTCTTGATTTGACTTGCATGGCTCTCGAGGGGACTGGAAAGGACCGTTTTTTAGTAGGCCAGTGCCTACTAAATCTTGGAGATTGCACTTGTAAGAAATCATTCACAGTTTGCATAGATTTAGCTTTATCTTCCATCTTTTTTAACACTTCTTCAGCCTTACTACCAAAGAGACTGTCCTGTTGCAAAGGAGCATCCAACAATTTTGCTTTAACATGGTCAGGCAGAGTTTGCTCTTTGAGCCAAGCATGCCTTCTTAGCACAGATCCAGTTACAGCGGCCCTGCAAGAGACCTCCAAAGAATCAAAACCACATTGCAAAATATGTTTTCCAACTTGTTTAGCTGAATGTAATAAATCCTGCACATCTTTATTTTCCACACAGTCAGAGATTATCATTTTCTGTTTAAGTAGTCCCATGATATGCTGTTGATATTTAAGCATATGAAATTGACAGTTTAAAGCCCTGATTGCCAAGGTTGCAGACGTGTAAACCTTCTTACCCCACCTATCCAGCGCCCTGGAATCTCTATCAGAAGGGGTAGGATTTTTAGCAGTAGAGGCCTTGATGCCCTTGGGACCCTGAAAAATGGTAACTGGGTCAGCAATGGGATTTTTGAAAAGGAATTTGTGGGAGTCAGGATCCCTGTAGTATCTGTCTGGCTTACAAGGAGCCGGAGGCAGAGAATCAGGAGTCATATTAGATTCTGAAAAATCATCAACAATGACTAGAAAGTACAGTTGTGTACACCTACCATAAATGTAGATGTTAGAGTGTCTTCACTGTTGCAGTCATGACTGTAGGGTTCTCCCCTGCCGGCAGGCAGCCCTTGGTCGGCCAGAATCCCAAAGTCTGGGTCCGGCGTCAGCTGTTCAACCATGCTCCCTGACGTCAGAGCGCCAGGAGTATAAAGCTGACAGCTGACGCCATTTTCTCCAGTTGCCCCAGATGTCAGGAGTCCCAAAATGAAAAAGGTCCCATAACCTTTGCAAATACACCTCAGAAGAATGGTGAAAAAAGGAAATACACAAAAGAAAAAATAAGAGGGGACAGGAGGGAGGGAAACCCAGACTGCAACAGTGAAGACACTCGAACATCTACATTTATGGTAGGTGTACACAACTGTACTATGTTCATCGTGTTTCACTGTTGCAGTCATGACTGTAGGGTAGAATCCCAAAGCTGAAAGAAAGGGAGGTGGTCATAGAGAGGAAGGGGCGGCTAAAAGGCCCTGCAGGACTGCAGAGGTAAAGCCTGCCCTAGACTTAGAGTAGAGAGGTAGATTATAGTGCTTAGAAAATGTATGCACTGAACTCCAAGTTGCAGCTTCCAAAATGTCCTTGGTAGGAACTCCCCTGAGGAAGGCCGCAGAAGTGGCAACAGCTCTGGTGGAATGAGTCCGTTTACTCCCTGGGATTTGCTTTCCATGGTGAGAATAACAAAATCTGATTCCATGAGCAATCCATTTAGAAATGGTCTGTTTTGAAATGGCTTTACCTTGGGAACTTGAAGCATAAGAAACAAACAATTGATCTGATTTTCTGATGTCCTTGGTTCTGTTCAGGTAAAAACGTAGCTGTCTGTGCACATCCAAGGAATGTAAGATCCTTTCCCCCTTATTTTGAGGAGTGGGGAAAAAGGTTGGCAAGTGTATACAGTTTGATTTAAAGCCACCTTGGAAACCACCTTAGGCATGAAGGTAGGATTAGTCCTCAAAGATACCCTGTCTTGATGAAAAATAATATATGGCTCCACAGCCATAAGAGCTTGTAACTCTGAAACTCTCCTGGCCGAGGTTAGGGCTAACAGGATGGCTGTCTTCCAAGATAAAAACTTGATATCAGAAGAGGCAGCAGGCTCAAAAGGAGGCAAGGTTAGTTTTTCCAAAACATAGTTGAGATCCCAAGCAGGAATAGGAGGAGATCTAGGAGGTCTTAAGTTCTTAGCTCCTCTGAGAAACTGTCGCATGAGCTGGTGGAAAAAATGGGAGGGTCTGTATTGTAATGAGCAGAAATAGCAGAGGCATGTATCTTAGTGGAAGAGAAAGAGAGACCCTTATTGTAAGAGATCTGTCAAGCAAAGTAAAATTAAAGTAATGTTAGGAAGAAGAGGATCAGAATCCTGAGCCTGCATCCAGGAACAAAATCTTTTCCATTTTCCTGCATAAGATTTTCTAGTGCTAGGACATCTGGCTTCTAAAATGACATCCATAACCTGCTTGGGCAGTAAAGAAGAAATCAAAGGCCCTGGATTAACCAGGCTGCCAAGCTGAGAGTTCTGACATGAGAGTGTAGAATCTGACCCTGATGTTGGGACAGAAGGTTTGGTGAATGAGGTAAAACCCAAGGAGGCTCCAGGCATAGGTTTTTTTAGAGTTGGATACCAAAACTGCCGAGGCCAATTTGGAGCCAGCAAGATTATCTTCTTAGGCTTGTCCTGTTTTATCTTCAATAAAACCCGTGGAAGAAGAGGAAGAGGCGGAAAGGCATATCCCGAGAGGTTCCTCCAACTGAATGACAGGGCGTCCACTTTCCAAGCTTCTCTGTGGAAAGTCCTGGTGCAAAAAGTCTGTAGTTGATGATTTAGATGGGATGCAAAGAGGTCTATGTGAGGACATCCCCAGACTGCTGTTATCATCCTGAATATTTTGGTGTCCAACATCCACTCGTGTGGATCCGAAAGATTTCTGCTCAGACTGTCTGCCAGGAAATTTTGTTTCCCTGGTAGGAACTGAGCTTGAAGATCCAGATTGCAAGCTAGAGCTGTGTTCCATAGATCCATGGCTAGTCTGCAAAGGGGGTAGGAATGAGATCCCCCTTGCTTGTTTATGTACCACATAACTGTGGTGTTGTCTGTCCGTATTAACAGTTGTCCTGGTTGTAAAAGATTCCTGAAGGCCAATAGAGCTTTCTGAACAGCTAACATTTCCTTTAAATTGATATGCAGGTGCTTCTGATCCTTTGTCCAAAGGCCCTGCAAACAATTGCCCCGAAAATGGGCTCCCCAAGCATAATCCGAGGCGTCCGTGGTTAGAATCTGAGAGGCAGGAGGCAGACGGAAGGGCTTCCCTTTGTTTAGAGCACATGTCCTGGACCACCAAAGAAATTCCTTTTGAAGGCAAGGAAGGACGGAGATCAGTATGTCTAAACTGTGGCAATGCTGAGACCATACACTTTTTAGGTACCACTGTATTTTCCTCATGTGTAGTCTTGCATATGGTATGAGAAGGATGCAGGAGGCCATGTAACCCAAAGCCTGCAGGAATTTCCTTGCAGATAGATGAGTTAAAGTTGCCAAGGTTCTGAAAGTTGAAGCCAGCTGTAACTGTTTTTCGGAGGCCAGAAATGCCATATGGGTTGTGGAGTTTAGTAGCGCCCCCAGAAAATTTATCTGTTGTGATGGTGTCAAATTTGACTTTTTTATGTTTACAGAGAATCCCAGGAACGTGAGGAGGTTCTGTACAAATTCTAGATGCTGGAGTAAGACATCCTTGCTGTCTGCCTGAATAAGACAATCGTCCAGATAAGGGTAAATTTGAATTCCCTTTAGTCTGCAGTAAGCTACTACTGGAGCCAGGCATTTGGTGAAGACCCTGGGCGCAGTAGATAATCCAAAGGACAGCGCAGAGAATTGAAAGTGCCTCGATCCGGCTTTGAACCTCAGGTATTTTCTGCAATCCTGCCTGATGGGAATGTGTAAATATGCCTCCTTTAAATCCAAAGTTACCATCCATGCATTTTTAGACAGCATTGGAAGTAGCTGCTGGAGAGTAACCATCTTGAATTTTGGAATCTCTAGAAAGGTGTTCAAGGCCGACAGATCCAGAATGGGTCTCCATGAGTTTTGCTTCCTTGGGACTAGAAAAAGCCTTGAATAAAAACCTTTTCCCATCTCTGAAAGAGGAACCTGTTCTATGGCATTCATAGCCAAAAGAGCTTCCACCTGGTTTAAGGCCTCCGTCCATTGATAATTTGGAAGGTCTGGGCATCCGCTTGGCCTTGGCAAGGTATGAAAATGGAATTTGTAACCTCTTAAAACCACATCCAAAATCCATTTGTCTTGGGTTATTTGAGTCCAATTTTGATAAAAAAAGAGAGTTTTCCTCCGAGAGGGGCTTCCAGGCAAGAAGTTCCTGTAGCCCAACAGAGGGAGTCATTGAGTTTGTTTCCTTTGAGATTGAGACCTGTCCTCTCCTCCCCTAGGGGTGGAAGCAATCCACTGTCTTGGTCTAGAAGCAGCTTGCGTTTGAGGCCTCCCTCTGGAACGTCTATATCTACCCCTCTGAGGCCTGTCAGAAGCGGGAAAGGACCAATTTTTAGAAGGCCAATTCCTGCTAAATCTAGGAGGCTGTACTTGTAAGAAATCTTTAACTGTTTGCATGGATTTCGCCGTATCCTCCATCTTTTTAATTACCTCTTCAGCTTTCGATCCAAACAAAACATCATGCTGAACAGGAGCATCCAATAATTTAGCCTTTATTTGTTCAGGTAAATTCTGTTCCTTTAGCCATGCATGCCTTCTAATGACTGTGCCAGAGGCCACAGCCCTACAAGAAGCCTCCAAGGCATCAAATCCACAGTGTAAACCATGCTTCCCAACTTGTTCAGTGGCGTGCAACAAGTCATGTAATTCCTTATCATCTGCACAGGCAGAAATGGAAGTAAGCTTCTGTTTTAAGACAGACAATAGAAATTGCTGGTATTTAAACATATGAAACTGACAGTTTAAAGCCCTAATGGACAAAGTAGCAGAAGTGTACACCTTTTTGCCCCATCTTTCTAAGGATCGAGAATCCTTTTCAGTAGGAATGGGATTTTTGGCAGAAGCGGCCTTAACTCCCTTGGGACCCTGAGAAACGGTTTCAGGGTCAGCAGAAGGGTTCTTGTATAAAAACTGATGGGAAGCAGGAACCCTGTAATATCTATCAGGCTTAACAGGAGCAGGAGGAAAAGAGTCAGGGGTTAAGTTAGCCTCCGAAAAGGCATCATCCACAATATCCAAAACTGGAGGAATAGCCAGGGGTCTACGTTGGGGAAGAAGAAGAAATTCCCTCAGTCTTTTCTTGGATTCTGAAAACTCCTGTCCTTCCCAATGGAAATGTTCCCTCATTTCATGCAAAGTTTCCCCAAAAGAGAAATCCTCAGGGGGAGAAGCAGAAGAAATGGATTCTTCAGCATCGGAATCCTCATAAGGAGGGAAAGAATATTCCTGATCAGAAGAAGAAACTGAGGAAACAGAAGCCTGATCAGAGGAATCATAAGAAACATCCTGCCTTGGCCTTTTGTCTGGAGGGGGATGAGAACCCCTAATCATAGCAATTAAATCCTCCGCCATCTTAAGTAACTGTTTCTGTGACTTAGGAGCCGGTTCAGAAGAGGCCTGTGTTGAAGTCTTTGATTTTGAAGGAGTCTTTGCCTTTGTCTTTGGCTTTGCCTTTATTAGGAGCTAAGTAGGCCTGAAAACCCCTTCGGAAGCCGGTACCTGCACAGCGGCTCCGGACCCATCCGAAGGAGCATTGTCCGAAGGTCCTGCAACAGA
Source organism: Protopterus annectens (assembly GCF_019279795.1). Taxonomy (NCBI): domain Eukaryota; kingdom Metazoa; phylum Chordata; order Ceratodontiformes; family Protopteridae; genus Protopterus; species Protopterus annectens. Next base: position 730,399,987 of record NC_056735.1, read on the forward strand.
AATATTTAAAGGCCTGGTTGGCTCCTCATGAGAGTCCGTTTCGGCCGTCTGTTCTGAAATGGCCGACGACAGGGGCTGCAAAAGCGCCTCACTGACGACTGTCGAACCTGAAGCTGGCTCCACTTGTGCGCAATCATCAGATTTGGACCTCTGAGGCCTGTCTTTATCCTTGCGACGCTTGTGAACTCCGGTAGCCGGGACTGTATCCGACAACATTTTGTAGTTAAAGCGCCTACCGAAGTAATGAAAAGCAAAATCGTACCTTCGCTTAATTGTACGATGATTGAATCTAGCACAAAACCGACAACTAGCTACGTCGTAGTCAGGGCCCAAGCAAGGAATACAGTAAGAATGAAAATCCTTATGAGGTATTTGCTTCCCACATGAAATACAATTATTAACTTTTTCTGACATCGGAGTGGAGCAAGAAAAAAGTTTCCCCAATGGGGTACTACTTAGCTGTGAGTGGAGAAGAAAGTCTTCAGACCGAAGTATATCAGTAAAAATAGTCAGGACTCAGCCGACCGGCACTTGCGAACTGCTATCACAGCACAGCAAGAAAGACTGGAGAAAATGGCGTCGGCTGTCAGCTTTATACTCCTGGCGCTCTGACGTCAGGGAGCATGGTTGAACAGCCGACGCCGGACCCAGACTTTGGGATTCTGGCCGACCGAGGGCTGCCTGCCGGCAGGGGAGAACCCTACAGTCATGAATGCAACAGTGAAACACGATGAACATCAACAGGTATGGCCAAAAGCCTATGCTGAGGAAGAAGAAAATCCCCAAGTCTCTTTTTAGATTCAGAGAAATCCTGACTTTCCCAGTGGAAATGCTCCCTTAAGGTATGTAAAGTTTCCCCAAAAGAAAAATCCTCATGGGGAGAAGCAGAAGGAATGGAATCTTCTGCATCAGAGTCCTCATAAGTAGGAATAGACAAATCCTGTTCATTAGAAGAGTCAGAAGAAACAGAATCCTGTTCAGAAGACTCGATCAATGTCTTGCCTAGGCCTCTTAGAAGGAGGGGGTTGGCTACCCCTGATCAGAGTAATTAAATCTTCAGCCATTTTGATCATTTGTTTTTTAGGCATAGGGGCCTGCACATGTGGCCCAGGCGTCGGTTTTTTAGACATAGATTTAGATTTTGGCCTTAGTTTTGAAGATGGTGTCGGTCTAATATACAAATCTGTAGGCCTGAAAACACACTCAGAAGCCGGTGCCTGCACAGCGGCTCCGGACCTAAGGTAGAGACATCCGAGAGTTCCATACCTGAAGCATCTTGCGGCGTACCAGACTCCAAATGGGTCTCAGTAGAGGCCTGCGAATCAAAATTAGCGGGTATCAGGGGCTGCAAAAGCACCTGAGTACCAGCGAACCAGCAACTGGCTTAGGAGAAGAGTCGTCGGTTTTGGACCTCGACAGTCTCTCTCTTTTTTTTTGCGTTTTGTAGACATTCCGGTAGTCTGATTGCTAACCGATGACATTTCTGGATAATTAAATCTTGAGCCAAAATATTTAGATGCCAAAATATACTGACGTTTAATTGTGCTTGATTAAATTTAGCACAAAACCGACAGCAAGGCACGTTGTGGTCAGGGCCTAGGCAAGGAATACAGTACAAATGAAAATCCTTATGAGGTATTTGCTTCCCACAAGTAATGCAATTATTAACTTTTACTGATATCGGTAAGGAGCAAGAAAAAGTTTCCCCAACGGGGTACTTAGCTTTTAGTTGAAGACTTCGGTTCTGAAACTTGAAAACAAAAATTTCAGGAGTCTGCCGACCGGCACTTGTGAACTGCTTCTGCTTCAGGCACCGCGCAGCAAGACTGACTGATGTAATGGTGTCGGCTGCATGTTTTATACCCCTGACGTCATGGAAGAAGGGACAGCAACCGACACAGGACCCAAGACTTTGTTAATCAGGCCGACTGAGGGCAACCTGACAGCAGATTACCCAAATGTAATGACTGCAACAGTGAAACACGAAGAACATCAGCTAATATACATGCATCTGAATCGCTGTAAAATACCACAAGTATAGATCAAGACTTTTCTGTAGTACAGAATGTTGGCTCATGTACTGTGTTAGCACAGGCACCCTCCATTCACTTGCACAAACCACATACTCAGCCTTGTGTTGACAGAATGCCTCAGTGTTTTTTCCTGCTCTTAAAAATCATGAATGATTAAAATCAGTCATTAATGCCATAAATTACAGCTTCACAATTCATATCCTTCAGTAAATGCATGCTAAAGCAAAAGCTGTTACTCTACTGATTTTTTGAATTTGTAAGACAGATCATTAAAATTTGTTTCTGATTGGGTATCTTTGTTTCACCATTAATTTTGGCTTGGTCTTTAATTGCAAGATTGAAACATATGCTTATGTGTAAATTGTTCCTAGCCCTCGTAACTCAAACTATTACAGGTACTGAAAAATGCCAGAGATCATTATATGGTTAAAAAAAGCCTTGCTATACTAACTTGCCAGTTAATGCTGATGTTTCACCAAGACAAGGTGTTACCATTACATCTGATATGTCATGGTGGCAAAGAAAACTGATGCTGTCTGCAGGAAGGTACAGGGTTGGAGTTCTTTTTTTGCCTTCAAGGCTTGTTACTTGTAGTGTACAAGGTTTCTAGAGGTTCCCCCTGAACCACCTATTTTTCAAATGCCTTTAAGGCATGCTATACAGAGTTCCCTGGTGTCTAGTGGTTCCCCACCCTTAAGTGCTGTTAAGACAAGATTATCTAAAGGTATCCCTGGTGTTCCCCCCGATTCACATTGTATCTAAGTACCCTTTAAGGCACAAGATGAATGTCTCATCCCTGGTGGTTACCCCACTTCTTGCTGAAGTGTCACTGAAGCACATTCTTAAAGATGTACCCCAGGTGTCTACTGGTCTCCTCCAACTCAAATCAGGTTTCTGCTTTTCTTTCTTTCAATAAGTGCACATAAAGCATGCTGTTAAACTGCAGTCCTTGGTGGTTAGTATTACCCCGACCCTAAGGGCCATTAAGGCATCATCCATGGGAGTTATCCCTGGTAACCAGTGTCTCTCCTCCAACAATACTGCAAGACTCTCTCATTAGTCGGGCAGGGTATGCAGGTGTGACAGCCCTCACCCCTACCACACACACAGCCCCCTTCCCACTTGATCACATGTGTGCGCACACACACACACCCCTAACCTAACCCCTCATTAACCCTCTAGTGTGACTCTCCAGGCAGATACACATTCACAATGCAACCCCTCACATAGACATATGCACACACACCTGTATGACAACCTTGCTGAAGTTGCCTCTACTGTAGTGGATAAACACAAGCTTTTGGCTATACACATTACCACCCTGATTCTCTTGGCTGCATAAATGCCTTATCAGAGGTAGTTGGGAAGGAGAGTAAATGGCTAACATATGCTTCTCCTTGGAATGCCTCATTAGTATTTAGCATGGCTGCAGATGCAGCCCATCATGACGCTGTATGTCTGTGTGTCGCAGCTCTGTGGTACAACTGTTTCTGAATCAGAAATGGTTACCGTGAGGTGTATACCTTATGGTAACCTTTCAGAATCAGGCCCCAAAGTCATTTAAATGGTCTACAATCACATAGCTGACATCACTTCAAAGGCCATAAATGAGGACACATACCACTTTACAGAAGATAGTTCTATTACAATTGTAAATGTGCTTTAGAGATATCTGAAAGACACACACTCAGGACCTAAAATTGTCAATGAATAAAAGTGAAAAATACCAAAACTGTGGGCGCACCTATGTCAAATTCTCCTACCTTCTGAGAAATTTCTTTCTGAAAGCAATTTAATGAAAAGGAAAAAATGGTGGGAATTTACAGGTTCATAGGTTTGACTGTGTAAAACATGACGAAATGACCTCAAAAAGGTGAAATGCCATAACACCATACTGACACTTCCTACTTTCCATACAAAATGCATGCCAAGATAATTTTGAATTAAACTAATAAGAGGTAGCTTACTCCATAAGCTTGGAAAGCACAGTGAAATGTACAAGTTCTATTTATTTATTACTGCTTGGCTCCCCAGTTTGTTAGCTCATCCAGCGACGCATTTCAGACAGACTTTCAAAAAGAAGTAAAACAAAAATCAAACAATGCATTAAAGAACAGACAGAAGATATATTTTAACACCCATAAGAAATGGAATGCGGCAGCTACTGAAGGCATTTTGAATAGATCACCTTTTTCTGACTGACACTACTACAGCAAGGAATAAACATACCTTTTTAATTTCTTCTGTGTGGCTTGTCTGAATGCTACAAATCATAGCACTGCATTCAATAAAGGGTCAGACTGGTAAACATGCGATCATAAAATTATCTTCTCAGAACTAGACATGCAGTTCAGAATCGAATGGGATACAGAAAATAATTTTCTAATCTCGGCTGAAATACACTGGTCAAAGTTTAAATTACTGTCTACCAGAATGTGATGTTGCCTTCAACATATGCTGAAGAAATAACATAAAAATGACTGAAATGTAAAGGTACTAAATTATTTCTGTGTACAACTAACATCCAGGTAATATACAGACACAAATAACTATGGGGGTGGGGGGGGGGGGTGGAAGGAGGGTAGGGATGACGCATTGTTCATAGGTAGGTACTAGACTATCGGCCCAAGTAAGCCTACCCAACAAGGTTCTCTAGCTTACGCCACCAAAGAAGGTTAATTTCCTGTGCCCCTGTCGAAAAGAGCCACAGAAGTGATCCCAGGGGTGCATTTCCTATTTCCCACCCACTCATCAAGATTTTTCTTGAGTGCTAATGAGGAACTTTGCTTGACATAGATGGGTAGCTTGTTCCAGAGTATGGGAAGTCTCTGGGACAGGAATCTATCCCTCCAGCATATCCTGTTTATTGTGGTGACAAGGTTTAGGTCCCTAGAGTGTTTAGCTTGGAGGGATTGGGATTTCTTTAGGTGTAGCATGTCCAACAGCTCTGGGTCTGACATAGCTTTATATGTTAGGCAGAGATCACCTCGGAGTAGGCGATATGCTACAGAGTAAAGCTGGAGTTTGAAACTGTCGGTGTAGGGCATCTGTTTGAGGCCAGTAATCCTCTTTGTGAGGTACTTCTGTGGCCTTTCCAGCTGCTGCAGATGTCTTGTTAGGTACATTCCAAAAGGGGCATTGTACTCTATAATGGGTCTGAGTGTCGAGTAGAGGGGAACAATGACCTCTTTTTTTCCTGGATGAGAACCCTTTTGTGATGAGGTGTGCCATGTAGAAGGATTTCCTGAGTACTGTGGTGATGTGATTATCAAAGGAGAGAGACTACTACTGTTCACCTGGGTCCCAAGGTCTCATCACACATATGGTGTTAAGTGGACTGCCGCCAATGTGGTAGTTCATGGATACAGAGTTTTTACCAAAGGGGATGACAATGCACTTTTTGGCATTGAGCTTGAGGCCATGCCTCTGACACCAGGCATTTGTTTCAGTGACGCCCTTCTGTAGCATGTCCACATCATTTGGAGACTCGACTATGGCTCCAAGTTTGCAGTCATCTGCAAACTTCATTAGCCAGAGGTCTTCTGTGTTAGCCTGTACTTCAGAGAAGTAGATACCAAACAGGAGAGGTCTCAGGACTGTACCCTGTGGTACTGCACTTGTCACTGGTTTGAAGTCAGATTTGGAGTCTGCAACTTTTACAGTGAAGATTCTCTTAGTGAGCCAGTTGGCAACCTATCATGTGACATAGGGATTTATACCTAGTTTAGTGAGGTTAGCTATAATTCCAGAATGGGGGATGGTGTTGAAAGCCTTGGCGAGGTCAAGATAGGCTGTGTGAACCAACTTACCTCATCTACGGCTTTGGTGACTGCCTCAAAAAAGTCAATCAAGTTCAGGAGGCATGATGTGCTTTTCACAAACCCGAACTGGGTGGGGTCCAGAGTTTGGAGGTTACCAATGTCTTTGTTTGTGAATTCTGTGATGATACGTTCCACGTCCTTGCAGACCAGGCTCGTCAGGCTAATAGGGCGATAGCTCCCAGGATCAGTGGTGGCTCCCTCTTTGTGGAGTGGGATAACTGTTGCTGTGCGCCATTCAGTGGGCACAATGCCTGACATGAGGCTATGACTGAACATGGTGCTTAGGTGGGGAGCCAGTTCGTTCTGAAGTTCATGTAAAACGCAGCCTGGGATGTTGTCCTGTCCCATGGATGCTGTGTTTTTGGTTTTAGAGTGCAGCTTTTACTTGCGTAGTTGTGATTACAGAGACTCTGCATTTTTCCTGTATAGATATGGGCCCTTTAGGGGGTGAGAGTTACAGTAAAGTTAGCAGTGAACCTATCTGCCAGGATGTTGGCAATATCCATTGGCTCTGTAATTTTCGTGCCGTTGTGCTGCAACTCTGAGCAGATATGGGTGTTGCCATTGAGATTCTTGACATAGCTATAGAATGCTTTGTGGTTGCCCTAAGAATCAGTGGCAATTTTGTTTTCATAGCTAGCTTTGAAGGATCTTATAAGGGATCTCAGCTTCTTACTGAGGCTGACCAGGGAGCTCTACCACTCATGGGATTTTACTCTCTTTTGCAACAGTTTCTTCCTTCTGTTGTAGAGTTTGTTTATGGCAGGGGACCACCAGATTGGCTTCCTTTTTTTGGAGGATAGCATCTTGGTTCTGTTTGGGATAGCACGATCCATGCACTCGTGCAAGTGCTTATAGAGTGCATTTGTATAGGATTCAGCAGTTGTAACTGTATTGTCCATCTTGAATGGGTGTCATGAAGTTTACCACTTCTGTCTTAAGAAGCATGAAGTTGGCTTTGGAGAATTTTTTTACCGTGATTTCCTTAATGGGGGTGGGGGCGGGATGTGGATATCTAGGGTATTTTTTTTTAAATGTAAAATGTGTGTGTGTGTGTTTACAGGGGCTGGACAGAATAGCAGCATTAAGAGGAACCATATGCTACATGGGATAGGAAAATGGAACAAAAATGGCCGTGTTGCAGAAGGTAAAATTAAGAGAAACAGGTAGATAAGCTCAAGTGGAAGGTGCTTGAGGCAGTCTGGAAGGGAGGAGGCAAAAAGGAGTACTAAGAGATTAAATAGGGTTTGCTGTTGGATGAAAAGAACAGTAGGGGAAGGGACATGGATGACTATGAGATGTAGTGGAAAAAGACATAAATGGGAAAAATACATCAGCCAAGTGCAGAGCACTGGCATGAACTTCAACAGATACTTACACATCTGGAGGCTTTAATGCAGCAGATGGGTGTAGTGATAGGGAACAGATTTCAACACAGTGTTAGACGGGGGAGGGGGCAGGAAGTTTAAAAAGAAGGAGAGGCAAAGGTACTGTTTGAGACAGCTAGCGAAAGGTATAATAAAGAGGGGGGTTATCTATTTCACTTGGATTACCAACTGAAATGGTTGACAGTCCATTTTTAGCCATGAGACAAGCCCAAAGAGCACAAACAAAATCTGCTTGATAATAGAGCTGCTGGATACATAAACAGTAATAAATGCTGATACAAAGCAGCATACCTTTCCATGCCATGAAAACAGAAACTAGCAGACAACTGTTTTCTAATCGATTAGGGGAAGTGGTAGCAGCAGTCAAAGAGAAGCACATTTCTCACAATGATCATGGTACGTGGCAAAAGAGGTGTAGGAAGGGAGGGAAGGAAATGCAAGAGGTGGAGACAGAACCCACAGAAGTGGAAGACTACAGAGAAAATGAGGATAATGACAGATATGGTGTAGGAAAGTGCACAAAGAGAAAAGCAGCAAATGTAATAAAGGTGAGGCAAGCTGGGGCAAAGAATGAAGAATGACAAGAAAAAGAAAATGTGGAGAAAGAGTAAAAAATGGAGGCAGCAGCTGAGGGAGAAGTTGCAGAGGCTGCAAAATGAGGGTTAGAGGTAGAAGAGAAAGGCAGAGAAGCAAATATTGATGACCAGAACACAGTACTGTAATAAACTAAGGTGGGGGAGAAGAATGTAAAGTAGTAGGCTACAGGGGAAGCAATGGGAGGCTGCTGGTAAGGAAACTGCAGAAGAGAGGTAGAGAGGGGGTAAAATCTGAGGATATCACGGAAGCATTCAACAAGTTCAATACCTCTACAGGGGAGAGGGGGAAAGGTTGGTGAGATAAGCAGGAAAGAAGAGGTCAGGAGTGTGAGGATCTTAGGCAATTGAAGAATGGAAAAATGTTTGGACAAAAATAATGGGGTAAAGGAAGTGTGAAATGCAGCTAGGTGCTGGTTGTGAAGGCAACATTCAGCAGAAGATTCTCAGTGATTTTTTTGCATGCTAATAGTTGTGGTGATGGTGAAGGTGTTTCAAGAAGCAATGGAGGAATTCGACTATCCACAGTCCATAAAGATGCAGTGGCTGTTGTGCTTCCAAGGAGCAGCAAACATGTTGTGGTTTCTGCAACTAACAATCATCAGCGGCCCCCTTTTTCACATTTTTTTCTACATGGGGTCAGGGTATCGTGTTAACCATCGCCAACTGTCTCGAGTCAGTGCCACACTCCTGCCTTCTTCAACACTCATGCATGACTGTCACATATCTTCTTTCACACAATCCATCCACCTCTGTTGAATGTTCTCGCTTCCTCTTACCTTCTCTGTCTGTCCCAAATCTTCCTCACCAGATTGTCTTCTGCTTTTCTACACATGTGCCCAAACCACCATAATCTGTTCTCTTTGATCTTTTCTGCAATTGGAGCTACTCTGGCTTCTGGTCTTATGTCCTCATTTCTTCGTTTGTCCCACAGTGTGAATCCTACCACCTTTCTCAGGCACTTCATTTCCATCACCTCTAGTTTCAACTGTTCTGCCTTTACTACCCAGGTTTCTGTACCATACAGTGGTACTGGTTGCACCACTGTCTTGTACAGCTTACTTTTAAGCTTGTTTGGCATTCTTCTGTCATAGACTATACCTGATGCTCTATGCCAGTTGAGTACAGCCCCTCTGATTCTAGCTTTGACCGCTTCATTCAGACTACCCTTCTCCTCAACCTCCCCTCCCAGATACTTGAAGCTGTTTACCTGTTTCACTATCTTCCCTTCTGTTTCTATTCTCAGCTTCTTCTGATTTCCCCAGATTTGCTGCTATTACCACTGTTTTATCTGTTCTTAATTTCATTCCATGTACCTTCAGATTTGCATTCCATTCTCCTACCCTTTGCTGAAGTTCTAGTTCAGTCTGTGTGTACTGCCACATCATCTGCTATACAGTAGCTTTGTTGATCTGTCCCCTCCAACTTGTTTGCTAGTGTAGTCCATCACAGTATGAGCAGCAGTGGGCTCAGAGTTGAACCCTGGTGTACACCCACTCCCACTGCGAACCCCTCTGTGAGGCCAATCACTGTTTGTACTTGAGTCACTGGGTCCTTGTACATAGCCTGCACTAATTCTACCAATGTTTCTGGGACTTCAAACCACAGCAGTACTGCCCAGATCAGCTTTCTTGGAATTGTCATATGCTTTCTCCAAGTCTAGGAATTCCCAGTTGGACTCTCTCCTCATATCCAACTTCACGAGTATCTGTCTCAATGCAAACATCGGGTCAATTGAGCTGCATCCTGATCTGAATCCGAACTGCTCATCTCCCATCTTACATTCTACTACTCTGCGTATCCGTTTATCAATCATCCTCTCCAAAACTTTCACGCATGTCCCCTTTTCCTCTTGTACACTGGCATGAGTATACTTATTCACCAGTCATCTGGGATACGCCTTTCTCTCCATTCTATTAGTACCCTCAGGAGCCATTTCTCCCCTATCTCACCCAGCATCTTTACCATCTCTGCAGTGACCTCATCTGAGCCTGCTGCTTTCCCTGACTTCATCTTCCTTAGTGCTGTTCTTACTTCTTCTAAGGTGGGCTCCTCCTCTTCTCTCATCGTAGACTGTTTCTGGGGCAGTACAGCTTCTGTGGGGGTTTCTTCATTCAGAAGCTGATAGAAATACTCCTTCCATCTGCCTTTGATGTCCTCCTTACTGGTGAGCAGGTTGTTGCTGACACCCCTTACGAAAGGCGTCTGACTATCTTCTTTATCTTTCTGTCTTTGCCTTGCAACCTGATGTAGTTTCTTTGTACCCCTTACGGAGTCACTTTCCAGAAGCTGGTAGAGTGACTCTGATGCCCTATTCTTTGCTATTGCAACTTCTTTTTTGGCTTCTTTGTTAGCCAACCAGTAGTCCTTCCTAGCTTGGTCAGTCTTTTCTATCTCCCAGTTCTTCCTGCACTCCTCTCTTTTGATGACTTCCTGGACTTCTGCATTCCACCATCAGCTTTCCTTGTGTACCTTATTTCCATACCTGGCTCAGACACATCTTTTCTGTGGTACTAACACATAGTTTTAAGGTGCTGCCACTCTTCAACTCCACCTATTTCCTCCTCTTCTTCTTGAGGTGCTAGAGCCCAGAGTAATTCCTTGAACTGCTGTACTTTCTCTCCAGTCAACTTCCAGGTCTTCAACCTAGTCTCTGCTGAACTTAGAGCTTTCTCTGACCACTACTTGCAGCAGATCGTGGCAACTAATGGTTTATACTGTGGGCTGACAGTTTCACTGGGGATGACTCTGCAATCATGGATTCTACCCCAGTGCCTTTTCCTTACTAGGAGGAAGTCTACCCGAGTTGCATGTTGACTACTCTTGTATGTGATGTTGTGGCTGACTGTCTTTCTGAACCATGTGTTGGCTAGTATCAATCCATTTGCCAGACAGAAGTCTAGAATGGCTTCTTCTTTATTCCTGTTGCCCCACCCATGTGGTCCCAGGCAGTCCTCATATCCTGTTCTGTCTGTCCCATGTGCATTCAAGTCAACTATTATCAACACCAATTCATGTTGTCCTGCTTTATCTAGTAAATCCTGCAACTGCTGTCTGAATGCACTCTTTTCCTCACCATCAGAAACCTGCTGTGGGGCATAGGCTAAGATTATGAATACTGCTCTATCGGGCATAGGCTAAGATTATGAATACTGCTCTATCATTACACTTGAGTCTGCCTGTCATGAGCCTGTCATTAGTTCAGATGATATCCCTCACTGCCTTCTGAAGTGCCTCTTACCACAATTCCTACACCATTTCTAGTTTGTCCCCCACCGGAGTGGTAGAGTCTGGACCCAAGCCAAGTGACCCTGTTACACTGCCCTTCCACCTCGTCTCTTGGATACATAGGATGTCCAGCCTCCTCCATATCATGTCATCCACTTCTAAGCTGCAGCCTGTCAGTGAACCTACATTAAGTTTACCAATTCTCAGTTCATGTTTGGCAGGTTGGTTGGTTTTACATCCAGCTTTCGCTCACAGCTATCCCAGCTATCCCAGGCTGGGCAGTTAGACACCGGCCAGCCAGTAGCTTACTGACCCATGGCTGCTGGGCTTTATGGTGGGCACACACTGGCCAATAGGGACACATATACCCCTCCTACCATTAGCAAGGGTCCCTGGTGTGGGTAAGAGTAGGCCAGGGTCCTCAACCCACTTTATCACCGGAAACTACCCATTCCCATTTTTGGCAACATTAGTCAACCTGACTAAATCACCTAGAGCCATATTTTACACCTTCGAGTGGCTAGCCCTGCCATGGGGCACAGTATGTGATCCGTGTTCTCCTATCTTAAGGATACTGCGCACCACAGTAGATGACCAAAGTGGTTCATCTGTACAACTCTTCCCCTTACTGAGAACCATGTAGAGTCTGTGCTGCTGCCCACAGCTCCATTCATTGGGGAGTTTGAGATGGAAACATGCAGCATGTTTTTTGGACATGGGAGAAACACCACTAAGACACAGGGAGAACATGCAAACTCCAAACAGGCATTGGTAGGAGGTCAGGATCAAACCTTGTGCACAGGAGGCAAAGACCTTAACCACTAAGCCAACTGGTCTCTACATATGCTAAATATGTTGGCCAGGGTACAACCACTAATTTCTTGCTTTACTTCCATAACGATTTTGGTCATAACTCCTATGGTAAAATTTAAGAGCCAAGTCCAAAACAGAAGATGTAAAATCAGTCTCACTGCTGCTAATATGTCCAATATGAATAAAATTAGACTTAGGTATACATTTCAGAATATATCCAGGAGAACTATTACAGTGTAAAAGAGCATTTCTGCTGAAAAGTAAAGACACTAATCACTAAAGTTCCACTAAGAGTTTTAGTAATAGCAACATGTAAGCAATCAATACTGACTAACTGAGAATTCCCTGTAAACTGTGCACCAGACTTTTTAGACTTCTGATATACCACAAACTCCAAAACAAAAGTTGATCACCTTTCCCTATGACCTAAAAATCGAGGTTTTGGTCTCTACATGTCAAAGCCCAAGAACCTTTCTTTTTAAATGGATCATTAAGATACTGTAATTACAGGTAGCTTACATGAAGTTGTAGGCCCACAATACGACAAACGCTGCCTCCCATTGCAATATGCCTAATTTGTAAGTAAATGAAAGTTATGTACCTACCATAATGATAGATCACGGTTGTCTGCTTCCATTTTTCAATGGATGGGTTACCAAGATTGACTTCAGCCACTCTCAAACTTTGGATCTAAGGCTCAGGCTTCTCCTCTTACCCACAAATCCCCTGTAGTTATTAAATTACCTCAGACAGAGCATGCCTATACCCGATAATAAAAATGATGCAGTATGATAATAAAAAACACATTACAGCTACTTTTAAGGCTTGGGTCAGGACTTATTGCTGTATGTAACAAGCCACTGGAACAGTCAGTAAAGTCACTCCAGAAACAAAGGAAAATTATAGATGGAAGTGAAAAGAGAGCGGAGGAAAGACAGAAGCAGGCAACATGGATCTATCATTATGGTAGGCACATAACTTTCGCATCCAATGTTCTCTCTCCTGTCTGTGTCTCAACGGATGGGTCAGAGTCCCCAGCTATCATAAATCTTGAGAGGTCTCATGAAAGGACACTCTGGAGGATAGCCAAACCAAAGGAAGTTCTAGACTTAGACTTTAAATCCAATTTAGACTTTAAATCCAATTTATGAGATATGAAGGTAAAACAAAAAGGTTGAAGCAGCAAACCAAATCCACATAAGAGCACGGACACCAACATAAGCTTTCATTCACTTTAATAACCGTGAACTTCATCAGAAAACATCCATCCACCAAAACAAGTCATTTAAATACTCAATTGTCATATCACATGATCTATGATATCTCCATTGAACACAACCTTATTTTTTTAAAAAAAATATATACATTCGTGTTATGTATTAATAAATTGATTCCATAAAAAATATATATACAACATATCCACTTTCATAATATGAAAATTGTAAAAAATTTTTCACACATGATGTTCACATTGTGATATATATATACATATATATATATATATATATTTATATAAAATAACTAAAAAAATTTTACCTAAATTGCAAAAAACATTTTATGTTGATATCATTTAAACCTGGTGCACAATCTGCTCCCAGGTGGATTTACCACAGAGATACCTTACATTCTAACCATGTCTTATAATCTCCAGAAAATATATCTTGGTCAACACTGTCCAAAACAGGAAAAACACATTTTTTGAAATTAGTACAAATAACTGCGTATCTTGCCAAAGCGTTAGCGTTGCCCCTCTTCTTTATGGCCAACAGATGTTCATAAATTCATCTTTTCAGACTCCTAACAGTCTTTCCAATGTAATAAGTTGAACATGAGAGACACTGTGCCACATACACAACCATTTCACTTTTACAGGTGTAATATCCCTTGGACCAAAAAGTTTTACTGTTGTGACTAAAACTAAATGGAGACGTGTTGCTAATGTACCTACACTGTCTACAGCTGTTACAGGCATAACTAACTTTTTTGTGTACACTAACCACACTAGTCTCACTTCTGGTATTTGAACCCCTTTCAAGTAAGGTCTTAATGTTAGTAACCTTTTTATGTGTAAATAATGGCCTTGAACCAATGATTTTTGCTAACTCAGAGTTACCTAAAAGGATTTTCCAATTGTCACTAATTGTGTCTTATATACCCTATCTCATTAGTGATGGGAAATGGAAATGAACAGGAAAAATTGTTCTTAATTTTCATTGATTCAGTGTTACTTTGTACTCGTGGTTGTGTAACGCAATCAGTACAATCTTTCAAAATTGGACTTGCCTTTCCATTTCTCAAAACCAAAACTTCTCTTTCAATCCTTTGCAACCAAGACTTTTCATAGCCTCTATCTTCAAATAAACCTCTCAAAATATCCATTGTTTGCTGCTTCAACCTTTCTGTTCTTCGTTGGAGAGGTTATTAAGTTTTTGGAGTTCATGTTTGAGATATGAAGGTATACACATTCCACCAAGCAGCTGCAGAACAAATGTCACCAAATGGGACTTTGGAGAAAAAGGAAGTGGAGGTGGCAACTGACCCACTAGAATAAGCCTGAAGAGATGAAGGCAAGAACATTCCCTTCTCCTTGTAGACATGGAAAATACACTCAAAATGCCAGAAAGTTACCTTAGATCTTCCTTTACTCAATTTTGCTGGGAGGAAAAGGAAACAACTGGACAATCTTTCTGATATTCTTAGTAAAGTGCAAATAAAACCCGAATTGGTGATGCACATCCAGAAGGTGTAGCATGCACTCTCCTTTATTCGCAAAGAATAGACAGAAAATAGGGAGGTTGAAAGTCTAAGTTATGATTCAGAAGTCACCTTAATAAGACAATATAGGTTTATTTTCTCAGTGATTCTACCCTTGTGGAAAATCAAGGAACTTTACAACAGAATAAGGAACTCCAACACTCTTTCTTGTAGAAGTATCTATCAAAAAATGGTTTCCAGGAAAGGTATTTCAAATCAACTGCAGCTTCAGGTTTGAAAGAGAGTTTTGTTTCGTTAAAGCCTGTACAAGGATGTACAATATGAAAAGTAGAAATAGCAGTCAAGTGAACCCTTGATATAGTAACTAGAACCACGTACAACCTCTATGATAGTCGAGAGGGGCTGTAAAATGGATTCAGAGTCATACTAGATACTCAGATTTAAATTTTTTTTCATTTCTTTTTGTAAATCTTCCCGGCTGAAAGTTTTTGTGAGGAAGTCAGAACGTGTACAACTTGGCATGACAGCCTAGACTGTCTAATCATCACTGAAACTGGGAAACCATGCAGCCAACTTAAGGACTTGTCTCCAAGTGAGGCTCATCTTATGGGACAGACAAGATCTGAAGCAGGGTCCAGCACCCATGGAAGGTGAATCAGATGAGACCAGAAGAAGGGAAACCACACCAGTTGAGGTCAGAAGGGCAAAATGAGTAACTGTAGCCTTTTTCCACTTGGTTTCTATAGAAAATTTGGAATGAGGTGTGGGCAGATTGACAAAGAGATTGAGGCCCCAAGTGTGGGTCACAGCATTCATTGGGAAATCCCACTCTTGGGGGATTTGGGGTGAAGTACCTGTGGCATCTGGTGTTGGCAAAGGAAGTAAAAAGATCACAGCACTGTTGGCCCCTGAAGTTGAAAATCTGATCCTCCACTGCCGAATTAAGGGACCACTCATGAGGGAGGATATACCTGCTCAATCTATTCACAACACATCGGACTGCCCCGGTATGTGTATTGCTATCAGAAAGCATTGGGAAGACATTATTCACTGCCAAACCACATCTCAACACAATGAGCAAGAAAGTACAGATGTGTATACTTACAATAAATGTAGATGTTTGAGTGTATTCATTGTTGCAGTCATTACATTTGGGTTATCTCTGCCTGGATAGCCCTCAGTCGGCCAGAATACCAGAGACTTTGGATCAGGACGTCGGTTGTTGAAGCTTGTTGCCTGACATCAGGGGTATAAGGGAAGACAGCAGACACCATTACATCAGTTTTTCTTGCCCCAACCTGTCAGAAGTAGTATATAGATATATATATATATATATATATATATATATATATATATATATATATATATATATATATACACACACATATACATACACACACACACACACAAGGAGTAAGCCTCTTCCTAGAAAAGTAGAACAACCAACCAAGGTTAAGGCAAAAAGAGGGGGAAGGAGGGTGGGAAACCAGGACTGCAACAGTGAATACACTCGAACATCTACATTTATGGTATGTGTACACAACTGTACTATGTTCTTCGTGTTTCACTGTTGCAGTCATTACATGTGGGTAGATTCCCAAAGCTTAGGAAAAGGGTGGCGGCAGTCCATGTAGCTAGGGGTTGGTTAACATGCCCTGCAGGAGTGCAGTGGCAAAACCTGCCCTGGATTTAGAGAAGAGAGGCAGGTGGTAATGCTTGGTGAAGGTGTGCATAGATGTCCAGGTGGCTGTCTCTAGTAGGAACACCTCTTAGGAAAGCTGCAGAGGTGGAGGCTGGTAGAATGGGTTCTGATCCCCTTAGGAGGAGCCTTACCATGATGTATGCAGCAGAAATGTATGCGATGTGCTATCCCATTTGGAAATGGTTTGCTTAGAGATGGCTTTGCCCTCTGCCCCAGAGGCGAAGCTGACCAGGAGCATATCAGACTTTCTGAAGGCCTTAGTCCTGCCTAGGTAAAACTTGTGTTGTATGCATGTCTAAAGAATGCAAGATTCTTTCTCCCTTGTTTTGAAGGTGTGGGAAGAAGGTGGGCAAGTGGATGGACTGGTTAAGGGCCACGCTGGATACCACCTTGGGCATAAAGGAGGGGTTGGGTCTGAGTGTCACCCTATCAGTGTGGAAGATGAGGAAAGGCTCCACAGCCATAAGAGCTTGAAGCTCTGAGACTCTTCTGGCGGAGGTGATAGCCAGGAGGAAGGCAGTTTTCCATGATAGAAATTTTAGATCTGTTGATCCAGCCGGCTCAAAAGGAGGCAAGGTGAGTTTCTCCAGTACAAAGTTTAGGTCCCATGCAGGAGTAGGTGCCCTTCTGGGGGACTTGAGGTTACTAGCTCCCCTAAGGAATTGCTTGATGAGAGGTTGAGAGAAAAGAAGCTGCTCAGTGTGGCAATGAGCAGAGATGGCTGAGGCATGCACCTTAATGGAGGAGAAAGAAAGACTGCCACTGAGCAGGCCGGCTAAGTAATCCAGGATAAGAGGGAGGGACGGCTGTGACATGTCCACTCCCTTAGTCTGTATCCAGGTGTAGAATCTTTTCCATTTACTTGTGTAAGATTTTCTGCTGCTCAGGCGCCTGGCCTCTCGGAAAACTTCCAGGACCTGTGGACTGAGACGCAGGCTGCTGGAAGGGTCAGGGTATAAGCCATGCTGTCAAATTGAGAGTCTGCAGCTGTAGATGTAAGAATTTTCCCTCCTGAATGAAGAGGCTTGGGATCAGTGGAAGGTGCCAAGGAGGGTACTGGGACAGGCTGTGTAGCATGGGATACCAATGCTGCCTGGGCCTGTCTGGTGCTATGACGATGGCTCTTGGGTTTTCCTCTCTGACCTTTATCAGTACTCTTGGTAATAGGGGCAAGGGAGGGAAGGCATACACTGTGAGCTGGGACCAGGGGAAGGACAGGGCATCCACTCTCCTAGCCATGCTGTGATGCTCTCTTGTACAGAATTTGCTGAGCAGATGGTTTGTGGGTGACGCAAACAGATCGACCTGTGGAGTTCCCCACTCTTGTGTTATTTGAGAGAAGGTTTTTCTGTCTAGCTGCCACTCGTGGGGGTCCAGTACCAGTATGCTTAACTGGTCTGCCAAGGTGTTGAGTGAGCCAGGGAGGTACTGAGCAAAGAGGTGCAGGCCCATGGTGGCTGCTGTTAACCACAGGTTCATGGCCAACCTGCACAGGGGGTAAGAATGTGTTCCCCCCTGCTTGATGTACCACATCACTGTAGTGTTGTCTGTCCTGATGAGAAGGGTTCCTGGGCAAAGGACATGTTTGAAAGCTGACAAGGCCAACTGCACAGCCATCATCTCCTTTAGGGTGATGTGCAGTGTGATTTGCTGGGGGTCCCATTCCCCCTGTATGCATCTCCCATCCAGGTGAACTCCCTATGCGTCTGAAGCATCTGTGGTGAGGGACTGATCTGCTGCAGGTGGTAGGAAGGGCAGTCCTCCTTTCTGTGAGCAGGCTGTAGCCCACCATAGGAATTCTGTCTTGATGCAGGGAATGAAGGGCAACAGTTTTTCTAGACCCTGAGTGTGTTGACACCAAAGGCTTTTTAAGTACCATTAAAGTTTCCTCATATGCAGTCTGGCATATGCAATGAGTAGGATACAGGAGGCCATGTACCCCAGGGCTTGCAGGATTTTCCATGCAGTAAGCTGGGGTCTGGTGGCCAGTAGTCTGAAGTATGCTGGTAGAGCCTTTTGCTTTTCTGGTGTGAGGAATGCCATCTGGGAGGCTATGTCCAGGCTCACCCCCAGGATAGTGATCTTCTTGGTGGGTACTAGTTTTGACTTCTTTTCATTGACAGTGTACCCTAGAGAAGTTAAGAGACCTTTTACAAAGGACAGGTCTTTTAGTAGTTCTTCTTGTGTGTCTGCCTGAATTAGGCAGTCTAAGTATGGGTAAATTTGAATATTTCTTTGCCTGCAGTAAGCAATGGCCAGAGCCAAGCACTTTGAGAATACTCTGGGAGCAGTAGATAAGCCAAAGGGAAGAGAGGAGAACTGAAAGTGCTGCTAGTCTGCCCTGACTTTCTACATGATTCCCTGATGGGTATGTGAAGGTATGCTTCTTTGAGATCAAGGGTGACTAGCCAAGCGTCCTTGGAGAGCATGGGCAGCAGCTGCTGGAGGGTGAGCATTTTGAATTTTGGTTTCATCAGAAAGGTGATGAGGATAGTTAAGTGCAGAATGGGGCACCAGGTGCCCTCCTTTCTGGGAACTAAAAACAGCTGAGTAAAATCCTTGGCCCACCTGCTCTGGGGGGACCCTCTCTACTGCTCTCATGGACACCAGGGCATGGGATCTGCTGCAAAGCCTCTGCCCGTTGGTTTGGTGGTAGGTCTTGTTTTCCCTGTGGTGAGGGAAGTATGTGGAAGGAGAATTTGTAACCCGGAGAAACAATTTTCAAGACCCATTGGTCACTTGTGATGGTGGTCCATGTCTTTACAAAGGAGGAAAGCCTTCTGCCAAGGGGTTGTGTGGGTAAGGCTGAGGGCGTTTTGGAGTTATTGAGAGTTTTTGACAAAGGAGGCAGGCTTAGTACTCCCCTGTTTGTGTGAGCTGGAAATCCACTGCTTAGATTTCTGAGTGGTCTAGGCTTGAGGCCTGGTAGGCCTGTACCCTCAAGATCTGGACTGTCCCTGTTTGGTAGGTGCAGGAAAGGTCCAATGTTTGGAAGGGAAGTGTCTGCTGAACCTAGGGGGCTGCACTTGTAAGATTTTTAACAGTTTGCATAGATTTAGCTTTTTCTTCCATCCTTTTAAGCACCTCTTCTGCTTTGCTGCCACACAAATGGTCTTTGTGCAAGGGTGCATCAAGTAGCTTTAGATTTTACATGATCTGGAAGTGGCTGTTCCCTGAGCCAAGAATGTCTTCTAATAACAGATCCTGCTGCTGTAGCCCTGCAGGAAGCCTCTAAGGCATCAAAACCACAGTGTAAGGAACGTTTTGTCACTTGACAGGCGGAGTGCATTAATTCCTGTAATTTCTTAGCTTCGGCCAAGGAAGATAAGGCATCAGTCTTAAATCTGAGGAGGTACAAAATGTGCTGTTGATATTTAAGCACATGGAACTGACAATTTAGTGCTCTAACAGCTAAGGTGGTGGAGGTATAAACTTTTTTGCCCCATCTGTCTAGAGTTCTGGATTCCCTATCAGAGGGAGTAGGATTTTTAGAAGCACTAGCTTTAACCCCTTTGGGGCCTTGTATAATGACCTCTGGGTCAGCAGAAGGATTTCTGAAAAGAAATTTGTTAGAGTCAGGGACTCTAGTATGTGTCAGGCTTTCTGGGTGCAGGTGGGATGGTGTCAGGGCTCAAACTGCTTTCAAGAAAAACATCATCCACCACCTCAAGGACAGGAGGGATAGCCAAGGGTTTGTCCTGAGGTAGGCCAAGAATTCCCCAAGTCTCCCTTTAATTTGTGGGTAATCCTGACTTTCCCACTTGAAATGCTCCCTGAGAGCATGGAGGGTCTCCCCAAAAGAGTAGTCCTCAGGCAGGGAGGCTGAGGGAATGGATTCCTCTGCATCAGATTCTTCAAATGCAGAGAGGGGGTTGCATGTCATCCTGTTCCATAAATTCATCTGCATGCTCAGAGTAAAAGTCAGACAAAGTGTCTGGAGAAAAATCTCTTTTCCTTTTAAAAGGTGTGGCCCGAGATCCCCTAATAAGCTTAATGAGGTCCTCTGCCATTATAAGCATCTGCGGTTGCTGCAATGGCTCAGAGGCAAGCATAGGTCTGGTATAAGGTTTTTTCAGCGTGTTTTTATGAATGGGCCTAACGGTCATCGTAGGTTTAACAGCAGTGGTAGTCGTAATAGAAGAAGATGCACTGGATTCGGTCAAGCGAAGGCCTTCCTTGGAAGCCGGTGCCTACTCAGCAGCTCTGGACCCATCCAAGGTTGAGACGACCGCAGGAACAATCAATGCAGGTTTTCGTGGCATACTGGACTCCGCAAGGGTCTCAGAGGCCTGCAAATGAATAGAGGCGGACATCAGGGGCTGCAAAAGTGCCTCACTGAGCTCCGGCAGGCCAACAACTAACTTGACGGAAGCGTCGTCTGAAGGCTTAGTCCTGTGCAGTCTTGTCTCTGTCTTTATCCTTTCATTTTTTCGGAAGATCAGTCGGTTGACTAACGGAAGCCATATCTGAAACCAAGGACTGCAGTCGGAAATGTCTGGCTACAATATCGGCCCGACGTCTAAAGGTTTGGGGATTAAAAAAAGCACAGAAGTGGCAATTGGGAATGTCGTGCTCAAGGCCTAGGCAAGTGATATAGTAGGAATGGAAATCTCGTTCTGGAATCTGCTTTCCACAGGCGAGACAATTAACTTTCTCTGACCTCGGTTAGAACAAGAAAAAAGGATCCATAACGGGATACTTAGCTTTCGAAGACTTCACTTCGGAAACGAAAAACAGGTAACAGCCAACCGGCACTTGTGCGGACTGCTTCTGCTTCAGGGTCCATGGCAAGAAAGATGGATGTAATGTCTTCCCTTATACCCCTGACGTCAGGCAGCAAGCTTCAACAACTGACGCCCTGATCCGAAGTCTCTGGTATTCTGGCCGACTGAGGGCTATCCAGGCAGGGAAAACCAAAATGTAATGACTGCAACAGTGAAACACGAAGAACATCGTGTTCCTGTTTGATGATGTACCTAACTACTGACATACTGTAGTCTGGATAGAGATTGCACCCTTGGAGAGGTAGTCCTGGAAGGTCTGCAATGCTAGGACGACTGTCTTCACATCAATATCCTGGAGAGGAGGATGACCTCTGAAAGGGGCCACATGCCATGGACAGTCATTCCCACAAAATGCCACCCGCAGTTGAGAAAGGTCTGTGGTTATTGTGGCCTAGGGAGAGGGAAGCACGAAAGATGACCCTGAGATACAATCGGAGATTCTAGCCACTATCGAATTAGAGTTCTATAAATTCTCATGATGGACACTGGAAAGCTCATGGGTTGACACCTCAATGACCATTTGAACTGAGAAGGTCAACTGGAGCATCCTCATATGAAACATGGCTAGGGGAACTAGGGTAATGGTGGCTGCCACTGAGCCAAGAAGACAAAAATCAATCTTGCTGGGGGGTTCCTGATGGGAGATTACTGCTACACTGCCTGTTGCTGAATAGTGGCAAAAAAATGCATCACTACAGCAGGGTAAGGTTTTGCCATCTTGCTCACCTCTGGACAGAGTCCCTTTCACTTTAGGTCCAAAAAGGGTGTAACCATCATAGGGAACATTGACAAAAGGTGTTTTAAGTGTTCAGCAAAATCACAGACACATCCAGACATGCTATTTAACAGTTATGCCTGTGCCCTCTGCAGAGTTTGAAATAAGGTGCATGGACAAGTTCGATGAAGACTAAAGGGTGGAAAAAACTGCAAGTCAACAGATTTTTTTTCTCCTCAGATGGGGATCCAGAAAGAGAGCTGGATAGACATTCAGTCGAATCATTCTGGAAGTATGTTAAGTAAGCCAAACAAACACCCTGGGAGCAAAATTTACTAAAGCATATACCCTCTTCCAAAATCTGTTCAATACTATGGACTCCATTGAGAGGATGGACAGTGGAGCTCTCCTCAGTAAACAACTCCTTGGTGATCACCACCACGGTATCTACCTTTACTCCATAAGGGGCGATCTTTAGGTGATACCAAAAACTTATCTGGCTTCCAGGAGATGGGTTGGGCTGCATCCAGGATCTTTCATGTCTGCTTGTAGATAAAATCCACCAACTTGCCCACAGGAAAGACCACTCAAGGTAAAAAGGCCAACCCAAAAGACTCAAGAAATATGGATTCCTCCTGGAAGGGGGCTTTGGTGGACCACTACCTTTTCTCTCTATGCAGTTCTAAAAACTCACTGAATGAGTCATCCTCAAGGGGGATCTGTGGGATCCCCCTCAACAAAGTCAATAATCTCCATTAAAGCCTCCTGTGAGAAGGCAAAATGCTTTCTCTTGCATGTGTGCTTTTGATGAACCTTCCCAGTACGATGATCTGGGGAGGACTCTAAAGCCAATGGGGCAGTCCTCAATGTGGATTACCTTAAGGCTTTGAGGGGCTGGCTATCTTGATACGACAGACTGTGGAGGGCAAGCACCCAAACAGCACCTCTGGGTCAGGGGCATATCCAAACAGGAAAAGGAAATCTGCCCCCTTTATCGAGAGAGAGCACCCTCTTGAAGGCTTCAAAGGCTTAAGTTGAGACGGGCCCAGAGGCCAATGTAGCAAGATCCAAGGACCCTAACTCAGACTAGTCCCAAAGTCTCACCCTACTAGTCTCTGAAGCAGATGCTGGTGCTAAGCTATCCAGCGCCAAAGCTCTGGGGGAAAAGGGATGACTCTGAACGCTTCAGAGTTGAGCCTGATAACATGGTGCCAACAACCCAGCTCTGAGATCCATAGGGGATTTGAACCACTCTGAGCAGATTAGATTAGCGACAAGGTTGGAGTCAATGAAGGCCAATTTTTCAGACCACACAAGAAAACACTTTGGGAACTGCCCAGATCAAAGAACAGAGTTGGAGGGTTGGATCACAGAAGGAGCATCGATCTAATGAGAGGATGGTCCATGGCCCATGACTCCAACAGAGGTCAGAGTAAGCAGAGCCCCCAACTGAATCTGGGGCCTGAACTTCGTAGTCATTCTATTAATGTCTGCTTCAGAAAGGCTCTTGGAGGAACACACCAATCTGAGAGGCAAAGCAATGGAAGGTGGTGTGGATGTCCTGTGAAAGCGCTGTTCCTGGAGAAAAGGTAATCGGAGCCTAAGAGAGGCCAGATCCAAGAAGTGCAGTTCTAGTAGCAGAGCAGTGCTGGATCAGACAGCAATGGACTTTGGTGTGAGAAAGTACAGTTGTGTACACTTACCATAAATGTAGATGTTCGAGTGTATTCACTGTTGCAGTCATTACATTTGTGGTAATATGCTGGCAGGTTGCCCTCAGTCGGCCTGAACAACAACGTCTTGGGTCCGGTGTCGGTTGCTGTCGCTTCTTCCCTGATGTCAGTGCGCCAGGGGTATATAAGCGGCATCAGATGCCATTTTCTTCAGTTTTTCTTGCCCCAGATGTCAGGTGCCCCCAATAGGTAGGCAATATATATATATATATTGCTATATAAAAATAAAACAATACCTTCAGGCACAAGCAAATACACCACAGAGGTTGTATAGGATAGAATGGTATAGATAAGTCCAGCTAGTTCAGAGGGGATGGAGGGAGGGTAACCTGGACTGCAGCAGGGTGAACACTCTAACATCTACATTTATGGTAGGTACAAAACTGTACTATGTTCATCGTGTTACCCTGCTGCAGTCATCACACTTGGGTTGAATCCCAAAGCTAAGGATGGGTGGTGGAGTTAAACAGGGTTAGAAGAAGCTAGTACGCCCTGCAAAACTGCAGTGGCAAAACCAGCTCTAGTCTTAGAATATAGAGGTAAGTGATAGTGTTTGGTGAAGGTGTGCACTGAACTCCATGTTGCAGCTTCCAGAATATCCTTGGTTGGCACCCCCCTGAGAAAGGCTGCTGATGTAGCTGTAGCCCTGGTGGAGTGGGACCTAATGTTAGCAGGTTTCCCATGATGCATGTAGCAGAAACGTACGCAATGTCCTATCCATTTTGAAATGGTCTGTTTTGAGATAGCTTTTCCTTGTGATCCTGCAGCATAGGCTACAAAGAGCTGGTCAGATTTTCTGAAAGCCTTAGTTTTATCCAAATAGTAACGTAATTGCCTGTGAATGTCCAAAGAGTGCAGGAGTCTTTTTCCTTTGTTCTGGGGATTTGGGAAAAAGGTGGGCAAATGAATGGTTTGGTTTAGGGCCACACTGGATACCACCTTTGGCATAAAGGAAGGGTTAGTTTGTAGAGAGACTCTGTCTTGATGAAAAATGAGGAAAGGCTCCACTGCCACTAGTGCCTGTAGCTCTGAGACTCTTCTAGCTGAAGTTATTGCTAGTAGCAGGGCAGTTTTCCATGAAAGAAATTTTAAATCAGCTGAAAAAGCTGGTACAAAGGGCGGCAGTGTAAGCTTTTCCAGAACAAAGTTGAGATCCCAAGTAGGTGTTGGTGCTCTCCTGGGCGGTCTTATGTTCTTAGCCACTCTGAGGTACTGTCTTAGGAGTGAATGTGAAAATAAAGGAGGATCCGTGTTGTAATGAGCTGAAATTGCTGAGGCGTGGATCTTAATAGATGAAAAGGTAAGTCCTTTGTGCAACATCTCAGTTAAATATTGTAGAATCTGAGGAATGTTGGGATCAAGGGGATTTTGGCCTTTAGCCTGGTTCCAGGCGCAAAATCTTTTCCATTTGTCTGAATAGGTTTTTCTGGTGCTGGGCCTCCTGGCCTCCAGAATGACATCCATAACAGCTTTGGATAGAGGTGTTGGCTGGTTGTTTAGGTAATTTGCCATGCAGCCAGGTTTAAAGTCTTAGAGCTGGCTGTGTAGAATCCGATTGTCTCGCTGGGTGAGCAGGTGAGGAATTTGTGGTAAAATCCATGGTGGGCCGTAGGCCATCTTCCTTAGAATTGGATACCAGTGCTGGCGTGGCCAGTCTGGTGCAATGAGTATCATTTGTGGCCTCTCTAATCTTTCAGCAGTACCTTTGCTAGAAGAGGCAGTGGAGGAAAGGCATACACTGTTAATGTTTTCCAACTGAATGAGAGGGCGTCCACTTTCCAAGCTTGTGGGTGGAATGTCCTTGTGCAAAATTTTTGAAGTTGGCAGTTTTGTGGGTTGGCAAACAGATCTATGTCTGGGCGTCCCCATTTTTGAGTTATCATTGCAAATACTTGTGGATCTAGTTTCCACTCGTGGGGATCCATGATGTTTCTGCTTAGGTCGTCTGCCAATGTGTTTTTCTTTCCTGGCAGGAATTGTGCTTGTAGTTGAACTTGGTAAGACAGTGCTGTGTTCCACAAGGTCATTGCTTGCCTGCATAGAGAGTAGGAATGTGTGTCCCCTTGCTTGTTTATGTACCACATTACTGTGGTATTGTCCGTCTTTATTATTAATTGTCCTGGGTGTAAGAGGTCCTTGAAAGCTGTTAGGGCATTCTGTACTGCTAGCATTTCTTTTTGATTGATATGCAGATGCCTTTGATCTGTAGTCCATTTGCCCTGAATGCACTGTCCTGCCATGTGTACTCCCCAGGCATAGTCCGATGCATCTGTTGTCATAGTTTGCCTGGCTGTGGGTAAGGTGAAAGGCTGACCCTTGTTGAGGTGACATGCCTGTGCCCACCATTGAAACTCCTGTTGAAGGCAGGGAATGAGTGGTATCATTGTTTCCAAGCTGTGGCTGTGCTGAGTCCATACGCTTTTCAGGTACCATTGTAATTTCCTCATATGCAGTTCTGCAAATGGTATTAGCAGTATGCAAGATGCCATGAATCCTAAGGCCTGCAGAATTTTTCTTGCAGGGAGTTGGGTCTTTGTTGCCATTATTTTGAAGTATTGAGTCAGCTGTTGTTGCTTGTCTGGCGTGAGATAAGCCATCTGGGCCGTTGTATTCAAGCTGGCACCCAGGAATATTATGTTTTGTGAGGGCACTAGTTTTGATTTCTTTTCGTTTATTATGTACCCTAGGCAACTTAGAAGGTGTTTGACAAATGCCAGATGCTTTAAAAGAATGCTCTTGCTTTCTGCTTGAATAAGGCAGTCGTCCAGGTATGGGTATATTTGAATTCCTCTTTGTCTGCAGTATGCAATTACTGGTGCCAGGCATTTTGTGAAGACCCTGGGTGCAGTAGATAAGCCAAAGGGCAGTGCAGAGAATTGATATTGGGTTGAACTTGCAATGAAGCGGAGGTATCTTCTGCAATTTTGTCTGATAGGGACATGCAGGTATGCGCCTCCTTGAGGTTCAACGTTACTAGCCAAGCATTCTTGCCCAGCATGGGAAGAAGCTGCTGTAGTGTTAGCATCTTGAATTTTGGTACTTGCAGATAGGTGTTCAGAATTGAAAGATCCAGAATGGGTCTCCATGCTTTGTCCTTTCTTGGGACTAGAAAGAGTCTTGAGTAAAATCCTTGTCCTTGCTCCTGTGTAGGTACCTGTTGAATGGCTCTCATGTCCATGAGAGCTGTAATTTGTTTTTGTGCCTCTGCCCATTGATATGGTGGCAGGTTTGGCATTCCTTTTATCCTTGGCAAGGTATGAAAGTGGAATCTGTATCCTTGTGAGACAATGTTTAGGACCCATTTGTCTTTTGTGATGATGTGCCAGTTGTCTGTAAAAAGTGCTAATTTTCCTCCCAAGGGAGCTGCCAAGAGAGATTTGCTTGGTAGTTTGAGGGTTGAGTCATTGTGTTTGTCTTCTGCTAGCTTGGGGCCTGTCTTCTCCTCCTTTCTGGGTAGCAGTACCCCATTGGTGAGGTTTGTAAGGGCCTTGTGACTGACCTCTGCCCCTTGGGCGTCTGTATTTGCCCCTCTGTGATCTGTCAGAAGCTGGAAAGGACCAGTTTTTGTTGGCCAATTTCTGCTGAAACGAGGGGTTGTACCTGTAAAAAATCCTTGACCGTCTGCATAGACTTTGCCTTATCCTCCATTTTCTTTAAAACCTCTTCTGCTTTGACACCAAATAATACATCCTGCTATAAAGGTGCATCCAATAATTTTGCTTTTACATGATCAGGTAGGGTTTGTTCTTTTAACCAAGCATGTCTACGTATGACAGACTCGGTAACAGCTGCTCTACAGGAAGCTTCCAATGAATCAAATCCACATTGTAAAGTATGTTTGCCCACCTGTTCAGCTGCATGCAACAGATCCTGCATTTCCTTGAATTCAGACTGTTCAGAATGTGTGCTCATTTTTTTGTTTTAATTGAGACATTAGGAATTGCTGATATTTCAGCATGTGAAACTGACAATTTAATGCTCTCATAGCCAGAGTAGCTGAGGTGTATATCTTCTTTCCCCATCTATCTAGGGCTCTGGAAACCCTTTCAGAGGGCACAGGATTTTTAGCCATAGAAGCTTTAGCCCCTTTGGGACCCTGGGAAATTGTTTCTGGGTCAGCCACAGGGCTTTTATAAAGGAATTTGTGAGAGTCAGGTACTCTGTGGTATCTGTCTGGTTTGGCTGGAGCAGGAGGTAGAGAGTCTGCATTTAGACTAGACTCCAAGAAAACATCATCCACAATGTCTAAAACTGGAGGGATAGCAAGTGGTCTGTGCTGGGGTAGTAAAAGGTACTCTCTGAGCCTTTTCTTAGAATCAGAGTAGTCCTGGCCTTCCCAGTGGAAATGTTCCCTCATGGTATGTAAAGTTTCCCCAAAGGAGTAGTCTTCAGGGGGAGATGTGGAGGGAATAGAGTCTTCAGCATCAGAGTCTTCATAAGGGGGAAAAGCGTAATCCTGTTCCTCAGAAGAATCTGAGGAAATAGAAACCTGGTCAGAGGAAGCATAATCCTCCTCTTGTCTTGGTCTTTTATCTGGAGGGGGATGGGAACCCCTGATTAGGGTAATCAAATCTTCAGCCATCTTAAGCATCTGTTTCTTAGGCATGGGGCCTTGAACTGGAGACTGATGTACAGTCTTTTTTGGTTTTAATGGAGTTTTAAGCTTAGCATAAGATTTAATGGTGAGTGTAGTCGGTCTGAAAACACCTTCTGCAACCGAAGGTGTTTCTACTGCACCGGAATCTCCTTCTGCTCCGGTGTCGGAAGGGCCTAATGAAGATGGCTGCGATGGCCTAGTACACTCCGCTTGAGAATCCGAAGCGGTCTAGGGTTCCAATTCTGCGGTCGTCAGGGGCTGCGTAGGTGCCTCTCTGAGAACCGGCTACAGGCCCAGCAGAGGCCTCTGAGTCTGGCTTGTTCCTCGGCTGCCTGTCCTTATCCGTGCGTTTTTTTATGTATGCCGGTCGTCGGCTGCTCTGACAGCATGATATAATTAAATTTCCTACCAAAGTAATTTTGTGTGAAGTCAAAACGGCGTTTGATAGTTCGTTTATTAAACCTAGCACAAAACTGACAACCTGTGACGTCGTGGTCTGGGCCTAGGCAAGGAATACAATAAGAATGGAAGTCCTTATGAGGTATTTGCTTCCCACAAGAAATGCAATTGTTAACTTTTTCTGACATCGGACTGAGGCAAGAAAAGGTTCCCCAACGGGGTACTTGGCTTTATTGAAGGCTTCGGACTGAAATTCGATTCGAAAATCTCAGGTGTCGGCCGAC
The DNA here is from genome assembly GCF_019279795.1 of Protopterus annectens. NCBI lineage: Eukaryota > Metazoa > Chordata > Ceratodontiformes > Protopteridae > Protopterus > Protopterus annectens. The sequence goes on from NC_056735.1 coordinate 730,428,792, forward strand.
CGGCACTTGCAAACTGCTTCTGCTTTGGGCATCGTGTGGCAAGAAAGACTGAAGAAAATTGCATCGGATGCCTCTTATATACCCCTGGCGCACAGACGTCAGGGAAGAAGCGACAGCAACCGACGCAGGACCAAGACTTTGGAACTCAGACCGACTGCGGGACCGCCTGATGGCAGGATAACCCAAGTGTGATGACTGCAGCAGGGTAACACGATGAACATCTGCGGTCCTGCAAGAGGCCTCCAAGGAATCAAAACCACATTGCAAAGTATGCTTTCCAACCTGTTCTGCTGCATGCAAAAATTCCTGTAATTCTTTATTTTCCACACAAACAGAAATCAACATCCTTTTCTGTTTCAATAAGCCCATAACATGCTGTTGCTATTTAAGCATATGAAACTGGCAGTTTAACGCCCTAATTACCAAGGTAGCAGACGTATAAACCTTCTTTCCCCATCTATCCAGCACCCTGGAATCTCTATCAGAGGGGGTAGGATTTTTGGCTGTAGAGGCCTTTACACCTTTGGGACCCTGTGAGATAGTCTCAGGATCAGCAGCAGGATTTTTGAATAGAAATTTGTGGGAGTCAGGAACCCTGTAATATCTGTCTGGCTTATTAGGAGCCAAAGGTAGGGAATCAGGAGCCATGCTCGATTCCGAAAACACATCAACAATGTCTAATACAGGAGGTATTGCCAAAGGCCTATGCGGAGGAAGAAGAAAATCCCTAAGCCTCTTTTTTTGATTCAAAGAAATCCTGACTCTCCCAATGAAAATGTTCCCTTAAAGTATGCAAGGTTTCTCCAAAAGAATAATCCTCAGGAGGAGATGCAGATGGGATGGATTCTTCTGCATCTGAATCCTCATAGGGTGGAATAGAAAATTCCTGATCAGAAGAGGAATCAGAAGAAATGGAAACCTGATCTGAAGATTCATAATCAGTGTCTTGCCTAGGCCTCTTAGTGAGGGGGGGGTTGGGACCACCTGATCTGTTTTTAGGCATAGGGGCCTGAGCATGTGGCTCATGCGTCGTTTTTTTTAGACTTAGAAGATGTTTTTAATCTTGTTTTTGAAGCTGGCATCGGTTTTACATAAAAATGTTGAGGCCTGAAAACACCCTCAAAAGCCGGTGCCTGCTCAGCGGCTCCAGACCCGTCCAAGGAAGAGACATCCGCGGGTTCAATAATCTGAGAATCTCACGGCATACCGTACTCCGCATGGGTCTCGGTAGAGGCCTGCGACTCAAAAGAAGCGGGTATAGTACAGTTTTGTACCTACCATAAATATAGATGTTCGAGTGCATACACTGCTGCAGTCATTACACTTGGGTTATCTGCCATCAGGCGGTTCCCCAGTGGGCCCAGTGGTACCCAATCTTAAAGAACTTAGCACAAGGACCACCCTGGATTTTGCCTCAAATCCCACATCTGCTGACTCAGTACAACAATCAGATACTACACAGCCAGCTAAAGACCTTAAACCTAGCTGCATGGAAGATTCCTTAATCAAAAAAGCAATGCCTCTCTCCAAAGCTGTTATGGATGTCATTCTGGAGGCCAGAAGGCCTAGTACCAGGAAAGCCTATTCGGATAAATGGAAGAGATTCTGTGCCTGGAACCAAGCTCACAGCCTTGACCCTCTTGTCCCAAATATTCCTCAGATACTATAGTATTTAACTGAGATGCTGGACAAAAGCCTCTCCTCATCCATCAAGATCCACGCCTCTGCCATCTCTGCTCATTACAACACGGATCCACCAATTTTCTCTAATCCTTTGCTAAGACAGTACCTCAGAGGGGCTAAAAACATAAGACCGCCCTGTAGAGCACCTACTCCAACTTGGGACCTCAACTTTGTTTTGGAAAAATTAACTTTACCTCCTTTTGAGCCAGCTAACACAGCAGAATTAAAATATATCTCTTGGAAAACTGCTCTGCTCCTGGCAATAACATCAGCACGAAGAGTTTCAAAATTACAGGCACTAATGGCAGTGGAACCTTTCCTCATTTTCCACCAGGACAGGGTGTCTTTAAGAACTAACCCTACGTTTATGCCAAAAGTGGTATCCAGTGTGGCTCTAAACAAAACTATTCACTTGCCAACTTTTTATCCAAAACCACAGAATAAAGGGGAGAGACTACTGCATTCTTTGGACATTCACAGGCAGTTACGCTTCTACTTGGACAAAACCAAAGCTTTCTGAAAATCTGAGCAATTATTGGTAGCATATGCGGCAGGAGCACAGGGAAAAGCCATTTCAAAACAGACTATTTCAAAATGGATAGGACATTGTATACGTTTCTGCTATACACACCATGGGAAACCTGTACCTAGCAGCATTAGATCTCACTCCACCAGGGCAACAGCCACTTCAACTGTCTACCTCAGAGGAGTACCTACCAAGGATATTTTGGAAGCAGCAACTTGGAGTTCTGTACATACCTTCACCAAGCATTACCATCTGGCCTCTATACTCTAAATCCAGTGCTGGCTTCGTCACTGCAGCGCTGCAGGGCCTTTATAGCCACCCCTAATGCCTTATAGAACCAGCCACCCTACCTCAGCTTTGGGATTCTACCCAAGTGTAATGACTGCAGCAGTGTAACATGATGAACATAGTACAGTTTTGTACCTACCATAAATGTAGATGTTCGAGTGTATACACTGCTGCAGTCCAGATTACCCTCCCTCCTTCCCCTCTTACTGGCTGGTACGTACCTATGTCTTCTACCCTTTACTACCTATGGGGAGTATTTGCTGGTAGCTGAAAGTTGCTGTTTGCTTTTCTTATGTATGTTTTATTAGCAATTTGAATTACCTACCTATTTGGGGGCACCTGACATCTGGGGCAAGAAAAACTGAAGAAAACTGCATCAGCTGCATCTTATATACCCCTAGCGCACTGAAGTCAGGGAGGAGGTGACAGCAACCGACGCCGGACCAAGACTTTGGAACTCAGGCCGACTGGGGAACCGCCTGACAGCAGATAACCCAAGTGTAATGATTGCAGTAGTGTAACACAATGAACATCAGGGGCTGCAAAAGTGCCTGAGTACTGGCGAACCGGTGACTGGCTTAGGGGAAGCTTTGTCGTCAGTTTTGGACCTCGACGGCCTGTCTCTGTCTTTATCTTTGCGTTTTTTGTGAACTCCGGTAGTCTGATTGCTAACCGACGACATTTCAGGGTAATTAAATCTGGATCCAAAATAGTTTGAAGCAAAAATATACCGACGCTTAATAGTGCGTTGGTTAAATCTAGCACGACAGCAAGGCACATTATGATCTGGGCCTAGGCAAGGAGTAGAGTACAAATGAAAATCCTTATGAGGTATGTGCTTCCCACAAGTAATGCAATTATTAACTTTTACTGACATCGGTAAGGAGCAACAGAAAGTTTCCCCAACAGGGTACTTCGCTTTAGTTGAAGACTTCGGATCTGAAAATCGAATGCGAAAATTTCAGGAGTCGGCCTACCGGCACTTGCGAACTGCTTCTGCTTCGGGCACCGTGCGGCAAGAAAGACTGAATAAAATGGCGTCTGCTGCATGTTTTATACCCCTAACGACCTGACGTCATGGAAGAGGAGACAGCAACTGACGCAGGACCCAAGACTTTGTTATTCAGGCCAACTGAGGGCAACCTGCCAGCAGATTACCCCAAATGTAATGACTGCAACAGTGAAACACGAAGAACATCAGGAATAGAGGGTCTCTACATCTTCTGAGTCAGATCCGAGGATCCTGACTACTCCAGCAACCGTTTCCTAGCAGCCTTGTGGTTTTCTTTCTTTCTCCCTTGGCTTATTCTTCTTCTTGCCCTTAGCTTTTAAGAGACTTCTTAGCTATCAGGGAAGAAGCAGCAGTGTGTAGGAAGGAAACCTTCTGCTGTGACAAGGTGAAGTCCCTTAAACATTGGTAGATGGCCAGAGAAAGAACTGTTGTGTAAAATCTTACCATACCCATACAGTGGATATAAAAAGTGGTACACACCCCTGTTAAAATGGCAGGTTTTTGTGATATAAAAAAATGAGACCACAATAAATCGTTTCAAAACTCTTCCCACCTTTAATGTGACCTACAACCTGTACAATTCAATCGAAAAACAAACAAATCTGTTAGGGAAAAAATATGAAAAATAAAAAACATACAATAAGCTGGTTGCATAAGTGTACACACCCTTAAACTAATACTTTGTTGAAGCACCTTTTGATTTAATTACAGCATTCAGTCTTCTTGGGTGGGAGTCTAACAGCATGCACATCTTGAGCTGGTAATATCGGCCCATTCTTCCTTGCAAAAGCGCTCCAAATCTGTCAGATTGCGAGGGCATCTCTTGTGCACAGCCCTCTTCTGGTCACCCCAAAGATTTTCTATTGGATTTAGGTCTGGGCTCTGGCCGGGACATTCCAAAACTTTAATTTTCTTCTGGTGAAGCTACTTGGATATAAGTTTGGGGTCACTGTCGTGTTGAAAAGTGAAATTCATCTTCATCTTTCTAGCAGATGCCTGAAGATTTTGCGCCAAAAGTGACTGGTATTTGGAACTGTTAATTCCCTCCACCTTGACTAAAGCCCCGGTTCCAGCTGAAGAAAAGCAACACCAAAGCATGATACTGCCACCACCATGCTTCACTGTGTGGATGGTGTTCTTTTGGTGATACGAAGTGTTGTTTTGCACCAAATGTACCTTTTGGAATTGTGGCCAAAAAGTTCAGTCTTGGTCTACTCAGACCATAACACATTTTCCCACATGCTTTTGGGAGACTTGATTTATTTTTTTTGCAAATTTTAGCAGGGCCTGGATGTTTTTCTGTATAAGAAACCCTACCCCAGAGTCCAGACATATGCAGAACAATGGAGATTGCTGTCACATGTAGTACACAACCAGTCCTTGCCAGAAATTCCTGCAGCTCCTTCAGTGTTGCTGTAGGTCTCTTGGCAGCCTCCATGACCAGTTTTCATCTTGTCTTTTCATCAGATTTTGGAGGGACGTCCAGATCTTTGCAATGTCACTATTGTCCCATATTTTCTCCACTTTTTGATGACTGTCTTTACTGTGTTCCATGGTATATCCAATGCTATGGACATTTTTTTGTACCCTTATCCTAACTGATACCTTTCAACAGTGAGATCTCTTTGATGCTTTGTAAGCTCTCTGCGAACCATGGCTTTTACTGTAGCAGGCAACTGAGTAAATGTCAGGAAAATCCTACTAGGATAGCTGAACTTTATTTGGGGTTAGAGTCTCTTTAATTGATGGCAGGTGTGTACCAAAGAAGACTGAATGCTGTAATTAAATCAAAAGATGCTTCAACAAAGTATTAGTTTAAGGGTGTGCACACTTATGCAACCAGCTTATTGTACGTTTTTTTTTTTTTTTTTTTAGATTTTTTTCCCCCAACATATTTGTTTGCTTTTCAATTGAATTGTACAGGTTATAGGTCACATTAAAGGTGGGAAAAGTTTTGAAATGATTTATTGTGATCTCATTTTTTTATATCACAAAAACTTTTAACAGGGGTGTGTACACTTTTTATATCCACTGTAGATGTCCTTCTGCTCCATGTTGCAGTATTCATAACATCAGGGATTCCCTAACATAGGCGACCTGAACGGCCGGCCACTACACCAAAAAGTTAAGTTACTGCTACGTACATACAATGTCACACACAGGATACAGCCGACGTAGGCCATAAAGGTGACGTCTGCAAGTACCATCCTCAGAAATGAACACCCCAGTCATACCACCAGTCCAAGGATAAGATGAAAGGCAGTCACCATCCAAAGAAGAACATGAACCAAAGGGAAGGCGGGTGGGATAGAATACTGCAACATGGGAGAGAAGGACATTTATGGTTATAGTAAGATTTTATACAACTATTCTATGTCCTTCTATTCCCATGTTGCAGTATTCATAACATGATGGAGAACAGCAAAGCTCGTGAGTGGGAAAGGGAGGTTGGAGCACAGGAAGTCTCCATAAATCAATGCAGAATTGCCCCGGCAAAACCTGCCCTGGATCTGGAGCCAGAGTGCAACTTGCAGTGTTTAGTGAAGATGTGGACAAAGAACCAAGTAGCTGCTTCTAGTGTCCAGATGCTTGAAGACCCCAGAGAAAGCTACAGCCCTAGTGGAATGGGCTTTAACAAGGAAGAAAGTGTTTTCCCCCTGACACAAGTAACAGAAAGAAATGGCTTTCGATATCCAAGAGGAAATTGTCTGTTTAGAGACAGGTTTACCCAGCACCACGGGGTGAAAAACAAAAAATTGCTCAGACTTCCTAATGGATTTAGTCTTACCCAAAGTGTGGAGTACCCTCTTCACTAAAGTTTTGAGGGGTAGGGGAAAAGGTAGGTAAGTGAATGGATTGGTTAAGGGACAAGTCATTAACCATTTTAGGCATGAAAGAGGGATTGGTATGAAGAGAAACCCTATTCCTGTGGAAAATTAAAGAGAGGTGTGAAGTCATTAAGGCTTGAAGCTCAAAAACTCTCCTAGCGAAGGTGATGGCCACCAGTAAAAGTTTTCCATGTGGAGAGTTTTAAAGAAGCAGAAGCTGCAGGTTCAAAGGTGTCCGAGTCAGTTTTTCTACAACAAAATGTAAATCCCAGGGAGAAGGTAAAGGTTTCCTGGGAGGTCTGGGTCTGATGTGCAGGATGCCTTTTAAGAAAAGCTCAACTTCAAGCCTAGAAGCTAAGGGGGGAAGATGACAGACATGCAGAAATGGCTGATAAATGGGCTTTAACTGAATAAGGAATGGAATCCTCTGCATCAGAATCCTCATAAGCAGAGAGGGGTTGTGGCAAGGAAGCATAGGCCTTTACTTGGGTCGGAGTTTTGGGTGTGGTTTGGACCCTGGGCCCAAGAAATACGGTAGTTTTGGAAAGAATGAAAGACGCGAAAGTCGTCGGTTGGTGTCAAGAGTCTGTAGTGTGAAGTACTTCCTCAGAAGCCGGTGCCTGCTCAGCAGCTCCAAACCCATCCAAGGTAAAGACATCCGCAGGATCCTTAGTCGAAGAAGTGGTTTGCGGCATACTCTGAAAGGGTCTCGGTAGCAGCCTGCGAATCCACAGAAGTGGGCATCACGGGCTGCGAAAGCGCCTCAGTGAGGACTGCAGAACTGACGACTAGCTTAACGGTAGCGTTGTCAGAAGGTTAGACCTGTGGGGTCTGTGTCTGTCTTTATCCTTACTTTTTTTCGGTAGATCTGCTGCCAGATGACTTGCAGAAGCCACATCGGAATTCAAGGACTGCAAGCGGAAAACACTGGCTATAATAAGGGCCTGACAACGTATAGTCCTGGCGTTAAGGCACAAAAGCAACAGCACGGGACGTCATGGTCAGGGCCTAAGCAAGTGACGAAGTAAGAATGAAAATCTTGGTGTGGTATTTGCTTTCCACAGGCAAGACAATTAACTTTTTCTGACATCGGTTAGAGCAAGAAAAAATAATCCCCAATGGGGTACTTAGCTTTAGAAGACTTTAGCTTCAATTTGGAAGACAAAAATCAGGTAGCAGCTGACCGGCACTCGTGCGAACTGCTTCTGCTTTGGGCTCCTCGGCAAGAAAGACTGATGTAATGGCGTCAGCCACCTTACTTTATACTACTGACGATGCAGAAATACTATGCCTCTGGTATTTTGGGCCGGCTGAGGGCTACCCTGGCAGGGATAACACAAATGTGACGACTGCAACAGTGAAACACGAAGAACATTAAGCTAATCCAGCCTTGAGCAGCTCACACAAGACAGACAGGAAATATCCACTGAAAATGGATCTAGTCACTTGTTAAGACACCAGATGGAAAAGCTCTTCCATTTGGACAAATAGGATAGAATAGTTGTGTAAAATCTTACCATAACCATAGATGTCCTTCTCTTCTATATCCTACAGTATTCATAAAGTACAGTTGTGTACACTTACCATAAATGTAGATGTTAGAGTGTATTCACTGTTGCAGTCCTCACAAATGTGGTTATCCGGTTCCCGGTAGCCCTCAATCGGCCAGAATACCAAAGCATTGGTATATGACGTTGGCTGCCGTCGGTTGTAAACCGGATGCCAGGACGTCAGGTATAAAGGAAGGCAGCCGACGTCACTTGCCCAGTTTTTCTTGCCATAACTGTCAGGAGCCCCCAAAGAAGGTCAAACCAGGATAGAACTGCCTGGAAAAAAACAATACACTAAAAAGCAACTAGCCAGTGCCTTAGGAACACCAGTCTGTGCCTCAGGAATAAGGAAAAGAGGGATGGCGGGAGGGAAACCAGGACTGCAACAGATACATTTATGGTAAGTGTACACAACTGTACTATGTTCATCGTGTTTCACTGTTACAGTCCTCACAAATGGGTTGATTCCCAAAGCACAGAAACAAAAAAGGGAGGTGGAAAACTCCAAACTTACGGGTTGGAAAGAATGCCCTGCAACACAGCAGTGGCAAAGCCAGCCCTGGATTTAGAAAAAGAAGGTAAATTGTAATGCTGTGTGAAAGTGTGGACAGATGTCCAAGTAGCTGCTTCCAGGATGTCCTTAGTAGGTACACCTCTTAAGAAAGCTGCGGAAGTAGAGGCTGCTCTAGTAGAATGGGTCCTAACACCCTGAGGAGGGACCTTGCCATGTTGCAAATAACAAAAGTGAATACAATCAGCAATCCATTTAGATATGGTCTGTTTAGAAACAGCTTTGCCCTGAGCCCCAGATGCAAAACTGACCAACAACTAATCTGATTTCCGAAAAGGTCTAGTCCTGTCCAAGTAAAATCTAAGCTGTCTATGCACATCCAGGGAGTGCAGAAGTCTTTCCCCTCTATTCTGAGGATTAGAAAAGGAAGTACGTAGGTGGATAGATTGGTAGAGAGAAACACTGGAAACCACCTTAGGCAAAAAGGAAGGATTGGTCCGAAGGGAAACCCTATCAGTATGGAAGATAATGACAAGTTATGTACTTACCATAATGTTCCATGTTAGTTGTCTTCTTCTCGCCTTCTTTCTTGCTGGATGGGTTCGGAGCCGAAGCTCGGCTCCGACCCCGGCCTATTACTAAAGCTCGAGAGCTATTTTTACTGGCTCGAGGCTATCCTATGTCCCATAATGCTAGGCGTGATATACCCAGATCTCGTTTGATAGCTAACACTATGGACATACATGTCCCCACCATGACTGAAAATAAATAAATAAATATATATATATATATATATATATATATATCTATATATATATATATATATATATATATATATATATATATATATATATATATATATATATATATATATCTACCTCTATACATCTAGGTATACAAAACTCTATAACAGCTACCAAGAAAAGGAAAGAGGTAGCTAAGGAGATACCTCGCATGATAACGCATCTCAGAGGATACTCTTGGTCTTTCCAGGCTAGGGGGATGGAGAGTGGGACGCAAGAAAGAAGGCAAGAAGAAGACAACTAACATGGAACGTTATGGTAAGTACATAACTTCTCAATGTTAAGTTGTCAATCTCGCCTTCATTCTTGCTGGATGGGACAGCGTCCCTAGCACCTTAGTCCTGGGTGGTTCAATGGAACAAACTCTTGAGTACAGTGGAACCAAAATCAGCCCTACTTCTAGAGGTCATGTCCAGCTTGTGATGAGAAATGAAGGTATGAGGAGAGGCCCATGTGGCCGCTGCACAAATGGAATCCATTGGCAATCTTGCCTGAAAGGCTGCTGAAGAAGCTAATGCTCTGGTTGAATGAGCTCTGGGCTTAATAGGGAGCTCTTTATGCCTCAATTGATAAATCAACATGATAACAGAGGTCAACCACCTGGACAAGGTTACTTTGGAAACTGGCAGGCCTTGTTTCCCTTCCGCGTAAGACAGGAAAAGCTGTTCTGACTTCCTCGTCTGCTTGGTTCTATCCAGGTAGAAGCGTAATTGACGGTGAACGTCTAGACAATGTAACTTCCATTCAGACCTATTGGTATAAAGTGGGAAGAAAACAGGAAGATCAATGGTCTGATTCAGATTTTCTTCAGAGAGTACTTTGGGTAAAAAGGACTGATTAGTCCTAAGTGACACTATCTTTGTGAAAAACAAGGTAAGGAGGGCGAACACAAAGGGCTTGAAGTTCTGATACCCTTTCTCGCTGAAGGGATGGCTACTAAAAACAGAGTTTTTCCAAGAGAGCAGCTTTAATGAACAGGAAGCCGCAGGTTCAAAGGGAGGGAGAATTAAAGACGACAGCACCAAATTTAGGTCCCATGGTGGGGGAGGATCTTTTACCGGGGGCCTATGTAAGAGAGTTCCTTTTAGAAAGGCTTTACAAAGTTTGTGCGACATAATGCTGGTCTCTGACAATCCAACGTGAAAATTCGCAATGGCTGCCAAATGAACTCTGATGGTGGCTGAAGAAGATCCCATTTGAAAAAGTTCTGCCAAAAAGTCTAAGACTGTATGGACAGGGGCTGTAAAAGGGTCAACTTGTTTCTCCCCTGCCCAAACAGAGAAACGCTTCCATTTGCTAGCATAAGTCTTTCTGGTAGTAGACTTGTGCGAAGCAAGGATGATGTCACAAACTGAATGAGAGATTGAGGGAACCCTGGCTAGGGTTGGAAGTGGAGCAACCAAGCTGTGAGGTGGAGAGACTGGAGAGACTGATGCAGCCCGCCCGACTGATGTGTCAGAAGATCTGGCGCTGGGTCCAGATGCCAGGGTTGATCTAGTAGATGACGTTGCAGGAACGGGAACCAAATTTGTCGAGGCCAGTAGGGGGCAACAAGGATCATTCTGGATCTCAAAACTTTCTGGATTAGCTGAGTAATTAAGGGAAAGGGGGGAAAAGCATACAGAAGACCCTGGGGCCAATCGTGGACTAGAGCATCTCTGGGGGGAAGACCTGGGAGAGGGAAGAGGGTGAAGAAGTCTGGGCACTTGCTGTTTTGAGGGGTAGCAAAAAGATTGCAGCAAGGCTGACCCCACCTCCTGAAGATTTTTTCCGCTACTAGCTGGTTGAGAGACCACTCGTGGGGCATGAGAATGGCTCTGCTCAGCCTGTCCGCTATGACGTTGGACTTCCCGGGGATATGCGTTGCTACCAGAAACCGTTGAGAAGAGATCGCCCACTGCCACAGTCTGAGTGCTTCTCGACATAGGGGGTAGGACCTGGTTCCGCCCTGCTTGTTGATGTACCACACTACAGACATATTGTCTGTCTGAATTGCAATAGTCCCGGTGGGTAAAGAGTCTTGAAGGGCCTGCAATGCTAAAAGCACCGCTCTCATTTCCAAGACATTTATGTGCAGGTGGCTTTTGAAAGGCTGCCATGTGCCCTGGACTGTCCTGCCCTGAAAATGCCCCCCCCACCCGATCAGGGAGGCATCCGTTGCCACAGTAGCCACAGGAGGAGGAAGGACAAAGGGTCTGCCCTGAAGAACCTGAGGGGAGACCATCCACCACGAAAGGTGTCTTTTGCATGACTGAGTGATTAGAATGCTGTGTGACATTGGAAGCTGTTGAAAGGACCACTGGGAAAACAGCATCCATTGCAGGATCCGCATGTGAAAGCGAGCTAGGGGGAGTAATGTGATAGCTGCTGCCATGAGACCTAGGGTTTTTAGTACGAATCTGGCCTGGACTCTGCTCTCTTGTAGTAGGATTTGAACATGACCTTGAATGTCTGAAATCCTTTGTACAGGCAGTTTTGCTGACAGTTCCACAGTGTTCAAAATGGCGCCTATGAAGGTAATAGACTGACAAGGCGACAAGGCAGACTTTTCGGAGTTTACAGAGATACCTAGCTTGTTGCAAATTTGGAGGGTATAATCTCTGGAATGAAGTAGCTGACGCTTGGTGGTGGCAGTAAGGAGCCAGTCATCTAAGTATGGAAACACCTGGAATCCTTTTCATCTCAGGTGAGCCGCAACCACTGCCATGCATTTGGTAAACACCCTGGGGGCTGTGGTGAGGCCAAAGGGCAGGGCTCTGAACTGGTAGTGACTGGCTCCCAGCCGGAAGTGGAGAAACCTCCTGGAGCGCCTGTCCATTTTGATACGATAGTACGCATCCTGAAGGTCTATAGAGCACATCCAATTGTCCTGACCCAGGAAGGGTAGAATGGACTGAAGCGTGACCATCTGGAATTTCATTCTTTGAACAGACTTGTTCAGCCTGCTGAGATCCAAAATAGGTCTCCAGTCCCCAGTCTTTTTTGGTACCAAAAAGAACTTGGAGTAGACTCCGGATCCTTGCTGGTCTGCTGAGACTGGCAGGATGGCTCTTTTTTCTAGCAGCTTTGAAATTTCTAGTGCTGCTTGATCCCTCAGACTGGGTGGAACGTCTGGAAGGAGCCCTTTTGGCGGTTGTGGAGTATGAATAAAGGGAATTTTGTAACCCTCGGATATGATCGACCGTACCCAATTGTCTTGCGTGAGAGACTGCCAGGCTTCTGGGTACAGAGATAGTCTTCCCCCGACTGCCTCCGAAGGTGGACAGTCGGGCAGCTCCTCAGGGGTGCTGGAAGGGTTTGTCAGGGAAAGATTCTCTGCTACCCTGATTCTGCGGACCCCCCCCCCGCCCCTCGGGCGGCGTCTATTATTGTTTCCTCCTCTGCCTCTGGAGGGAAGCTCACTACGTGCATCAGGCAGTACTCCCTGAGGTTTGCAGAACCACATTTTCCCACCTTTCTGACCCTTAGGGTATGGTCTAGAAGGGGTAGAAAAACGGACTCCTACGGCAGAGTCTCTTGCCTTCCTGCTCACACCTGGTCAATGTATCCTTCACTTGAGGTCCAAACAAGGCAGATCAAAGGGGGTGTTAGTGAAGGACGCCTTGAAGGGGTCAGCAAAATTGCAAAGCCGCATCCAGGCGTGTCTCCTTAGAGCAGCGCCCATGCCTGCAGCCCTACTTGCTCCATCGGCTGCATAGGAAATGAGCCGCATGGAGGAGTTGACAATAGAGTTTAGGGTCCTCAGCTGGGAGTTGATCTTTTCCTGAGACCCCTCAGCTGATGGGTCCTGTAAGGTATCACCCAGTTCCTTGAGAAGGTCTCTCTGGAGACGGGTGAAATGGCACAAATAATTCAGCGACCGCATAGCAAAGGTCGCTGAGGAAAACATCCGCTTGCCATACCTGCCCATAGTCCTAGATTCCTTATTAGGAGGATGGACAGGTACTGAAGGGTCAGCCAACTCCTTTTTAGTGGCCGCCGCCACCACCATGGCATCAACAGGGATGCCCTTAGTTAGAAACTGCTTGTCAGAAGGGGCTGTAATAAATTTTGTAGGCCTCCGGGGAGTTGGTTCCATAGTATCCGGAGCCGTCCACGCTTTTCGAGCCACCACATCCATGAGCGGGTCGAAAGGCAGAGACACCCAGGAGGTGGAAGGGCGAGAACCGAACGCATCCAGGTACACCGACTCGTCCTCAGAAGGGTTAAGGACAGACCCAGTTCCCCCTCTGCTTAAGAATCTCCAAGATGTCAGAAAATGAGACATCCTCAGAGGGGGACCCTTCTGAGTCATCCAAGTCAGTGTCCTAAGTAACTGACTCAGGGGAGTCTACATGCTTCCTCTTGCATTTTCTCTTTCGAGGGGGCTCCCCTGAAGGATCAGGGGAGGCCTCGGAAGAGGAGGATACGCCCAATGGGGCTACCTGTAGCGTCGATTCTCCTCGCTCGGGATCAAGAGAGCGGGTAGAGACTGAAGCAGGCACCATAGAGGAAGGAGCCGAAGAAGCCGACCGTGGAGCAGGCACAGGGGCCAGCACACTCCTCATGACCTCGGCGCCCCTATCAGGGAGGGAAGGGGGTCCCCGCTCTGAAGAGACAAGGACTCATCCCGGCACTGAAAGGGACGGCTCCGGGGCCGAATTCACCTGCGCCGAAGCTCCGAGAGGGAGAACGGGTCGGACAAGGGTCCAATGCCACTCACCCCCTCGGAGCCGACGAGAGTCCCGGTGCTCGGATCCCTCCAAGGATGGAACCAAGGAAGAGATCGGAGACGACGAGGGAGCCGAAAGGAGTGGTATCGGCTCTGACGTTCCTATGGTCCCGACCCCTACGATCTCCGGCTCCGAACTCACAGGAAGAGTCGGAGGAGAAATCGAAGAGGGAGTAGTAAAAGCCACTGCCTGATTAGGAGGGCTATGCAACATTTGGGCCAGCGCCTGCGACTTAAGTACTCTGCTAACCACCCTCTTGAGGTCATGGTCCGACAGCCTGGAAGACCGAGAGGAATGAGACCTGTGACTACGCTCCAATAACAAGGGAGACTTCGGAGCCGAATGGACCGATTCCAGGGAAGGAGACCAGGAACGCTTCTTGCTCGAAGACGGCTCCGACAGCAGAGTCGGAGCCGACTGAGGCCTCGAATCATGGGTTCCGGCCAGAACCGATGTAGTGGTAGTAGTAGCACCGCTTGGTGACAACTCCAAACATGGAGCCGACAGTTTAGCGGGCTTAGAAGGTTTACCCGAGGGCCTAGCCGGGGAATCTTCAGGCTTTAACAAGCCTCTCAAAATAAGCTTGTTTCTGCGTTCCTGCAGGACTCTTGGGCTGAATGCATGGCAGACAGAACAAGAGTCTGCAGGTGCAGAGGGCCCAAGCAATATACACAAGAAGTGTGACAGTCTGTCAGAGACATCTTCTGACAGCACGAGTCACACTTCTTGAAGCCCCAGACCTTAGTGTCTTTAGACATCCTGAAAAAGGGATGACTGGCAGACAAGGACAACTAAGGGAGGTCTAGTCACAATCACCAAACACACACATACACAAAAAAGTTGTAACGGACCAGAATAACAGAACAAAAACCCACACTTATTAATACAATCTAACTAGGCACACACACACAACTGCAGACAAGAAGTATGAAAAGGGATTGGCCAAGGGCCTAACTATTAGGTGAGGGGAAAAAACTATATCAAAACTACCTAAAAGGGAATCCTAAAGAGGGATCTAAAAGGTAGTAACTATAAAACACTATCGCTAATATTTTAACCCAAAAAGCTTACTAAAACTAAGAAAAAATTTTAATAAAACCTGAGCCGGCAAAAAGATGCAACCTCGTAGCTGAAGTGGCAAACGAGATCTGGGTATATCACGCCTAGCATTATGGGACATAGGATAGCCTCGAGCCAGTAAAAATAGCTCTCGAGCTTTAGTAATAGGCCGAGTTGGAGCCGAGCTTCGGCTCCGAACCCATCCAGCAAGAATGAAGGCGAGATTGACAACTTAACATTAAAAGGTTCTACTGCCATAAGGGCCTGCAGCTCAGAAACCCTTCTGGCTGAAGTAACGGCCAAAAGAATAGCGGTTTTCCAAGAGAGAAACTTCAAATCAGTTTTCCACAGGCAAGACAGTTATTAACATTCTCTGACATTCTTTAAAGCAAGAAAAAAAGGGTCCCCAGTGGGGTACTAAGCTGAGGATGTCTTCAACTTCGTAGTCAGAATACCAAAGGAGGAAATTGGCTGACCAGCACTCGTGCAAGTTGCTTCTGCTTCGGGCTCCACGGCAAGAAAGACTGGGGAACTGACATCGGCTGCCTTCCTTTATACCTGACGTCCTGGCATCCGGTTTACAACCAACGGCAGCAGTCATATACCAATACTTTGGTATTCTGGCCGATTGAGGGCTACCAGGAGCCGGATAACCCCATCTGTGAGGACTGGAACAGTGAAACACAATGATCATCATAAGGGAGTCCACCTCCAGCTAACTTGTACGTCCGGCTAGTATCCAAAAGCCTTAATGCTACTGCAAGATATGTGCTAAGCCACACCACACAAGTGTCAGCCTTAAAGAGACAGAGTATAAAGCGGACATCAGCATGCACCTACCTCAGAACTGTAGCCCACCCAGCACCAACCTGAGGTTAGAGTTGAGAAGCATATCAACAGGAAACTAGGCAAGCATCAGGGGAAACGCAGGGTGGGGAAAGCAATACTGCAACATACAGAAGAGAAGGACATCTATGGTTATGGTAAGATTTTACACAGCTATTCTATGTCCTCCTATTCATATGCTGCAGTATTCATAGCACAAGGGAGAATGCCAAAGCTCAAGCTTGGGAGAGGTTCGGGAGGAGAATTAGCTGATGCTTTTTCAATAAATCCATGCAGGATTGCTCCTGCAAACCCAGCTTTGGACTCAGAGATGTTGTCAATCTTGTACTGTTTAGTGAAAGTATGGACAGAGGACCATGTAGCTGCCTTCAGTGTGGAGCCAATGTCCAAATCTTTAAAGGATGTCCCAGAGGAAGAAACTGCTCTAACAGAATGGCCTTCACAGGGGAAGCAAGAGTCTTACCATTTGACAAATACCAAAAGGAAATCGCTTTAGAAATCCAGACGGAAATAGTCTGCTTGGAAACTGACTTACACAGAGCTCTTGGGTATTGAGACAAACAGGCAGTCAGCTTTGCGAATAAACTTGGTTTTGTCACGGAAGTATCTCAGATGTCTGTGCACATCCAAGGTATGCAGTATTCTCTCACTGGGACACTGAGGTGAAGGAAAAAAGGTAGGAAGATTAATGGATGGATTTAGGGATAACTCATTAACTACTTTGGGCATGAAGGAAGGGTTAGTGCACAGGGAAACCCTACCTCTATGAAAGACGGTGAAGGAAGGACTGGACATCATGGCCTGTAACTCTGAAACCCTTCTAGCAGAGGTAATGGCCACAAATAAAACAGTCTTCCAGGTGCAATACTGCAGGGAAAAGGAGCTTGCTGGTTCAAAAGGTCCCAGTGTAAGCTTCACCAGCACAAATTAAGATCCCAAGGAGGAGGTATTGGTTTCCTTGGAGGACTGATGATATGAAGGATGCCTTTGAGAAACAGTTTTACCTCTAAATTAGAGGCCAAAGGTGGAGTCATAGGCAGATAAGCAGAGATGGCTGAAAGGTGAGCCTTCACCGAAGAATAGGACAACCCAGCCCTCATTAATTCACACAGATAGGACAAGACCATTGGGACATCAACTAACAGCAGTTGTAGGTCCATTTTATGACACCAGATGGAAAACATTTTCCATTTGGAAACGCAGGATTTCCTAGTTGTGGGTTTTCTGGCCACCTGCAGAACTTTTAGCATGCACTATCCCTCACAACGTCAGATTCAGAGATGACAGATGTGGATGTACTAGGGTCCCCTTGTCCTGTGAGGGTAAATCCATCCTGTGGAGTAATTTGTGACAATTCCCCCCAGGCGACGGGCAGGAGAAGGGGGGAAAAGTACAGTTTTGTACCTACCATAAATGTAGATGTTCGAGTGCTAATACAGCTGCAGTAATCACAGATGGGTTTTCAGCCGTCAAGCAGTCCCTCGGTCGGCCGAATTCCAAAGTCTTGGTCTGGCGTCGGTTGTCGTCGCTTACTCTTCTGACGTCAGTAAGGCCAGAGTATATAAGACACAGCTGACGCCATGTTCTTCAGTCTTTCTTGCCCCAGATGTCAGGTGCCCCCAAAAGGAAGGCAATACATAAATAAGGCTTATCTACATATGCAAGCAATGCAATGTAATGCAAAATCAGTGTAAGCAAGCAAATAAAACATAGCAGGATAACCCAGTCAGGTGGTATGAAGAGGTTGTTAGGCCCCATGCCTTTACCAAGTGGGGAAGGAGGGAGGGAAACCTGTACTGCAGCTGTATTAGCACTCGAACATCTACATTTATGGTAGGTACAAAACTGTACTATGTTCATCGTGCATACAGCTGCAGTAATCACAGATGGGTAGAGTCCCAAAGCTATGCACAGGGTGGTAGGTACTATGAGGAACTGGGTTGAGCCAGAATGCCCTGCAAAACAGCAGTGGCAAGGCCTGCTCTTGTTCTGGAATATAAGGGTAGGTGGTAGTGTTTTGTGAAGGTATGTACAGAACTCCAAGTGGCTGCCTCCAAAATATCCTTAGTAGGAACGCCTCTGAGGAAGGCTGTAGAAGTGGCTGTGGCCCTGGTGGAGTGAGATCCGATACCAGTAGGGACAGATTTCCCATGATAGGAATAACAAAACCGTATGCAGTGGCCAATCCACTTGGAAATGGTCTGTTTGGTAACTGGTTTCCCTTGAGCCCCTACGGCATAGGACACAAAAAGCTGTTCTGATTTCCTGAAGGACTTTGTTCTGTCCAAATAATAACGTAGCTGCCTATGGATGTCTAAAGTGTGAAGCAGCCTCTCCCCTTTGTTTTGAGGGTTAGGATAAAAGGTAGGTAGGTGTATGGCTTGATTTAAGGCTACCCTGGATACCACTTTTGGCATAAAAGATGGGTTGGTACGAAGGGAAATCCTGTCCTGATGGAAGATGAGTAAGGGCTGCACCGCCATGAGGGCCTGTAGTTCAGAAACCCTACGAGCTGAAGTGATGGCCAGAAGGAAAGCTGTTTTCCAGGACAAATGTTGCAGATCTGTTGAGGCAGCAGGTTCAAAGGGAGGCAATGTTAATTTTTCTAGTATGTAATTAAGGTCCCAGGCTGGTATTGGTTGCTTCCTTGGAGGTCTTATATTCTTAGCCCCTCTGAGGAACTGTCGTAAGAGTGGGTGAGAGAATAAAGGAGGATCCGTGTTGAATTCTGCAGAAATGGCTGAGGCATGTATTTTTATGGAAGAAAATGAAAGTCCACTGTTCAGCAGTTCAGCTAGGTACTGTAAAACCTGAGGCAAGTTCAATTTTCTAGGGTCCTGGCCTCTTTTCTCATTCCAGCAGCAAAACCGCTTCCATTTTGCGGAGTAAGCTTTTCTAGCAGATGGTCTTCTGGCCTCCAAAATGACATCCTGCACCTCCTTGGAGAGTAGGGACTGTTGTGGTGTCAAGGAATTTTCCATGCAGCGAGGTTGAGTGTTTTCAGCTGACTGTGAAGAGTTTTGTAGCTGTTCTGAGTCAGTAGGAGAGGCATTAGAGGCAGGGACCAGGGAGGAGTATGTGTTAGGCTCCTCAGGAGTGGATACCAGTGTTGCCTTGGCCAATCTGGAGCAATCAGTATCATCCTCGGTTTGTCTGTTCTTGCTTTCAAAAGCACCTTGGGCAGAAGAGGCAGAGATGGAAATGCGTAAACTGTCCATGCTGTCCAACTGAATGAAAGGGCGTCCACTTTCCAGGCCTTTGGATGAAAGGTCCTTGAACAAAACTTTTTCAGTTGATGGTTCCTGTGGGAGGCAAAAAGATCTATGTCTGGCCTCCCCCACGCTTGGATTATCTCTGTAAACACCTGAGGATGTAACTTCCATTCGTGTGGATCTGTCATATTTCTGCTTAGAGTGTCTGCCAGTGTGTTTTCCAGTCCTGGCAAGTACTGTGCTTGAAGTTAGATTTGTCTTTCCAGAGCCAAGTTCCAAAGAGTCATGGCTAGTCTGCACAAGGGGTATGAATGTGTTCCTCCTTGTTTGTTTATGTACCACATTACTGTGGTGTTGTCTGTTCTTATCGGTAATTGTCCTGGATGCAGGAAGTCCTTGAAAGCTGTAATTGCATTTATTACTGCTAGCATTTCTTTTTGATTGATGTGAAGGTGCTTTTCCTTTTGGGACCATCTGCCCTGAATGCACCAGTCCTTCATGTGCGCCCCCCAGGCGTAATCTGAGGCGTCTGTGGTTATGACTTGTTTTGCTTGAGGCATGCAGAATGGAAGGCCTGTGTTTACTTGACATGCTTGGGCCCACCATAGAAATTCCTTTTGCAAACATGGAATTATTGGTATAATTGCTTCCAAACTGTGACTGGGTTGAGACCATAGATTTTTTAGGTACCATTGAAGTTTCCTCATATGCAGCTTTGCACATGGGATTAGAAGAATGCAAGATGCCATGAATCCCAGAGCCTGCAGGATTTTCCTTGCAGTAAGCCTGGTACTTTTTGCTAGTGTTTTGAAGTACTGAGATAGTTGCCCTTGTTTTTCTGGCGTAAGATATGCCATCTGGGTGTTTGTGTCCAAGTTGGCACCCAGGAAGGTTATTTTCTGAGATGGTGTTAGTCTTGATTTCTCCTTGTTGATGGTATATCCCAGAGAAAGCAGTAACCGTGTCACATATGCCAGATGTTCCAGTAGTATGCGTTTGCTGTCCGCTTGGATCAGGCAGTCGTCCAGATAAGGGTAAATTTGTATCCCTTGAAGTCTGCAGTAGGCAATCACTGATGCCAGGCACTGTGTGAATACTCTGGGCACAGTAGATAAGCCAAAGGGCAATGCAGAGAATTGATAGTGGATTGAACCTGCAAGAAATCTGAGGTATCTTCTGCAGCTTTGTCTGATTGGGACATGCAGGTATGCCTCCTTGAGGTCCAATGTTACCAGCCAAAACTCCTTGCCCAGCATGGAAAGAAGTTGCTGTAATGTGAGCATCTTGAATTTTGGCACGAGTAGGAATGTGTTTAGGATGGATAAGTCCAAAATGGGTCTCCAGTCGGTTCCTTTTCTTGGTACCAGAAAAGTCTTGCATAAAAACCTTGGCCTTGTTGGTGTGTAGGTACCTTTTGTATAGCTCTCATGTTTAGGAGCTTTGAAATTTGCAGTTGTGCCTCTGCCCTTTGATTTTGTGGCAGGTTTGGCATGCCTCTCATTTTGGAAGAGTGTGAAATTGAAATTTGTAGCCTCTGTTTATAATGTCCAGTATCCATTTGTCTGTTGTGACAATATGCCAATTGCTTGCAAATAATGCTAGTTTCCCTCCCAAAGGTGCTGTCAGCTGAGACTTGCTTGGCATGGAAATGAGGAGTCATTGGGTTTGCTTCCTGTATTGTTGTGCACTGTCTTCACCACCTCTTGGTGCTGGAGATTGCCATTGTCTGCATCTATATGATCCTTGTGATTGCCCTCTGCCCCTTGTGCGTCTGTATCTACCTCTTTGGGGCTTGTCAGTGGCTGGAAAGGACCAGTTTTTTGAAGGCCAATTTCTGCTAAAACGTGGTGGTTGGACCTGTAAGAAAGCCTTAACAGTTTGCATAGATTTGGCTTTTTCTTCCATTTTCCGTAGTATGTCCTCAGCATTAGTACCAAATAGTACATCCTTTTGTAAAGGAGCATCAAGAAGTTTAGCTTTCACATGATCAGGTTGTTCCCTAAGCCAGGCATGTCTGCGAATGACTGATCCTGTAGCAGCCGCTCTACTGGAAGCCTCTAGGGCATCATAACCACATTGTAAGGTGTGTTTACCCACTTGCTCCGCACTATGCATCATATCCTGTAACTCTTAAATCTGGTTGTTCAGGTTGAGACATTTTGTTCCTTAATTGTGATAACAGGTACTGTTGATATTTAATCATATGAAACTGACAGTTTAAGGCCCTCATGGCTAGGGTGGCCGAGGTATATACCTTTTACCCCACCTTTCTAGAGATCTGGATTCCCTTTCTGCAGGGAGTGGATTCTTGGCAGTGGAGGCCTTTAATCCCTTGGGGCCTTGTGAAATGGTTTCAGGGTCAGCATTATGGCCTTTGTAGAGAAATTGGTGAGAGCTGGGTACTCTGTAATACCTATCAGGTTTTACTGGTGCAGGAGGCAGAGAATCAGGGTTAAGGAAAGCCTCCGAATAGACATCATCCAGTACATCCAAAACAGGGGGTATAGCCAGAGGTCTGTGCTGAGGTAACCAAAGAAATTCCCTAAGTCTTTTCTTGGAATCTGAAAAGTCTTGGCCTTCCCAATGGAAGTGTTCCCTCAAAGTGTGCAAGGTTTCCCCATAAGAAAAATCCTCAGGAGGGGATACAGAAGGAATGGACTGTTCTGCATCCGAATCCTCAAAAGGGGAGTAAGAGTGTTCCTCTGCATCAGAATGTTCTGATAAAATGGATCCCTGATCAGAAGAGCGAGATTCTTCCTCCACTCTGGGTCTCTTGTCAGGAGGGGGCTGAGAACCTCTGATAAGAGTAATTAAATCCTCAGCCATTTTAAGCATCTGTTTCTTAGGC
Organism: Protopterus annectens; assembly: GCF_019279795.1. Taxonomy (NCBI): domain Eukaryota; kingdom Metazoa; phylum Chordata; order Ceratodontiformes; family Protopteridae; genus Protopterus; species Protopterus annectens. Next base: position 730,450,670 of record NC_056735.1, read on the forward strand.
ATGGGTCCAGGAGAAGGGCCCTGTGCAACAGGCCTCGTGGGATGCCTGGCTGCTTTGGATTTAGTAAAAGCCTTTATTGAAAAAGAAGATGAGGGCCTAAATACACCATGGGTGGAGGTGGACCTGTCCACATTAGTAGGCTCGACATTAGCAGGGGCTTCGGTTGTAGTCTGGGAAAGGGCCGAGGACCCAGCGGTCTCGGGTACAGAGAACACCGCCAAAGGAGTGTCGTCGGTAGTCAGGGACTGCAAAGGCGTCTCGCTGAGAACCGGACCACGTGTAGCCTGTTTTGGCGTGGTGTCGGCGGGGACCGCGGGTCTCACGTGTCGGTCCTTTTCCTTGCGTTTTTTGGACAAAACGATAGTCGGAGTGTCCGACGACATCTTATAATCAAAAGCTTTACCAAAGTAGTGTTGGGCGAACTCCGCCCGACGCTTGATAGTGCGTTTATTGAAGGTAGCGCAAAAGCGACAGCCCGAGATGTCGTGGTCTGGGCCCAAACAAGGTATGCAACGGGAATGGAAATCCTTATGCGGTATTTGCTTCCCACAAGAAATACAATTATTAACTTTTTCTGACATCGGTCTGAGGCAAGAAAAGTTTCCCCAACGGGGTACTTAGCTTTAAAGAAGACTTCGGTTCCAATTTGTTTTCGTAATTCAGGAGCTGGCCGACCAGCACTTGCGAACTGCTTCTGCTTCGAGCACCGCGCGGCAAAAAAGACTGAAGAACATGGCGTCGGCTGTGTCTTATATACTCTGGCCTTACTGACGTCAGAAGAGTAAGCGACGACAACAGACGTCAGACCAAGACTTTGGAATTCGGCCGACCTAGGGACCGCCTGACGGCTGAAAACCCATCTGTGATTACTGCAGTTGTATGCACGATGAACATGTACAGTTGTATACACTTACCATAAATGTAGATGTTAGAGTGTATTCACTGTTGCAGTCCTGACAAATGGGTTATCTGGCTCCCGGTAGCCCTCAGCGGGCCCGAATACCAAAGAATGTGGTTAATGCCGTCAGCTGCTGTTGGTTGTAAACCTGACGTCCGGTATAAAGGGAGGCAGCCGATGCCATTTTCCTCAGTTTTTCTTGCCTTAACTGTCAGGAGCCCCCCAATGAAGGCTAGACCAGGAAAAACACCCTGGAGAAAAAATATTCAGAAATAAAGACCTAGTCTGTGTCTTAGGAAAAGAGGGGGAATGGAGGGTGGGAAAATAGGACTGCAACTGTGAATACACTCGAACATCTACATTTATGGTAAGTGTACACAACTGTACTATGTTCGTGTTTCACTGTTGCAGTCCTGACAAATGGGCTGATTTCCAAAGCCCAGTCTGAACAAAAGGGAGGAGGAGGAAGATCACGGATTAAGGTTGGTAAGAAGGCCTTGCAGAAAAAGTACAGTTGTGTACACTTACCATAAATGTAGATGTTCGAGTGTATTCACTGCTGCAGTCATTACATATGGGTTATCGTAGCCCTCAGTCCCCCTGATAAACAAAGTCTTGGGTCCTGCGTCTGCTGCTGTCCCTTCTTCCATGATGTCAGGTCATCAGGGGTATAACACATGCAGCCAATGCCATTACATCAGTTTTTCTTGCCCCAGATGTCAGGTGCCTCCCTAATGGGAAGCAATTAAATATAAAAGTACAAAGATATACCTCCAACAAAAAAGCAAATACACCAAAAAGGCTTTTGAGTATAGTAAAGGAAAGTAGAGGTATAGCCAAAAGAAGTTAGGGGCTGGAGGGAGGGTAACTAGGACTGCAACAGTGAATACACTCGAACATCTACATTTATGGTAAGTGTACACAACTGTGCTATCTTCTTCGTGTTTCACTGTTGCAGTCATTACATTTGGGTAGATTCCCAAAGCTATGGTTGGGAGGAGGAATTTAGATAGCATTAGGGCCAGCTATAAGGCCCTGCAAGACTGCAGTGGCAAAGCCAGCTCTGGATTTAGAGAAAACTGGCAAATGATAATGCTTGGTGAAAGTATGTACAGAACTCCAGGCAGCAGCTTCTAGGATGACCCTGGTAGGGACTCCTCTGAGAAAGGCTGTAGAGGTAGATGCAGCCCTGGTGGAGTGAGGTCTGATCCCCTGGGGGATAGATTTTCCATGGCGATTATAGCAGAAATGAATGCAAGGGCTTATCCATTTAGAAATGGTTTGCTTTGAAACAGCCTTCCCCCCCTCTGCCCCTGCAGCAAATGCCACCAGCAGTTGTTCAGATTTCCTTTGAGGTTTAGTCCTGTCCAAGTAGAATCTAAGTTGTCTGTGCACATCTAAGGAATGCAGTATCCGTGTTCCCCTTTATTCTGTGGATTGGGATAGAAGGTTGGCAAATGAATGGACTGATTAAGAGCCGCACTGGATACCACCTTGGGCATGAAGGATGGATTGGTTCTGAGGGACACCCTGTCCGCATGAAAGATGATGAAAGGCTCCACTGCCATAAGGGCCTGTAATTCAGATACCCTTCTAGCTGAATTGATTGCTAAAAGGAAAGCTGTTTTCAAGAAGGAAATTTTAAGTCTGCAGTACTGGCTCAAAAGGAGGTAGAGTGAGTTTCTAAGACAAAGTTAAGGTCCCAGGCTGGGGTTGGAGCTCTCCTGGGTGGTCTCAAATTTTTGGCCCCTCTGAGGAACTGCTTGAGCAGTGGATGAGAGAAGAGGGGAGGTTCTGGGTTATAATGAGCTGAAATGGCTGAGGCATGGATTTTAATGGAGGAAAAAGACAGGCCCTTGTGAAGCATCTCAGTTAAGTATTGTAAAATCTGAGGTATATTGGGCGCTGCTGTGCTCATCCCTTGAGATTGGTTCCAGGCACAGAATCTTTTCCATTTTTCAGCATAAGATTTTCAAGTACTAGGCCTCCTTGCCTCTAAAGTGATATCCATCACAGGTTTTCTGAGGGATGGTAAAGAAGAGATAAGTAATTAGCCAGGCTGCAAGGTTTAGTGTTAGAAGATGAGGGTGCAGAATCTGGTTCTCCTGCTGAGACAGCAGGGAAGGAGTCTAAGGAAGGTGCCATGGAGATAACCATGACACACTGCGTAGGAGGGGGTACCAGTGTAGGCGCGGCCAGTCTGGAGCAATCAAAATCATTCTTGGTTTGCCCTGTTTGATTTTTAGTAGTACTTTGGAGAGCAGAGGCAGAGGGGGGAAGGCACAGACTGATAGGTTTTTCCAGCTGAAGGACAGAGCATCCACTTTCCAGGCTTGTTTGTGGGGAGTCCTTGTGCAGAATTTGTCCAATTGGTAGTTCTGGGGAGAGGCAAACAGGTCTATATCTGGGCTCCCCCATTTGCTTGTCAACATGTTGAAAATCCTTGGTTCCAGTTTCCACTCGTGTGGGTCCATGAGGTTTCTGCTTAGTCTGTCTGCCAGTGTATTTAATTTTCCTGGCAGGAATTAAGCTTGTAGGTGCACTTGGTAGCTCAAGGCGGTGTTCCACAATGCCATGGCTAGTCTGCGGAGGGGCTAAGAATGTGTACCCCCCTTGCTTATGTCTTTACCATTAGTTGTCCTGGAAGAATGTGGTCTTTGAAGGCTGTCAGAGCATTCTGTACAGCTAACATTTCTTTTTGATGGATATGCAGGTGCATTTGACTTGGGTTCCATTTGCCCTGAATGCATTTCCCCTGCCAGGTGAGCCCCCCATGCATAGTCTGATGCGTATGTTGTTAGGGTTTGGGTGGCTGGGGGTGGTGTAAAAGGTGGTCCCTTGTTTTGGTGGCAGGCCCCCTCCTTTTATTTATGGTGTACCCCAGACAAGTTAGAACCCTTTGTACAAAGGCCAGATGATTCAAAAGTATGTCCTGGCTTTCTGCCTGAATTAGACAATCATCCAGGTATGGGTATATTTGAATATTTCTTTGCCTGCAAAATGCAATAACTGGAGCTAGGCACTTTGTGAATACCCTGGGTGCAGTAGATAAGCCAAAGGGCAGTGCAGAGAACTGATCGTGCATGTAGCCTGCTTTGAAGCGTAGGTATCTTCTGCAAGATTCCCTGACCGAGATGTGCAGGTATGCTTCTTTTAAATCTAGTGTTGCCAACCAGGCATCTTTGCCTAGCACAGGAAGTAATTGGTGAAGAGTCAGCATGCTGAATTTAGGAATCTCCAAAAGGGTGTTTAGAGTAGACAGGTCCAGCATAGGACGCCATGAATGGTCTTTTCTGGGTACCAAGAAAAGTCTCGAGTAGAAACCCTGTCTCTTTTCCTCTTCTGGAACCAGTTGAATAGCCCCCATGCTTAGGAGAGAAAGTACTTATTTTTGGGCCTCTGCCCAGTGATTTGGGGGTAGGTCCGGCCACCCGCTTGGTGTTGGCAATGTGTGGAAGTGAAATCTGTATTCCTGGGACACTATATTTAAAACCCATTTGTCCTGGGTAATGAGTTCCCAATTCTTTGCATGAAAAGCAATCTTTCCCCCAAAGGGGCAGTCAGTTGAGAAGTAACTGGAAATTTTAAAAGGAAGTCATTGAGACAGTTTACCATAGGGGGAGTCTTATTATTCCCAGATTTGGAAGTGGAGGCCCCCCACTGCTTAGTTCTGTCTGTCCCCTGGGACTGAAACCTGGGGTTTTTGTTGCGTCTGGGTTTGGCTTGAGATGACCTGGAAGGGGCTGGAAAGGACCAATTCTTAGAGGGCCAGTGCCTACTAAATCTAGGAGGCTGAACTTGTAAGAAATCTTTAACAGTTTGCATAGATTTAGCTTTATCTTCCATCTTTTTAAGAACTTCCTTAGCCTTGTTGCCAAACAGGCGGTCCTGATTTAAAGGAGCATCCAACAATTTAGCTTTAACATGACCACGCAAAGATTGCTCCTTAAGCCAAGCATGCCTTCTGAGCACAGACCCAGTAACAGCAGCCCTGCAAGATGCCTCTAATGAATCAAAACCACATTGCAAAGTATGTTTTTCAACTTGTTCAGCAGAATGCATTAAATTCTGTAATTCTTTATTTTCCATAGGAACTTGTGAGACTCAGGGACCCTGTAGTATCGGTCAGGTTTTCTGGGAGCAGGAGGCAGGGAATCAGGGGCCAAACTAGATTCCAAAAAAGCATCATCAACAATGTCTAGTACAGGAGGAATAGCTAAAGGCCTATGCTGAGGTAGGAGATCCAAAGCCTCTTTTTTGAATCAGAAAAATCCTGGCTTTCCCAGTGAAAATGCTCCCTTAGAGTATGTAAGGTTTCCCCACAAGAAAAATCATCAGGAGGGGAAGCAGAGGGAATGTAATCCTCTGCATCAGAATTTTCATAAGTAGATAAGGGCAAATCCAGATCAGAAGAATCAGAAAAAACAGAATCCTGATCAAAAGATTCATAATCAGCTTCAGTCCTAGGCCACTTAGAAGAGGGGGGGGGGGGGTTGGCTATCCTTGATTAGAGTTATTAGATCTTCAGCCATTCTTATCATTTGTTTTTTAGGCATAGAGGCCTGAGCATGTGGCCTGGGCATCGGTTTTTTAGGTATGGATCAGGATTTAGGCCTAAGTAAAGAAGGAGGCGTCTGTTTAATATGCAAGCAGGTTCCATAGTTGAAGCATCTCGCGGCATTCCGGACTCCGAATGGGTCTTGGTAGAGGCCTGCGAATCAGAAGTAGCGGGTATCAGGGGCTGCAAAAGCGCCTCCCTGAGTACCGGCGAAATGGCGACTGGCTTAGGAGAAGCGTCGTCGGGAGTTTTGGACTTTGGCGGCCTGTCTTTAACTTTGCATTTTTTTTTTTCGGAATCCCAGTAGTCGGATGGCTAACCAACGACATTTATGGATAATTAAAACAAGAACAGAAATATTTAGAGGCGAAAATATACAGACGACGGATAGTGCACTGATTAAATAAAGCACAAAACTGACAGCAAGGTACATAGTGGTCATGGCCTAGGCAAGACATACAGTACGAATGAAAATCGTTATGAGGTATTTGCTTTCCACAAGTAATGCAATTATTAACTTTTACTGACATCGGTAAGGAGCAAGAAAAAGCTTCCCCAACGGGGTACTTACCTTTAGTTGAAGACTTCAGTTCTGAAACTCAAAAATTAAAATTTCAGGAGTCGGCCGACCGGCACTTGCAAACTGCTTCTGCTTCGGGTACCACATGGCAAGAAAGACTGATGTAATGGCATCGGCTGCATGTTTTATACACCTGACAACCGGACGTCATGGAAGAAGGGAAGCAACCTATCCAGGACCCAAGACTTTGTTAATAAGGTCAACTACATGCAAGCAGATAACCCAAATGTAATGACTGCAACAGTGAAACACGAAGAACATCTGCAGTAGCAAAACCAGCCCTGGATCTGGAAAAAAAGGTAGACTGTAATGCTTTGTGAAAGTATGGACAGAATACCAAGTAGCTGCTTCCAAAATGTCCTTAGTAGGCACACCTCTCAGAAAAGCTGTAGAGGTAGAGGCTGCCCTAGTAGAATGGGTCCTAATACTTAGAGGAGGAGCCTTTCCATGCTGTAACAGAAGTGAATACAATGAGCACTCCATTTGGAAATGGTTTGTTTACAAATAGCCTTACCCTGAGCTCTAGGAGCAAAACCGACAAGCAACTGATCAGTCTTCCGAAAAGGTTTAGTCCTGTCCAAGTAAAAACGTAGCTGTCTATGTACATCAAGGGAATGCAGAATCCTTCCTCATCTATTCTGGAGATTGGGAAAAAAGGTAGGCAAGGGGATTGACTGGTTGAGGTCCAGCTAGAAACCACCTTAGGCATGAAGGAGGGATTAGATCTAAGAGAAACCCGATCTGAATGAAAAATAATAAAAGGTTCCACTGCCATCAGGGCTTGCAACTCAGACCTTTCTAGCTGAAGTAATAGCCAGGAGAAAGGCAGTCTTCCAGGAGAGAAACTTTAGATCTGCAGAGGCTGCTGGGCTCAAAGGGAGGCAGATTAAGCTTCTCAAGGACAAAATTAAGATCCCAAGTAGGTGTAGGGGCCCTTCTGGGGGGTCTTAGATTGTGAGCTCCCCTAAGGAACTGCTTCATCAAGGGATGAGAATAAGCGGGTTGTTCGAAGGAACAATGAGCAGAAATTGCTGAAGCAAGTATTCACTATGTTTTTATTGTATCCTTGGAGCTTTTCTCCCCAGGACTCCATTGAAAACGGGCTCATTCGGCCCAATGGACCATCCTGGCAACCAAACTTCAAATAAATAAAATAAATAAAATAAATTTTGATGGAAGAGAAAGTCTACTAGCGAGCAAGTTGGCCAGAGAGTAGAGAATGAGAGGTAGGGAAGGATGGGAAGAATCCTCCCCTTTAGCTTGCACCCAAAAAACAGAATCTTTTCCATTTGGCTGAATAAGATTTTCTGGTGCTAGGCCTCCTAGCCTCATGAAGAACCTCTACCACCTGTTGGGAAAGGTTCAAGTTATTAGCCAGGCAGCTAAATGCAGAGTTTGAAGATGGGGATGAAGACATTTGTCCCCCTCCTGAATGAAGAGATCCAGCATCAAGGGTAGATGCCAAGGTTGAGTCTGGGAAAGACTGCATAGAAGTGGATACCAATGCTGCCTCGGCCAGTCTGGGGCAATTAGAATGTCCCTTGGTTTTTCGTCCCTTATCTTTAGCAACACTCTGGGAAGAAGCGGCAGAGGAGGGAATGCATAGATCCAGAGATGTGTCAATTTGAAGGACAAAGCGTCCACTCTCCAGGCTTTGCTGTGGTACTCTCTGGTGCAGAAGGTAGGAAGATGATGATTGTCTGGGGAAGAGAATAGATCCACCTGTGGAATGACCCAAATCCGAGTGATGAGATGGAAGATGATCTTGTTCAGTTGCCACTTACGAGGATCCAGAACCTGTCTGCTCAATTGACCGGCCAAAGTGATGAGCCTCCCTGGAAGGTACTGGGCTATGAGGTGAATGTCCATGGAGGCTGCAGTGGTCCATAGTATCATGCTTGGTCTGCACAGGGGATAAGAGTGAGTGTCTCTCTGCTTGTTGATGTACCACATGACTGTGGTGTTGTCTGTCCTGATCAGAAGAGAACCTGGTGAGAGAAGGTGCTTGAATGCCAACAAAGCTTGCTGAACTGCCATCAATTCTTTCAAGTTTATGTGCAGATGGATCTGTTGAGTACTCCAAGTCCCCTGTATGCACCTGCCCTCAGGTGCGCTCCCCATGCATAATCCAAGGCATTTGTGGTGAGAGTCTGCCTGGCAGGTGGTGAGCAAAAAGGCATACCCTTGTTCTGTAGACAGGCTGTTGCCCACCAGAGAAACTCTATTTGGAGGCAGGGAATCAGAGGAAGAAACATGTCCAAGTCCTGTATACACACACACACACATATATATATATATATATATATATATATATATATACATACATACACACACACACACACACACACACACACACACACACACACACACACACACACATATATACAGTCTTGCATATGGAATCATCAGAATACATGAAGCCATGAACCCCAGAGCTTGCAGGAATTGCCTTGCAGAGAGCTGGGTCATGCTTGCTAAACCCAAGTAATTTGAAAGATCTCTCTGTTTCTCTAGAGGGAGGAACACCATCTGGGCGGCTGTATTCAGACTCGCTCCCAGGAATACAATCTCCCTTGTAGGTACCAACTTTGACTTTATTTCATTGCGAGTGTAGCCCAAGAGGTTAGGAAGTTTTTTATGAAGTGCAAATCCTGTAGAAGTTGTTCTGGAGAGTCTACTTGAATGAGGCAGTCGTCCAGATATTGGTAAATTTGAATCCTGTTTTGTCTGCAAAAAGCAACGACTGGTGCTAGGCACTTTGTGAAGACTCTGGGAGCAGTAGATAAGCCAAAGGGCAGTGCAGAGAATTGAAAATGTTGCACTCCAGCCCTGAAACGAAGGAACTTCCTGCAACTTTCTCTTACTGAGATGTGCAGGTAAGCTTCCTTTAGATAAAGAAGTTATGTGCCTACCATAACGTTCCATGTTAGTTGTCTTCATCTCGCCTTCTTTCTTGCTTGCTGGGATCGGAGTCGATACTCTGCTCCGACTCGGCCATCTTCTATAGCTCGAGAGCTGTTTACTGGCTCGAGGCTACCCCTTATCCCATGATGCCTAGCGCTAGCTACCCAGATCTCGTTTGAAACAGCTAACCCCAGCCATAGCTATAGAATGAAACCTCTCCAAGCAGAAGGTTAAACCTACCTGTCATAATCTCTAAGTCAGGAGAGGAAACAAACCAGAGAACACTCAGCCAGTGAAACCTGAACTCCTCTCAGTCCAACAGGACAGGGGGATGGAGGGGGGACGCAAGAAAGAAGGCGAGATGAAGACAACTGACATGGAATGTTATGGTAGGTACATAACTTCTTTATGTTAACTTGTCTATCTCGCCTTAGCTTCTTGCTTGTTGGGACAGCGTCCCTAGCACCTACGATCCTGGGTAGCTCATTGGAACAGACTCTTCAGAACAGTGGAACCAAAGTTAGCTCTACTTCTGGAGACCATGTCGAACTTGTAATGAGAAATAAAGGTATGAGGATTTGCCCACGTAGCAGCGGCACAGATAGAGTCCATGGGCAACCTAGACTGGAAGGCTACAGAGGTGGCCAAAGCCCTAGTAGAATGACCTTTCGGTTTGATAGACAACTCTTTGTTCTTTAGTTGATAGATGAAGGTAATAATGTGAGACAACCACCTGGACTGGGTCACTTTGGAAACTGGAAGACCCTGTTTGCCCTTAGCATAGGAAAGGAAACGTTGGTCTGACTTTTATATCCTTCGTTCTATGCAGGTAAAAACACAATGGTCTATGAACATCCAAAAGGTGTAATTTGTATTCTGCCTTGTTGGTGTGGTTAGGGAAAAACACAGGGAGGTCTATAGATTGGTTTAGATTATTTTCTGAGCAGACTTTCGGAAGGAAGGAGGGATTAGTTCTCAGAGCAACCCTGTCCTTATGAAAAACTAAGTACGGGGACAAACACTTAGTGCCTGAAGTTCAGAGACACGTCTGGCTGAGGTAATAGCTACCAGAAAGAGTTTTCCAAGACAGAAACTTAATGGAGCAGAATGCTGCCGGTTCAAAAGGGGGCATATTCAAGGAGGTTAGTACCAAATTAAGGTCCCAATGAGGAGGGGGATATCTCACTGGGGGCCTAAGGAGAGTAGTCCCCCTGAGAAAGGCTTTACACAGCTTATGAGACATGTTTATATTAGAAAAACCGACATGAAAGTTAGACATGGCCGCTGGTTGAACCCTGATTGTAGCAGAAGCGGACCCAGAATGAAAAAGCTCTGTTAGGAACTCCAACATTTCATGAACTGGGGCTGAAAAGGGATCTATGTTCCTAGCCTCTGCCCAAGAGAAACGTTTCCATTTGCTAGCATAAGTCTTCCTAGTAGCGGATTTGTGAGAGGAGACAATCTCACGCATGGCCGGGGAAATGCTGGGAAGCCTGGCTAGGGTCGGAATTGGATCAACCAAGCTGTGAGCTGGAGTGTTTGGAAGGACTGATGCAGCTCTCCTAATTGATTAATCAGCAGGTCTGAAAAAGGATCCAGAGTCCAGGGCTGCTCGAGGAGGTAACGGTGCAGCAACGGAAACCATATCTGTCGAGGCCAGTAGGGGGCAATGAGGATAATTCTGCAACCCAACGGAATAGCTTTCTGTATGAGTTTGGGTATAAGAGGGAATGGAGGGAAGGCATAAAGAAGTTCCTGAGGCCAATCGTGGACTAGAGCGTCTCTGGGAGGGTGACCGGGAAGCGGTAAAAGGGAGAAGTAGTTGCTGCATTTGCTGTTGAAGGGGTGGAAAACAAACTGCAGCAAGGCTGTCCCCATTTGCGGAAGATCAGATCCGCAACTACCTGATTCAGAGACCACTCGTGAGACATGAGAATAGCTCTGCTGAGCCTGTCCACTATGACGTTGGACTTCCCAGGGATGTGCGTTGCAATCAGAAATCGTTGGGAGGAAATCGCCCACTGCCAGAGTCTGAGTGCTTCTCGACATAGGGGGTATGACCTGGTTCCGCCCTGCTTGTTGATGCATCACACCACTGACATGATGTCCGTTTGAATTGCAATGGTCCCAGAAGGGAGAGAGTCCTAAAGGGCTTGCAACGCTATGAGTACGGCTCTCATCTCCAAGACATTTATGTGCATATGGTACTCGTGAGGCTGCCAAGTGCCTTGGACTGTCCTGCCCTGATAATGCTCCCCCCACACCCTATCAGTGAGGCATCCGTGGTCACTGTGGCAACCGGAGGGGGCTAGATGAATGGTCTGCCCTGAGACACTAGTGGGGAGACCATCCACCAGGAAAGGTGCCTTTTGCATGTTTCTGTAATCATGATCATGTGAGACATGGGGAGCTGTTGAAAGGACCACTGTGTGAAAAGAAGCCACTGAAGAATTCTCATGTGAAAACGGGCCAGCGGTATCAGAAGAACTGCCGCTGCCATAGAACCCAGAGTTTGAAGGACCAACCTGTCTTGTACCCTTTTGCATTGCATGAGGATATGAACTTGCTGCCGAATTGTGGCCACCCTGTCTGATGGTAGCCTTGCGGACATACTTCTTGTATCTAAATCTGCTCCTATATAGGTAATAGATTGACAGGGCAACAAGGTAGATTTTTCGAAATTTATAGTAATGCCTAGCTGGGCACAAATTGTAATTGTATAGTCCCTGGCTTGAAGGAGTTGATGCCTGGTAGTAGCAGTAAGGAGCCAGTCATCTAGATATGGAAACACCTGGAATCCTCGACACTTCAGGTGAGCCGTGACTACTGCCATGCATTTGGTGAACACCCTAGGGGCTGTGGTGAGACCAAAGGGCAGAGCTCTGAACTGGTAATGACGGTCTCCCAGCCGGAAGCGAAGAAACCTCCTGGAGCACCTGTCCATTTTGATGTGATAGTACGCATCCTGAAGATCTATTGAGCATATCCAATTGTCCTAACCCAAAAAGGGTAGAATGGACTGTAGCTTGACCATCCAAAACCTTGTTCTTTGAACAGACTTGTTTAGTCTGCTGAGATCCAATATTGGTCTCCAGTCCCCTGTCTTTTTTGGTACCAAAAAGAACCTTGAGTAAGTTCCGGATCCGTGTTGGTCTGCCGGGACTTCCTGGATGACTCTTTTTCTAGCAGTCTTGAAACATCTATGACTGCTTGGGCCCTCAGATTGGGTGGAACATCTGGAAGGGATCTGCTTGACGGTAAGGGGGGTTGAAGGAAGGGAATTATGTAGCCTCCAGATATGATTGAGTGTACCCATTTGTCTCGCGTTAGGTTTTGCCAGGCTTTTGGGTACAGTGAAAGTCTTCCCCCGACTGCCTCCAGAGGCGGGCAGCCAGGCAACCCTTCAGGGATGCTGGAAGGACTTGTCAGAGAAGGATTCTCTGTTGCCCTGGTTCTGCGGACCCCCTCTGCCACGAGGGCGGCGTCTGTTGTTGTTTCCTCCTCTGCCCCTGAAGGAAAAATCACTACGTGTGTCAGACGAGGTTCCCTGGGATTTCCGAAACCACATTTTACCACTCCTCTGACCCATAGGGTATGGTCTGGAAGGAGTGGAAAAACGGACTCCCACGGCAGAGAGAGTCTTGTCTACCTGTTCACACCTAGTCAGGAGTGTCTTTCACCTGTGGTCCAAAAAGAAAGGAACCGTCAAAGGGAGTGCTGGTGAACGACGCTCTAAAGGGCTCCGCAAAATTACACAGCCACATCCATGCGCATCTCCATCGGCTGCATAGGAAATGAGCCTCATGGAGGAGTTGACTACAGAATTAAGGGTTGCCAGCTGAGAAGCCACTTTAGCTTGAGCCCCTTCAGCTGATGGATCCTGAAGGGTATCTCCGAGCTCTTTCAGGTGATCCATCTGAAGCCTGGTAAAATGGCATAAGTAATTCAGTGACCTCATGGAAAAGGTCGCTGAAGCAAACAATTGCTTCCCGTATCTATCCATGGACCTAGACTCCTTGTTAGGAGGATGGACAGAGGAAGAAGTTTCCGCTAACTCCTTTTTAGTGGCAGCTGCTACCACCATGGCATCTACGGGAACACCCTTAGTAAGGAACTGTTTTATCAGGGGGTGCAGTGATGAACTTGCCGGGTCTCCTTGGGGTTGGTTCCACTGTATCTGGGGCTGACCAAGCCCTTCAAGCCACCACTGATATTAGTGGATCGAAAGGCGGTGAAACCCAGGAGGTGGAAGGTCTAGAACCGAACACATCCAGGAATACAGATTCGTCCTCGGTAGGGGCTAGGGCATTCCAGTCCCCCCCCTCTGCTTAAGCATTTCTAGGATGTCCGAAAAGGAAACATCTTCAGAGGGAGATCTCGGGGACCCTACCGATTCATCCAAATCCGTATCCGAAGTGACAGACTCGGGGGAGTCAATGTGCTTCCTCTTGCACTTCCTCTTCCAAGGGGGCTCCTCTGAATGATCAGGGGAGGCCTCGGAAGAATAGGAAGCATCCAATGGGGTGCTCTGGAGCGCCGGTTCCCCACGCTTGGGGTCTGGAGGAGAGGCAGAGTTTGCAGCAGGCACTACAGGGGATGGAGCCAGTGGGGTAGAAAGTGGAGCTGACTTAGAGGCCGGTACACTCCTCATGACATCGAAGGCGTCCCTGCCACGATGCAGAGAAGGCTCCAGTTCCGAGGCATCCGGAATCCTCCTCCGCACTGAGGGAGATGGCCCCGAGGCAGATGTAGGAGCCGAGCTCACCTGCGTCAACACTCCAAGAAGGAGAACGGGATCGGACAAGGGTCCGATGCCACTCGCCCCCTCGGAGCCGACGAGGGAGGCTCGGCGCCCAGATCCCTCGATGGACGGCACCATCGAAGGGATCTGAGCAGACGATGGAACCGAAGGAGAAATAGTTATCAGAGTAGACAGTTCCACGATTCGAACCCCAACAAACTCTGGCTCCAAGCTCAATGGAGTCAGAGGAGGAACATCGATAGAAGAGGATGGAGCAGACACCTGTTGAGGAGGGCTGGACAACATTTTAGCCAGTGCCTGCAACTTCAACAACCTGACCACTCTCTCAACGTTGTGATCAGAGAGCCCAGAGGACCGAGAAGAGTGGGAGGATCTGTGACTGCGGTCACTCTGCAACAGGGGAGACAGAGGAGCCAAATGTATAGACTCTACAGAAGGGGACCTCTGCCTCTTATGGGTCCGCGACGGCTCCGAAGGTACTGCTGGAGCAGACGAGGAGGCAGTCTCCTCAGTTCCAGCCGGACCCGAAGTAGTAGGTAAGGCTTGGGCCAATGACGGCTCCGAGCTGGAAGCTGACGATTTGGTCGGTTTAGGAGATTTCACAAGCTGAGCCTTGGCCGGTGAATCCTGGGGCTTAAGAAGACACTTCAAAATAAGCTTATTTTTGCGCTCCTGCAGAACTCTTGGGCTAAATGCATGGCATACAGAACAAGAGTCCTGCAGGTGCACTGCGCCCAAGCAATAGACGCAAGAAGTGATCCCATCTGTCAGACATTTTCTGACAGCATGAGTCACACTTCTTGAATCCAGACACCTTGGATTCTTTAGACATATCCACAACTAGACACATACTACACTGAGTTGTTTTGGCCAAAAGGCCGAACAGCAAAACTAATACCAAACACTATTCACTAAAAAAACAAAAAACACACAGTATGCTACAGTTAAAGATAGTTTTCTTTCTTTTTTTTTTTAAACTAGGAAACCTCTAACTTAAATGGCTACCTAACAATCAGAAAGAAGAAAAAACTTAAACTAAGATGCTACCTACAAGAGGGAAGGGGGGGGGGGACTCTCTAATAAAAACGAGTTCTAAGGGAAAGCTACAAATACACTAAACTACAACAAACTAGTTAGCGACTATTATTTTAAACAATAAACTACAAGTAAAAACCCTAATCTGACAGAAAAAGTAGTTCAATAAAACTTATACAAGCCTGAGCCAGTAACAACGAACCTCGCAGCTGAAGCGGCAAACGAGATCTGGGTAGCTAGCGCTAGGCACCATGGGATAAGGGGTAGCCTCGAGCCAGTAAACAACTCTCGAGCTATAGAAGATGGCCGAGTCGGAGCAGAGGATCGGCTCCGATCCCAACAAGCAAGAAACAAAGGTGATATAGACAACTTAACATCTAAGGTTACCAGCCAGGAGTCCTTGTTCAGCACTGGCAGTAACTGTTGAAGAGTGAGCATCTTGAATTTGGGAGTCTTCAGGAAAGTGTTTAAAGTGGACAAATCCAGAAAAGGGAGCCAGGTGTCTCCTTGTTTGGGTACCAGGAAAAGCCTTGAATAAAACTCTTGGCCTGTCTGATTTGCAGGAACTGGTTCTATAGCACCTAGAGTAAATAGAGAGGAGATTTGCTTCTCTACCTCTGCCCTTTGATTGGAGGGTATGTCCGGGTATCCTTGTGGAACTGGGAAAGTGTGAAGGTAAAACTTGTAGCCGTGGTGTACTACATCGAGCACCCATTTGTCGTCTGTGATTGTAGACCATACCTCTGCAAACCTGGCTAACCTTCCCCCCAAAGGTAATCCTGGGCCTGCAGAGGTAGGCACAGGGAGGCCACAGTCATTGGGAATGCTTGCTTTGGGGAGGTTGCTTAGAACTCCCCGATTTAGAGGAAGAGGAAGCGTGCCATTGCTTAGACTTCTGAGGGACTGAAGATTGTCCTCTGGAAGGCCTGAATCCTCTAGTCCTAGAACGACTCTTGTTTGTTAGGATCCGGGAAAGACCAGGACTTGGAAGGATAATGCCTACTGAAGTGAGGAGGTTGAACCTGCAGGAAATCTAACAGCTTGCATCGATTTCGCCTTATCTTCTAACTTTTTCAACACCTCTTCGGCCTTGCTGCCAAATAGATTGTCCTTATGCAAAGGAACGTTCAGTAGTTTAGATTTAACCGATTCAGAGAGAAGCTGCTCCCTGAGCCATGCGCTTCTAATAACAGAACCGCTGGCTGCTGCTCTGCAGGAAGCCTCCAAAGTATCAAAACCACAATGCAGGGAGTGCTTAGTAATAAGAGTAGCAGAATTAAGTAAATCTAGCAGATCCCAGTTTTCCATAAGGGAAGGGACCTCTGCAATCTTAGCCTTAACAGCCTCCAGAGTATGCTGCTGATACTTAAGCATATGAAAAAGACAACTGACTGATCTGATAGCAAGAGTGGCAAAGACTTAGTAGAAAACCGGAGGGACTAGGGAGGCCTAACAACCACTGAAATCTGACTTAGGGTAGTCAGACTGGCTCTGGTCTCATGGCGGTGAAAAGAGGCATCAGAAGCCGGTGCCTGCTTAGCGGCTCCGGACCCAACTGAGGCGGCGGCAGGCGGAGGGTCTGGAAACGAAGCAGAAGCCTGTGGCATGGAGGACTCAAACGGTCTTGGCAGAGGTTTGCGGCTGAACATCTGCGGAGTGCAGGGGCTGCAAAAGCGCCTCGCTGACCACCACTGGGCCAACGACCATTTTACTCGGTGCATCGTCAGCAGATTTGACCCTAGGCCTGTCGCGGTCTTTGCGTTTCCTAGGCACATCTGAAGTCGGAAGACCAGACGATGCCATACTGACAAACCTAGACCAGACTCCGAAAAGCTTATACAAAATTTTTTCTCTACGGTGTATGGTACGCGGGTTAAATAAGGCACAGGGTTCACAGTTAGGTAGGTCGTGCTCAAGGCCCAAACAAGTTATACAGTAAGAATGGAACTCACTGTGCGGAATCCGTTTTCCACAGGCAAGACAGTTATTAACTTTATCTGACATTCGTTAAAGCAAGAAGAGGGTCCCCAACGGGCTACTTATCTGTAGATGTCTTCAACTTAGCAGTTGGAATAAAAAACAAATGTAATTGGCCGACTGGCACTGGTGCTGATTGCATCTGTTTCGGGCTCCGCGGCAAGAAAGACTGAGGAAAATGGCGTCAGCTGCCTCCCTTTATACCTGACGTCAGGTTTAGAACAGACGGCAGCAGACGACATTAACTAAATTCTCTGGTATTCGGATTGGCTGAGGGCTACCAGGAGCCGGATAACCTATTTGTCAGAAATGCAACAGTGAAACACGATGAACATCAAAATTTTGGAGGTTGTCTGTTTATGGGGGAGGCAAACATCTACCTGAGGTGTACCCCAATGATGGATTAGGTCCAGAAACACATCTCTGTGCAACATCCATTCATGGGACTGGGTTATGGACCTGCTTAGAGAATATACCACCGCATTCTGGGGTGAGGAAAGAAACTACCTGTAGGGAGACTTGGCTTTGTAAGGCTAATTCCCAGGCAAATACGGCTAGTCTGCAGAGAATGTAAGACTTCATCCACCCTGCTTGTTGATGTACCAAAGAGCTGTGGTGTTGTCTGTGAACCACCTCAGTACTCCTGGAACACGGTTGCTTTTGAAGATTTGCAGTGCCAAAATCAGTGCCCTCATCTCCTTTACACTGATGTGTTCCTGGGCCTGCTTGGGAGACCAAACATCTCTGACTCTCAAGGCTTGCAGAGCTGCACCCCAACCTGTGTCTGATGCATTTGTGAATAACTCTAGGGAAGAAAGGGGTGGCTGCAGTGGCAGGCCAGGGTTTCCGTTTACCTGTTGGATCCATCACTCTAGTTCCCTCTTTAAGCAAGTCCAGAGTGGAGTCAGGAACTCTAATGGATGCAAGTGTTGCATCCAGACAGGTCTTATATACCAATGCAGCTTCCTCATGTGTAGTCTTGCTAAGAGTCTCATGGGGATGGTGAATGCCATGTACCCCAAGAGACAAAGAACGTCCCTGGCTGTCAAGGACTGGAGAAGAAGAATGCTCTGAAAATAGGAACTCGAGAACAAAACTTTCTCCACTGGAAGAGAGGCTGGCATTTTGTCTGTTTCTATTCTGCATTCATGGAAAATGTGATCACGTGAAGGGATGAGGAAAGACTTCTGGAAGTTTATAGCAAACCCTAAACCTTGTAGAAGGGCAATAGTGAAGGAAAGGTTTCCCTGAAGTAGTTCTAGGGACTAAGCCTGAATAAGATGGTCATCTAAGTTAAGGAAAGATTTGAATTCCTTGCATTCTGCAAAATGCTGTAATGGGGCAAAGCACTTTGTGAAAACCCTTGATGCCATAAGAAAGACCAAAAGGCAAAGCATAAAACTGAAAATGTGAGGAAGCTACAGAAAAACATAAAAATTTCCTGAACATTGGGTGGATGGAAATTTGAAGATAGGCATCTTGTTTATATCCAGGGATACCATGAACCCCTGTGGAAGAATAACAAGGAGAAGGGAAGGTAGCGTCCATATACAGAAAGAAGGGACTTTGAGAAAGATGTTTAAATGGGAAAGGTCCAGAATGGATCTCCAGGGGCCATCCTTCCTGGGGACAAGGAACATCCTGGAGTGAAATCCCTTTCCTTGCTGGGAAGTGGGAACCTCTGATAGTTCCCTGAGAGATCAGGTCTGTGATGACCTGAGGGAAGCTCAACTGATCTTTGGGGGGGGGGGGATCCCTCTGAATGAAGGGAAGTTCCCCAAAGCATGAAATATCCTGTTTTGATTATGGAAAGTGCCAACAGTTCTGAGTAATCAGTTTCCAAGCAGCAAGAGATAGGATGAGACAATGAGACAAGAGTGTGGATGGCCCTGGTGGCTGGTAGTCACAGACTACCTGGCTTGGGTTGGGACTGAAAGGACTGTTTTGAGGCAGGGGTGGAAGACGCAGACTTAGAAGAGGCTGGCTTTCAAGGCACCCTCTTACTTTTGGAAGAAAATGACAAAGTTTTCTAATAAAGGCAGTCTTAGCTGGACAATTTCTTTGAAACAGTGGAACTGGAAAAACAAGAATGTGTTTAAGATCATGCAGCTCCTTTCCTTTCCCCTGAAGAAACCTGAAGAGTTCTGTTGCTCAACTCCCAAACAAGGCTTTGTTATCCAAAGGTGCATCCAGCAATTTGGCCATAGAATCTTCAGGCAGAGGGTGTAGCCTAAGTCAAGAGCACCTTCTCAGAACAGACCCTGAAGCAGCTGCCCTAGCAGAGGCATCAGCAGCATCATAACTGCACTTGGAGTGCCTAGTCACTTGTGCAGAGGAATTAGGAATAGCTGCTAGTTTTGATTTTGCTGGGGAATCTGGGATGACTGCCAACATTTTCCCTGTATCCTCCAGAAGGGTCGAGGAGTGCTTTGTCATGTGGGTCTGATAATTTATTGCACAGATGGCCAAAGTGGCAGAAGTGCATACCTTCTTTCCCAAACATTCCATGACCTTACTCTCCTTATCAGAGGGTAACAAGGAAGCAGATGGAAGCAATTTTAAAACCTTATCCGTGGAAAAAGAAATGATAGCTGGGTCAGCAGCAGGAGCTTTGAAAGGGAACTTGGGAGTTTTCAGGCACCTTATAGACCCTGTCTGGATGCTTGGGGGCAGCAGGCTGAGGGTCTGAACATTTGGAGGCAGCAGAAAAAACAACCAGAAAGGCAAGATGGACTGGAGGGAAAGCAGAAGGACAAGGAGCGTCCATATGCAACAGGTCATACCAGTTTTGAATATCCGAAAATTGGGAGCAGTCCTACTTAAAAAAAACTCTCATTTTGAAAATGGTCTCTCCAAAACAGATGTCCTTCCCAGAGGGAATCTGAACCATGAGAATTCCACTCTGGGGAGGCATACCCCAAAGGAGAAGCCAATTGGGTGGAGTAGGCTAGTGACTCCTCACCAGATGAACACTCCTCCGAGGAAATGTCCACAGTTGTCCTTTTGAAGGATGTGGAAGGAGAAAAGGGCTGCGGATGAAGGGCGATAAAGTCATTAAAGAGGCTTTGAGAAAAAGCTTCACAATAAGAGGGCTGCTGAGGGGTAGCAGGAAATTAGAAGTTATGTACTCACCATAACGTTCCATCTGAGTAGGTGACTTCATTTGGATGCAACCTGTGGGTATCGGATCCGACCTCGGATCCGAGCCGGCATTTCAAAAGCTTTAGGCTCCGAGCTCCTAGCTCCTCCCTCTTACCCATAACCCCTTGCCAAGCCCTGACTGACCTCAGATTGAGTTTGCCTAAATAATACTGACTACAGTACATGAACAAAAGCATAACTACTCGCTCTATAAAGGTCAGGGGGATGGAGGGGGGGGTGGTTGCATCCAAATGAAGTCGCCTACTCAGATGGAACGTTATGGTGAGTACATAACTTCTAAATCTGAAGTAGGCAGACTTCATTTGTCTGCAACCTGTGGGACAGAGTCCCCAGCTACCTGAATCTTGGGCGGCCGTCATGGAAGGATGTTCCGGAGCACCGCTGAGCCAAAGGATGCTCTTCCTCTGGAAACAACATCCACTTTATAATGAGAAATAAAGGTATGAGGCTAGGCCCAAGTAGCTGCCGCGCAGATATCATCCAATGACACACGGGACTTAAAAGCGGCTGACGTGGAGACTGCCCTAGTAGAATGAGCCGTAACCCTCTGTGGAGCAGGTCTACCTGAAGTGTCATAAGCCTGCAGAATACAATTAGCAATCCACTTAGTGTGACTTTCGACACTGCTTTACCCAAAGCAAATTTAGCACAGGAGACGAACAGCTGATCTGATTGCCTGTGACCAGCTGTCCTGTGAATATAAAATCGTAATTGTCTATGAACATCCAAGGAATGTAATTTGTATTCTCCTTTGTTTGAGTACTTGGGAAAAAACACAGGTAAGTTGATTGACTGGTTGATATTAGATTCTGAAGAGACCTTCGGAAGAAAAGACGGATTGGTCCTGAGGCACACCCTATCTGGAAAGAAAGAAAGGTAAGGCGGCTTGACGCATAGAGCCTGAAGTTCAGACACTCTTCTGGCTGAAGTAATGGCTACTAAGAAGGCAGTCTTCCAAGAAAGGTACTTTAGGTCTATAGAGGATGCAGGCTCGAAGGGAGGAGCAGTAAGGGCTTGCAGAACAAAGGATAGATCCCAAGGTGGTACAATCTCTTTGACTGGAGGTCTCAATAAAAAAATCCCTTTGAGAAAGGTTTTGCACAATTTAGCTGTCATGAGGGGAGCTGTCTCATGACCAATGTGATAATGTGAGATGGCTGCCAATTGTACCTTAATCGTGGAAGAGCTTGCCCCTTGATGAAAGAGATCTGTTAAAAAATCCAGCACTGCTGACATAGGTGCTGAGAAAGGATCCAAAGTTCTCTGAACCGCCCAAATAGAGAATCTCTTCCATTTACTCCGATAAACCTGCCTGGTGGAAGGTTTATGAGCTGCCACTAAAATGGCCTTGACCGGTGACGAGATACCGGGAGTCCTAATCAAGGATGGAACTGGAGCAGCCAAGCTGTCAATTTCAGGGTGTGTAGATTGGGAACCGAAATCCCCAGGGTGGGAGATGAGATCCGAATCGGATCCAGAATCCAGGGTGGATTGATTTTGTGAGACCATACAAAGGGGAACCAGGGTTGACGAGGCCAGAACGGGCAATGAGAATCATTCTGCTCCCCAAACTGTTGGCTTTCTGCAGAAGCCTCTGCATCAGAGGTAGTGGAGGGTAGGCATAAAGGAGACCGGGAGGCCAAGCATGCACCAGCGCATCTCTCGAATTCCCGGTGGGGGAAGCAGAGCGAAGAAATTGCCGCATTTGGCGTTTGAGGGAGAGGCAAAAAGATCGCAACAGGGTTGCCCCCAAACGGCAAAAATCTTCTTCGCTACCTGAGGATTGAGAGACCACTCGTGAGGTGACAGAATGGTGCGACTGAGTTTGTCCGCAAGGATGTTGGATTTTCCTGGAATGTGCGTTGCTACCAGAAAGCGTTTGGTGGAAATTGCCCATTCCCAGACTCTCATGGCCTCTCGACAAAGGGGATAGGACCTGGTTCCTCCCTGTTTGTTGATGTACCAGACTACTGACATGTTGTCTGTCTGAATCGCAATAGTCCCTGAAGGAAGAACGTGGTGAAGTGCTTGCAACGCTAGGAGCACCGCCCTCATTTCCAGGACATTTATATGCAACAACGTCTCTGTGGTGTTCCACGTGCCTTGGACAATCTTTCCCGCAGAATGCCCCCCCCCACCCGAGGCAGGAAGCGTCCGTGGTCACTGTGGCTCAGGGAAAAGCAGCACAAAAAGGTCTCCCTGTCAGGGGCTCCGGAGACAGAAGCCACCAAAGAAGGGAGTCCTTGCACGCTCTGCTGACCGCTATCGGAGAGTTGAGAGGGGAACTGAGAGGGGACCACTGAACCTGAAGGGTCCATTGAAGAACCCGCATGCGTAGGCGCGCATGAATAAGAAGCGGGATAGCTGCCGCCATCGAACCTAGGGCCCTCAGGACCGAAGCTGCAGACGGAAATGGTTGCAGGACCGCTGCTACATGACACTTCAGGTTGGTAATTCTGTCTGGAGTGAGGAAGGCTCGCATTGACCTGGTGTTTAGCCTTCCTCCTATGAAATCTATAACTTGTGTGGGGTGCAGCAAAGATTTCTCCCAGTTGACAGTGATGCCCAACCTTGGGGCTAGTCGAAGAAATTAGTCCCTGGCTGAGCACAGAAGATGCCTTGATGATGCCGTCAGGAGCCAGTCGTCCAGGTACAGAAAGACCTGTAATCCCTGGAGCCTCAGGTGGGCCGCTACAACAGCTAAGACCTTGGTGAACACCCTGGGAGCTGAGGTGAGACCAAAGGGAAGGGCCCTGAACTGATAATGACTGGCTCCCAGCCGGAAGCGAAGAAACCTCCTAGACCGTTTGTCCATGCGAATGTGGTAGTACGCGTCCTTGAGGTCGATGGAGCACATCTAGTCGTTCTCCCTCAAGAGGGGGAGTATAGATTGAAGGGTGACCATCCGGAACTTTTGCTTGGTTACTGACAGGTTCAGCAGGGAAAGATCTAAGATCGGTCTTAAGTCCCCCGTTTTCTTTGGCACCAAAAAGAACCTGGAGTAAAACCCTGACCCGGTTTGATCTGGGGGGACGCACTGGATAGCTCTTTTTTCTAGCAGCTGTCCGATTTCGATAGCTGCTGCCTCCCTTTGGTCGGGTGGAACATCTGGGAGGCTGCGAGATCTGGGAACCTTGTACAGGGGAATTGCATAACCTCTGGATATCACACGAAGCACCCAACGGTCTGTTGTGATGGACTCCCAAGAAGTCAGGTGCCTCGAAAAATGCCCCCCGACTGCCTCCAGAGACGGACAGCCGGGCAACCCTTCAGGGCTGCTGCGTGGGCCTATCAGAGAAAGGTTCTCTGGACCCAAAGTTGCTAGGAGCCCCCCTGCCTCTAGGACGGCGACCTCCCTGTCCTCCTCTGCCACGGAAGGACTGGTTATCCGGAGCAGGTTGGGACTGCTGCGATTTCCGGAACCACATCTTCTTCTGTCCCTTTTGGTTCTTCGAGAAGGACCTCTGGGGAGCTGAGAAGCGGACTCCGACGGCAGACAGCGTCTTCCCGGCCTTTTCGCTCTGGACTAATGTTTCGCGAACAGTCTTGCCAAATAAGGCAGAACCATCGAAAGGGGCATTCGCGAAGGTCGCCTTGAAGGGCTCTGCAAAATCACAGTGGCGGAGCCAGGCCTGTCGCCTCATGACTAGGCCTGCTCCGCTGGCTCTAGCGGCTCCCTCAGTAGCGTGAGAAAGCAGCCGCATAGATGTATTCGAGACTGATCTAAGAGTGGCCATTCGGGTGGAGTATACCTGTTTATCCTCACTCGACATGGACTCTGGGGGAGATGCAGCGTATTCTTTAATCAGATCCCGCTGCATCCTGATGACGTGTGCCATGTAGTTCAGCGCTCTCAAAGAGAAGGTTGCTGAACTGAAAACTCGCTTCCCAATGCGATCCATCGAGCGGGACTCCTTGCCCGGAGGATGCATAGAGGGACTCTCCTGGGCCAACTCCCTCTTAGTGGCTGCAGCCATCATCATGGCATCTACTGGGGGGCCTTTGCTCCAGTGAGTGCGGTCCGCCGGAGGGGAAAGGATACGGTCGGGACGCTTAGGTACAGGCTCAACGGTGTCCGGATCCTTCCACGCTCTGATGGATATAAGGTCCACCAGAGGGTCGGCAGGAGGGGACACCCAAGAGGTAGATGGGCCCGCCTCGAATGCCTCCAAGAACACAGACTCGTCTGAGGAGGCCTTGGGGGCAGACCACCCCCCCCGATCCTCAACATCAACATAATGTCTCCAAATGAGACGTCTTCAGGGGGGTGACCTTGGGGAGCCCTCCCCTTCATCCAAATCTGTGTCTTCGGTAACGGACTCGGGGGAGTCCATGTGCCTCCTTTTGCACTTACGCTTCCGAGGTACTTCTTCGAGGGGGCTGTCCGAGGAGTACTCTTCCGCAGCTGGATGTTCCAAGGGAACTACTTGGGACATCGAGGCGGGCTGTCCCTGGGACCGGCTGGTGGGGGCCTGGCCCAACTGCAAGGGAGTGTGGGATGGAGCCGTGGCAGGGACCGGGGGTCCGGTAGTCCTCAACAGTGCCCTTTCCACTACGTCGAAAGCCGAGGGGGAGCCGGCTTCTCTAAACCCCGAGAGCCGACCCCCACTCGGATCCGACGCACGGATCGGAGCCGGAGCCGAGACAGTCGGATCCGAGAGACCGGTGTGCTCCGACCTAGACGGAGCCGAAGACACACCAGCTCCCTCGGACCCGAGGCTCGGCCCTCGGCTCCGAGAGGTCGGGTCCGAAGTACCCGAAGCACCTCGGATCCGTCCCACCCCAGGATCCAACTCTGCCCGGCGCCGACAGCTCCGAACCCATGGTATGGGTCGGAGAAGGAGCCAAAGGGGCGAAAAAAGGGGTCGAAGCCCCTCCCGGATGGGGGGGGGCTAGGAGCACTCCCATTTGCATTTGGGCCTGGATGAATTTCCTCATCATCCGGTCCATATCTGCTTCACTCAGAGAATGTGGATCTGGTGGAGGCCACCAAAGCGGACCTAGAGAGCCGCCTTGGGGACCTCGCTGAAGGGCTAGCCTCCTCCTCCTCGGGCCCAGGAGAGAACCGAGGGGAGTGGAGCCGAGGAGGAGGAAAGCTAGAAGGCACAGGGGAGGCCCGCTTAGATGGAGGAGCCGAACTGGAAGTTTCGGCTCTCCGCTTGTGGTGCCTCTCCCTGTGCCTCTCCTTCTTCTCTCTCTCCCTAGAAGACTCTCTCTCCTCCGGCATTTTTGAGGGAGGTTGAGTCCCAGCCGGAGGAGAGCCCACAGCAACTGCTTGCTGAGTAGAAGGGGCAGAAGCCGAAGCGGTATCTGGAGGGAGAAGTCCCGCCAGCACCAGCTTCGACCTCCGCTCCCTCAAAGCTCGGGGGTTGAACTCTGCACAAATAGTACAACCAGATGACAGGTGTTCAACCCCCAAGCATTTAACGCACCGAATGTGGCCATCCGCTGGGGACAGCTTATGACCACACTCGGTACATTTGGAGAACACAGCCTTATGGGCTTCAGACATTTTAAGCCCTAAAAGGCCTCAAACAAACACACACACACAAACTACGCAAAACCCGAGAAAAGTTTAAAATAAAGAGAGAGGAAAGCCTAACACAATCACTTCTAACTAATAAAATTAAAAAAGTTAAGGTTTTTGTAAATTTTTCTGTCAAAAACAGCTTATCTGTACTAGGAGCTCTGGAATCCGTCGCAACTTGAAAGCGGCTCATCCGAACAGCCCGACGTCACATCCATTTTGTGTGCAAGGTGCTTAAGTCACTGGTTTTCTAAATATAACTTTAGAGAGGCTAGCTGACTCCTGAGGGATTCAGGAACAAAGGATTTACAAATACGACACCCGGTGTGGTTGTGATCTGGCCTAGACAAAAAAAGGCAAAGTTCATGGGCATCCTTATGCGGAATCTGCCTTCCACACTGACACTTGCCCATCCTAGCTGGCATGAACCCAACAAGCAAGTAGCAGTACAAATTTTAAGAAAAAAAATCCACTGGGGACTTACCTGATAACTGGAACACAACTGTTCTGGCGAGTGAATGAACATCTGGTGCAGGGAATCAGACAGACAGCAGAAACGTTTTGAGGTAGGTGCTTGCCAATGTCCGCTTTCTACCACAAGTTTCTTATAGCCGAAGTGTGTGTGGTGCAGCATAGCACATACATTGCGCAGTAGCACTAAGGCTTTTCGGACATACGAGTCAGCTGGAGGCGGACTCCCTTATATTATGAATACTGCTTCATATGAACAGGTCGACATCTCCTAGTATTGGATTTACTAACCTCCTGCATGACTAGAAGCACATCCTCAGAGAAAAAGGATTCTTATTCCTTTTAGGCACCTATCACCTTTTCTGAATTCTCTTCAGATTTTGTCACCTTATTAATGAAAATGTATAAGCCGCATTGGTGCAGTGGTAGCATTTTCGCCTCACAGCAAGAGGTTTTCCAGTTCGATTCTTGGCTGGAGCGCCTTCTGTTTGGAGTCTGCATGTCCTCCCCGTGGTCGAATAGCGTTCGAAAGACATGCATGAATTCACATACCTTCGAGCTGGCACCTTGGCACAGTAAAAATCTACTGCCAATCATTAATGGACCAGAGTTCCACTGTGGCGACCCCTAAATGGGAAAAGCCAAAAGAAAAACAACATTAATGAAAATTTATAGTGGGGCACAAGCTTATGTGAAAATCAGATCATGTCTATCCTCACCACTAGAAATCCTCAAGGGAACTAGACAAGGTTGTCCTCTGTCACCATTAATATTTGCTCTTTCAATGGAACCATTTTCTACATTTATCAGAAACAAGCAAAATATAAAAGGCTTTCAAGTTAATAAGGACTATTGTCCTAAGATACAATTATTTGCTGATGATATGCTGCTAACACACTGGGTGATATTGATGGTTCTTTGCATGATGTTATAAATACCTTAAGCAAGTGTGAAAGAATTTCTGGTCTTAAATTTAATCATAATAAATCCAAAACATTACTAATTAACAAAAAGATCAACAAAAACCTGAGAGAACAGCCTGTTTAATTGGGAGAACAATGTATTAGAATATTTGGAGTCAGTATAAAGAGTACATGGAAAGAGTCTGTTAAACTAAACTACAAATATTTTAATAACCATCATTAGTGAACTAATCAAAATATGGAATAAAATGTTCTTCACAATGGAGGATAGGCTCTCTAATTAAAATAATTTTACCTAAAATGTTGTTTTATATGCAGTAATTGCTACTACCCTCTCCTCAAAACTTATTAAAAAACTAGATTCCATGCTACTTAAATTTTTACGGTTCCCCTTAAAACCTAGGATTGCATATAATTGGCACATCAGAGCCAAGAACAGTAAAGGATAGCATTCCCTAGCTCAGATCTTTATTCCAAATCAGTTATAATTAATGTAATATTACATTGGATCTCACCTACCTATATATCTGGCTGGAAAATAATACACAAGATTCATATAACTGATGTCAGAACTATAGAAAATCTATTTAAGGAACAATATGGAATAAGTAGAGTTCATTGCCTTTTACGTGAATTTTGTTTACTTAAGAAGTTTGATAATTTTTCTTATGGCATTAATCAATCAAATATTTAATAACTTCAAAAATATAACTGATTGTAATTACAACATTAAACAATTCCTATTTCTTATATTCCCTATAGCATACCCCCCTGATCGCCTAGATTCTTTCAACATCAATGCGATGCAAAATTAACTTGATATTCTGGCATCAGTTTATTGAAAATAAGGGTATTAAACCACTACTCTCTCCTATGTAGTTTTGATAATACTCAAGACGGTTGTTTATACACTCATTACGGCAGTTTATGGAAAACAAAATGAGAGTATCAATCAACAAAGAGACTGAATCTATACCTGGGTTTGATCCAGCTTTTTCTTAGGTGTCTTGAAAAGACAGATGATCAAAAATTAAGTGTCTTACCTATCTATAAGATAATAAGAGAAGACACAGAAGTTTGACTCAGATTTTTGGAATTACTATAGAAAGAGTAATGGAGAACAAATATCTGATGAATCCAAAAAACTGTTATTGAAATCTACGTATGGTACCTCTTCATTATATAGGAGGTTCTATACATGGAAATTTATGAATAGGAGTTTCTATACTCCACATAACATAAATCTTATACTTGTTCACTGAATGCAGAAATGTTCAATACTGGAAAGACTTCACATATTTTGTAAATGCTTTATGGTCTGATAACCGTCATATTTCTAACTCCCTAATCCTATTCAATGTTCCTATACCTAATTATTATTCTTTTTCGTTCGGCTTTTCCCGGTTAGGGGTCACCACAGCAGATCACGTCTGCTCATGATTGACAGTGGTGTTTTACGGTGTCGAGTTGCCAGCCCAGCGCCCAACCTTCCACAGAAGGGGCACACATGCACACACTCATGCCTAGGGCCAATTTAGTGTGTCCAATCCACCCTACAGCATTGTCTTTGGGATGTGGGAGGAAACCAGAGCACCCGGAGGAAACACACACGACCACAGGGAGGACATGCAGACTCCGCACAGAAGGTACCCAGCCGAGGATCAAACCGGAGAACGTCTTGCTGTGAGGCGACAACGCTAACAGCTGCACCACTGCGGCTGCAATATTCCTATACCTAATGCAATACCTAAATCTGAGATTCAGTTACTCTGGTCAATTCCTGCAATTGCCAGAAAAGTTATTACTTTGAACTGGAAAAGTAAACAAGATTAAAGAATTTATTAATTTAGCAAAAGTCTGTAAAAAAGAACTGCAAACCATTTGTTATAAAACTCATAACATCACTCATTAAAAATAGAATGGCAAAAATTAGAAAGCCTTTTGAGCAAATACTGATAACCTCTCATGGATAAAATGATTGTTTAAAATGATTGTTTATCATGGATGAATGTAAATATTGTAAATAGTTTTGTGACTGTTTTATTGTATTGTAAATCAAATGACTTCTCTAACTTTCGTCCTATAGCACTCCTATCACCTATAGCTAAAATCACAGAAAAATGTATCCATAAGCAAATTCTAAGCCACCTTCTGCATAACAACCTACTTGCAAACTGTCAACATGGATTTAGACCTTCCCACAGTACTACCACAGCCCTACTCTCCTTTACCAACTCTATCAACTATAACCGTAACAATAACAACCTATCATCCTCTATCTTTGTTGACTTATCTAAAGCTTTCGACATGATAAACCATAAACTTCTTCTGCACATACTAAAATCTTTCTCACTTGATCCCCCTTTCTTAACTTGGTTTACATCTTACCTGGAAAACCGCCAACAGGCAGTTCTCTGGAAAAATGCACTATCCAATCTACTCCCTACATCTCTAGGTGTACCTCAAGGCTCTATCTTGGGCCCCTTCTATTTTCCATCTTTATTAATGACCTCCAATTAGCTATCCCATATACCACCTGTATACAATATGCAGATGATTCTACTATTATCTGTACTGCTAATTCACAAACTTAACTACACTATCACTCAAAAAGCTTTTAACACTGTTGAACAATGGTTCTCTGATCGTTGTCTACTCCATAACCCCAGGAAAACTAAATTGCTATTGTTCTCACCTACTCATAGATCTGCCCCACTAAACTTTACTCTCTCTTCCATTGATTGCACTCTCATCTCTCCTGAAACAACTAAACTATTAGGCATAACCATTGACAATCTCAGCTTTGAGACTCACATCAATAGCACAATAAAATTAGTTAATAAAAAAATCGGATCCCTTTATAGAATCAAACCCTTCCTTTCACTGGAAGCAAAGACCACCTTAGCCAGATCACACCTTATCTCTACACTGCTATATGCCTCCCCCATATACACTAATCTCTCCAAAAACAACCTTAAGAAACTAGCAACTTCCTACCATAATATTGCTCGATTTGCAACTGGATCCTCATTTAAAACCCACCACTGCCTGAACCTAAGAAAACTAGGCTGGTTGGAATTTCAGAACCAACTCACATTTCAGCAGCTCTTAATAGCTCACAAAATCCTTTACCAACCAACTAAAACACTCTAGCCTCATTTCACCTTACAATAACCTGAAACATCTATGTTCTTCCAACAAACTAATGATTAATACAACCAAACCCAATAACTTTGCAGGTGATTGTCTTTTTTCCAACTCAGTTGGCAAAATGTGGAACAAATTACCCTCTGTTATCCTGTCTTTGTCCTCCCTTCCACTTTTCAAAAAGCAGCTGAAAACTCATCTCAATAAATACTGGCTTTGCTCCTGTACCAACCCAGATTAACTTCCTTTTTTACCTCCCCGTCCTCTCTTCCTCCTAAATTCCTGCAATCTCTGCTCCTTATAGCCTTGTTAGCTCTCCCTTAATGACATGCACACAGTATTATGAAATACTCCTTGGAAAAAAAAAATCTATAAGTTTTCTTTCTCAAGACATTTGCCTATTTTACTTTGTAATTTACCATGACTTTTTATGTAATATGTGTATTAATTAGCCCTCATTTTACGCCTTACTATTTGAATTGTCTATCTTCATATAATGTGTTTAATTACTGGAGCTTTTCTCCCCGGGCCTCTACTGAAAATGGACATATATCCAGCTAGACTAGCCCGGTCAACAAATGTAAAATAAAATAAAATAAATAAAATAAAAATTTGTTATATGTACATTTGTGTATGTTTACAATGAAAATAAAATAAAAACGTTTTTGAAAAAAAAAAGCCTTGCATAATTTAGATGATGCTAAAGGGGAAGTACTAACTCCAATGTGAAAGTTGGAGATGGCTGCTAACTGAACTTTAATATTGGAAAAACTTGCCCCCCTCCTTAAAAAATTGAGGCAAGAAAATCTAGAATAGTCAGAAATGGGAAGTGAAAGTCTCTAAACTTTCTCACCAAGAGAAAACCTTTTCCATTTACTTTTGTAAATCTTCCTAGTCAAATATTTACGAGATGAGACTAGGAATTTTTTGAACCGGGGAGGAAAGCCTAGCCATCATTGGAATTAGAGAAACCATTGTATGCATATACGAGAGGTCATATGGCCGTTTTTAAAATGTCTGATGAAGGCTGGAATTACCAGACGAAAGCGCTTACCGTTATATTGTAATAAAGTCATTTACGTTTGTAGCTGCCTGCCGTTTTTGTCTGTTCTAGTTTAATATTAGTTTGGAGTGTTATCAAAGGGAAGGGAACCACACTTGATGAGGCCAGAAAGGAGGAATAAGGATTACAGTGCTCTTCACCCCAAAGTGCTTTCTGAAGAAACTTGGGGTTGACAGCCAGATAAGGAAAAGCATAAAGGAAACTGGAGGGCCAAACATGGACTACAGCATCTCTCAGTGACTGCCCCTGAAGTGGGATAAGGGCAAAGAACCTGCTGCATTTGTTGTAGAGGGCAGATGCAAAAAGGTCACAGCAAGGTAGACCCCATTTGTGGAAGATCATGTTTGGCACTGACTGGTTGGGAAACAATTCATGAGGCATGAGAAATGTCCTGCTGAGTTTGTTTGCTATAATGTTGGCTATCCCTGGTATGTGCATTGCTACAAGACGGCAATTGGATGAGGTCACCCATTGCCACACTCATTGCTTCTTGACAAAGTGGGTAGATCTGGTTCCCCCCTGCTTGCTGATGTACCAGACTGATGTCTGCCAATCATGAGCAGACAGATGATCCGCTGTGGCGACCCCTAACTGGGAAAAGCCGAAAGAAGAAGAAGAAGACTTAGAAAAGTAAAGGGTGAATCATATCAGGCCCAGATAGTCTAGGGTATAGAATGTACAAGAAATCAATGGACTGGCAATGAGATTATTTTGTAAATGTAATGAATGAACAGTTGACAGCAGGATTTGTTTATGAAGAGTTAATTAGTGGGATATTAAAATTTATAAGGAAGAAAGAAGACAGGAATTAAACTGGAGACCCATAACAGATTATAAAATTTTTATAAGAATATAACAGGATGGTTAAGTTCACCTATAAAACTAGTACTAGGACTGTAACCTGTAATTTACTGAAGCATTGCAATGGGTTAACCTCAGAGCAGCTAGCTTGCTCAACAGATGAATTGTGCTAGGATATGCTGTTACATCCAACTCTTGTCCCTAACCCTAGACACCACTCTAGGACAACTTTATAAAACCTAGTCCTTAAACCTTAACAACCCACCCTAATACAGGTCCAGACAATGTGGATACGCAATTTCCAAAGGTTTCCATAGCCAGCCTAGAAGATATGGGCATCGTGAGACAATGTACCAGTTGTCTCGTGTACACAGGCAACCTTTTATTCCTTACAGAAACCAGCACAGTAAAAGTGAGAGATACATGCACAACTTCCTTGGAGACAAAAATCTCACAAACAAGGTTGTCAAGAAGCACGTATGCGCGCACTCACACACACACACACACACACACACACACGTGTGCATGCATGCACACTACATCCTCCATACACATAGATCATCTTACGCTGAGACAAAAAGCAGTCTCCGCAAACATCACTGATTTCCTAAGCTTGCAAATGGCAACCCCCATTCTCAGCAATCTGTAAAGCACATACCAAAAGCAGCGCCAACCACCACCTATAAGGCTAAACTGAATGGACCCCTGAAAGCAAAGCCATACAGTAACCAAACAATTTTCCCAAGACTCTTGTCAAAGGGGGCTATATTGTACAACACACAGATGCCCCACCCGCCAGACCGGACACAGATTATGGTCAGTTGCATATGTGGAGCCAGGATCCACCAAATTACACATATACTCACGTTGCTGCACTACATGTACTAGTATAATTCCATAAGTTTGTGTGGGTGTAAATGACCTGAGACAAACCTGTTTGAACTATATGAAGAGACATTACACAACTCTCTGAACATATGGCTCAGACAGGTATGCGCCCTGCGTTAAACAGCATTCTACTTCACCAAGGATGCCACCATATAAGCAAAAAATTATTGACTGACTTAGTTTCTGGAATCAATCCAGGAGGATTCAATATAGGTCAACCTGGGAGGGCATGGTCAACAGACCATGCTGCTTTGCCAAAGATGCCCCCCCCCCCAAGGCTTCCGGATTTTGCATAAAACTGTACCGACCTCCTTAGAGACTTTTTCAGACAATGCCCAAGTGACAGACATACTGACATGGCAATTAAAACCCAAAAGAACCTAAACATGTTTCTGCTCAGTGCTGGGAGCCTTAACAAGAAACTCCACAACCTACAAGCTCTTCATACATTGCAGAATATAGACTGCCATTACCAAGACATGGCTTAAAGCCACAGAACATATTCTGGTAGTGGAAGGCTACAGTTCCTTCCCCACATTTAGACAATCAGCCACTCAAGACACGAACTAAAGGTGGACATGTCTTGATCTACATTAGTAACAAATACACCTTAAGGTTGGTTAAACAGGATGATACCTCATCCAAGTGCATATCACCTTAGATAGAGTCCCTTACTATACTACAAGTATAGTATGCAAGCTACATGTCACTGTCACAAGAATCCCACAACACTTATCAAGACCTACTGGAGGCACTCTCCGTCCAACCAAACACTATTCATGGGAGAATAATTACCCCTCTATAGAATGGGAAACATAATGCCTCCAACCTGCAAGCACAAGGTGATCACCCATAATAAAAATCAACTTAGAAAACCCAGCAAAACATGTTACAGTTAGGAACTATTCAAACCACATCTTAAGTGACAGTTTGTCAAATCCAATGTGGCCTAACCCAGAGTTCACAAGAGTCAATGCAAAACTGTTCATATAAATACTACGCAAACTTGCAAATGGATGCATAGAAACTGCCGCACCTATGAGAAGCAAGTCCAAAACAAACTCAAACTACATGGTGGACTCCTAATCTTAAGAGGGTATATAACAAAAGGAAAAAAGTCATGGCCAAAAACAGGCAGAACAATTCTTATGAGAAGAGCTCACTAATTTAACTAAATAAGAAATGTAAAGGACTAATTAAATCTATAAAGGCCAATTACAAGGTCAAGATAGCCTCTCAGACTAAAGACAACTACAAGGCCTTCTACAGCTATGTCCAAGGTCTCAAAGGTAACACAGAGTAATGTGCTAAGCTGGTAGTAAAAAAATCACTTTCACTGAGCAGTGACAAACCTGCTGGCTGGCAAATTCAGCTCTAACTTTAACCCTTCCACTCACCCCATACCACCCCAACCTCAGGAAATTCCAACTAGCATAACCTTGTCCCACAAACTATTAGCATGGAGCAGGTTACTGAGGCGCTTGCTAAGGCCAAAAACACAGCCTTAATGGGACCAGACAATATCCCATGCCATCTCCTGAATAGCCTGAAACATGACCTATCAGGACCACTTGAGTAATTCTTCAACTACAGCCTCAAAACAGGCTATGTACTGAAAGAATGGAGAGCGGCAATAGTTAACCCCTTCACAAAGGCACATCACCAACCAACCTCCGAAACTGCAGACCTTAGCCTATCTAGTCTAATATGCAAAGCCATGGAATGAATCATGGAAGTGATCAACAAAGATATTGGCAACCTACAGACACTGGATCCATTCCAGTTTGGCTATGTCAGGGAAAGGTCATGCTTACTTAACCTGGTAGACTTTTTTGAGAAGGTCACCAGGCAATGGAGGGAAAATGGTGTACATCACCTACCTAGACTTGGATAAGGCACTCTATACAAGACCCCACTTAGGTTTTGTGGACACACACAGAGAACTACGCATAAATCTACATAAATTACTGGGTTAACAGCTGGCTTAAAGCTATGACCCAAGGAGTCAGGATTGGTGAAACCACCTCCACCAAGAGACAGGTCACCAGAAGAGCACCATAGGGCTCTGTGCTGGTCCCATTCCTTTATGGCATCTACTTCTCGGAGGTTAAGACTAACGTCAAGGGCCAATGGCTCACCAAGTTCACACATGACTGTAAATTGGAAGCCATCATAAATTTCCCCCATGATACCAACCATCCTGTAAGAAGGTCCGAGTCAAATGACTAGTGCCAAAGCTACAGATTAAACCTCAATGCAATGAAGTGCATTATAGTGCCTTTGGGGAAAATGACAACCCAAACAGATTACTCCATTGATAAGACAACCCTAAGAGCTGACCCGGTATTCAGAGGTCTGGGAACATGTGTAGACAGTAATCTGGACTTTAAACAACACATAGCCAAGGTAGAAAGAAAAATCATTCTATGTTGCACAACTTACAAGGGTAAGGCATCTGGATCCAAAGACATTATAGTACCACTCCACTCAGCCCTTATTAGGCCCATCACTGAGTACAATGCCTCCTCTTCCATGTACCTGACTAGGCAAATGCAGTAGGTGAACGCCCAAATTCCTCAAGACAGTCCATGATATTAACACATTGTTCTTTGCAGGCCGTCTTAGAGCCGTATCTCTGTACTCTGTCTTCTACAGGTTGTTGAGAAGCAATCTGTGTTTAGTATACAAGGCATCATTTTATCCAGCCCTGATGGATTTTTTGCACATTTGCAAAAAGAAGAGCGCCAGAAAAAAAGAAGTTATGTACCTACCATAACGTTCCATGTTAGTTGTCTCCTCTCGCCTTCTTTCTTGCTGGTTGGGTTCGGAGCCGATCCTCGGCTCCGACTCGGCCATCTTCTAAAGCTCGAGAGCTATATACTGGCTCGAGGCCTCCCCATATCCCATGATGCCTGGCGCTAGAAACCCAGATCTCGTTTGGTGAGACTAACAGCAGACAAAATAATGAAGGAATCCTATCCTATCATACATAAGCCCAACTATAGAGACTACTAGGTAGAGTGGGATAGCCAGAGAAGACTCAGCCAGTGTAAATCCATAGAGAAACTCTTCTCGGTCTAGTAGGATAGGGGGATGGAGGGTGGGACGCAAGAAAGAAGGCGAGAAGAGACAACATGGAACGTTATGGTAGGTACATAACTTCTTTATGTTAGTTGTCTATCTCGCCCTCATTCTTGCTGGTTGGGACATCGTCCCTAGCACCTAATATCCTGGGTGGCTCAGTGGAACAGACTTTTTAGAACAGTGGAACCAAAATCAGCTCTGCTCCTGGAAACCACGTCCAACTTATAATGCGAGATGAAAGTATGAGGATTTGCCCACGTGGCCGCTGCACAAATAGATTCCATGGGCAACCTAGCTTGAAAAGCAACAGAAGTGGCTAATGCTCTGGTGGAGTGGCCTTTAGGTTTAACAGGCAATTCTTTCTTCCTCAGCTGATAGATAAAGGTTATGATAGAAGTCAGCCACCTAGATAAAGTTACTTTTGATACTGGTAGGCCTCGTTTGCCCTCTGCATAAGAGAGGAAAAGCTAATCCGATTTTCTGAAGTCCTTAGTCCTATGCAAATAAAAGCGCAGTTGCCTGTGAACATCTAATTGATGTAACTTATATTCTTCCCTGTTGTAATGGTTGGGAAAAAACACAGGAAGATCAATGGACTGGTTCAAGTTATTCTCAGAAAAGACCTTAGGAAGGAAGGAAGGATTAGTCCTAAAAGCAACCCTGTCTTTGTGGAACACTAGGTATGGGGGATGGATACAAAGAGCCTGCAGTTCAGAAACTCTTCTCGCTGAAGTAATTGCTACCAGAAAAAGTGTTTTCCAAGATAAAAACTTCAAAGAACAGGAAGCTGCAGGTTCGAAGGGGGGCAAAATTAGAGAGGCTAGAATCAAATTCAGAACCCATGGGGGTGGAGGATCTCTAACCGGGGGCCTGAGCAGAGTGGTTCCTCAGAGGAAGGCCTTACAAAGCTTATGAGACATTATACTACTTTCTGAAAGGCCAATGTGAAAATTTGAAATTGCGGCCAACTGCACTCTAATTGTAGCGTAAGCGGACCCAGTATGAAAGAGCTCCGAATTCCAGGATGTGGTGAACAGGGGCTGAAAAGGGGTCTATATTCTTAGCCTCTGCCCAGGAAGAAAAATGTTTCCACTTACTAGTGTAAGTTTTTCTAGTGGTAGACTTGTGTGATGATAAAATGATTTCACGCACCGATTGGGAGATATCAGGAAGTCTGGCTAGGGTTGGAAGTGGAGCAACCAAGCTGTGAGCTTGACAGATTGTAAGGAATGATGCAGCCTGCCCGATTGATGGATCAGGAGGTCTAGAGCTGGGTCCAGAGTCCAAGGCTGCTCGATAATGATGAAGGAACAGAAATCATATTTGTCGAGGCCAGTACGGAGCAATGAGGATCATTCTGCAACCCAATACGGTAGCTTTCTGTATCAGCTTGGGAATTAGAGGAAAAGGAGGGAATGCGTACAGAAGTCCCTGAGGCCAATCGTGGACTAGAGCATCTCTGGGGGAATGCTCTGGATGTGGTAGGAGAAAGAAGAAGTTGCTGCACTTGCTGTTGAAGGGGGTGGCAAAGAGGTCGCAGCAAGGTTGCCCCCATTTGCGAAAGATTTGGTCCGCTACTACTTGATTCAGAGACCACTCGTGAGGCATGAGAATAGCTCTGCTCAGCCTGTCCGCTATGACGTTCGATTTCCCAGGGATATGCGTTGCAGTCAGAAACCGTTGGGAAGAGATCGCCCACTGCCAGAGTGAGTGCTTCTCGACATAGTGGGTAGGACCTGGTTCCGCCCTTCTTGTTGATGTACCTCACGACTGACATATTGTCCGTTTGTATTGCAATTGTCCCGGTAGGAAGAGTCCTGAAGAGCTTGCAATGCTAAAAGCAGGGCCCTCATCTCCAAGACGTTTATGTGCAGATGGTACTCTTGAGGTTGCCAGGTACCCTGGACTGTTCTGCCCTGATAATGCCCCCCCCCCACCTGATCAGGGAGGCATCCGTGGTCAACGTAGCAACTGGAGGGGGAAGTACAAATGGCCTGCCCAGGGGCACTGATGAGGAGACCATCCACCACGCAAGGTGCTTTTTGCATGTTTCTGTGATGATAATCATGTGAGACATGGGAAGCTGCAGGAAGGACCATTGGGTGAAAAAAAGCCATTGGAGGATCCTCATGTGAAAATGTGTCAGAGGGACGAGTATGATTGCTGCTGCCATGAGACCCAGGGTTTGGAGGACGAACCTGGCTTGAATTCTCTTGCACTGTAACAAGACCTGGACATGCCGCCGAATGACTAACACCCTGTCTGGTGGAAGGCTGGCTGACCTGTCTTTTGTATTTAAGTTTGCGTCTATAAAGATGATAGACTGACAAGGCGACAAAGCAGATTTTTCTAAATTTATAGTGAGACCTAGTCTGGAGCACGTCTGGATAGTATAGTCTCTGGCTTGCAGAAGGTGATGCCTGGTGGTAGCAGTGAGGAGTCAGTTGTCTAGATACAGAAACACCTGGAATCCATGCAGTCTAAGGTGAGCGGTAACTACTGCCACACATTTGGTGAACACCCTGGGGGCTGTGGTGAGACCAAAGGGCAGAGCTCTGAACTGATAATGGCTGGCTCCCAGCCAGAAGCGCAGGAATCTTCTGGAGCACCTGTCCATTTTGATGCGGTAGTACGCATCCTGAAGATCTATGGAGCACATCCAGTTGTCCTGACCCAGGAAGGGTAAAATGGACTGTAGCATGACCATCCAAAACTTCGTTCTTTGTACAGACCTCTTTAGTCTGCTGAGATCCAAAATGGGTCTCCAGCCCCCTGTCTTTTTCGGTACCAAAAAGAACCTTGAGTAAATTCCGGATCCTTGCTGATCTGCTGGGACTTGCTGGATGGCCCTTTTTCTTAGCAGTTTTGAAACTTCCTGAACTGTTTGATCCCTTAGATTGGGTGGAACATCTGGAAGGGACTTGTTCAACAATAAAGAAGCGTGAACAAAAGGAATTCTGTAGCCTCCAGATATAACGGACTGTACCCATTTGTCTTGTGTTGGGTCTTGCCAGGCTCTTGGGTACAGCGATAATCTTCCCCCGACTGCCTCCAGAGGTGAGCAGCCAGGCAACCCTTCAGGGATGCTGGAAGGGCTTGTCAGAGAAAGATTCGCTGCTGCCCTGGTTTTGCAGACCCCTCTCTGCCACGAGGGCGGCATCTGTTATTGTTCCCTCCTCTGCCCCTGGAGGGAAACTCACCACGTGTGTCCGGCAAGGCTCCCTGGGATTTCGGGAACCACATCTTTCCACTCTTCTGACCCTTGGGATATGGTCTGGAAGGAGTGGAAAAACGGACTCCTACGGCAGAGAGAGTCTTGCCTTCCTGCTCACACCTGGTAAGGGTATTCTTCACCTGTGATCCAAAGAGAGAGGAACCATCAAAAGGGGTATTGGTGAAAGACACTCTGAAAGGTTCCGCAAAGTTACATAGCCGCATCCAAGCGTGCCTCTAAGGCCACGCCTGTGCCTGCGGCTCTACTCGCCCCATCGGCTGCATACGAAATGAGCCTCATGAAGGAGTTTACCACTGAATTAAGAGTCGCCAGGTGGGAGGCTGCCTTAGCCTGGGCCCCCTCAGCTGGTGGATCTTGGAGGGTATCTCCAAGCTCTTTCAGGAGATCCCTCTGAAGACGGGTAAAGTGGCACAGGTAATTCAGGGACCTCATAGAAAAGGTCGCTGAAGAGAACATCCGCTTCCCATATCTGTCCATCGTCCTGGACTCCTTGTTAGGGGGATGGACAGATGAAGTTTCAGCCAACTCCTTCTTTGTGGCCACCGCTACCACCATGGCATCAACGGGGACACCTTTGGTCAAAAACTGTTTGTCCTGCGGTGCAGTAATGAATTTGGCAGGTCTTCTAGGGGTCGGTTCCACTGTGTCTGGAGCCGTCCATGCCTTCTGAGCCACCACAGACATCAGTGGGTCAAAAGGCGGAGACACCCAGGAGGTTGAAGGTCGGGATCCAAACGCGTCCAGGAATACCGACTCATCCTCGGAAGGACTTAGGGCAGTCCAGTTCCCCCTCTGCCTAAGCACCTCAAGGATGTCTGAGAAGGAGACATCTTCAGAGGGGGAATCTTGGGGACCCTTCCGACTCCTGTAAGTTGGTATCCAATGCGACAGACTTGGGGGAGTCAACATGCTTCCTCTTGCATTGCCTCTTGCGAGGTGGCTCCTCTGAATGGTCAGGGGAGGGCTGGAAAGAGGAGGATATGCCCAAAGGGGTGTCCTGGAGCGCTGGATCCCCACGCTTGGGGTCTGGAAGAGGGGCAGAGGCTGACGCAGGCACCCTAGGGGGGAGGAGCCGATAGGGTCGATCGTGGGAGTGACTCTGGGGCCAGTACACTCCTCATCACCTCGAAGGCGTCCCTGCCCGGACGCAGAGATGGTTCTGAAGAAACCAGAACCCCTCCCCACACCGAGGGGGATGGCTCCGAGGCAGATGTGGGAGCCAAGCTCACCTGAGCCGAAGTGCCGAGGGGGAGAGCGGGGTCAGACAAGGGTCCGATGCCACTCACCCCCTCGGAGCCAACGAGGGAGTCTCGGCACCCAGATCCCTCCAGGGATGGTACCATGGAAGGGATCGGAGCCGACGACGGAACCGAAGGAGAAGGTATCGGAGCCGACGGTTCCACGACTCGAACCACAATGAACCCCAGCTCTGAGCTCATAGGATGAGTCGGAGGAGGAACATCTACAGGTGTGGACGGAGCCGATGCCTGATGAGGGGCGCTGGACAACATTTTGGCTAGGGCCTGCGATTTTAATAGCCTACTGACCACTCTTTCCAAGTCATGGTCCAAAAGTCTTGAGGACCGAGAAGAGTGGGATGAGCGATGACTACGCTCCGACTGGAGCAGAGGCGACTTCGGAGCCGAACGTATAGACTCCAGAGAAGGAGACCTGGACCTTTTTCAACTCTCAGATGGCTCCAAAGAACGTGTCGGAGCCGAATGGGAGGGAGGAGCATCGGTTCCAGCCGGAGCCGAGATGGATGGTATGGCTTCACCCAACGACGGCTCCGAACTGGGAGCCGAAGGTCTAGGTGGCCTAGAAGATTTCACGGGCTGAGCCTTCCCCGGTAAATCTTGGGTTTAAGCAGACCCCGCAAGATCAATTTGTTTTTGCGCTCCTGCAGGACTCTTGAACTGAACGCATGGCAAATCGAGCAAGGGTGCTGCAGGTGCACGGCGCCCAGAAAATAAACACAAGAAGTGTGACCATCTGTCAGAGACATCTTCTGACAGCATGAGTCACACTTCTTGAATCCGGACGGCTTAGGATCCTTGGACAGCCTGAAAGAAGAAAAACCAAGGAAAAAAACACACAAACCAAAGGGGTTAACTAACCACAATAAAAATACACTACAGTTACCAGAACCAACTACACTATAACAACAATAATTAACTATAGCTAACAGTAATAAAGGAATTCTTTTTTTTTAAGGGAAATAGGGAGAAAAAAGGTCATCCTCCATCTTAACTGGAAACCTTTTAGAGGTAAGGTTATCCTCTAACTTAAACGGAAAACCTTAAGAGGAAAGAGAAAGGGGGAGGGGAAACTCTCTAAATAAAAACGAGTTTCTGAGGGGAAAAGACAAGGAATCAGACATGAACGCAACTATAATACCAAAGATATATCTAAACGAGAATTTCTATGCTAAAACTAACTAATTTTATGGCAGAAAAGACACAGCATAAAAGTTTTATACTATCTGAGCCAGTAGAGCAACCTCGCAGCAGAAGCGGTAAACGAGATCCGGGCTTCTAGCGTCAGGCATCATGGGATATGGGGAGGCCTCGAGCCAGTATGTAGCTCTCGAGCTTTAGAAGATGGCCGAGTCGGAGCTGAGGATTGGCTCCGAACCCAGCCAGCAAGAATGAAGGCGAGATAGACAACTTAACATTAAGAAGTTATGTACCTACCATAACGTTCCATGTTAGTTGTCATCTCGCCTTCTTTCTTGCTGTTTTGGATCGGAGTCGATCCTCGGCTCCAACTCGGCCATCTTCAATAGCTCAAGAGCTGTTTACTGGCTCGAGGCTACCCCTTATCCCATGATGCCTAGCGATACCTAGCGATAGCTACCCAGATCTCGTTTGAAATAGCTAATCCAGACATGAGAGAAACCAGTTATCAAAAAAAACTGGTTGTTCCATGCATTCTAATATCTAGAATAGGTTGTGAAGACCTGGCCAGAAGAATAACAATAAAAGAATACTCAGCCAGTGAAAAAAGGGACTCCTCTCAATCAACTAGGACGGGGGACGGAGGGAGGGATGCAAGAAAGAAGGCGAGATGAAGACAAGTAACATGGAACATTATGGTAGGTCCATAACTTCTTAATGTTAAGTTGTCTATCTCGCCTTCATTCTTGCTGTTTGGGACAGCTTCCCTAGCACCTAACAGCCTGGGTGGCTCAGTGGAACAGACCCTTCAGAACAGTGGAACAGACCCTTCAGAACAGTGGAACCAAAGTCAGCTCTGCTCCTGGAGACCATATCCACCTTATAATGAGAAATAAAGGTATGAGGGTTTGCCCACGTGGCAGCTGCACAGATGGAATCCATGGGCAACCTAGACTGAAAGGCTATGGAGGTGGCTAATGCCCTAGTAGAATGACCTTTCGGTTTAATTGGTAACTCTTTGTTCCTTAACTGGTAAATAAAAGTAACCGTGTGGGAGAACCATCTGGATAAGGTCACCTTGGAAACTGGGAGACCTTGTTTGTTTAAGGCATAAGAAAGGAATAATTGGTCTGACTTTCTTATTTCTTTAGTTCTGTGTAGGTAAAAACGCAATTGTCTATGAACGTCCTATTGGTGAAGTTTGTACTCTGCCTTGTTGCTATGATTTGGGAAGAACACAGGGAGATCTATAGATTGGTTTAAATTATTTTCTGAGCAGACTTTAGGAAGAAACGAAGGATTAGTCCTCACAGCAACTCTGTCCTTGTGAAACACCAGGTACGGAGGACGAACACATAGTGCTTGAAGTTCTGAGACACGCCTAGCTGAAGTGATAGCTACCAGAAAGAGTGTCTTCCAAGATAGAAACTTGATGGAGCAGGATGCTGCTGGTTCAAAAGGAGGCAGAATTAAGGAAGTTAGGACTACACTGCCCAAGGGGGAGGGGGATCTCCCACTGGAGGTCTAAGAAGAGATGTTCCTCTCAAAAAAGCTTTACAGAGCTTATGAGACAATGTTAGAATTTGACAAACCAATATGAAAATTAGAAATGGCCACTAATTGTACCTTAATCATAGCGGAAGCGGCACCGGAGTGAAACAGTTGCTCCAGAAATTCCAGAATTTCGTGGACTGGGGCTGAGAAGGGATCCACATTCCTAGACTCTGCCCAACAAGAAAAATGTTTCCATTTGCTAGCATAAGTTTTTCTCATTGTAGACTTATGAGAGGAGACGATAATCTCACGGACTGCTGGGGAAATGTTGGGAAGCCTGACTAAGGTTGGAAGTGGAGCAACCAAGCTGTGAGCTGGAGAGTTTGGAGGGATTGATGCAACTCACCGGATTGATGAATCAGGAGATCTGGAATTGGGTCCAGGGCTGATCGAGAAGGTAATGGTGCAGGAATGGGAACCATATCTGTCGAGGCCAGTAGGGGGCAACGAGGATCATTTTGCAACCCAACGATTTTGCTTTCTGTATAAGTTTCAGTATCAGGGGAAAACGGAGGAAAAGCATAAAGAAGTCCCTGAGGCCAATCGTGGACTAGAACGTCTCTGGGTATGTGATCTAGGAAGCGGAAGAAGAGAGTAGTAGTTGCTGCATTTGCTGTTGAAGGGGATGGCAAAAAGATTGCAGCAAGGCTGTCCCCATTTGCGGAAAATAATATCTGCAACTTCCTGATTCAGAGACCACTCGTGAGGCATGAGGATAGCTCTGCTGAGCCTGTCCACTACGACGTTGGATCTCCCAGGGATGTGCGTCGCAATCAGAAAACGTTGGGAGGAAATTGCCCACTGCCAAAGTCTGAGTGCTTCTCGACACGGGGTAGGATCTGGTTCCGCCCTGCTAGTAGATGTACCACACCACTGACATGTTGTCTGTTTGAATTGCAATGGTCCCGGAAGGAAGAGAGTCTTGAAGAGCTTGCAACTCTAGGAGCACGGCTCACATTTCTAGGACATTTATGTGCAGATGGTACTCGTGAGGTTGCCAAGTGCCTTGGACTGTCCTGCCCAGATAATGCCCCCCCCACCCTATCAGGGAGACATCTGTCGTCACTGTGGCTACCAGAGTGGGGGTGTATGAAAGGTTTGCCCTGAGTAACTAGTGGGGAGACCCATCCACCAAGAAAGGTGTCTTTTGCATACCTCCGTGAACAGGAACATGTGAGACATAGGTAGCTTTTGGAAAGACCACTGCGTGAAAATAAGCCACTGAAGAATTCTCATGTGGAAGCGCGCTTGTGGGAGTAGAAGAATGGCAGCTGCCATGGAGCCCAGAGTTTGAAGGACATATGTGACTTGGATCTTTTTGCTCTGCATTAGGATTTGCACTTGTTGACGAATTGTGGACACTCTTTCTAGTGGCAACCTTGCGAACATATCTCGTGTTTAAGTCTGCTCCTATCTAAGTGATAGAGTGACAGGGCAACAAGGCAGATTTTTCAAAATTTATTGTAATACCTAGCTGGGTGCAGGATGTGATTGTATAATCCCGCGCTTGTAGGAGTTGATGCCTGGTGGTAGCAGTGAGGAGCCAGTTGTCTAAATATGGAAACATCTGGAATCCTTGACCACTGCCATACATTTGGTGAACACCCTGGGAGCTGTGGTGAGACCAAAGGGCAGAGCTCTGAACTGGTACTGACTGGCCCCCTTCC
The DNA here is from genome assembly GCF_019279795.1 of Protopterus annectens. Taxonomy (NCBI): domain Eukaryota; kingdom Metazoa; phylum Chordata; order Ceratodontiformes; family Protopteridae; genus Protopterus; species Protopterus annectens. Next base: position 730,495,302 of record NC_056735.1, read on the forward strand.
GAAAGCGAAGAAATCTCCTGGAGTGTCTGTCCATCTTGATATGGTAGTACGCGTCCTGAAGATCTATCGAGCACATCCAACTGTCCTGACCCAGGAAGGGTAGAATGGACTGTAACGTGACCATCCGAAACTTTGTTCTGTGTACAGATTTGTTTAGTCTGCTGAGATCCAGAATCGGTCTCCTGTCTTTTTTGGTACCAAAATGAACCTTGTTGAGGAGGGCTAGACAACATTTTAGCTAGTGCCTGTGATTTTAACAACCTACTTACTACTCTCTCCACATCATGATCCGACAGCCTAGAGGATTGAGAGGATTGTGAAGAATGGTGGCTACGTTCACTTTGCAATAATGGAGAGCCAGGAGCCGAATGAACTGACTCTAACGAAGGGGACCTCAGCCTTTTATGGCTCCGAGATGGCTCTGAAACATTCGATGGTGCCAACGGAGGGATTGTCTTGTCGGTGCCAGACGGAACCGACATACTCGGTAAATCCTGTATCTGAGTCGGCTCCGAAGGTGGAGCCGACGGTTTAGAGGATTTTTGGGATTTCACTGGCTGCAAACTCTTTGCCGGTGAATCCTGAGGTTTTAACAGACCCCCCCCCAGGATCAATTTGTTCTTCCGTTCCTGCAGGACTCTTGGACTAAAGGCATGGCAGATGGAACAAGAGTCCTGCAGGTGAACAGTGCCCAAACAATAAACGCAACTAGTGTGCCCGTCTTTCAGAGACATTTTTTGACAGCACGAGTCACACTTTTTAAATCCAGATAGTTAACCTCTTTAGACATATCAACCACAAAAAACCTAGCACCAGAAGAGAAACACAGAAAAAAATTCTACTCTAATCAAAGTACAACAGACTATGTAAAAATATATAAAACAAACCCCCCCCCCTTTTTTTTTGTTAACGATAGCAAAAAAACAGAGGAAAGGAGAGCCCCTAAGTTAAACAACTTCCTTGGGAAGGGATTGGGGGGAGGGGAGAACTCTCTAACTTAAACGAGTTCTACTAAAAGGGACTAAAAAGAGAACAAGGCACTCAACAACAAACACTAGTAAATAAAACTAAGAAAGGTAATTTATCCAATAGTTTTATGGAATATAAGAATATATTTCTACACAAAATATTTGAAAATACAAGCCTGAGCCAGAAAACGACACACCTCGCAGCTGAAGCGGCAAACGAGATCTGGGTAGCTATTGCTAGGCATCATGGGATAAGGGGTAACCTCAAGCCAGTAAACAGCTCTCAAGCTATTGAAGATGGCCGAGTCGGAGCAGAGGATTGGCTCCGATCCCAAACAGCAAGAATGAAGGTGAGATAGACAACTTAACATCAAAAGTTATGTATTTACCATAATGATAAATCAGTGTTGTCTGACTTGCGTCTGGTTCAGCCTGTGGGCTGTCTAATACAAACAGATTTGACCTTGGCTCCTTCTCCTAAAGCTGTGGAACGAGGATCTCATTCCTCCCTTATCCATTACTCCCTCTTCTCCACCTTGTTACTTCAGACAGAGTTTGCAGACATACCTAAATATCGATTTCTTCATATAACTGAAGAAATCTTTAGGTGTTCCAGTTGATGAACACGTGAATACCACAGTAATGAAAAGAGGAACATTTTTAACAGACAGGGTCTTAGCTAATGTCTGCCTGGTCACCAGAAGCTGTCTGTGACAATACTGGAAGGAGGGAGGGATGCTGATCTAGAAAAAATTCAGACAACATGGATCTATTGTTATAGTAAGTACATAACTTTCGTATCCAATGTTGTCTATTTTCTTCTGATTCAACCTTTGGCACAGATTCCAAAGCTGCTCATTACCTAGGTGGTATCAAGGAGGGATGTTCTAGACAGTGGTAGAACCAAAGGAAGAATACTGTCTAGACTGTACATCCAATTTATGAAACACAAAGTATGGACAGCTGACCAAGTTGCTGCTGCAAAAAATGCCATCAATGGGAAGCCTATTCAAAAAAGCTGTAGAGGTGATCACTGCTCTTGTGGAATGAGCTTTGGGTTTTGCTTGTAAGGGTAAACATCTTAGTATATACACAAATACACACTCTAATAAACATCAAGAGTCAGTTTAGAGACTCCTTTACACAGTCTCTAAAAAACAAATTACTGGCCAGATTTCTTGAAGTCTTTTGTTCTGTGGAGATGGAACCTAAATTGGTGATGAATATCTAATATGTAAAACGTTATCCTTTAAATTTGGGGAAGAACACTTGAAGATCAAAAGACTGATTCAGATTTGCTTTGGATAGCACCTTGGGAAGGAAAGATAAGTTAGGTCTCAAGGACATTATCTTTGTGGGAAAACCAAGTAAGGAGGTTTACAGGAAAGAGCTTGTAGTTCCGACATCCATCTGGCTAAAGTAATTGCAACCAGAAAAAATGGTCTTCCATGAAACAAACTTCAAATTCGCTGAAACTGATGGTTCGGGGGGGGGGGGGTCAAGGCCTGAAGTAGGATAGTAATATCCAAAGGAGGCACAAGGTCCCTAATTGGCAGCCTTACAAGGAATGTTCCATTTAGAAATGCTTTTGAAATCTTTAAACATGCTATAGCAGTATCATTTTGTCCTATGTGAAAATTAGAAAAAGCAGCCATTTGCACTTTGACAGTTAAAAAAACAGAACCACTGTGGAAGAGTTATGACAAAAAAATGCCAAAATAGAGGGAAAAGGTGCTGAGAAGGGATCTAAGCCCTTCAATAAAGAAAAAATGGAGAACTACTTTAATTTACTAAGGTAGATCGTCTTAGCGGATTGTTTCTGAGAGGATGGAATAATACGAAAGACTGATGCAGACAGCCTGGCATCTCTGGCTACAGTCAAAATTGGAGGACCCAAGCAGTCAATTTCATAGATTTCTAGTCCAGAGAGGTGACTCAGGATTTGGATACTGACTCAACATCCATGGAGGATGTACTAGACAAAGCCACGAGAACGGAAACCAGGCTTGCCGAGGCCAAAGGGAGCAATAAGGATCACTTTGGTCTTGCCTCTTCTCACCTTCTGAATAAATGTGGTTATTAGGGGAATGTGAAAGGAAAACCATATAGGAGACCTGGAGACCAAATGTGACCTAGAGCATCCCTCACTGACTGCCCCTGTGGGGGATAATGGTACAGTAACTGCTGTATTTACTGTTTAGGTACGAAGTGAAGAGGCTGCAGCAAGGTTAGCCCCAGCAGATGAAAATATGTTGCTACCTAGTGATCGAGGGACAACTCGAGGCATCAGAATTATTCTGCTCAGTTTGTATGCAAATACACTGAATGCAGACAGGCATATGCGGTGCTACCAGAAATCAATGCCCAGTGCCACTATTTCAAAGCTTCCAGATGAGGATAAGAATGGGTCCCTCATCAGCTGATGTACTAGACCACTGACATGTCTGTCTGGAAAGAAATCACAGTTTTGGGGAGGAAGTCCTGAAAGGCTTGCAATGCCAGGAGGACTGTTCTCAACTTCAAGACATCGAAATGATGATTGGCCCTCTCAGTCTGACTAGGGACCTTGGACTGTCCTTCCTTTGAAATGTTCCCTTCCACCTTAGAAGGGAAGCATCCATGGTTATTGTAGCTATCAGCTAGGCTGGGCAAAAGGACAGACTTCCATTACAGATGGAAAGATTAATCACCACCTGATGTGATCCTTGCAAACCTGGGTGACACAAATCTTGGCATCAAGAGGGTGAGTGTTTTGGGCCTACTATACAGATAGGGTCCAATGATACACCCTCAGGTAGTATCTGACTAAGACTAGTGTAATGGTCAAAGCCATTAAACCTAGTACTTGTCTTACTTGCAGGAATAGATATTATATTACCTGGGTAGCAAATAGTCGGAGAGAAAGCACTCTGGAGCTTGGTAGCTTATCTATTCTTAATGACGTGTCTAGGTGACATGTCATCTGTTGGACTGGTTTAACCACAATTCCCAGACTCAGCATTAATTGGAGCAGAAGGTCCCAGTGTTAGGAGTATTAGGCCTCTGGTTGAAGCAGTGAGGAACCAATCATCTAGATATGGGAAAACCTGGGACCCTAGCAGGTAGAGGTGCACTACTACTAGTGAAACAACTTTTGTAGACACCCTGGGGGCTGTGGTGAGACCAAAGGGCAGTACTCCAAAAAGATGATTGCATACCAGATGGAAACAGAGAAACCACTTTGAATATTTCACTATCTTTATATGATAGCAGACATCCTGGAGGTCCCTAGAGCAAACCCAACTGTCTTTTGTCAGAGGAGGTAGTATGGAATGAAGAGTACTATCCAGAATTTTGTGTGTTACAAACTGACTTAGATCCAAAATGTGTCTGAGGTCCCTTGTATTCTTGGGTACTAAAAAGAATCTGCAGTAAACTCCAGACAGTAAATGGTCTCAGGGGACCTGTTCAGCAGCATGGAGAGGTCTGCTGCTGCAGATTCCCACTGACTAGGTGGATCATCAGGAACCTTTCTCTTTTCCATTGATGGTTAAGAAAAGGGGATTGAAAAGTCTCTGATTATTATCCACAGCACCGATGAATCTGTTGTGATTTTCTGCCAGGCTTGTGGATGCAGGGATAAGCAACCTCAAATGTCACCAGAGAATGACATTCAGGTAAACCTTCAGGAGTGCTGGTATAGTTTTTTGGTAAAGGGACCATGAAAACACTGATTATGCAGTCCGTCTCTGCATCTGGAACAGTGTCCCTTCGAGCTGCCTCCTCCTCTGATTTGAAGTCTATCTGCAGGAGACTCGTGGCAATAACCCTATGGTTTCCTGAATCACATCTTCTTGCCAACCCTCTGATTCATGGAAAAAAAGCCCTTTGAGGAGTGGAAAAACATTCCCACAGCAAAGAGGACTTCACTATCATGTTGACTTCTGGTCAGTGTATTTTTCCCTTTTGGTCCCAAAAGTGTGCAACCATCAATAGCAGCATTAACAATGGATGTCTTGAAGACTTCCATGAAACAGCAAAGGTGCATATATGTGTGCCAGCACTTTGCAAAGCCAGTGCCTGCTGCCCCAGTTATGCCATAAGCTGCACTGGACAGCAGATGGGTGGAGACATTTGAAGTAGACTGAAGGATAAATAGCTGGGAGTCCACAGTCTTTTGAACATCCGTAGACAAGTTATCAGAGAGTGACTTGAGTTCTTTGGTCAAGTCCCTCTGGAAATGTGCAAGACGGGCTAAATATTTCAGCTCTCGGAGGGCAAATGCTGAAGTGTATATCCATTTCCCAAACCAGTCCAATGCCTTAGAACTTCTATTAGGTGATGGATAGAGGAACTTTCTTCTGACAATCCTTTCTGTGTGTCTGCCATTATGACCATGCTATCTAATGGTGGATCTTTGCTCCAGTGTTTCCAGTCCGCAGAGAAAATCAATATCCTAACTTTTTTGGAATAGGTTCTACCACATCAGGGTCTTTCCTTGCTTGTTGGGCTACAGGGTCTACCATAGGTCTTATAGGCAGAATGACCCAGGCTGCAGATGAGCTGGTACCAAAGGCTTAGCAGAACACAGACCCACCCAGTGAAGGGTCATCGGCAGATAAGCCCCGCTCATCACTTCATCAATTTGAGGATCTCGCCAAAGGTGACTTTTCCCAAGAGGGATCTAGAGGAGCTTTCACTTTCATCCAAATCTGTATCTTCAGTATTCAAAATGAAACGCTGTACAACAATGGCTGATGAAGTAAACTTTACTTCATTGGCCATTGTTGTACAGCGTTTCATTTTGAATACTGTTTTTACTTGTTACTGATAGCTTTACTTCAGCATTAGGCGGTACCCTTTCTTTATTATACAAATCTGTATCTTCAGTAACAGACACTCTGGAGGAGTCCAAATGTTTTGTTTTGAATGCCCATTTTCTATGATCTGTTGGGGGATGATCACAGAAGGATCAGAATTGGACTGGGAACTCAAATAATTGGCCTCTGAACCTATTGGTACCAACTGTCCCTGCTAACAAGAATGAGTGCAAGGAAAAGCATTTACTATCTTGAGGTTGGAATGGAGCCAAGTTCAAGGGTAGCACCTTATCTTCTAGTTCAGCCAAAACCCTTTTGAAGGTCTCAAAGGTTGAGGCCACAATTGGTGCCGAAGGACGTCTCCCACCATCCAGTGTAGGAGAAGCAAAGTTCTCTGCCTCGACCACAATACCGACCTCAGATATTTGTTGTCAACAGCCAAGGCCTTGAGAGGCAGGGACTACTCCAAGAGCTTCAGAGTTGATCCCTGTCCTCGAGCACTGGTGTCTGCTTTGGCTCCAAGACTCATCTCATCCTCAGATCCTCTACCTGGGGTTGTGCGTGTCAGACATGCCACTGGAGTCAAAGTTACTTGGACTGACTGCTCCGGCAAAGACAGACCAGTACAGCTCGGATATTTGGAAAACAGTCCCAAAGGGCAGGCTGGTACTGGAGATAACATGGGGAAGAGGTTGCTGGACCTGTTCCCACTGCGTCTGAAGTGGATAGCACCGAGAGAACCCCAAACTGAATCTACATTCTCAGAAACTTCATCATTCTGTCACCCTCAAACACAAAGGTTTATGAGTGACAGATTAGACCTCGAGGAGGATGCGACATAAGGTAGTCAAAAAAATCTCTTTTCTTGTAAAAAAAAAGAAAAGTGTAATCTATGGCCTGCCAGTTCCAGTCCGAAACTGACGTTAGGTGACGAAGTCTGGCTTGTGGGGGTTGATGGATCAGACTTCAGAAATGTCTTCAGATCCAGACCCAAAAGGAACTGTTGGATCCCGGGACCATTTTCAGGTTTGTCTGATTTCCTTTCCTCAACTCTTTTAGATTTGTTTTTCTCCTTCGGCTTTGGCTTGTCCATCTTCTTTGTTGGAGACCGAGGGAGCAGAAGCGGAAGGAAGAGAAGACTCTGTCTATGGGGGAAGAAGATCTTTCAAAATAAGTTTCTGCTTTCTAGTCTGGATTGCTCTAAAGCCAAAAGAAGCACATGCTTCAAAATCAACTTCCAAGAGGGGAGTGCCCAAGCAATATACATACAAAGAGTGAGGGTCCTGCAGTGGGAATATTTTACCTGCAGGCTATACACTTTTTAAAACCTTGCACCTTATCTGTCAGACTATAAGCAACTACTAGTATAGACACTGCTATAAGCACTAAGGAACTAATGATACTAGTAATAACAACAGTAATAGTAATAATAAAAATAATACCACCCAAACCTATCCTAAACTAGTAACTATCACTGAAATAAGTCTCAAACACACAACATATAAACTCTACAAATACTATGCTATGACTTACTGTACCAACTAACTACATCTCTAAATTAAGAAATGGTAAGAGAGAAGCTAATATGTATTGACACCAGAAAAACTAATAATCTTATCTATTTTATTAGAAGAAGAGTCCTCGTATTCACGACTAAAGGTTCCAGGCAGCAAGCAAGACCTGAGGTAACTTAGTGGAGAGGAGGGGATTATGGGTAGGGGAGGAGTCAGAGCCACAAAGCTACAGCTAAACAACAGATATGACAACCCAATGGTTGAATCAGACAAAAATAGACATCAGATCACTAGATCCAGGGAGTTAAAACTGTGCCTGCAACATAAACAGGACTATGCTGATGTGAGAGTCCATCCTTAACCCTATTCAAATGTAAACTTGACCAATGGATGGGAATTTTTAAATTCATCCCGGGGATGGCCCCCTTTTCTCTTATAGACATAAGCCAACAGCAAACATTACCTAACCAATACTCAATGCAAAACTGTAAACTGGCCCTCAGGCTGGTCTCCATGTCTCCTACAGACAGACACTAAGAGTAAAGATAACCTTAACCAACATACACCCCCCCACACATACATTTTTCTAGCAAACCCCGAAATAACATACCCTTCCAATTTAGATGCATATGTTACATATTAGCACAACTAGATTAGGTTGCGTGGCTGGGGTTATAAATGCCCTGATGATCATTTGCCTAATACATACCTATGAACATATAGGCGCACAGAAGGAAGGATGAGGAATATTATGGAAGTATACAAGGCATAAAATGAAAGGGATGTGAAGAATTGTTATTGGTTGCGACAGAAATTGGGGATGATAATACAAATACAAAGGAAGATGTGAAGGTTGGTGTTATTACCAAGGCATCAAATACATTAAGACATGATGCACTCAGATGTCATGGGGAAGTATGGAATAGGAATAGGTAACAATTAGCAGGATATGTTGCACGTCAGCATAACAAAATAATAGTGTGTGCTAGTGAATGCGTCACTGAGTAAAGAAATATGCAAGTATGGTTATAAGACAAGGATGTCCCATGACTGGGATATTTTTGCATTAGTAATGAATAAGATAATGAGTGAAGTAGCTTACAAAATGAAAGATGCTAGACAAGTGATGCAAAAGGAGATTCTAGTAGTTTTGACATACACAGACAATATAATAGTAGTTGCTACGAACAGAATATGGATGAGGGAAGTGTGAGTTTGTCTGAATGGATATTTAAAGGAACTGGGAATGCCCCTGAATAAAGACAAAGGGCTTGGGTAATGTGGTGAAAATTGACAATGTGTATTTTTCAATGAATGAAGTGTCCTTGCTATGGATAAAAAATTGGGAAAAAGGATGCATTTATGATGTAAGGGGAGGGTTTACTAAAAGAATTGAAAAATATGTCTTCTGTGGAGGGGTTTACTAAAAGAAATTAAAAATATGTCTTCTGTGGAGGATGTTTAGGTTAGCATTCAGGAAAAAGGTTTATCAGGTAAATATAGCATTAATGGGAAAACAGCACATGTCAAATGTTTAAGTGATCCCAGAAAAATATTACATGTAAATTATGCAACTCGTGTCTTCTTTAATATGTGGTTCAAGATTAAGCCCAGTGTAAACAGGTCTGTTGTATACAAGAGTGAAGACAGGGGACTGGAGTTAATTAAATCCAGTTGTTTACTTTGCTTCTTTAAACTTGTATACAGTATTAAAGTGGGTAAATGTAGTGAATGAGAAATTAAGGTTCCGGGTGAAGATGAGAATAAGAAAAGAAGAAAAATAAGTTAAAAAAAATACTAACATGGAAAATAAAAAAAAATGATGATATAAACAGAAGGATATGGTATAATAATGTGACAAAACAATATTACGCAAACCTTACTGAAGGTAAAGCTACTAGCAATGCAGTCTTCCACAAAAGAAACTTTAAAGAGCTGGCTGCTAGTTCAAAGGGGGGGTTGAGTTAACTTTTCCAAAACAGAATTCAAATCACAAGATGGAGCCACCTTCATTCTAGATGGTCCGATATGCAAAGACTCCCTTCAAGATTGTCTTTTTCTGGGGGAAGAAATGCAGTCATCAGGCAGGTGTCTAGATAACATCCAAGAAAGACCAGCCTATGAGATGAAATCAAAGTTGAGTTTCTTTAGGCTCATATTGAAACCCAGGTAGTGAAAAAGACTCAATGTGAACTGTTATGGTCTCTTGACTGGATGGGTAGATATGAGGAAATCATCCAGATAAGGAAAGACATATATGCTTAAGATTACAATAGGCCGTTATTGGAGCAAGGCATTTTGAAGAGACTCTTGGAGCAGTAGAATACCCAAAGGACAAAGTAATAAACTCATGTTGCAATCCTAGGCATAGATTCTTAAAATCAATCTGTGCTTTTTATAAATGAGTAAGAAAGCATTCTCTGGAGCTTTAAATAACCAGAAAAGGCTCGGGGGTGGGGGGTGAGGTGGGAAAAGTGTTTAAAGCGTCAATATTCTGCATTTTGGAAATGTGCATAAAGATGCTTAAATAGTAGTTGTCTAAGAGATCTTACCATAACAGCAGATGTCATCCTCTCCACTGTTGCAGTATACATTACAATAGGAATCCCCTGCCAAGGACAGCCTGATGTCCAGACAGTATACCAAAGTCTTAGGTTGCATTAAGGTACACCTTACATCACACGTATGCTCCCAGAGTAAAGCGTACGGCATAAAGATGATGTCCAAACGTACCATCTTCAGAACTGACAGCCCCAGTAGGAACGCCAGTCCAAGGGAAAGAGAGGTAACCAATACATCTAGAAGAGAAAAGGACCAGGTGGAGGAGGGAGGAAGTGAATACTGCAACAGTGAAGAGAAGGACAACTGCCATTATGGTAAGATCTTACACAACTGTACAATGTCCTTCCACTTCACTGTCACAGTATTCATTACAATAGGGAGAGCGCAAAAGCTCAGGAAGAAAGGGAAGAGGCAGGGCCAGCAGAGCTCACTAGAACCCAATGAAGGATGACCATGGCAAAACCAGCTCTATCTCTCGAAATTCTATCAAACTTGTAGTGCTTGGTAAAAAATATACAAAGAAGTCCAGGTAGCTGCCTCAAGAATAGAGAGTTAGTATCCAAACCCTTAAAGGCACCAGAGGAAGCCACAGCTCTAGTACAAAGAGCATTAACAGAACAAGGAAGGCCCCTGCCATGAAAGGGTCAAAAAAAGAAATGGCTTTAGAAATCCAAGAAGAAACTGTTTCCTTGGACACAGCCAAGTCTAAAGACTTAGAATGAAAGAAAACAGAGCTGATCAGGTTTATGAAAAGTTTTAGTCTTACCCAAATATTGTCTATGCACATCCAATGTGTTCAGCACCTTCTCACTGACTGCAAAGAAGGGAAAAAAAGTGGGCAAATGAATACACTGACTAGGAGACCACTCCATTCACCACCTTGGGCATAAAAGGATTAGTACGAAGGGACACCCTGTCTTTATGGGACAGTAAAAAAGTAGGGCAAGCCATAAGGGCTTGAAGCTCAGACAGCCATATGGCAGAAGTAAGGGCTAACAAAAGGACAGTCTTCCAAGAGCAATGCTGTAAGGAAGCTGAAGCTGCAGGCTCAAAAGGAGCCAGGGTCAGATTTTCTAAAACAAAATTAAGATCCCATGGAGGAGGAACGTGCTTCCTGGGAGGCCTAATGTGAAGAATGCATTTAAGAAATTGTTTAGCTTCAAATCTAGAAGCTAAAGGAGGTGATAAAGGCAGGCAAGCAGAGATCGCTGATAAGTAGGCCTTAACAGAAGAATAAGCTAATCCAGCACTGAGCAATTTACACACAAAAGAGAACCAAAGGAACATCCATAGAAAGTGGATTCCAGGTTATAAGACAGACACCAAACAGAAAACCTCTTCCAGTTGGACAAGTATGATTTTCTAGTACTGGGTTTCCTGGTCTCCTGCAAAACCCTAAACACATACTCACAAAAATGGTGTCTATGATGAATCAAAATCCTATTACACGGAGTCATTTGAAGTGTGGACAGGTGGGGATAGATGAGAGAGCCCTTGTCTTATGCAAGTAGGTCCACCCAGTGAGGTAACTTGTGATGACTGTTATTGGCTAAATGCAGAAGGAACGAACAAATGCTGTCTTGGCCAAAAGGGAGTCACCAATAAGATTTTGTGCCCTGTTGAATTTTGAACAGGACTTTTGGAATGAGGGGAAGGGGAGGGAAAAAACAAAGATCGATCCCCTTCCAAGAAAGGGAGAGAGCATCCATCTTCCACACCCTGCTCAGAGTGTCTGCAACAATGTTTTGACCTGAGGGAATGTAAACTGCCTGAAGAGTCACTTGATACCGGGCAGCAAGTTCCCATACCAGGAGTGCCAACCAGCAAAGAAGACAAGCTCTTGTTGCCCTGTTTGTTTACAGACACCACCACAGTGATGTGTTATGTAAACATCTTAACAGGTCCCAAAGGAGAGGAGTATGACAAGGCTGAAGAGCCAGAAGAGCAGCTCTCATAGATCTGCTTCTTCTGTTGAAGAGACCACACCTCCTGCACCTTTAGTGAGCCAAAAGCTGCTCCCCATCCCACAACCGAAGTATCTGTGGAACAGCTCCTAAAAGGGAAGAAGGTGATGAAACGGGAGTCCTGGATTTAGGGACAACTGCTGGATCTACCAGTGGAGTTCCTTCTTGAGACAAGGTAGAAGAGGAACTACAAATTTGAGGGGAATTAAGGGTCAAGGCCTTGGAAGGAGGCAGGGATGCCAGCAAAGGCACCGGCTGAATCCTGCAACTGAGAAAAACATGGTCCTGAGGAGGAGTCAGAGAAGACTAAGTTTATTGTAAGCCCCCAGGCTCTGAAGAGAAATGGCAAAATGGTGATTTTACAAAAGGATCTCTGGACAGGATGCCTGAAACAGGTGGTCATCCAGGTAGGGTGTTTGGACTGGCAGCAAAGAGGTTCTGAGGATGGTATGTCCGGACGTCACCTTTATGGCCTGCGCTATGCAAGCAGAATGTGTGTGCCATACTGCGTACCTTAAAGCAACCCAAGGCTTTGCTATACTGGCTGGATGTCAAGCTGCCCTACGCAGGGGACCCCTAATGTTATGAATACTGCAACAGTGAAATGGAAGGACATCAGGATGTATGGTCGTGGGAAGAGCCAAGACAAAAATAAGCACTGCTCGTGACCATCTTTACAGAGAATTTGTCTCCCATACTGGCAATTACCCTTTCTGGATAACATGAACCCCACAAGCAGCACAGAAAAGAAAAACAAGAAAAGTACAGTTTTGTACCTACCATAAATGTAGATGTCCGAGAGGAATGCATCTGCAGTCTTTACAAATGGGTTGTCCTGTCGTCAGGCAGCCCTTCGGTCGGCCGGATTCCAAAGTCTGGGTCTGGCTTCGGCTGGTGTCGCACTTCACCCGACGTCATTGCGGCAGTCATTCGGGTATAAAGGCATCAGCCGACGCCATTTTCCTCAGTGTTTCTTGCCCCAGATGCCAGGTGCCCTCTTGGATGGCTAAATTTGGATAAATGCCAAAGTTTCCAAATAGTAGAGAGCAAACACACAAAATAAGCATGTATGTACATATATACAAACAAATACACCATAATAGATCCCCCCAAGCTAGCTGAAGATTGGTAAGTACCCTAGGAGTACCTCAGAGGGGAAGGAGGGTGGGTAATCCTGACTGCAGATGCATTCCTCTCGGACATCTACATTTATGGTAGGTACAAAACTGTACTATGTCCTTCAAGGATGCATCTGCAGTCTTTACAAATGGGTAGAATACCATAGCTAAGCTAGGGGAGGAGGAAAAGAGAGTAGATTATGGTGTAGTCAGGATCCCTTGCAAAACAGCAGTGGCAAAACCAGCACGGGATCTAGAGTATAGAGGCAAGTTATAATGCTTGGCAAATGTATGCATGGAGGTCCAAGTAGCAGCTTCTATAATGTCCTTGGTAGCCACTCCTCGTAAGAAAGCTGTGGTAGTGGCTGTAGCCCTTGTGGAGTGAGGCCTGATGTTCTCTGGAGTTTTCTTTCCATGGTAGGAGTAACAAAATCTAATGCAATTTCCTATCCATTTGGAGATTGTCTGTTTAGAAATTGGTTTTCCTTCCTTTCCTGTTGCATATGCTACTAGAAGCTGGTCAGTTTTTCTATTGTTTTTTGTCCTGTCCAGGTAGTAGCGTAATTGTCTGTGCACATCCAAGGTATGTAAGAGCTTTTCTCCCCTGTTCTGTGGATTGGGGAAGAATGTAGGAAGGTGGATAGCCTGATTTAAAGAGACTCTGGATACCACCTTAGGCATAAATGTAGGATTTGTTCTCATGAACACTCTATCTTGATGGAAGATCAGGAAGGGTTGTACTGCCATTAATGCCTGTAGTTCAGAGACCCTTCTTGCTGAAGTTATTGCCAGCAGGAAAGCAGTCTTCCAGGATAAGTATTGCAATTCTGCTGTAGCTGCTGGTTCGAAAGGAGGAAGAGTCAGTTTTTCTAGCACAAAGTTCAAGTCCCATGCTGGCAATGGAGGTTTCCTGGGAGGTTTTACATTTTTAATTCCTCTCAGAAACTGTCTGAGCAGAGGATGCGAGAAGACAGGAGGATCCGAGCTGTATTGTGCTGAAATAGCTGATGCATGTACCTTGATGGAGGAATAGGACAGGCCTGTATGGAAGAGCTCCGCCAAGTACTCCAGGATGTTGGCTATGTTCACCAGTGTCACATCTTGCCCCTTCGCAGTACTCCAGATGAGATATCTTTTCCATTTTGCTGCATAATTCTTTATTGTTGAAGGTCTACGAGCCTCCAGGATTATGTCTTTAACCCTTTGGGATAAATTTGGGTTAATTGCTGCTATGTAATGTTCCAGGCAGTCAGCTGCAGAGTTTTTAGGTTTGGATGCAGGATGTTGTAGTTGTTCTGTGTCAGCAGTAATGGGATCAGGGGCAGTGTCCATATTTGTTCCCGGGACATGCTCCTCAGCAGTGGATACCAATGTTGTCTTGGCCAGTCTGGGGCTATCAGAATGATCCTCGGACATTCCTCTTTGATCTTGAGAAGCACCTTGTGCATCAAAGGAAGTGGTGGGAATGCGTATGCTGTCAGGCTTTTCCAACTAAAGGATAGGGAGTCCACCCTCCAAGCAAGTGGGTGGTAAGTCCTTGTGCAGAATTTCTCCAACTGGTGATTGAATGGGGATGCAAACAAGTCTATTTGTGGTAATCCCCATTTTCTTGTGATGGTTTTGAAGATGTCCGGATGCAGCATCCACTCGTGGGCATCTGTTGTAGTTCTGCTTAATATGTCTGCTAGAATGTTTTCCTTTCCTGGTACATAAATTGCCTGTAACTGAATGTTGTAGCTCAGAGCCACATCCCATAGGTCCAGTGCCAGCCGGCATAGAGGGTATGAGTGTGTGCCTCCCTGTTTGTTGATGTACCACATAACTGTGGTGTTGTCTGTCCTTATCATCAACTGGTCTTCTTGGAGAAAAGGTCTGAATGCCTGGATTGCCAATTTTACTGCCATCATTTCTTTGAGATTTATGTGCAGATGCAGCTGGTCTTGAGTCCATAGGCCTTGAATGCACTTGCCCATCATGTGTGCCCCCCAACCGAGGTCTGAGGCATCTGTCGTGATGGTTTGTCTTGGTTGACTTTTGCAGAAGGGCAATCCTGTGTTTGATTGACAGGCCTGAGCCCACCATAAGAACTCTTGCTTCAGGCATGGGATCAATGGAATTTTGGTTTCTAGGCTGTGCTTGTGCTGAGACCACAAATTCTTTAGGTACCACTGTAGCTTTCTCATATGCAGTCTGGCATGAGGGACCAGTATTATGCAGGATGCCATGAAGCCTAGAACTTGTAGCACTTTTCTTGCAGTTAGATGGCTCTGCTTTGTTAATGCCAAGAAGTAGAGAGGAAGTTGCTCTTTCTTTTCTGCAGTTAGAAATGCCATTTGTTTTGATGTGTCCAGTTCTGCACCCAGAAAGGTTTTTCTTTGGGATGGAATCAGCCTTGACTTTTTTGTATTGACTGTATATCCCAGGGCTTGCAGCAGGTAGATGACTCTTTGTAAGTCTTCTGTTAGTTTGTTTTTGTTGTCCGCTTGTATCAGGCAGTCGTCCAGGTAGGGATAGATTTGAATTCCCTGAAGTCTGCAATGAGCGATTACTGATGCCAGGCATTTCGTGAACACTCTGGGCGTAGTAGATAAGCCAAAGGGCAATGCTGAGAATTGATAATGCTCTGATCCTGCAAGAAATCTGAGGTATCTTCTGCAAATTGGTCTTATGGGGACGTGCAGGTATGCCTCCTTGAGATCTAGAGTTACCAGCCAAGACTCCTTGCCCAGCATGGGAAGAAGCTGCTGTAGGGTCAGCATTTTGAATTTTGGAACAATGAGGAATGTGTTTAAAGCGGACAGATCTAGAATAGGCCTCCATTTGTTTTCTTTTCTTGGTACCAGGAAGAGCCTGGAGTAAAATCCCTTTCCTTGCTCCATAGATGGTACCTTTTCCACAGCTCTCATTCTTAATAATTGAGATATTTGTTTTAGAGCTTCTGCCCTTTGAGAAGGTGGTAGGTTTGGCATTCCTCTCTTTCCTGGTAGTGTATGGAAATGGAACCTGTAACCTTTGTCTATAGTTTGCAAAATCCATTTTTCTCTTGTAATGCAGTGCCAGTTTCTTGAAAATAATGTTAGTTTTCCGCCTAAGGGTGCTTCTAGTTGTTCCCTGGTAGGCGGTGCCACCGCCAAGTCACTGTGATTGAATTGTTGTAGTGGTGGTGGCTGTATCCGTGCCTCGTTGGTTGTTACCCTGCCACTGGCGACCCCTGTAGGCACCCCTGGATTGGTTTCTGCCTCTAGAGCGCCTATTCCTGCCTCTTTGGGCCTTAGAGGAGTCCGGAAAGGACCAATTCTTGGAGGGCCAGTTCCTGCTAAACCTTGGAGGTTGAACTTGTAAGAAATCTTTCACTGTTTGCACAGATTTTGCTTTCTCTTTCCATCTTTTTTAGTACCTGCTGTGCGGGGGCACCAAATAAATTGACCTTATCCATAGGTGCATCCAAAAGCTTAGATTTGACATGGTCTGGTAATGCCTGTTCTTTCAACCATGCATGCCTCCTGATAACTGTGCCAGTCATGGCTGATCTAAAGGAAGCCTCCAGTGCATCATAGCCACATTTTAAAGAATGGTTACTAACCTGCTGTATGTTATGCAACATTTCTTGAACATACTTTTTATCTAAAGATTCTTCAGAGGACAGCTTTTTAGTTAACTGGTCAAGCATAAACTCTTGATATTGAATCATATGAAATTGGCAGTTTAAAGCTCTAGCTGACAAAGTAGCAGAGGTGTAAACTTTTTTACCCCATCTCTCTAAGGACCTGGATTCCCTTTCAGAGGGAGGGGTTTTAGAAGAAGTAGCTGCTACAGCTTTAGGGCCCTGGGAGATAGTCTCTGGATCTGCAAAAGGAGCCTTATATAAGTGGTGATGAGTGTCCGGGACCCTGTAGTACCTATCGGGCTTAGCAGGAGCCGGAGGTAAAGTATCAGGAGCAGTGCAAGCATCATTAAATGCATCATCAACAACAGATAGAACTGGGGGTATAGCTAAAGGCCTATGCTGTGGCAAATGTAGAAAGGTCCTAAGCCTTTTTCTGGAGTCTGAGAAATCTTGGCCCTGCCACTGAAATTGTTCCCTCATAGCATGCAAGGTTTCCCCAAAGGAAAATTCCTCAGGAGGAGAGGCTGAAGGGATGGACTCCTCAGCATCAGAGTCTTCCTAAGGAGAATAAGAAGCCTCAGGAGGGTCTGTATGTTCTGAGTCATCAGAGGAATCATCTGTGGATACTGGCTCAGGGGGCTCTGCTCTAGGCCTCTTTTCTGGAGGAGGGAGAGAGGCCCTGTCTGGATGAGGCTGTGCTCCACGAATTAAAGAGATGAGATCCTCTGCCAAAGAAAGCATATGGGAGCTGGTGCTGGGCCTGTGAGAGGGAGGCTTGGCAGGCACAGGTTTTGATGCTTTGGCTGCTTTAGCCCTGGCAAAGGCCTTAATAGACATAGCTGGAGGAGGCCTAGCAGCTCCACGTGCAGGGGTAGAAATATCTAGGGGAATGGTGTCAGATAAATCCTGTGAAATCGCAACAGAAGGTTGGATTTCAGAAGCCGTTTCTACCAGGTTAGAAGAGGCCTCGGTAGAAGGCAAGTTATTTGCTGAAGAAAGAACCGCTTGCTCGGTTTCGGCCGAAACAGAGACACTCGTGGTTTGCTTAACCGGACCGCGAGTGTCGGTCCTTTTCTTTGCGTTTTTTGGTTATTTGCGTAGTCGGAGGATCCGACGGCATAATGTAGGCAAAATCGGAGCCGAAAATCTGTTCAGCAAAGTCCGAGCGACGTCTAAGCGTCCGTCGGTTAAAAGAAGCACAGGCCAGACAAGCTGCTACGTCGTGGTCTGGGCCTAAACAATGTATGCAATAGGAGTGGAAATCTTTATGAGGTATTTGTTTCCCACAAGATAAACAGTTATTAACTTTCTCTGACATCGGCTGAGGCAAGAAAGAGTCCCCAACGGGGTACTTAGCTTTATAGAAGTCTTCGAAGTAGTATTCGGTAGTAGTAATCTCTGGATCTGACCGACCGGCACTTGCGAACAGTTTCTGCTTCGGGCGCCACGCGGCAAGAAAGACTGAGGAAAATGGCGTCGGCTGATGCCTTTATACCCGAATGACTGCCGCAATGACGTTGGGTGAAGTGCGACACCAGCCGAAGCCAGACCCAGACTTTGGAATCCGGCCGACCGAAGGGCTGCCTGACGACAGGACAACCCATTTGTAAAGACTGCAGATGCATCCTTGAAGGACATCCCCCCCAATAAGGCACTTATCTGAAACAGCTTGGTGAATCAGCAAAGTGAGCGTTCAGACAGACTATCAAAAGATGGTGTTCGGACTGGCATCAAAGAAGTTCTAGGATGGTATGTCCAGATATCACCTTCATGCTCTATGCTTTACATGGGTAGCATACGTGTGATGTATGGCACTCCTTAAAGCAATCTAAGGCTTTGGTATACTGGCCAAATGTCAGGCTACCCTTAGCAGGGGATCTCTACTATAATGAATAATGCAGCAGTGAAATGGAAGGACACCGGACAGTTTTAGAATGGGAAAATAGGTTCCCTCTTTCCTGGGAATCTGGAAAAGTCATGAGTAAAACCCTTGTCTCCACTGATTTGAGGGTACGGCACTGGCTCTATAACCCAATGAAGCAGTATGTCTGAAATGTAGGGGGGCATCTGATGAAGCTGGTCTTTTGGAAAATGGGGAATGCCAGCTAGAAAGAAAGGGTGCCCACTGATGTTAGTATCCTTTTTCTATAAAACATAGAACCAAACAGTCTGCAGTTCTTGATCAACATGCACTAAGGCAAAGAGGAAGATTCCCTGTAGTCTTTAAAAAACGTCCAGGGTGGGCAGGGTGGAAGAAAGTGGAAGGGATAGACAAGACTGAATCCCTGGGACTCGCTACATTTTCATTTGTAGCATTCTTGCCACTTTTGGACTGTTTCTCAGACTTTTGCAAACCAGATTTGAAAGGTTTAAGAAAAAATGTGTCTAGACTGGAAGCACAGTTCCTTTGAAAGGTATGAACTGGAGATAAGAGTGGTTTAACTCCCCTGCATGAGTTCTCCTCTTTCATCTAGCCTTTTAAATGAATTGGCATGCCTTCTTTGAAGGTTGGTCGTCGGGCTGGCAACTAGACACTGTAAAGATCTACTGCCAATCATTAGCAGACCGGAGTTCCGCTGTGGCCACCCCCTAACCGGGAAAAGCCGAAAGAAGTTACTATCTAGCCTTTTAACAGAGCTCATCTTCCTGGGTCTCTGGTGAAAAAGGACATTGTTCTTACAGGCTTTACTGGTAAACATATGCCAATAAATACATTTTTAAAAACTTTGGCAGAAGCATTACCAAAAAGGAAATTATTGTTGAGTGGAGTACTTAAGTAAAAGTTAATTTGTTAAGGAAGGACTGCAATCGCATCCTAGCATGCCTTCTCATAACAGTATTAGTAGTAGCTGCTCTGGAGACAGGATCTACAGAATTGTAGCCACATTTGACTGTATGTTCATCTACCTGAGAAGCAGGGTTAAGCATGTCCATAACATTAGAGTTCAAGTCAGAGTTGAAGAGACCATCTATAAAGTTTGCCCTGAATTGATCAAAGTAGATAGAAAGGAACTTCGACATGTGCGGCAAGTAATGGCAGTAAAGTCCAAGGTAGCAGAGCTATATACCTTTTTGCCAAACCATCAAGTGCTCTGCTGTCCTCATCTGAGTTATGACAGAGAGAGAGACCATGTCATCCAAAGAAATGACAGCAGGGTCAGCTGAAGGATTTTTATAAAGATAAAGGTGTATATCAGGAATCCTGTAAAATCTGTCAAATTTCTTAAGAGGGTTGAAGGGGAAGATTCTGGGGACACAAGAAAAGGCATCTTTTACACACCCCAGAATTTGTAGTACAGCAAAGGCTTAGGGGTATCCATATTCAGTGACTCACAATACATTTTCTTGGAGCCAGAAACTTATTTACTTTCCTGTTTGAAAAAAAAAATTATTTAGGCAATTGGGTACCCCAACGACATTTCCTGATTAGAGGCATCAGTGGATAAACTGACCTCTGCTTCAGATCTACATCCAGTTTCCAGTTGCACAGGAGCTTTGAGAGGTATAATCAAGGCCATCTGGCAAAATCTGTAAATTCCTCTTCTTCGAAAAAGGAGGTAAGGCCTTTCCTTCGGACAGGGGAAGCAGAAGATGAAGTTGCAGGCAGAGAAGCCTGAAAGGACTGAACAACTTTAAAAAGACCTTGAACAAAGTTACACCAACCTTCCTAGCCGCCTTTATGAGTGGAAGGAGTGAGATGAAGATATGTTTGGTTTTCTGGAAATGTTTTCAAGTGGATTCAGACATTAAGTCTTTGAAGCTGAAGCCATAGGCCTGACCTCTATAAGCAAGCCAAGGATGTCCTTGGTGACTAAAATCTGATGGATATGTCCTATCCCTCACTCAAATACCAGTTTTTGGTGCTCCCTTCCTTGCTGACTCGGCCAAACATTCAGTCTGACTGGACATGCAATTATCTTGAACCATATTGGCCTCCAAACATGAAGAGATAGGGGGACCAGGAGAAACAGACAAGATGGCCCAGGGTCTGCAGATGTGCCTCAGTGGAGTCTTAAGTCAAAGACTGAGAAGGGGATGTACAGCTGTCACCATTCAACAATTTTCTCTTCTTGTTTTTACCTGAGGGTGGCACAGTGGAGCAACAGATAGTGTTGTCGCCTCACAGTCAGAGATTCCCTGGTTCAATCCTCGGCTGGGGTACCTTCTGTGCAGAGTCTGCATGTTCTCAGTGTGTTCGCGTGGGTTTCTTCTGGGTGCTCCACTTTCCTCCCACATTCCAAAAACATGCAATAAGTGGAATGGACACACTAAATTGACCACAGGTGTAAGTGTGGTGTGGAAGAATTATAGTGGCGGGGCTAGCCACATGGTGGTGTAAACCTTGGCTCTAGATGATAGTCACTGTTTAAGTGACACCTCGACGCCATGTGCAAAAATGGGAAAAGGGGTTATGGATGGATGGAGGTGCACTGAAGATGATGATGACATCATAGTCATACTCCAGAAGATGTCTATTCTCTAAGCATAGAAAAACTGACAAATACACAACTTAATCTTGAGGCCAGCACCAACGCAGAACAGACAACTAGTGTGGGTATCCCTGTATAGAATATGCCATAGATTACACTAAACTTTTCTGACAGACCTATGAAACTTTGATAAAAAATTGAAAAGAAATAGGAAGGATCCTCCAATGAGATACTTTTCTGTCTGAAAACCTTGCAAGTGACACCAGCCTCATGGAAAATAAGAAGTGAAATTGATGTCAATGCATTTGCAGACTACCTGTAATAAACTTCTGAGCTTTACCATGTCTGTATGTCTCTTTCATACTGGCACACATCCACTCATGCTAAGGGCTGATGTAGTTTGTGTGAAGAAGGTGCTTGAAGGTCTGTAGACTGCCCATATGCACAGTATCCTTGGCAGTAAAAGTCCCATATGCAATGGATACTGCAACAGTAATCTTATGAACAACTTTAGTTTGTAACAGAGAAGTTATTCCCAGCACCAATATAAATTTTCATGATGCCTTCCTTTCCTATTTTTTTTTTTGTTTGGGGGGGGGGTAGAATATGGCTGAGTAGAAATGTTCCATGTAGTCATGGCTGCTCCCCAAGGGATAATGGACCCTTGGGGTGCTCAGATTTCCCATTCTAGATGCCCCAACATCTATTCTTATATTGGCTTGCTTACCTTTGCCACATATGTGGTAGCAACAGCAATGTATCTGACACCTTCTAGACTATAAACATAGGCAATACTGTTCACTGCCATGCTTTTAATAAAAACATACAAAAGCCACAAGTAGGATTAGGGTATGGCTCTCAAAATTTGCCTTTATAATTGTTTGTTTGAATCTATAAGATGCTAGACAGTTGTTGTTGTTTGTCTTTTCGGCTTTTCCTGGTTAGGGGTCGCCACAGCGGAACTCCAGTCCGCTAATGATTGGCAGTCGATTTTTATGGTGCAGAGTTGCCAGCCCGATGCCCAACCTTCAGGAAAGGCACGCCCATTCACGCATGTCTTTCGAAGGCCACTCGACTGCGGGGAGGACATGCAGACTCCACACAGAAGGCACTCCTGCCGAGAATAGAACAGGAAAACCTCTTGCTGTGAGGTAACAACGCTACCGCTGTACCACAGCGGATGCAACACAGTCTAATACAGAAAAAAAGCACTGTTTAAGTCTACAAGTTTAAACAAGCAGGAAAAAGCACTCCTACTTTAAAATATAAAAGCTTCCACAGGAGCTCTACAAAGTACAGTTGTGTACCTACCATAAATGTAGATGTTAGAGTGTATTCACTGTTGCAGTCATTACTCTTGGGTTATCCTGCTGGCAGGCTACCCTCAGTTGGCCAGAATTCCAAAGTCTAGGTCCGGCGTTGGTTGCTGTCGCCTCTTCCCTGACGTCAGTGCGCCAGGGGTATAAAAGATGCAGCCGAAGCAATTTTCTTCAGTTTTTCTTGCCCCAGATGTCAGGTGCCCCCAAATTGGTAGGCTGAAAAATATGCCAATAAAAATGCATGCACAAAAATAACATTTCCTTCATCTACAAGCAAATACACCAAAATAGGCTGTACAGGGTAGAGAAGTGCAGATAAGTCCCAGCAAAGAAAAGGGGGATGGTGGGTGGGTAACCTGGACTGCAACAGTGAATACACTCTAACATCTACATTTATGGTAGGTACACAACTGTACTATGTTCATCGTGTTTCACTGTTGCAGTCATTACTCTTGGGTTGAATCCCAAAGCTGAGGATGGGTGGCTGGTCTAAATAGGATTAGGAGAGGCTATGAGGCCCTGCAGAACTGCAGTGGCAAAGCCTGCTCTGGACTTAAAGAAGTAAGTGGTAGTGCTTTGTGAAAGTGTGCACTGAACTCCAAGTTGCAGCCTCTAAGATATCTTTGGTTGGTACTCCTCTGAGGTAGGCTGCTGAAGTGGCTGCTGCTCTGGTGGAATGAGGCCTAATGCCCTTAGGCACTGATTTGCCATGTTGAAAATAGCAGAAATAGATGCAATGGCCTATCCATTTAGAAATAGTCTGTTTTGAGATAGCATTTCCTTGTGATCCTGCAGCAAGACACTAAAAGTTGCTCAGTCTTTCTGAAAGCTTTAGTTCTGTCCAAGTAGAAGAGTAACTGCCAGTGTATGTCCAAAGAATGCAGAATTTTCTCACCCTTGTTCTGTGGATTTGGATAAAAGGTAGGCAAGTGAATGGTTTGGCTGAGCGCCACACTGGACACCACCTTAGGCATAAATGTTGGGTTTGTCCTCAGAGAAACCCTGTCTGGATGAAAAATGATTAAAGGTTCCACAGCCATGAGAGCTTGCAACTCAGAGACTCGTCTTGCGGAGGTTATTGCTAGGAGCAGAGCTGTTTTCAAGGATAAGAATTTTATATCTGCTGTTGATGCTGGCTCGCAAGGAGGCAGTGTGAGTTTTTCCAAAACATAACTGAGGTCCCAAGCCGGAATTGGTGCTCTCCTTGGAGGTCTAATGTTTTTGGCCCCTCTGAGGTACTGCCTTATTAAAGGATGAGAAAAGATAGGTGGTTCTGTATAGTAATGAGCTGAAATGGCAGAGGCATGAATCTTAATTGATGAGAAAGAAAGGCCTTTGTTCAGCATCTCATTTACGTATTGTAAAATCTGAGGGATATTTGGTACACGTGTCAATGCCTTGTTCCTGGTTCCAAGCACAGAATCTCTTCCATTTTTCTGCATAAGATTTTCTGGTACTGGGCCTCCTGGCCTCCAACATAACATCCATAACAGCTTTTGAAAGAGGAGTGTTCTGAATGGCTACATTATCAGCCATGCTGCCAGATTTAAGGTCCTGATTTGGCTGTGCAGGATCCGATTGTTTTGTTGGGTCAACAAGTGAGAAGTTTGAGGCAATATCCATGCTGGACCTTGAAACAAGCTCTATAGGATTGGGTACCAGTGCTGGCGTGGCCAGTCTGGTGCAATCAGTATCATTTTTGGCTTCTTGTCTGACCTTTAGGAGTACCCTGGGAAGGAGAGGCAGTGGAGGAAAGGCATATACTGTTAGATTTTTCCAACTGAAGGATAGGGCGTCCACTTTCCATGCTTGCTTGTGATAAATCCTTGTGCAAAATCTCTGCAATTGGCAGTTGTGAGGAGAGGCAAATACATCTAGGTCTGGGCATCCCCATTTCTTTGTTATCATGCTGAAGACTTGTGGATCCAGTTTCCATTCGTGGGGATCCAGGAGGTTTCTGTTTAGTTCGTCTGCCAGAGTATTTGTTTTTCCTGGCAGGAACTGTGCTAGCAGGTGAACTTGAAAAGCCAATGCTGTGTCCCATAAGGTCACTGCTTGTCTGCAGAGGGGGTACGAATGTGTACCTCCCTGCTTGTTTATGTACCACATGACAGTAGTATTGTCTCTATCAGTAGCTGTCCTGGATGAAGCAGGTCCTTGAAAGCTGTCAGGGCATTTTGAACAGCTAGCATCTCTTTTTGATTGATGTGAAGATGCATCTGGTTTGCAGGCCATGTGCCATGAATACATTTTCCCGCCATATGGGCCCCTCAGGCATAATCTGATGCATCCGTTGTCAGTGTCTGTCTGGCTTTGAGTAAACTGAATGGCAGACCCTTGTTGTGGTAACAGGCTTCTGCCCACCATCAAAACTCCTGTTGCAGGCAGGGAATGAGTGCAATTACTGTCTCCAGGCTGTGGCAATGTTGAGTCCAAACACTTTTTAGATACCATTGTAGTTTCCTCATATGCAGTCTGGCATATGGAATTCGTAGAATGCAGGATGCCATGAAACCCAAGGCCTGCAGGATTTGCCTTGCAGATAAGTGAGTTTTTGTTGCCAAGTTCTTGAAGTAAGAAGTCAGTTGCTTTTGTTTGTCTGGCGTGAGATAAGCCATCTGGGCAGTTGTATTTAAGCTTGCACCCAGGAATATTATCTCTCGAGAGGGCACTAGTTTTGATTTATTTTCGTTTACTGTGTACCCTAGGCCAATTAGTAATCTTTTTACAAACGCCAGATGCTTTAGAAGAATGTCTTAGTTCTCTGCTTGAATTAGGCAGTCGTCCAAGTAGGGATATATTTGAATTCCTCTTTGTCTGCAAAATGCAATTACTGGTGCCAGGCATTTTGTGAAGACTCTGGGCGCAGTAGATAAGCCAAAGGGCAGTGCAGAGAATTGGTAATGCATTGAGCCAGCTATGAATCTGAGGTATCTTCTGCAAGACTGTCTGATTGGGACATGCAGGTATGCCTCTTTTAGGTCCAAATTTATGAGCCAAGCCTTCTTGCCCAGCATGGGGAGTAGCTGCTGTAGAGTCAACATCTTGAATTTTGGAACTTACAGAAACTTATTTAGTATAGACAGGTCCAGTATTGGTCTCCAGGTTTTGTCCTTTCTGAGTACTAGGAAAAGTCTGGAGTAAAATCCTTGCCCCTGCTCTTGTTGTGGTACTTGCTGAATGGCCCTCATGTCCATGAGGGCTGTAATTTGTTTTTGTGCCTCTGCCCACTGATTGTGTGGCAGGTCTGGCATACCTTTTGACCTTGGTGGAGTGTGAAAATGGAACCTGTAGCCTTGGGACACTATGTTCAGGACCCATTTGTCTTGGGTAACCATTTGCCAATTTGATGAAAAAAGTGCTAGTTTTCCCCCTAAGGGGGCTTCCAAAAGAAAAGTGCTGGGATCTGGCAGAGGAAAGTCATTGGGACTGTTTCCTGTAAGGTTGTGATTTGTCTTCTCTGCTTTTGGAGGTAGGAGCACCACATTGTTTAGGCCTGTATGGAGCCTTGGGGCTGAGATCTGACTCTGGGACGCCTTTATCTGCCTCTTTGTGGTCTGTCTGACACTGGAAAGCACCAATTTTTAGAAGGCCAGTTCCTGCTAAACCTGGGTGGCTGTACCTGTAAGAAATCTTTAACTGTCTGCATGGATTTTGCTTTATCCTCCATTTTTTCAACACCTCTTCTGCTTTAGTACCAAACAAAGTATCATGCTGTAATGGTGCATCTAATAATTTTGCTTTAACATGATCAGGCAGATTCTGTTCCTTTAACCAAGCATGCCTTCTAATAACAGAACCTGTAACAGCGGCCCTGCAAGAGGCCTCCAGTGAATCATAACCACATTGCAAAGTATGCTTTCCCACTTGTTCAGCTGCATGCACTAAATCCTGCAATTCCTTGTTCTCTGAACACTCAGTATTTGTCAACAATTTCTGTTTAAGCAGTGACATTAAATATTGCTGATATTTAAGCATATGAAACTGGCAATTTAAAGCCCTTACAGCCAAGGTAGCAGAAGTGTAGACTTGTTTCCCCCATTTGTCTAGAGCCCTAGAATCCCTATCAAAGGGGACAGGTTTTTTTGCAGTGGAAGCTTTAACCCCTTTGGGACCCTGAGATATAGTTTCTGGGTCAGCAGCGGGGTTTTTATATAGGAATTTATGAAAATCCGGGACCCTGTAGTATCTGTCTGGCTTAGCAGGTGCAGGGGGTAAAGAGTCAGGGGACAGGCCGGACTCTGAAAATACATCATCTACAATGTCTAGAACAGGTGGAATAGCAAGGGGTCTGTGCTGAGGAAGTAGCAGAAAGTCTCTGAGCCTTTTCTTAGATTCAGAAAAATCTTGGCTCTCCCAGTGGAAATGCTCCCTCATGGTATGCAGGGTTTCCCCAAAAGAGTAATCCTCAGGAGGAGAGGCTGAAAGAATGGATTCTTCAGTATCAGAATCCTCATACGGAAGCATGGAATAATCCTTTTCAGAAGAGGAATCAGAGGAAATAGAAACCTGATCAGAAGAATCATATTCTGTCTCTTGCCTAGGCCTCTTATCAGGAGGGGGATGGGAGCCCGATCAAAGTAATTAGGTCTTCGGCCATTTTGAGCATCTGTTTTTAGGCATGGAAGTTGAGTAGGAGAATGCTGTACTTGTTTCTTTGTCTTTAGAGCTGCTTTAGTCTTTGTCTTTGAAGCTGAAGATGGCTTAATATATAGCTGTGTAGGTCTGAAGACATCCTCAGAAGCCGATGCCTGCTCAGCGTCTCTGGACCCATCTGAGGGAATGATTTCAGAGTGTCCAATACCTTGAGTATCCAGAGGCCCAGTCAGCTCCATGTGGGAGTCGGAAACAGCCTGTGGCTCTGAGGTAGCGGGCGCCAGGGGCTGCGAAAGTGCCTCACTGAGAACCGGCGGCTGGCCTAGCAGAGACCTCGTCGGTTTTGGACCTCGGATGCCTATCCTTTTCCTTGCGTTTTTTGTAAACTCCAGTTGTCGGCTGTTCCGACGGCATTATAGAATTAAATCTTCGGCCAAAGTAATGAAATGCAAAATCTAACCGACGCTTAATAGTGCGTTGGTTAAATCTAGCACAAAACCGAAAGATAGCAACGTTGTGATCAGGGCCTAGGTAAGGAATACAGTAAGAGTGAAAATCCTTATGAGGTATTTGCTTCCCACAAAAAATACAATTGTTAACTTTTTCTGACATCGGTCTGGAGCAAGAAAAAAGTTTCCACAACGGGTTACTTAGCTTTAATGAAGACTTCGGTTCTGAAATTCGGATTTGAAAATCTCAGGAGTTGGCCGACCGGCACTTGCAAACTGCTTTTGCTTCGGGCACCGCATGGCAAGAAAGACTGAAGAAAATGGTGTCGGCTGCATCTTTTATACCCCTGGCGCACTGATGTCAGGGAAGAGGCGACAGCAACCGACGCCGGACCTAGACTTTGGAATTCTGGCCGACTTGAGGATATCCTGCCAGCAGGATAACCCAAGAGTAATGACTGCAACAGTGAAACACGATGAACATCACAAGGTTTACCAACGTTCTACAGCTCCCAATAAAAAATGCCTATGACCACAAATAATCAAGCCTCCCAGTATCACAACTCCATTTGTTCTTCCAGCTTGATATCTACAGTACAAAAGCAACAGCTGTATGGAAGGGCTTTCAAGGGTGGTTTGTGCTCTCACCGGCATTCTAGCAATGAAGACATATGCAATAGGGCCTAACTCATTAAGGGGTAGAGGGACGTTGGGGACCACAATCCCTCCTTCTCTTGTGCAAATATATACTCTTGTGCATTCACAGTGAAGGCCATTACCAAAGTGTCTTTGTAGTTAAATGCCCCCCTCCAGAATGTCTTTTGTGTTGCCTTCCCCCTCCTCTATGGAACTGTGGCATTGGACAACTACACACACCACTTCCTGAAAGATGGGCATGTCAAGCCTCCCATTCCAGCTCCATCTAACAGAACGTGGATTGGGCTGTAGTTAAAACTTGATCCCTATATACCAACAGAGCTGTCAAAAAGGAGGAAGTATTAGAATTTGGCACAAAGTTTGCAACCCTATTACTTCAAGTTTCCTGCCAAAATGTGTCAGACTATGAAATGGGTAGTATAAATAGGTACTTCTTTACTAGTCTTGTCATGTCACAGTAGTGCTTTGGAATGTTTAAATTTATAATACTTACGGTAAAGGAGGTTGCTGGAAAGGCATAGGTCTTCTATACAACATTTTATGAAGAACAGATAATTTTTATGGAAAGATGAGCACATGGGAAATATCTGACTTGCTGTTTTTTTTTTTTTTTTTTTTTTAATTACAAAGACTTTAATGGACTTGAAGTAGGAATAACTAACAGAAATCATCTTAAATCCTTTAACTTGTATCTACAGATTAATATTCCTTAAACAAACATTCTGATAAAAATCAGGCATGCCTGTGAATGACTATGCCTGTTCACAACGGCTGTAATAACAGCTCTAACTGCATCCTGATTGTACTTTAGTCCCTGAAGACGACTCAAGAATTAGCATTTTAATCAGATACCAGATCCCCTTCCTCCTCCTAACAATCCACTTCTTTACAGTGATTTGCACAGATTAGACAAAACTGTTCTCATAGGAGACACCTTGCTAAGTTATGACATCTAGTGCCAATGCATGAAGGTAAAATCCCTCTTACCATTAGCATTTGTCCAAATACAACAATCTTTAGTAAAAGGAAGGGTTCCTGAAGTGTCAAGTCCTAGAAGCCTTTAACTTTAAAGTACAACCAATCCAGTAGGGTTGTGGTTTAGATTAAATGAAAGATAAAAATTCTTATTAAATCTATAAATGATAATCAGCTCAGATTAGCTCAAAGGCCAGGTATTGTGAACTTGTAATACTCAAATCCTGGAATACTTCAAAGAAAGGAGGAATCATCATGGGCCCTTGTCACTTTTGCTTTGGGAAAAACGTCCTACTGGGGAAGAAATGTCTGAGGCAGTCTAGTTATAACCTTCCTAAGAAAGTTATGGTTTTACTAAAACTGACATCTTAAGAAGATGCAGAAGACTGCAAAGAAAGGTCTTCGTAGTCAAAGATTAATATACAGGGGGAAAAAACACTGAGGTAAAAAAAAAAATAACTTCTGAGTAAACAGGACTTCTTTTTGCTTGTCTAAAACATATGAAGGTAATTATGTATGTATGCATACAGTACAACTTAAATTCTGATCTTCCTCAGTCACCAAGAGGGACTAATGTTGGTCCCAATACTTCATTACAATTGGTTAGAATCTCTGACAATTTTTTTGTAAATGACTGTGGGTGGCATGTAGACGGAGGACGCAGCCTAAGATTCTACAAGATTTTCTGGCTTTTCTCCAGTGGAAACCAGTCTCATGTTCCTCAGCCTCAGAACTTTTTACAGAAATATCGAAAAGTCTTCCAAAGTCTGTATCAACAAAGGCTCATACTTAACTCAGTACCACTGACAAAGGCAGAAGCCCTCATAGTACATACAAATGACAGAGTGAGTGCCTGCAACTGAAAACTGGCGAGACAGAAGAGCCATCCTCATCACTGTATGAAAAAGTTTCAGAATCTGGAGGAAAGCGATACCTTCTTTAAGAGTTCAGTCCTCTTCTTAGCCAGCTTATTCACTCTTTCGGATTGTGCTAACTCCAATAAAGTATTCTGTCTCATTTTATCAGTACATTGTGGCATTTTGTAACTCAAGCACAATGATGGAGTTTCCACCTGGTGACGCCAAATATTATGCTGGCAGATAAACAAAAAGCTTTGCAGCCTTTTTAATATGATAATTCTATTATATCCCTTGATAACATCACCATAAGGATAGCACAGGGGTGTATCCATACGCATTAAAATCTATGCATGCAGCTCCTCTAAGTTATCACTAAGCTGACATCAAAGTAAAGGTCACTGAAATTTTGGTGATATCATAAGAGTATTTTAGACAGCATTTTAATTAAAATGTGCTTAATTAAAATTGGAAAGACTGGAAAGAAAATGCAGCAGGGCACTGAAGGCACATGTCATACTGCAAAAGGTAGCTATTTAATAAAGTGCCATGAGAATATTAAATACTTTGATTCTTTTCCATGGATTTTAAGATTCCATTTATCAAAAATGAAGGCCATGATTTTGCCTTTGTGGACTCAATAAATTTTCCACAATATCAAAAAAACTTAACTTTATGATCATTGTCTAAACACAAAAGGCTCTGTGAATGGAAGTCTTTTGGGATAATTTGCCTACCTCAATTGCACTTGTTGAGGTTATTTACTCAGTGCTGATATCCGTGATGAAGGAAGGTAAAATAAGAAATAAATTAAGAGCAATGTATTGGACAGCAGAAATTTCTTCTGGCAAAATGAAATATGTATGGCCCTAAAAATGGTGAGAAAGTACAGTTTTGTACCTACCATAAATGCAGATGTTCGAAGATCCACATTGCTGCAGTCCTTACACTTGGGTAGTCCGCTGTCCTCGGTCGGCCCGAATATCAAAGTATTAGGCTGACGTCGGTCAAGGCGCTTAAGACCGACATCAGGACGTCAGGGTACAAATGCGCATGACCGACGTCATATCCTCAGTCTTTTCTTGCCCCAGATGTCAGAAGACCCTAAACAGAAAGGTCAAAACCAAAAGACAGCAAAAAAACAACCAACCACCCTTGTACTAACCATATGTACAATATATACAATATTCACAATATGTACAACCCAAACCACACAACCGCCTCTAACTACAGAGGGAAGGAGGGAGTAAATTGGACTGCAGCAATGTGGATCTTGAACATCTACATTTATGGTAGGTACAAAACTGTACTATGTTCTTCATCTCACATTGCTGCAGTCCTTACACTTGGGTAGAATCCCAAAGCAGAGATAAAGGAGGATGGCAAACCTATAAAGCAGTAGGAGCTGCCAAAATGCCCTGTAAAATTGCAGTGGCAAAACCAGCCCTCGATTTAGAGTAAAGTGGAAGGTGATAATGCTTAGAGAAAGTATGCACTGAACTCCAAGTAGCTGCCTCCAAAATATCTTTAGTTGCCACCCCCCTTAAAAAAGCTGTAGAAGTGGCAGAAGCCCTAGTGGAATGAGGCCTAATCCCAGCTGGAATCTCCTTACCATGATGGGAATAACAGAAAGCAATACAAAACCCAATCCACTTAGAAATAGTTTGTTTTGACACAGGCTTGCCCTGAGAACCCAAAGCAAAAGAAACAAATAACTGCTGAGACTGCCTGAACCCTTTAGTTCTGCTCAAATAATATCGCAACTGCCTGTGTATATCCAAAGTGTGCAAAATCTTTTCCCCTTTATTTTGGGGGTTTGCATAAAAAGTAGGCAAATGAATAGTTTGGTTTAAAGCCACACTAGAAACCACTTTAGGCATAAAGGAAGGATTAGTACGCAAAGATACCCTATCCTTATGGAAAATTAAGAAAGGCTCAACTGCCATAAGGGCCTGTAATTCAGAAACCCTTCCCGCAGAGGTAATGGCTAACAAAAAAGCAGTCGTCCATGATAAATATTTCAATCTCAGCAGTAGCTGCAGGCTCAAAAGGTTGTAGAGTGAGTTTCTCCAACACAAAATTGAGATCCCAAGCAGGAGTAGGAGCTCTCCGTGGGGGTCTTATATTCTTTGCCCCTCTAAGGAATTGCTTAAACAAAGGATGAGAAAACAATGGTGGGTCACAGTCATAGTGAGCAGAAATTGCTGCAGCATGAACCTTAATAGAAGAGAAGGACAAACCTTTGTCCAGTAACTCAGTAAGATATTGCAGAGCCACACTTAAATTAGGCTTAGAAACATCAAATGCCTTTGCTGCACTCCAAAATAAAAATCTCTTCCATTTATCTGCGTACACTTTCCTTGTACTAGGCCTTCTGGCCTCCAAAATAACATTCAAAACTTGCTGTGGAAGCTGAGACCCTCCAGGGTTTAGAACAGAATATGCCAGGCTGTCAGGTGAAGAGAGTGAAGTTTGACATTGAGTAAATGACTGTTCTCCTGAGACAGCAGGTGTGGAATCGAAGGTAAAGGCCATGGAGGCTCCTGCCAGACTTCTCAGTAGTGGGTACCAGTGCTGTCGAGGCCAATCTGGAGCTATTAAAATCATCTTTGGCTTGTCCTGTCTGACCTTCAGAAGTACCTTTGGGAGGAGAGGCAGAGGTGGAAAGGCATACACATGAAGATTGCTCCAATTGAATGAAAGAGCATCCACTTTCCAAGCTGTGGGATGAAACCTTTTGTGCAAAACTTTGGCAGCTGGTAGTTTAGTGGAGAAGCGAACAGATCTATGTCTGGAGTTCCCCATGACACTGTCAATTTCTGAAATACATGAGGATCCAATTTCCACTCGTGGGGATCCATAATTTGTCTGCTCAACACATCTGCTAAGGAGTTCTGTGCTCGGCAGAAACCTTGCCTGAAGATTTAGCTGTAAACTGAGAGCAGTCTCCCACAAAATCATTGCTTGTCTGCATAGAGGATAAGAATGTGTTCCCCCTTGCTTGTTGATGTACCACATGACAGTTGTGTTGTCTGTTAGAATCAACACCTGCCCTGGAAGAAGTAAATCCTTGAAAGCTATTAATGCAAATTGGACTGCTAACATCTCCTTCAAGTTGATATGTAGATGTAGAAGTCTGGCAGGCCACGTGTCTTGTATCCACTTTCCATTTAGATGAGCTCCCCAAGCTTTGTCTGAGGCATCTGTCGTTAGGATCTGACTCACCTCTGGCCGGGTCACAGAGAGTCCCTTGTTTAGGTGACATTCCTGAGCCCACCACAAAAATTCCTTTTGGATGCAAGGTATTATCTGAATGACAGTGTCCATATCTTGGCAGTGCTGTGTCCATACATTTTTGAGATACCATTGTAGCTTCCTCATATGCAGTTTGGCATTGGGAAGCACCAGAATACAAGATGCCATGAACCCCAAGGCTTGAAGGACTGTCCTTGCAGTCAGCCTGGACTGATGAGACAATTGATGGAAGTAAGGAGAAAGATTCTTTTGTTTGTCCGGGGTCAAAAAGGCCATCTGGGATGCTGTATTCAGTCTCACACCCAGAAAGCACATGTCCTGAGAGGGTACTAGACTGGACTTTATTTCGTTCACAGAATACCCCAGGCATCTTAGCACTGCTATCACATAGTGTAAATGAAGAAGAAGTTCGTCCTTTCCTTGAGCCAGAATCAGGCAATCATCCAAATAAGGATAGATCTGTATTCCTCTTAGCCTGAAGAAAGCTATCACTGGAGCCAGAACCTTCGTGAACACTCTGGGCGCAGTAGATAAGCCAAAGGGCAATGCAGAGAACTGATAATGAGAAGTCCCAGCCCGAAAACGCAGATACTTCCTGCAACTTAGCCTGATAGGAACATGAAGGTAAGCCTCCTTGAGATCCAGAGTCACCATCCAGTGATCTTTGCCCAGCAGAGATAAAAGCTGTTGTAACGTCAACATTTTGAACTTGGGAATGTCCAGATAAGTGTTGAGGATAGATAAATCCAAAATTGGTCTCCACGTGTTCCCCTTCCTTGGTACTAGGAACAGGCGAGAATAAAATCCTAGGCCCACTTCTGGCAGAGGGACCGGATGTATGGCCCCTATTTGGAGCAGCAGAGAAATTTGTTTGTGAGCCTCTAGTCTTTGCTGAGGAGGAACGTCCGGCATGCCTTTGAAAGGAGGCAAGGTATGGAAATAAAACCTGTAACCTTGGTGTATGATATCCAATACCCATCTGTCTTGGGTAATCAAACTTCAATTTTCCTTGAAGAGTGCCAACCTTCCTCCCAAAGGTGCTGCCAGGCAAGAAGGATCTGGCAGCTGAAAAGGTAGGTCATTGGGCCTGTTTACGAAAGGACTGGCCCCTGCCCTCACCTGAAGATTGTGCAGGAGAACTCCCTGTTCTAGGTCTGAAGGAGCTCTGAGCTCTGCCCCTACCACGTCTAGATCTACCCCTAGACTGTGAATCATAAGAAGGGTACGTCCACCCCTTAGCAGGCCAATTCCTACTAAACTTGGAGGCTGGACTTGCAAAAAATCTTTAACAGTCTGCATAGACTTAGCCTTGTCTTCCATTTTCTTCAAGACTGACTCCACAGGTGAACCAAACAACACATCAGACTGTAAAGGAGCATCCAAAATCCTTGTCTTAACATGTTCAGACAAATTCTGATCCCTCAACCAGGCGTGCCTGCGAAGAACTGACCCAGTGGCAGCCACCCTAGACGAGGCCTGTATAGCATCAAAACCACATTGTAAAGAATGCTTACCCACCTGTTCAGAGACATGTACCAAATCTTGTAGTTCCTTACACTCAATGCCTTCCGCCAGAGCATCTACCTTAGACTTCAGTTGAGAAAGAAGATAGTTTTGATATTTCAACATGTGAAACTGGCAATTCAAAGCTCTCATAGCTAAGGTGGAAGAAGTATAGACTTTCTTTCCCCATCTATCCAAAGCTCTGGCCTCTATCTGGAGGAACCGGATTTTTTTACAACAGAGGCCTTGACACCCTTAGGTCCCTGACTAACAGTTTCTGGGTCCGCCCTAGGACTCTTATAAAGATATTTATGAGCCTCAGGCACCCTATAATACCTATCCGGTTTAACAGGAGCAGGAGGCAAAGAATCAGGATTAAGTGAAGCCTCCACAAACACATCTTCCACAACATCCAGAACAGGAGGTATAGCCAAAGGCCTATGCTGGGGTAAAAGCAAAAATTCCCTAAGCCTTTTCCTGGAATCAGAGAAGTCTTGACCTTCCCACTTAAAATGTTCCCTCATGGAATGAAGAGTCTCTGAAAAAGAAAAATCCTCTGGAGGAGAAGCAGAAGGAGTGGAATCATCTGCATCAGAATCAGAATAAGGAGAGTACTCCTGCAAGTCTTCAGCCGAAGACTCTGAAACGTCTGAAGCCTGCTCAAAACTCCCCAACTCTGGTTCCACCCTAGGCCTCTTATCTGGAGGGGGCAAAGAACCTCTAATCAAAGTAATTAAATCTTCTGCCATTTTAAGCATGTGCTTCTTGGGCACAGATCCTGAAGAACCAGGAGTGACCCCAACAGAAGCTAAACCTGGCCTGCCTCTGGGAGAAGCCTTAGAAACAGAAGGAGAGGGCCTAACCACCCTAGGAAGGGAGGGGAGTACAGTAACCTGAGAAGCCCCTTCAGCCTGACCTGCCTCCTGAGAGGCCACATCCTGCAATAACAAAGTCTCCCCCTGGGACTCCTGAGAAGCCTCCGGCGGAACCACCGGTTCCACTGACGTCTCTAAAGAACCGGCGTCCGGTACGGACGACTCTTCTTGCCTGGGCTTAGCTGCCTTGTCTTTGCGCTTCTTCGAAGAAGCGGGCGTCGGAGCATCCGACGGCATCTTATAATTGCACCGCTTCCCAAAGACCAACCTGGCACAATCTAACCTTCGCTTAATAGTGCGCTTATTAAACTAGCACAAAAGCGACACCCAACAACGTCGTGCTCAGGCCCCAAACAAGGAATACACCAAGTATGATAATCTCTATGCGGTATCTGTTTCCCACAAGAAATACAGTTATTCACTTTTTCTGACATCCGGTAAACCACTGAGGCAAGAAAAAACTAAAATATTCCCCAACGGGGTACTTAGCCAACTTTGACTCGGTCTGAAACTCCGAATTCGAAAAATTTCAGAACTCCGAACGGCACTTGCAACGCTGCTTCTGCATCAGACCATGCGGCAAAAAAGACTGAGGATATGACGTCGGTCATGCGC
Source organism: Protopterus annectens (assembly GCF_019279795.1). Taxonomy (NCBI): domain Eukaryota; kingdom Metazoa; phylum Chordata; order Ceratodontiformes; family Protopteridae; genus Protopterus; species Protopterus annectens. Next base: position 730,531,365 of record NC_056735.1, read on the forward strand.
ATTTGTACCCTGACGTCCTGATGTCAGTCTTAAGCACCTTGACCGACGTCAGCCTAATACTTTGATATTCGGGCCGACCGAGGACAGCGGACTACCCAAGTGTAAGGACTGCAGCAATGTGAGATGAAGAACATCAGGAAAGAATATGTAACGGAGAAAAAAGGGAGCCACATGTCTATGTCTGCATTCTCAGCAACAGACCCAAGTCGGATTCTCATGAGAAAAAAGCTGTTGAGCCTTTGCAACTTCTGCCTGGGAAAACAAACTGCATATACCACACATTTAAAATTACACTTCTTGAAGCACAGCCATAGCGGCTTCATTTGGTGCCACTCTCCGATAGGGTGCCCCTCAACACAAAGTTGAGGAGCAAAAAAAAAGGCTTTTCCAATCTGCCACTCCTCTTTTCTTTAAGGAGAGGCACGAGGTCCAACCACCATCACACTTAACTGTCTCATAGAGGACATATGAGAAACAAATTAAAAATGAATCTGCAAAGTGTGACTGTAGCAGCTGCCCCCTTCCCCCCACTCTAGCTATGCTTCTGTCCTGAAGATCTTAAGGCACCACAGGCAGCAGCTGACCAAATAAGTGGAAGGAGCAGAGTCTGACAGAGTAGGATTACAAGCTAGGTGCATTCCTGGTGGTGTTACTGGGTAGGGGTTATGGTAAACATGTCCAGAAAGTGGAAGATGAAAGAAGAAACACAATGCAAGATAAAAATTTACAGAGTGGCTGCTGAAAGTGCTGATGGGGGGTAGAAAGAATGGGATGGGCTAGAACTAAAAACAGTGTGAGTGAATTAGATTGCATGGAGGAGACATGATGGGAGGATCAGATGAGGAAGTAAGATGGAGAAAGAGTATGGTGACAAGTATGGACCTATGAATTTGCATGATCTGTTCAGATAACCCATGGGGTGAAAAAGGGAACATCATTTAGGAGTGATTAGATTGGTGCATTTATGTACAATACATTAAAGTACTGTGCAAATACGTTGTTAATGAATAATTTCCAATAAAAGACTAAATGCAAAAAATAAATTACTATAATGGAGGTAGAGCTGTCCCATTCTGTAGACTTAACTTTGATCTCTTTAATCTCCACTTTTATACTGTGTTATTAATAAAGGTGTTAGTCAAGCATTAACAGTCAATTGAGTATACTGGGGTGGGATAACAGAATAAATGAAAACCCAAACATTAAAAAACGCAACAGACGATAACAGCAGGTCTAGGAACACTTAAAACAGCTGAAAATACAAATACTGAACTAATTTCTGCTTCTTAACTGAACATACTGGACCATACCAATAAAATGTAAATGTGTTAAGAGCTGTGGTTCAAAGGTACCTGGATGACAAACACTTACCTCCAAGAACTGGTAAAAAACTGAGAACAGGGGCCATGTTCTTCCCAATACCAGAGCTAACATAGACTTTGCAGTGTCGAGATCAAGGCTACGCTGGTCTTTATCCTAAAATAATAAAAGACATCACATTTTTAATTTTTTTCATATGGCAGATAGCTGAAAATTCAAGAGTTAAGGATATACTCACCCTAGCAAAATCAAAAGCATATCTGTAGATATTCTTAAATGTTGCAGTATCGTTAAGAAGTGACCTCAAATAATCAAATTTACTTTGCAACTTTTCTGTGCAGTCACACCTTAAAAACAAAACAAAAATTTTTTTCTGAATTGCATTTAATGTTACTTGAAAAAGAATATTCAAGCTCTAAAAAGTGTTTAAACCACAGAACAAAACAGAATGATTGATTCAAACTAAAGAAAAACATTTTAAAATGAGTATGCTTCTTCTGAAAGAAGTCAACAAAAAGCAGACAAGTTACAACAGAAATTTCTTTAGAAATTATAATATGCTACGTTCAAATACCCAATCACACCATTTTCCATAGCTCCAATGACATTCACTTGAAGACCCTTCCCTTCCACACCTCTAATCTACATATGGAAAGGCAAAGATCAGACAATGGCAAGATTCAATTTCCATCCTCAAATAAAATTACCACATCACAATTTTCGGATGTGACTGAATATATTCATTTGCAATATCCAATTATACAATTCAACCGTCTGAGAACCAAGAGCATATCCTGGCAAGCAATGGGCCCATAAGGCCAAAAACCAGGCCTGAAAGGATTCCAGTTCATCACAGGACATGCACACACATCTAAAAGACCAATAAAGAGCACCACAAACTTGCCTACTACACAATCTTTGGGATAAAGTAAGAAATTAGAGCTTAGAGCTAAAACAATGTGAGCAGAAGGAGAAACATGTAAACTCCACACAGTAGCTACTCTAGCCAGAAAATGAATTGTGACAATTTGCTCTATCTATGAGATAGCAATGCTAAATGCTGCTCTACCTTGTTGCTAGCATGTGATAAACAACTTCTATGGCTTGAAGGAGACTCGCCATGACAATCAAAGAACTTGCACTGCAGCACTAACAGGTGGATCTCCAGAACTGACAGAGGAGGCTTTTAAGTATGTTCATTATTCAGCTGTAGACACAACCAAGAACCCTTATTCACAATCACAGTCATATTCAGAAATCCTGTGACTCTGTGGGAAGCCCCAAAGGAAAAATGAGGGCCCCCCAGCCTCTAAATGTGTAAACATTACCAAAGTACCAGGTACTTAAAGTGGTCAGACTAAGGGATAAGAAAGAGAAGACATGAATACCAAGTGGAATGTCCTAAAAAATAAAGCCATCCATCCTCAACCCCTTTTTCCCATTTGCAAATGGGGTTGGGGTGTCACTTCAACAGTGACAATCACCTCGAGCCAAGGTTTACACCACCGGGTGGCTAGCCCTGCCACAATAGTTCATCTGTACCACTCGCACACACATTTATAAACACACACACACACACACACACACACACACACACACACACACACACACACACAGCCAATTTAGTGTGTTCAATTCACCTACTGCATGTCTTTGGAATGTGGAAGGAAACTGGAGTACCCAGAGGAAACCCACGTGACTGCAAAGAGGACATGCAGACTCCACACAGAAGGCACCCCGGCCTTAAATCGAACTGGAGAACCTCTTTCTGAGGTGACAACGCTAACCACTGCACCTCCATGGCAAGAAACGTGCGGCCAAATTGTTCTACAATTAAAAGAAGTCTCAAGCCCTATCACACAAAGACATGCTGAAGAGATATCCACAAGAAAAAGATGATCCATAAAAGGAACAAGGAGCAACTAATTGGGAACACATTTAAAAGGTGGACTTTTAAGCAAACAGCAAAACTCCTAATTAATGCCTCAGAAAAAAATGCCTATTAAAAACCACCCCCTCAAACACAATATTTGCTTGGGAAGCATCACCAAGGCCCTAACACTTACTGCAATTAATAATCTCGACAATAAACAATGCAGATACGATCAATGCTTTTAGTGGTGACAGTCCTCAGATGCTTTTAACTTGCACTGCAGCAGAGCGCAGACTATTATGCCTGTACAAAACTATGCAATTTTCTTAATTTTTTGCTTGCTGAAATGACTGATTCAGTCAAACATGAAATTGGTCTGAAAATGAGAATGTTGTGCCTAAATAACGGACTGCTGACTTCCTTTCACTCTTTTTTAGGTTATCTATCACTTTCCACCCAGCTTCAAGAATCTTAATTCTACACAATGACTAAAACAAAAACAGTTTATTAATAAATTAGTATGTATTTGCATGCAAATATAGAATTTGTTTGGCACCCTAATGAAATGTCAGTACTTGAAATACTGAGTTCTGACATGCCAAAAAATAGACACACCAAAAATGAAGGAGAAGAGTGAATACTGAACCTCAGTCTTCTCCTTTAAACTTCTATTTTGCAGGGGACAAGCCCCACACACACTTCGAATGCATGCATACCAAATCAGAGACCGACATACCTTACAAAAAAGAAAATTTCTAAGAAATGGCAATCTCAGACTCGGTATATGTAAGCCTGGAGTTTCAATTTCTACATTACAGAACTTGCCAATGTGGGTCCCTACATTTGAAAAGGTTACCAATTTAACAAGGGTAGAACACTGATTGATCCATGGGGATCTATTTCAGATTTAGTGAGGGAGGAAAAGTACATATCCAGAAATATACATAGTAAATCTACACAACATTTGACACGGAACATCCAACTGCTTGGGGCTACTATAGTTCCCACATATGCTCCTTGGTTGCTAAGGAATGGATGTAGCTTTACAAAGTCAAACCCAAGTCCCTACTCCAGACTTTGCATGCCATGTGCTTCTCTGCAGCACAGCTGTCAGTACTGCAGCAAGATCAGATAGTCTCCCCATCAGTTCTTCCAGTACCAAATTCACTAGTCAATCTTGGGTTCTCTAGGTCACAGCCAAAGATGTATCCCCTTGTGCAGTGCAACATCAAGGAAATAATTACTATATAACATTAATCAGTGAGAGGCAGTGCAGCAGCAAGGGTGGAGTAAAAAGGGCAGCTGTCCTGGTGACAACTTGTAAGGGTTGCTGCATCGGAGTTTGATAACTTAAAAGCTGTTATTTCTGTATGCTTAATAGAAGCTTGTAAATTGTATATCTTCTTGCTTTAGAGGTGGTTAAAATGCATTAAGCACAAAAAACAGAAGAGTGACAACACAGTTTAAAGGCTGTGATTGTAATAGACCGCCTATAAACTGTTAAAGGGTTCTTAAAGATCTGATACTTGAGCAGATGCCATTAAGAGATAAACTGCCTGTCTAGGTTTTCTTTTTATAGTACCTAAATTACCTTAAAAATTGTTTATAAGCCTTCCAAAAGTGATCACAACATTCAGCTTATAAACTGTCAAGTTGCTCTTAAAAACATCTGACATTTCAGTGAGAAGCCTACAGAGATTCTCAACAACTGACTGCAGGTAGGCTTCCTCAGTTTCTGAAAATTAAACAGTATCCTCAAATTCACCTGAGTAGTAGAACTTACAACACCATCCAGATATGCAACCCAGATGGCACAGATGTGATTAGCAGTTTGGGCACTGGTGGAGTCAGCTATGGAGAAAGAGTGAAAGACACTGATTCACTTGGCCAGCCTTCAGAGACAGAAACTCAGTTTGCTGAGATACGGTCATCTAGAAAAAAAACTAGCGTGATAGCAAAGCAGAAAAAAGACTGAGGATGTGCACTCAGCAAAATGTTCTATATTGCAGATGGGAGATACAAACATATGCAGGAGCATGCACATGTCTGACCGCAGCACTGTAGGAGTGTTGCATTCCCAAGGCTCTCGCAACGGTTAATGGAACTTTGGTTAAAACAGAAATACTGATGGCTGCCTACATGAGGGTCAGTATGCAACAAAACATTGCAAACACATTAAAAAAAGCCATAAAATCACCTACACAGCAGTCTCGCAGATTCATGTTTGAGAAATAGAAGACCAAAAGAAGAATGAAAAAAAATATCAGGGGAGAGGAAAAGGGTTGAGCCACAAAAAAAGTGTAAATCACCATAAAAGTACAGTGAATTCTCCACACTGAAGTATTACAGTTACTCATTATATACAAGGAGAATCCAAGCTATGAATTATATTTGGGGGGGGGGGGGGCATGTCAGCACACCTGAATACTACATCTTCAACCCAACATGACTCTGTCCTCATTACAGCACAATTATTGCTTTGAAGAATTTATTAATACTGTCAACACAAATAGAAATGCTTAAAGCCTAGTCTCCATCATCTTCACAGACTTAACAAAAGATGTTGACAGTCTCCCACCAGAAACCTTTACATAATCTCTCAACCGGACAGTTCACCAGCTCTTCACTGTAATTGTTCCATAGCTACCTCTTACAGCACAAGCAGTGAAACTGAAAAAAAAAAAAATTTGCCACCTTCTTGTGTGTAACTACTGGTGTCCTACAAGGATCTAAATTAGGCTCCATACTTTAAACACATTCATCAATGATCTCTGCACTGCTACAACAAATGCTACCATAGTTCAATAAGCTGATGACTCGACCCTAATCTGCTCTGCTACACCTCCCTCTAAATGCCTAGACCTTGCACAACAATCAAAATAAACATGGCTAAATAACTCACAACTACTACTAAACCATGAAAAATAAATTACTGCTCTTCACCCCAAAACACATTTCTACCAAAACAGTATCCAGTACAGTCTCTGCCAACACCACCATGACAGAACAAGTAAACCCCACAAAATTACTGGGTGTCTCCATAGATGGCCACTTGAAATTCTACCATCATGCATCACACATGGTTAAAAAGCTCAAACACTTGGTGCATTACACATACTAAAAACTTACCTCACTGACATAGCCAGATAATGTACAGTCTCTACCTTTACTGCCATCTCTCCTTTATGCTGCCCCAATCTTTGAGTATCCCAAATGTCCAGACTTGAGCAATGTTACAATAAGACAGCCCAATTTTCAGTAAACTACAACAATGGTCAATTAAACCAATATGCTTAAATGTAAATTTGCAGATTACTTGTACACCTGTTTACTACGCTCTTTATGTATTTTTTTACAGATGTTTTCTCTTAGGAAAAAGTTTCATAGCTCATTACATAATGTTGCTATAGCAATAACCCACACCTGGGTGTGGGTAATGCTGGATTTACCCACGGTTGGTGTGGTTTGGTCCCGAGGGCGAAGCCCGAGGGACCAAACAAAGACAACTGTGGGTAAATCCATTACCCACACCCAGGTGTGGGTTATTGCTATTATACCATGGTGTTAGTTTGTTTTGTATTATGTTTGTACTGTTGTTATTTATGTTTTTGTTTGCTTTTTTTCGTATTCTTCCACTTTGTGAGATAAAATAGTCCACACTTTCAGTTTGTGTTTATTGTTTATTTCTGTTTTAATTTAAATACATGTTATTTTTTAGTTTTTCAGGAAATGTTAGGAAAGGGCTAGGTGGTGCTTGGTATAATATAGTTTAAGCAGTGTAGAAGTTTATAACGTAGTTATGTTTTAGTAGTTATAGGTATGTTGAAATGTGGTGTAGTTTTAATTTGTATTAATTTTTTAAATATGTACTTTTACTATTTGGTCACTAGATGGTGGTGTTGTATGCGCTTTTATTAGATGTATGCTGATGTGGACGTTCGGTATGGTGTGTTTTTGACTTTGCGGGATGTGTGGTGTGTTTTTAGTATGTACATTTTTGGAGTTGTCTGTGTATAGGTATTGCAGGGAATATAGGTAAGTGAATGGTTTTATGAGAATGCTTGGTTTTATTGTGTTATAAGTGGTGGTTATGTAGTGTGTGTGTGTGATGTATTTGCGACTGCATGACTTTTTATTTTTTTAGTGTTCGAGGTGAGGGAATGAGGAGTGTAGTATGGAAATTGGTTAGTTTTCTGTGTTTTCGTTAAATTGTTGTGTGTTTTGGGTATTAGATTTACTTTACTTTACTGTTTATTTGCTGTTGCCGCATGATATTTAGCAACCGGACTTTTTGCGTTGTTTCTTGTAGGATTTACTATGTGCACGCTGGTTGGATTAGCCAATCAGCATGCACGCTTGTCGGGTTTGCGATGTTCGCATGGTATAATATTAATTAATGACAGTCTACATTTTGTAGATTTGTTTATTACTTGTACAACCTTGTTTACCATGTTCTTTATGTAATGTTAGAATTTTTCTGGAGCTTTGCTCTCTGGGCCTCTGCTGAAAACTTGTAGTTTCTGCCCAATTGGACTATCCCAGTAAACAAACGCAATAAATAAATAGAACACGCTACTGCCTAGCTATCAAAGAATTAAAGTTAGAGCCAAGTCTTTCTCAGCTAACTACAACACACAATTCTCTTTAGAAAATTGCCCAGCCTGTAACAACTTAATACAACACAGCCCTTCAAATAAAATTTTACACTCTATAGAAAAATCACCAATTACTATAACCAAATCATCTAATTGCAGGTGGCTGTCTATATTTAAATAATGTAGCTAAACTATGAAACCACATACTGCTACCAATGAAATCCATTCACAATGAAAACTCATTCACAACTAAAACTTATCTGTCACTCAACATGCTGACCTGATATACTGTGGAAAAGCTGTAGTATCCAATTTGTTTGGCTTCTTACAGCAGCTTGAATTTTCTGCAAGTAAACTGTTTTTGTTCTTTAACTAAGACAGTGCTGTTAAAGGTAGAGGCCAAAGCAAACATTGTAAGGAGCCTGGCTGTATTGTAAAAGCTCCTGGATCTGACCTGGTTTGTACAGCTACATTTTACTGACTGCATTCCTCTTCTGATCTTTAACTCTATAAAATAGTGGATCAAACATTTTCCTGGCCCGTTTTGCTCACATGCTGACCTGACAACAAGCTGTAGCATCTGATTTGTCTAGTTTCTTACAGCAGCTTGAATTTTCTGTAAGCAAATAGTTTTTTTTTTTTTTTTTTTGTTCTTTAGCTGCGACTGTATTGTTAAAAGTAGAGGTGAAAGCACTTCTGATCACAGCCTTAGTGGGAGTTTAGCTGGATTTTAAAAGCTCTTGGATCTGATTTATCTGGTATGGACAGTTTATAAAGATCTGTTTTGACTGGATTGTCATCCTGTTCTTTGTTAAATTAACTCTATACATCACTGGAGCAAAGTATTTTACTCACTTTCATATATATAAAAACATGCATCATCACATAAATCACTCCTAAAATACAAGCAAGTACTCTACTGTCTCCACACGCTAAAAACACACAAAATTAGAACACACAGAAACTAAGATTAAACTTAGTGGTGACATACATCCCAACCCCAGTCCCACCACTATTCAACATAAAACAACCATGTCCACTTCTGATCCCACTACTAACTTCCCATACCCATCTACTAGAGGATCACATTTACATTAACATGAACCTCAGGAGTACAATAAACAAGATTCAAGAATTCCATGCATGTCTGTCCCACTACTCCCTAGCTATAACTATAGCTACTGAAACGTGGCTCAAACCAGAAATACAAGTCAGTGAAATCCTACTCCCAGGTTACAATATTCACAGAATAGACAAAAAATGAAGGAGAGGTATAGCAGTTTATTTTTATTTATTTACATTTGTTTACTGGGAAATTCCGACTGGACACAGGTCCTTTTTCAGTGGAGGCCCGGGGAGAAAAGCTCCACAGAAAGACATTTATCAAAACAATATTGAAATAAATTTCTACCAATCACCTTCCCATACTTAATGCTGAAACCATCCACATTTAACTTGTATTCAACCTCAGAAAATCCATAACCATTACTGGCATCTACATTCCACCTGGAAATTTACATTCCAACAGCAGAAGATTTCTGTTGCACATCTCAAAATCTACATCAAAAAGCCATAATAATGGGTGACCTCATCAATGATTGGCAATCTTGCAACTCAAACACCACTAAACTTCCTAAATCTATTCAGCCTCACCCAACTTATCCAATCCATAACTAGAAAGGATAATAAAAAAAAAAAAAAAGGTCCCCACACTGGACTGGATCCTAACCAATAAATCCACTGTCAAAAATTTAACAGGAAACTTCCTGATAGTATTAGTGACCATCTGACTACCATTATATTAAGACAATGCACTACTATTAACTACAGCATACAACCAAGAAACCTGTCAACTTTTAATAAAGAGGATTTAATCTTCTCACTCAAACTCTAACTGGAATACATTAAAAACCCTTCCCCTAGATGATGAAGTCTCTTTATAGGTAAGTACTAGGCTATCTGCCCAAGGGCATTTATAAGCCTAGCCAGAATGTGTTGGCTTTCGCCACCCCCTTAGATTAGTTCCCTATGCCTATGTCCAGCAGAATCATTAGTTCCCTGCACCACTGTCTAGCAGAGCCACTGCAGTGATCCCTGGGGTAAATTTTCTGTTTCCCTAATTTAACAAAACCTTCTTAAACATCTTAATGAAATGACACCAGTTCGGAGCAAGAGAGTAAAATCAGTTCCAGCACCAATGTTAATAAAAGAAACTAAGCAGCTACTTAAATGTACAGACAAAGCATGGAAACAGGTACAACAATAAAACATGGGACACCTAATCAATACTTTAGACATCTGAGAATGAGAGCCAAAAAACAAAACATGATATAAAAAGTACAGTTTTGTACCTACCATAAATGTAGATGTCCGATAGGTATGCATCTGCAGTCATAACATATGGGTTGTCCTGCCTCAGGCAGCCCTTCGGTCGGCCGGATTCCAAAGTCTGGGTCTGGCCTCGGCTGATGTCGCACTTCACCCGACGTCATAGCTCCTGGGGTATAAAGGCATCAGCCGACGCCATTTTCCTCAGTGTTTCTTGCCCCAGATGCCAGGTGCCCTCTAGGAAGGCTAAATTTGGATAAATGTAGAAAATTCCAAACAGTAGAAAGCAAAATATATATATACATACAAACAAATACACCATAATAGATTCCCCCAGCTAGCTAAAAGAGGGGTAAGTACTCTAGGAATACCACAGAGGGGAAGGAGGGTGGGTAATCCTGACTGCAGATGCATACCTATCGGACATCTACATTTATGGTAGGTACAAAAAGTACAGTTTTGTACCTACCATAAATGTAGATGTTCGAAGATCTACATTGCTGCAGTCCTTACATATGGGTAGTCCGCTGTCCTCGGTCGGCCCGAATATCAAAGTATTAGGCTGACGCCGGTCAAGGCGCTTAAGACTGACATCAGGACGTCAGGGTACAAATGCGCATGACCGACGTCATATCCTCAGTCTTTTCTTGCCCCAGATGTCAGAAGACCCTAAAAGGAAAGGTCAAAACCAAAAGACAGCAAAAAACAACCAACCACCCTTGCACTAATCATATGTACAATATATACAATATCCACAATATTCACAACCCAAACCACACAACCGCCTCTAACTACAGAGGGGAAGGAGGGTAAATTGGACTGCAGCAATGTAGATCTTCGAACATCTACATTTATGGTAGGTACAAAACTGTACTATGTTCTTCATCTCACATTGCAGCAGTCCTTACATATGGGTAGAATCCCAAAGCAGAGGTAAGGGAGGATGGCCAAACTATAAAGCATTAGGAGCTGCCAAAATGCCCTGTAAAATTGCAGTGGCAAAACCAGCCCTAGATTTAGAGTAAAGTGGAAGGTGGTAGTGCTTAGAGAAAGTATGCACTGAACTCCAAGTAGCTGCCTCCAAAATATCTTTAGTTGCCACCCCCCTTAAAAAAGCTGTAGAAGTGGCAGTAGCCCTAGTGGAATGAGGCCTAATCCCAGCTGGAATCTCCTTACCATGATGGGAATAACAGAAAGCAATACAAAACCCAATCCACTTAGAAATAGTTTGTTTTGACACAGGCTTGCCCTGAGAACCCAAAGCAAATGAAACAAATAACTGCTGAGACTGCCTGAACCCTTTAGTTCTGCTCAAATAATATCGCAACTGCCTGTGTAAATCCAAAGTGTGCAAAATATTTTCCCCTTTATTTTGGGGGTTTGCATAAAAAGTAGGCAAATGAATAGTTTGGTTTAAAGCCACACTAGAAACCACTTTAGGCATAAAGGAAGGATTAGTGCGCAAAGATACCCTATCCTTATGGAAAATTAAGAAAGGCTCAACCGCCATAAGGGCCTGTAGTTCAGAAACCCTTCTCAGAGGTAATGGCCAACAAAAAAGCAGTCTTCCATGATAAATATTTCAACTCGGCAGTAGCTGCAGGCTCAAAAGGTTGTAGAGTGAGTTTCTCCAACACAAAATTGAGATCCCAAGCAGGAGTAGGAGCTCTATGTGGGGGTCTTATATGCTTTGCCCCTCTAAGGAATTGCTTAAACAAAGGATGAGAAAACAATGGTGGGTCACAGTCATAGTGAGCAGAAATTGCTGCAGCATGAACCTTAATAGAAGAGAAGGACAAACCTTTGTCCAGTAACTCAGTAAGATATTGAAGAGCCACACTTAAATTAGGCTTAGAAACATCAAATTCCTTTGCTGTACTTTAAAATAAAAATCTCTTCCATTTATCTGCGTACACTTTCCTTGTACTAGGCCTTCTGGCCTCCAAAATAACATTCAAAACTTGCTGTGGAAGCTGAGACCCTCCAGGGTTTAAAACAGAATATGCCAGGCTGTTAGATGTAGAGAGTGAAGTTTGACATTGAGTAAATGACTGTTCTCCTGAGACAGCAGGTGTGGAATCGAAGGCAAAGGCCATGGAGGCTCCCGTACCAGACTTCTCAGTAATGGGTACCAGTGCTGTCGAGGCCAATCTGGAGCTATTAAAATCATCTTTGGCTTGTCCTGTCTGACCTTCAGGAGTACCTTTGGGAGGAGAGGCAGAGGTGGAAAGGCATACACATGAAGATTGCTCCAGTTGAATGAAAGAGCATCCACTTTCCAAGCTGTGGGATGAAACCTTTTGTGCAAAACTTTGGCAGCTGGTAGTTTAGTGGAGAAGCGAACAGATCTATGTCTGGAGTTCCCCATAACACTGTCAATTTCTGAAATACATGAGGATCCAATTTCCACTCGTGGGGATCCATAATTTGTCTGCTCAACACATCTGCTAAGGAGTTCTGTGCTCCGGCAGAAACCTTGCCTGAAGATTCAGCTGTAAACTGAGAGCAGTCTCCCACAAAATCATTGCTTGTCTGCATAGAGGATAAGAATGTTCCCCTTGCTTGTTGATGTACCACATGACAGTTGTGTTGTCTGTTAGAACCAACACCTGCCCTGGAAGAAGTAAATCCTTGAAAGCTATTAATGCAAATTGGACTGCTAACATCTCCTTCAAATTGATATGTAGATGTTGAAGTCTGGCAGGCCACGTGTCTTGTACCCACTTTCCATTTAGATGAGCTCCCCAAGCTTTGTCTGAGGCATCTGTCGTTAGAATCTGACTCGCCTCTGGTCGGGTCACAGAGAGTCCCTTGTTTAGGTGACATTCCTGAGCCCACCACAAAAACTCCTTTTGAATGCAAGGTATTATCTGAATGACAGTGTCCAAATCTTGGCAGTGCTGTGTCCATACATTTTTGAGATACCATTGTAGCTTCCTCATATGCAGTTTGGCATTGGGAAGCACCAGAATACAAGATGCCATGAACCCCAAGGCTTGAAGGACTGTCCTTGCAGTCAGCCTGGACTGATGAGACAATTGATGGAAGTAAAGAGAAAGATTCTTTTGTTTGTCCGGGGTCAAAAAGGCCATCTGGGATGCTGTATTCAGTCTCACACCCAGAAAGCACATGTCCTGAGAGGGTACTAGACTGGACTTTATTTCGTTCACAGAATACCCCAGGCATCTTAGCACTGCTATCACAAACTGTAAATGAAGAAGAAGTTCGTCCTTTTCTTGGGCCAAAATCAGGCAATCGTCCAAATAAGGATAGATCTGTATTCCTCTTAGCCGGAAGAAAGCTATCACTGGAGCCAGAACTTTCGTGAACACTCTGAGCGCAGTAGATAAGCCAAAGGGCAATGCAGAGAACTGATAATGAGAAGTCCCAGCCCGAAAATGCAGATACTTCCTGCAACTGAGCCTGATAGGAACATGAAGGTAAGCCTCCTTGAGATCCAGAGTCACCATCCAGTGATCTTTGCCCAGCAGAGGTAAAAGCTGTTGTAACGTCAACATTTTGAACTTGGGAATGTTCAGATATGTGTTGAGGATAGATAAATCCAAAATTGGTCTCCACGTGTTCCCCTTCTTTGGTACTAGGAACAGGCGAGAATAAAATCCTAGGCCCACTTCTGGTAGGGGGACCGTCTGTATGGCCCCTATTTGAAGTAGCAGAGAAATTTGTTTGTGAGCCTCTAGTCTTTGCTGAGGAGGAACGTCTGGCATGCCTTTGAAAGGAGGCAAGGTATGGAAATAAAACTTGTAACCTTGGTGTATGATATCCAATACCCATCTGTCTTGAGTAATCAAACTCCAATTTTCCTTGAAGAGTGCCAACCTTCCTCCCAAAGGTGCTGCCAGGCAAGAAGGATCTGGCAGCTGAAAAGGTAGGTCATTGGGCCTGTTTACGAAAGGACTGGCCCCTGCCCTCACCGAAGACTGTGCAGGTGAATTCCCGTTCTAGGTCTGAAGGAACTCTGAGCTCTGCCCTACCACGCCTAGATCTACCCCTAGACTGAGAATCATAAGAAGGATACGCCCACCCCTTAGCAGGCCAATTCCTACTAAACTTGAGGCTGAACTTGCAAAAATCTTTAACAGCCTGCATAGACTTAGCCTTGTCTTCCATTTTCTTCAAGACTGACTCCACAGGTGAACCAAACAACACATCAGACTGTAAAGGAGCATCCAAAATCCTTGTCTTAACATGGTCAGATAAATTCTGATCCCTCAGCCAGGCGTGCCTGCGAAGAACTGAACCAGTGGCAGCCACCCTAGACGAGGCCTGTACAGCATCAAAACCACATTGTAAAGAATGCTTACCCACCTGTTCAGAGACATGCACCAAATCTTGTAATTCTTTACACTCAATGCCTTCCGCCAGAGCATCTACTTTAGACTTCAATTGAGAAAGAAGATAGTTTTGATATTTCAACATGTGAAACTGGCAATTCAAAGCCCTCATAGCTAAGGTGGAAGAAGTATAGACTTTCTTTCCCCATCTATCCAAAGCTCTGGCCTCTTTATCTGGAGGAACCGGATTTTTTACAACAGAGGCCTTTACACCCTTAGGTCCCTGACTAACAGTTTCTGGGTCCGCCCTAGGACTCTTATAAAGATATTTATGAGCCTCAGGCACCCTGTAATACCTATCCGGTTTAACAGGAGCAGGAGGCAAAGAATCAGGATTAAGTGAAGCCTCTGCAAACACATCTTCCACAACATCCAGAACAGGAGGTATAGCCAAGGGCCTATGCTGGGGTAAAAGCAAAAATTCCCTAAGCCTTTTCCTGGAATCAGAGAAGTCATGACCTTCCCACTTAAAATGTTCCCTCATGGAATGAAGAGTCTCTGAAAAAGAAAAATCCTCTGGAGGAGAAGCAGAAGGAGTCGAATCATCTGCATCAGAATCAGAATAAGGAGAGTACTCCTGCAAGTCTTCAGCCGAAGACTCTGAAACATCCGAAGCCTGCTCAAAACTCCCCAACTCTGGTTCCACCCTAGGCCTTTTATCAGGAGGGGGCAAAGAACCTCTAATCAAAGTAATTAAATCTTCTGCCATTTTAAGCATGTGCTTCTTGGGCACAGATCCTGTTGAACTAGGAGTGACACCAACAGAAGCTAAACCTGGCCTGCCTCTGGGAGAAGCCTTGGAAACAGAAGGAGAGGGCCTAACCACCCTAGGAAGGGAGGGGAGTACAGTAACCTGAGAAGCCCCTTCAGCCTGACCTGCCTCCTGAGAGGCCACATCCTGCAAAATCAAAGTCTCCCCCTGGGACTCCAGAGAAGCCTCCGGGAACCACCGGTTCCACTGACCTCTAAAGAACCGGCGTCCGCACGGACGACTCTTCTTGCCTGGGTTTAGCTGCTTTGTCTTTGCGCTTCTTCAAAGCGGGCCGGAGAATCTGACGGCATATTATAATTGCACCGCTCAAGACCAACCTAGCACAATCTAACCTTCGCAATAGTGCACTTATTGAACCTAGCACAAAGCGACACCCAACAACGTCGTGCTCAGGCCCCAAACAAGGAATACACAAAGTATGATAATCCCTATGCGGTATCTGCTTCCCACAAGAAATACAGTTATTCACTTTTTCCGACATCCGGTAAACCACTGAGGCAAGAAAAAACTAAAATATTCCCCAACGGGGTACTTAGCCAACTTTGACTCGGTCTGAAACTCCGAATTCGAAAAATTTCAGAACGCCGAACGGCACTTGCAACGCTGCTTCTGCATCGGACCATGCGGCAAAAAAGACTGAGGATATGACGTCGGTCATGCGCATTTGTACCCTGACGTCCTGATGTCAGTCTTAAGCGCCTTGACCGACGTCAGCCTAATACTTTGATATTCGGGCCGACCGAGGACAGCGGACTACCCATATGTAAGGACTGCAGCAATGTGAGATGAAGAACATCTGTACTATGTCCTTCAAGGATGCATCTGCAGTCATAACATATGGGTAGAATACCATAGCCAAACTGGGGGAGGAGGCACTAAGATAATGATGGTGTAGTTAAGATCCTTTGTAAAACAGCAGTTGCAAAACCTGCTCGGGATCTGAAGTATAAAGGAAGAGTATAATGGTTGGCAAATGTATGCATGGAGCTCCAAGTAGCAGCTTCTAAAATGTCTTTGGTAGCCACTCCTCATAGGAAAGCTGTAGTGGTGGCTGTAGCTCTTGTGGAGTGAGGCCTGATATTTTCAGGAGTTGTCTTTCCATGAAATGAGTAGCAGAATCTAATGCAATTTCCTATCCATTTTGAGATTGTCTGTTTTGAAATTGCTTTTCCTTGCACTCCTGTTGCATATGCTACCAGAAGCTGGTCAGTTTTTCTGCTGGCCTTAGTTCTGTCCAGATAGTAGCGTAGTTGTCTGTGTACATCCAAGGTGTGTAGTAGTTTTTCCCCCCTGTTCTGTGGGTTGGGGAAGAATGTAGGTAAATGTATAACTTGGTTCAAGGATACCCTGGAGACCACCTTTGGCATAAAAGTAGGATTGGTTCTCAGAGACACTCTATCCTGATGGAAGATAAGGAAAGGCTGCACTGCCATTAATGCCTGTAACTCGGATACCCTTCTTGCTGAAGTGATTGCTAGCAGGAAGGCAGTTTTCCCAGATAAGAACTGTAAGTCTTCTGTTGCTGCTGGTTCAAAAGGGAGGAGTGTTAATTTTTCTAGCAGAAAGTTGAGATCCCATGCAGGCAGAGGTGGTTTCCTTGGAGGCTTTACGTTTTTGATTCCAATCAAGAATTGCCTGAGGAGAGGATGACAGAAGACAGGAGGATCCATGTTGTACTCTGCTGAAATTGCTGATGCATGAATCTTAATGGAGGAGTAGGACAGGCCATTGTGGAACAGTTCTGCTAAGTATTCCAGGAAGTGTGCTAGGTTTGCCAATGAGACATTTTCTCCCTTTGCTGCACTCCAAATGAGGAATCTTTTCCATTTGGTTGAATATGTTTTCCTTGTGGAGGGTCTGCGAGCCTCCAGGATAATGTCCTTAACCCTCTGAGATAAATCAGGTTGGTTTTGTTTTATGCAATATTCCAAGCAGTTAGCTGCAGCGTTTTCAAGTTTGGATGCAGGGTCTTGTAGTTGTTCTACGTTAGAAGTAAGGGACATAGAGGTAGAGGCCATGAGTGCATCCGAGACATGCTTCTCAGTAGCGGGTACCAATGTTGCCTTGGCCAGTCTGGAGCTATCAGAATTACCTTTGGCTGTTCCTCTATGATCTTCAGTAGAACTTTGTACATCAAAGGAAGAGGTGGAAAGGCATATACTGTCAGGGCCTTCCAGCTGAAAGAAAGGGAGTCCACCCTCCAGGCAAGTGGGTGGTATACTCTTGAGCAGAATTTCTTCAGTTGGTGGTTGTGTGGGGAGGCGAACAGGTCTATCTCTGTCATTCCCCATTTCTTTGTTATGGTTTTAAAGATATCTGGATGCAGCATCCATTCGTGAGCATCCGTGGTAGTTCTGCTTAAGCTGTCTGCTAGTGAATTCTCTTTTCCTGGTACAAATCTGGCCTGCAGTTGGATGTTGAGATTCAGGGCCAAGTTCCACAGGTCCATTGCCATCCAGCATAGAGGGTATGAGTGTGTACCTCCCTGTTTGTTGATGTACCACATGACTGTGGTATTGTCCGTCCTTATCAGCAGGTGTCCTTGTTGGAGGAATGGTCTGAATGCCTCGATTGCATGTTTCACTGCCAGCATCTCCTTTAGATTTATGTGTAGATTCAGCTGGTCTTGGGACCATAGGCCTTGGATACACTTGTCTTCCATGTGTGCCCCCCAGCCTAGGTCTGAGGCGTCCGTGGTGATGGTCTGCCTTGGATGTGGTTTGTCGAAAGGCAATCCTCTGTTTATCTGACAGGCCTGAGCCCACCACAGGAATTCTTTTTTCAGACATGGAATGATTGGTATCTGGGCTTCTAGACTGTGTTTGTGTTGAGACCATACATTCCTTAGGTACCATTGTAACTTTCTCATATGCAGCCTGGCATGTGGGATCAATATTATGCAGGATGCCATGTAACCCAGGGCCTGCAGGACTTTCCTTGCAGTAAGCTGAGTTTGTGTTGTTAATGCCATGAAATAGACTGGTAGTTGCTTTTGTTTTTCCTCTGTGAGAAAAGCCATCCGAGTTATTGTATCCAGTTCTGCACCCAAAAATGTTATCCTTTGGGATGGCACTAGTCCTGACTTTTGAATGCTGACTGTGTATCCCAAGGCTTGCAGCAGTTGTATGACATTGGCCAAATCCTTTATTAATTTTGTCTTGTCCGCTTGTATTAGGCAGTCGTCCAGGTATGGGTAAATTTGAATTCCCTGAAGCCTGCAATGAGCAATTACTGATGCCAGGCATTTCGTGAATACTCTGGGCACAGTAAATAAGCCAAAGGGCAATGCTGAGAATTGACAATGCTCTGATCCTGCAAGAAATCTGAGGTGTCTTCTGCAATCTGGTCGTATAGGGACGTGCAGGTATGCCTCCTTGAGATCTAGAGTCACCAGCCAAGACTCCTTGCCCAACATGGGAAGAAGTTGCTGTAGGGTCAGCATTTTGAATTTTGGAACAATGAGATATGTGTTCAGTGCGGACAAGTCGAGAATAGGCCTCCATTGATTTTCTTTTCTTGGTACAAGGAATAGTCTGGAGTAAAAACCTTGGCCTTGTTCCATAGATGGTACCTTTTCTATTGCTCTCATCCTTAGTAAGCTGCTGATTTTTGTTTTAGAGCCTCTGATTTTTGGCTTGGTGGAAGGTTTGGCATTCCTCTCTTTTTTGGTAGAGTGTGGAAGTGAAACCTGTAGCCCTTGTCTATTGTTTGTAAAGTCCATTTGTCTCCTGTAATGCAATGCCAGTTTTTTGAAAATAAAGCTAGCTTTCCGCCCAAGGGTGCTTCCAGTTGTTCCCTGGTATGCGGAATCAGAGCCAAGTCATTGTGTCTGTCCTGTGGAAGTGGTTGTAGTCGCAGCTGTGGCGGCACTTCTCTGGTTGGCAGGTTGCCATTGACGACCCCTGTAGGCACCCCTTGATTGACTTCTGCCTCTCTGTGCTCTGGAGGTGTCTGGAAAGGACCAATTCTTTGAAGGCCAATTTCTGCTAAACCTCGGAGGTTGGACCTGCAAAAAATCCTTGACTGTTTGGACAGATTTTGCTTTTTCTTCCACTTTCTTTAGAACCTCCTGTGCAGGGGAGCCAAACAAACTTTGTTTCTCCATTGGAGCATCTAGGAGTTTAGACTTAACATGGTCTGGTAAGGATTGTTCTTTTAACCAGGCATGCCTTCGAATCACTGCTCCAGTCATAGCTGATCTAAAAGAAGCCTCCAGTGCATCATAGCCACATTTTAAGAAGTGATTACTGACCTGCTGAGAGTTATGTACCAAATCCTGAAGGGACTTACGGTCTATAGGTTCAGGAGAGGCCAGCTTTTTATTCAGCTGGTCTAACAAAAATTCCTGGTACTGTATCATGTGAAATTGACAGTTTAAAGCCCTGTCAGAAAGAGTAGCAGATGTATAAACCTTTTTACCCCATCTCTCTAATGCTCTAGATTCTCTTTCAGAGGGAAGTGGGTTTTTGGCAGAGGCAGCTGCAACACCTTTAGGGCCCTGAGAAATGGTTTCTGGGTCTGCAGCATGAGCCTTATACAAGTGGTAGTGAGAGTCCGGGACCCTGTAGTATCTGTCAGGTTTGGCAGGGGCCGGAGGAAGAGAATCAGGGGCAGTACTGGCATCATTATATGCATCATCAACAACTGATAGTACAGGTGGTATGGCTAAAGGCTTATGCTGTGGTAAGTGTAAAAAAGTCCTTAGCCTTTTCCTAGAATCAGAAAAATCCTGACCCTGCCATTGGAAGTGTTCCCTCATTGAGTGTAGGGTTTCCCCAAATGAAAATTCTTCTGGAGGAGAAGCAGAAGGAATGGAGTCTTCTGCATCAGAATCCTCATAAGGTGAGTATGGGCCTTCCTGATGGTCAGATAAATCTGAACCATCCGAGGAATAGTCCGAGGAGAGAGGTTCAGGGGGTTCAGTCCTAGGCCTCTTATCAGGAGGGGGTTGAGAGGCCCTGTCTGGGTGAGGTTGGGATCCCCTGATCAGAGAAATAAGGTCCTCAGCAAGGCTGAGAATCTGGGAACATGAGGTAGGCCTGTGAGAGGGAGCTTTTGTAGGTAAGGCCTTGGAAAGTTTGGCTGCTTTATCCCTGGAAAAGGCCTTGATAGACATAGAAGCAGGGGATCTAGCTGCCCCACGTGCAGGAGTAGAGATGTCCAACGGAATAGTGTCAGACAAATCTTGGGTGCCTGCTTCTTCAGCAGTAATTTCAGTAGCCGATTCAGCCATGGCCTGTGTGGCCTCGGTTATCGGAGGCATGCTTTCGGCCGAAGGGAGAACCGAGGTCTCGGTTTCAGCCGAAACAGAGACACTCGCGGTAGGCCTAACCGTGGTTTCAGCCGAAACCGCGGCCGATGTCGGTCCTTTTCCTTGCGTTTTTTTAGCTAAATGTGTAGTCGGAGTTTACGACGGCATTTTATATGCAAAAGTGGAGCCAAAAAACTCTTCTGCAAACTCCGACCGACGTCTGAGTGTCCGTCGGTTGAAGGAAGCACAGGCTAAACAAGCTGATACGTCGTGGTCTGGGCCTAAGCAAGGAAGGCAGTAAGAGTGGAAATCCTTACGAGGTATTTGTTTCCCACAAGTTAAGCAATTATTTACTTTGTCTGACATCGGCTGAGGCAAGAAAGAGTCCCCAACGGGGTACTTCGCTTTTTTAGAAGTCTTCGGTAGTAGAAATCTCTGGATCTGACCGACCGGCACTTGTGAACAGCTTCTGCTTCGGGCACCGCGCGGCAAGAAAGACTGAGGAAAATGGCGTCGGCTGATGCCTTTATACCCCAGGAGCTATGACGTCGGGTGAAGTGCGACATCAGCCGAGGCCAGACCCAGACTTTGGAATCCGGCCGACCGAAGGGCTGCCTGAGGCAGGACAACCCATATGTTATGACTGCAGATGCATCCTTGAAGGACATCAGTCACATTACATCCAACTCCAGTGAAAACACCATAGCAATCCCCAACTATTTTAATGATCTATCAAAATATTTCTCCACCCAGGTCAAACCTGCACTCCAACCCTCAGTATCACGCAAAATGAAGTATGGCAATGAATTTCAATTCATACTTTACAAACTTTGTCACTAATCAAAGACGATATACACACCACCCCTAAAGCCCTTCTAAACTTAAAGATGGTTTTACATTTAAAATTGTCCAAACCTCCACAATAAGAAAGAATACAAAAACCAGGATAGCCGTCGAGTAGAATGCAATTACTGAAAACTCTTCCAACTTAAAAACGAAAAGTGACACCGTCAACGTACATTAACGCTTTTATTCACCAAAATCCACATGCGTTTTCGTCCCTTCATACAGGACTTCATCAGATAAAATAACACAAAAACTTTCTCATTTTTATGTTGTCATTAAAATCAATTAACCTATAAAATTCTATTTCTTTACTTTGAATGAACCAATCAGTCTTCTTTCCTAATATTAATTTAATTTATAACATGAATTAATATGTATATTATAGTATGAAACAACCTCCACTATTAATATATCATAATAAATTCTTTATATACATAGTGTTGTAATAATTAGTTTGTTGGGAAAGTTTATTTAGTCAATGCATACTAATACTTAAAAATATATACATAGAAAACATGTATATACAACTCAGAAAAAAAACAGAAAAAACTCCCTCTAGTGTCCGAAACCTATATTACCTAATAATTCAAGTAAAATATTTCAAGTAAATTATTCTTTCTTAAATATATTGCTATATATAAATATGTAAATATATAAATAAATGTTATTTTTAAAAGTTACTTTAAAAGTTGCACAGGAGCAAAATATTTATTTTTCATATTAGAACAGGTAAAACAGGATGTTAGGGGAGGTTTATGGGAGGAAATATTAGAAAATAGAGAATTGTGGTGGCAGGTTTATCTTGATGCATGTAAGAAGCCTGGATTAAATGAAAATTTATCTATTGGGCCTATTTTAAAGTTGAAAGCCAACAAAGTTTGAGTTACATTTCCTGGGTTGTATTTCTAATAAGAGACAGAATTAATTCTATATATTTAATTTTTATATAAATAATCTTAACATTTTTATTAATATTAAGGTTCTTATATTTATATTTATATATATTTATATATTTTTTATATTTATATATATATTTATATTTAATATTTAACATTTATTTATATATTTACATATTTATATATAGCAATATATTTAAGAAAGAATAATTTACTTGAAATATTTTACTTGAATTATTAGGTAATATAGGTTTCGGACACTAGAGGGAGTTTTTCTGTTTTTTTTCTGAGTTGTATATACATGTTTTCTATGTATATATTTTTAAGTATTAGTATGCATTGACTAAATAAACTTTCCCAACAAACTAATTATTACAACACTATGTATATAAAGAATTTATTATGATATATTAATAGTGGAGGTTGTTTCATACTATAATATACATATTAATTCACGTTGTTATAAATTAAATTAATATTAGGAAAGAAGACGGATTGGTTCATTCAAAGTAAAGAAATAGAATTTTATAGGTTAATTGATTTTAATGACAACATAAAAATGAGAAAGTTTTTGTGTTATTTTATCTGATGAAGTCCTGTATGAAGGGACGAAAACGCATGTGGATTTTGGTGAATAAAAGCATTAATGTACGCTGACGGTGTCACTTTTCGTTTTTAAGTTGGAAGAGTTTTCAGTAATTGCATTCTACTCGACGGCTATCCTGGTTTTTGTATTCTTGGTTTATATTTTGGACAGCCACACAACTCCACAATAAGAAAATTACATCAATTAAAACCCGCTGCCTTAGCAGCTGGCAACCTACCTGCTGAGTATTTAAAACAGCAGACATCTTAGCCCACCCCATCTCAATCCTAATCAATAGTTCCATAACAGAAAATCTGGCCTCAGCCTATGGAAAATGGCATATCGCTACATAAAGATGGTACCTCAACTGAAATCTCAAACTACTGACCAATAGCTATTTTGTACCCCATATTCAAAATTGGAAAATGTATTCATAACCAACTCGTCAACTATCTAAGCAGTAATAACCTACTTTCCAAAAACCATCAGTTTCCGTCCTGGTCATAGTACCACTACCACCCTCATCAATTTCTGCAATATAATTAAACACAATAGGAATGAAAACAACTTGGTATCATTATTTACAAATCTCTCTAAAGCCTTTGGCACAGTTTCCCCATCACAAACTATTGTCTGAACTCTCCTGTGTCAGACTCAGTCATGCAGTCCAGTCTTGGTGCCAAAACTACCCAATCAATAAACAAGCCATAAAATGGCAAAAAGACCTCTCTGCACCTTTCTCAGTTACAGCAGGTGTTCAATAAGGATCACTATTAGGTACAAGTCTATTCAACTTATTTACAACTAAAACCCACTATGCCACAAACTTAGCAACCATTGTGTAATGATATACAGACCGTCATCTGCTAATCCCCATCCCTCTTCAAACTCCAAGAACTCAACCAACTCTCTTTTTCAGCAGTTGAGTCCTGGACAAAATTCCCAACAGTTCCTGAATCCAAACAAAATCAAAGTAATACATTTTACTCCTAAAACAGTCTTTCCATGTGTTTTCATCCACCACCACCAAAATATTAACAGTGACCCAAACTAAGCTACTGGGTGTTCCAATCAATGATAAATTAAAATTCAAACAATACATTCTGTAGTCTATTAAAAATATATATTAAACTAGGCTGCCTCTACAGAGCCAAACCTTACCTCTCTGACTCCATTTGACAGTACATAACCAAAACTTTACTACCAGCCCTACTCTATGCATCACTAATTCTCACCAACTTGAACAAAGCAGATAATACAAACTTGAGTTTTGTTACATATACTACTGGGAAGCTCTAAAAGAATTACAATGGCTAGAACTACCCCACTACTTATCATAATCCTAATTACTAAGTCACTGGTCACAAGCTTATTTAAATCCCAAAAAATGCCCTGCACTCCAAAACTCCCTGCAATACTACTCCTGTACCAGAGAAATAAATAGTACAGTTTTGTACCTACTATAAATGTAGATGTTCGAGTGCTAATACAGCTGCAGTCATAACAGATGGGTTCTCCTGCCGTCAGGTGGGTCCTCGGTCGGCCGAATTCCAGAGTCTAGGTCCGGCGTCGGTTGCCGTCACTTCTTCCCTGACGTCAGTGCGACAGGGGTATAAAGGAACCAGCCGACGCCATTTTCTTCAGTTTTTCTTTCCTCTGATGTCAGGTGCCCCCAAAAGGAAGGCAATACATAAATTTGTGTAATAATGCAGTACAATGTAATCAAAATACAGTAGTTGCAAGCAAATACATCATAAATGAATACCCCAATCAGGTTGTATGAGGATGTGTTAGCCTATAGGCCTGTCCCAAGAGGGGAAGGAGGGAGGGAAACCTGGACTGCAGCTGTATTAGCACTCGAACATCTACATTTATGGTAGGTACAAAACTGTACTATGTTCATCGTGCATACAGCTGCAGTCATAACAGATGGGTAGAATCCCAAAGCTAAGAAAGGGGTGGTAGGCACTAGGTGGAACTAGGAGGAGCCAAAATGCCCTGCAAGACTGCAGTGGCAAAGCCTGCTCTAGATATTGAGTATAATGGTAGGTTGTAGTGCTTGGAGAAGGTATGCACAGAACTCCAAGTGGCTGCTTCCAAAATATCCTTGGTAGGAACTCCTCTGAGGAAGGCTGCAGAGATGGCTGTGGCCCTGGTGGAATGAGTTCTAATGCCTGTAGGTACAGTTTTGCCATGAAAGGCATAGCAAAAGCGTATGCAGTGGGCTATCCATTTAGAGATTGCCTGTTTGGAAATTGGCTTTCCTTGAGCTCCTATCGCATAGGCCACAAAGAGCTGTTCTGATTTTCTGAAAGGCTTTGTTCTGTCCAAATAATAATGCAGTTGTCTGTGGATGTCCAAGGAATGTAGTAATCTCGCCCCTTTGTTTTGAGGATTAGGATAAAAGGTAGGTAAATGTATGGCCTGATTTAAAGCTACCCTGGATACTACTTTAGGCATAAAGGACGGGTTGGTTGGTAAGGAAACTCTGTCCTGATGGAAGATGATAAAAGGCTGGACAGCCATGAGAGCCTGTAGTTCTGAAACTCGACGAGCTGAGGTGATAGCCAGAAGGAAAGCTGTTTTCCAGGAGAAATATTGCAAATCTGATGAGGCAGCTGGCTCAAAGGGAAGCAAGGTCAGTTTTTCCAGAATGAAATTAAGATCCCAAGCCGGTATTGGTTGTTTCCTTGGAGATCTTAAATTCTTAACCCCTCTGAGGAACTGTCTTAAGAGAGGGTGAGAGAATAAAGGTGGATCAGTGTTGTATTCTGCAGAAATGGCTGAGGCATGGATTTTGATGGAGGAGAAGGAAAGTCCACTGCTTAGCAGCTCAGCCAAATATCGTAGTATTTGAGGTAAATTCAGTTTTCCAGGATCCTGGCCCTTTTTCTCATTCCAGACACAAAAACGTTTCCATTTTGCGGAGTAAGCTTTTCTAGTTGATGGCCTTCTGGCCTCCAAAATGACATCCTGCACCTCCTTGGAGAGTATGGCCTGTTGTGATGCTAAGGAATCTTCCAGGCGGCTAGATTGAGCGTTTTTAGCTGGCTGTGAAGAGTTTTGAAGCTGTGCTGAGTCAGAAGAGGCATTAGAGGCAGGGTCCATGGTGGCGAATGTGTCAGGCTCCTCAGGAGTGGGTACCAGTGTTGTCTTGGCCAGTCCGGAGCAATGAGAATCATTTTTGGTCTGTCTGCTCTGGTTTTCAATAGAACTTTGGGCAGCAGAGGAAGAGGTGGGAAGGCATAAACTGTCATTGATGTCCAACTGAAAGAGAGAGCGTCCACTCTCCAGGCCTTTGGATGGAAGATCCTTGAGCAGAATTTTGTCAATTGATGATTTTTGTGGGAGGCAAAGAGATCTGTGTCTGGCCTTCCCCATTCTTGGATTATTTCTGTAAAAACCTTTGGATGCAATTTCCATTCATGTGGATCTGTCATATTCCTGCTTAGGTTGTCTGACAGCGTGTTTTCTTTGCCTGGCAAGTACTGTGCTTGTAGTTCCATTTGTAAGTCCATAGCCATGTTCCAAAGTGACATGGCGAGTCTGCATAGGGGGTAAGAATGTGTTCCTCCCTGTTTATGTACCACATAACTGTGGTGTTGTCCGTTCTTATCAATTAGCTGACCTGGTTGTAGAAGGTCCTTGAAAGCTATAATAGCATTTATTACTGCTAGCATTTCTTTTTGATTGATGTGAAGGTGCTTTTCTTTTTGGGACCATTTGCCCTGAATGCACCGATCTGTCATGTGCGCCCCCCAGGCGTAGTCCGAGGCGTCTGTTGTGATGACTTGATTTGCTTGAGGCTTGCTGAATGGAAGACCTGTGTTTGTTTGACATGCTTGAGCCCACCACAGAAATTCCTTTTGCAGACATGGAATTAGTGGCATTATTGTTTCCAAACTGTGGCTGTGTTGAGACCATATGTTTTTCAGGTACCATTGTAGTTTCCTCATATGCAGCTTTGCAATTGGGATTAGTAAGATGCAAGATGCCATGAATCCCAGAGCCTGCAGGATTTTCCTTGCAGTCAGCCTGGTGCAATTTGCTAGTGTTCTGAAGTATTGAGTTAGTTGCCCCTGCTTTTCTGGCGTGATGTAGGCCATCTGGGTGTTTGTGTCCAAATTGGCACCCAGGAAAATTATCTTCAGAGAGGGTATTAGCCTTGATTTCTTTTTGTTGACTGTGTATCCCAGAGAGTTCAACAACATTATTACATAAGCCAGATGTTTCAGAAGAATGTGCTTGTTGTCCGCTTGGATCAGGCAGTCATCCAAATAGGAGAATATTTGTATCCCTTGAAGTCTGCAGTAGGCAATTACTGATGCCAGGCATTTCGTGAATACTCTGGGCGCAGTAGATAAGCCAAAGGGCAATGCAGAGAATTGATGAGTTGAACCTGCAAGAAATCTGAGTTATCTTCTGCAATTTTGTCCGATTGGGACATGCAGGTATGCCTCCTTGAGGTCCAATGTTACCAGCCAAGACTCCTTGCCCAGCATGGGAAGAAGTTGCTGTAGAGTGAGCATCTTGAATTTTGGTACGAGTAGAAATGTGTTTAGGATGGATAGGTCCAAAATAGGTCTCCAGTCTTTTCCCTTCCTTGGTACCAGAAATAGCCTAGAATAAAAACCTTGACCTTGTTCATGCGTAGGTACCTCTTGAATAGCTTTCATGTTTATGAGATCTGTAATTTGCTGTTGTGCCTCTGCCCTTTGATTGTGTGGCAGGTTTGGCATGCCTTCTCATTTTTGGAAGGGTGTGAAAATGGAATTTGTAGCCTCTGTTTATAATGTCCAGGATCCATTTGTCCTTTGTGACAA
Source organism: Protopterus annectens (assembly GCF_019279795.1). NCBI lineage: Eukaryota > Metazoa > Chordata > Ceratodontiformes > Protopteridae > Protopterus > Protopterus annectens. Next base: position 730,559,010 of record NC_056735.1, read on the forward strand.
TATGCCAATTTTTTGAAAATAATGCCAGCTTTCCTCCTAAGGGTGCTGCCATTTGAGACTTGGTTGGCATGCAAAGGGGAAAGTCATTGGGTTTGCTTTCCGAAAGATTGCGAGTTATCATCACCACCTCTTTGTGAAGGTGCTTGCCATTGTCTGCCTCTAAACGATCCTTGGGATTGTCCTCTGCCCCTCGGGCGCCTGTATCTGCCTCTTTGGGGTCTGTCCGTGGCAGGAAAGAACCAGTTTTTGGAAGGCCAATTTCTACTAAAACGTGGGGGTTGTACCTGTAGAAAATCTTTCACAGTTTGCATTGATTTAGCCTTTTCCTTCATTTTCCTTAATACCTCCTCAGCATTAGCACCAAATAGTACATCCTTTTGAAGAGGGGCGTCTAGTAATTTAGCTTTGACATGATCAGGCAAGGCTTGTTCCTTGAGCCAGGCATGCCTACGTATGACTGATCCTGTAACAGCAGCTCTGCATGAGGCCTCTAGAGCATCAAAACCACATTGTAAAGTATGCTTGCCCACTTGTTCTGCACTATGCATCAAATCCTGCAACTCCTTCAAGTGTGGTTGTTCAGGTTGTGACATTTTACTTTTCAGCTGTGATAACAAAAACTGTTGGTATTTTAGCATATGGAACTGACAGTTTAAGGCCCTCATGGTTAAGGTAGCCGAGTTACATACCTTTTTTCCCCACCTTTCTAAGGATCTGGAATCTCTCTCGGAAGGTAATGGATTTTTAGCAATGGAGGCCTTAACTCCCTTGGGGCCCTATGAGATGGTTTCTGGGTCAGCAGCATGGCTTTTGTATAGAAATTGGTGAGAGTCAGGAACCCTGTAGTACCTGTCAGGCTTAACTGGAGCTGGAGGTAGAGAGTCCGGGGTTAAGGCAGGCCTCCAAGTAAACATCATCTAGGATGTCCAAGACGGGAGGTATAGCCAGAGGCCTGTGCTGAGGTAGCAAGAAAAATTCCCTAAGCCTTTTCTTGGAATCTGAATAATCTTGGCCTTCCCAGTGGAAGTGTTCCCTTAAGGTATGCAAAGTTTCCCCAAATGAGTAATCCTCAGGAGGGGATACAGAAGGGATGGACTCCTCCGCATCAGAGTCTTCAAAAGGGGAGTAAGAATGTTCCTGATCATCGGAGTGCTCAGAAATAATGGAGCCCTGATCAGAGGAGGGGGAATCTTCCTCCACTCTGGGCCTTTTGTCCAGTGGGGGCTGAGAACCTCTGATAAGAGTAATTAAATCCTCAGCCATTTTAAGCATCTGTTTCTTAGGCATGGGGCCTGGAGATGGGCCCTGTGTAGCTGGTCTCAGAGTGCATGGTAGCTTTAGATTTAGTGAAAGCCTTGATGGAGAAAGAAGAGGAAGGTCTGAAGACACCTTGAGTGGAGGTGGACCTGTCCACATTCTGAGTTTCAACGCCAAGAGTGGCTTCGGTATCTGTAGTTGGGGTGTGGGCCGAGGAGCCTGCGACCTCGGGCACAGGAGACACCGTCAAAGACGTGTCGTCGGTAGTCAGGGGCTGCGTAGGCACCTCGCTGAGAACCGGACCACGAGTAGTCGGCTTTGGCGTGGTGTCGGTAGAGGCCGCGGGCCTCGTGTGTCGGTCCTTGTCTTTGCGTTTTTTAGACAAAACCAGAGTCGGAGTATCCGACGACATAGTATAGTTAAATGCTTTACCAAAATAATGCTGGGTGAACTCCGCCCGATGCTTAATAGTGCGTCTGTTGAATGTAGCACAAAAACGACAGACCGAGACGTCGTGGTCTGGGCCTAAACAAGGTATACAGAGGGAATGGAAATCCTTATGCGGTATTTGCTTACCACAAGAAATACAATGATTAACTTTGTCTGACATCGGTCTGAGGCAAGAAAAGTTTCCCCAACGGGGTACTTAGCTTTTAAGAAGACTTCGGTTCCAAATTTTCGTAATCTCAGGAGCTGGCCGACCGGCACTTGCGAACTGCTTCGGGCACCGCGCGACAAGCAGGACTGAAGAAAATGGTGTCGGCTGGTTCCTTTATACCTCTGTCGCACTGACGTCAGGGAAGAAACGACGCCGGACCTAGACTTTGGAATTCGGCCGACCGAGGACCTCCTGACGGCAGGAGAACCCATCTGTTATGACTGCAGCTGTATGCACGATGAACATTCATCAAAAATCCCTCCTCAAAACTCTGGAACTATCTCCATCAAAAATCAGACAAATACAAGAACTACCTACTTTCAAATCTCAACTCAAACAAAACCTAAATAGTAAATGGCTATGTTCATGAACCTCAACTGAATAGACCCACCCACACCATCAACAAACTGCCTTAACCTCCTACCTCTTCCTTCCTATTTTTTCCTCTGTTATAGTAATCTCACCTGCTCTTCTCTTATCTATATATTCTTCCAGGAATCCTCCTAGCAATTACTGCAGACCTTTTCCTATGTACTTATCCCTTAAATTATCATGTGATGGATATATGTATTCATTTTCCCAAACATATCAAATGCATTACACCCAGAAAATATCTTGCACATATTCACTTTTCTGTACAAGTGCACCTATGTTGTTTACACTAGATGTGTAACTATACCATACTATACTATTATGCAGTATGTAATTGTATTAATGTGTCTTGTCGTATTGCTATATGAAAAATTATATTACTATGTCTGGGTTTTATATTGTCTGCAATCTTTTGAAGCTTTTCTCCCGCAGCTTCTGCTGAAAATGGGTCACTTTCCCACTAAACAAATAATTAAAATTTAACTGCTTTACCTGCTGACTTTTTGTACTTTAAACAGTTTTCAAATACCCTGATATTGTACTGTTTGCCAGTTGCGGAGAACTTCAATTTTAAGAAGCTTTACCAGCAGTGTTAATGTGTAATTTGCTACTTTGTATTTTTGTCGGTACTTAATGTTCTATCCCTGCAATTTTGGCCCAGCTAAAGGGATTTTACAGCTTCCTGTGTTTTAAGTGCCTGTATAAATTCTGCATGTTTGCAAGGCTCTTGACTGATTCCCAGAGCTCAGCAACACTTAGAGGCACAGGGGAGGGCACCAAGTTCCTTGTATCATGTACCATACAAGCAAATGCCAAGGTATTATTTTTAAAAACTGCACTTATAGAAGCTATTTAAGTGATTGACTACCAATTTCTTGTTTTATTTGTGTAAGGCTGAAATTACTGAATTCGCTCAAACTGTCTTGCTATTGGTTGGACTGACTTGAAAATTGCCTTGTCTACCTAGTTTGTCAAGTTTACCAATAAAACTATTACCAGGACTGTAACCTGCAATTTAGTGATGCTTGAGCAGAGTACTACATCAAAAGCACTAGTACCACATCCTAGCAATAATACCATAACTTAGCACTATTCAACTCTAGTCCCTAATCCAAGTGACCACCTTGGGAGACCTCAGTAAAACCCAATCCTCAAACCCTAACAGCCCACCATAATGCAGTTGCAGATAACAGGGAAATTCAATTTCCAAACTTCTCTATAGCCAGCTTAGTAGGTAAGGGCATACTGAGACAATGTAGCAATTGTCTTATGTTCACCAACAACCTCTTAATTCTCAAAGAAATCAACACAGTATGCGAGAGATGTACATCCACAACTTCCTTGGAGCTAAAAAATCTCCCATAAAAACAAGGTTGGCAAGAACACAGACGCACATAAACATACTACATCCACACTCGTATCTTATGCCAATGCACTCAAAGCAATATCCCCAGACCTCAAAGATCTCCTAAGCCTGCAAAAAGCAATGCCTAGCCTCACCAACCTCAAACACATACCAAATGCAACACCAAACACGACACAAACCTACACTCATTGGACCCCGAAAACAAAGCACAAAAGGCAAGCAATTTATCAAGAACTGTTGTAGAGGAGGGACTACAGTGTAAGACACACACTTGCCCCACTAACCAGACTGGGCAAGGAGAAGATTACAGTCAGTTGCTTATCTGGAGCCATGATCTGTCAAGTTACAAATGAACTCAAGTCATTGCAGCACAGGTACTACTATGACTCTATCATAGTCCATGTGGGCATAAATGAACTGAGACGTACCTCTCTGGGCTACAGGAAGAAAGACATTATGGACCTCTCTAAACAGGTATCTCAGAAAGACACTGCCTTGTATGGAGCAGCACTCTACCTTCACCAAGGATGATGTCACAGTATGAACAAACAATGACTGACTACCAACTGGCTTAGTTTCTGGTGTCAATCCCCGGAGATTCGGTATCTGTCAGCCTGTGATGACATGGTCAACAAACCACATTGCTCGTCAAAGTTGGCCTGTAACTGCCCCACCTGGGCTTCCAAATTTTGGCTAAAGCTTTATCCATACCCTGTAAAGCCATTTTTAAGAAATGCCAAGGGAACAAACCTACAGACATAGCAAATACAACCCAAATGTGTTACTGCTCATGCTAGGAGCCTTACCAAGAAACTCCACACCCTACAAACCCTCACTCTGGAGAATATAGACATCTCTGCTGTTATCAAAACATGTTTTAAAGTCACAGAAAGTAATTTGGCGGTGAAAGGCTACAATGCCTTCTATAGATTAGTATTAGGCTAACTGCCCTTGTGTGCCATTTTTAAGCCTAGCCAATTACTCCATGAGAGTATTTACTTAGTTTGTTTTAGATGTTTTAGACATGGAGACTTATTTTTATTGTTTTATCATGTGTGTGAGAGCAGTTTGGATGTGTTTTACATAAGACTGTTATATTAAAGAGTATTTATCTGTTATATAAAGAAGTTATGTCTTACCATAACTTTCCATCTGTGCTGTTGTTGATCTTCCATTCATCACTAATGGGTTTGGTTTAGAGCCCCTTGGAACCACGTCGGTCACATACCAAGCTCACTTGCACCAAAAAGCTCTCGAGCTAAGCTGATACCCATAGCGCCCTTCTCACAATTACCTCCAGATCGAGTTTGCAAGGAGCAAAGAAGAAAGCAGAGACCATTTCTGCACAGAAATACCCTGAGATACCAGTAGAACCCATAAGATCCGCCAGGAGCCTACGGAGGGGGATGGAGGGTGGGATATGATGAATGGAAGATCAACAGCATAGATGAAATGTTACGGTAAGACATAACTTCTTTATCTAATATTGTTAGATCTTCTTCCCATTCATCACTGATGGGGCAGAATCCCAAATTACCTGAAAATGTGGGTGGCCACTATGGCAGAATATTCCTGAGCACCACAGAACCAAAGGCAGCTCTTCCTCTGGAAATCACATCCAATTTGTAATGTTTGATGAAGGTATGAGGTTTGCCCCAATTGGCTGCTGCACAAATATCATCCATAGAAGCCCTGGAATGGAATGCTACAGAAGTAGACAAAGCAGACAAGCAAGCAACCTGCACCCCCAAACACAAGCCAGAAAACACATAATTCATGTCAGCAGTGTGCCTCACAACAGCCCTTAAGGCAAAACACCATACCTAACACGCTAGTAATAGGAGACTCTATAGTAAGGCACACGGATGCTCCACTCACTAGGCTGAACAAGGAGAAGGTTACTGTCAGCTGCCTGTCGGGTGCTCGGATCCGCCACATAACACAAGCACTTAGGTCACTCCAGAACAAGTACAAGTATGACGCGGTTATTGTACATGTTGGTGTGAATGATCTAAGACGTACCTCCCTGGACTACATGAAAAGAGACATTGAGGAGCTCTCTGATCATGTAGCCCAAGCTGATATGACCCTGACCTTGAGTAGCATACTACCTTCACCTAGAATGATACCACAATACAAAGACAAAATGATCAATTTCAACAATTGGCTAAGCTTCTGGTGTCATTCTAAGGGGATCCAGTGTCCGTCTGCCTGGGATGACATGATAGACCAGCCTCGCTGTTTTGCCAGAGATGGGTTGCACCTGTCACACCTATGTTTTCGAATACGGGCCAAGGCTCTTGCCGCCCCCATAGTGCCTTTTTTAGGCAAGGCTCAAAGGACAAACCAACCACCGTAACCAGCACAGGTAACCAAAAACTAAGGGTAATGCTACTCAACGCCAGAAGTCTCAACCTCAAAATGCACACACTCGAGGCTCTCCTCAGCATGGAGAAAATCAATGTTTGTGCAGTGACGGAAACCTGGTTCAAGGCTTAGCACCCCAGCACTGCCAGGTTACAATTCATATCATACCTTCCGGCCTCAGTTACTGGATCGCAGTACAAAGGGCGGAGGTGTATCCATATTCATCAAGGATACCCATATCTCCAGGTTAGTAGCACAGCATGATGCCCCAGAGATCATCCATGCGCAACTATCAGCAGGCAAAACCACATTTCAAGTCGTAGCCGGTTATAGATCGCCCACCATGTCCCAAGATGCTCACTCTGCATTCCTTGAGACACTGGAAAATATAAAGGTCCTACCCAACACCATAATCTTGGGTGATTTCAACTACCCTGGTATAGACTGGGTGAACTACCAATGTTCCAACTCCTATGCTCAGCGATTCATAGAATTTATAAATTCAAATGTCCTTGAACAACTAGTATGTTCCCCCACTAGAAGGGACAACATATTGGATTTAATCATCACAAATATGGGCGCCCACTGTACCACACCCGTTATCACTCCCTCCTTGGTCAGATCCGACCACAAACTGATAACCCTGGACATCCTCACCCCTCCACCTCCCCCAGTCAAAAAAAACAGTCAAAAACCTTTCCAAAGCAAACTTCAAACTACTTGCATCCAAAGTGGAAAGCTTCACTATTCCCTTGCAGAAGGATGATGATATCCAGGATGCGGAATCCTATACCAAGGCACTCTATATGCATCTTCAGGATTGCATGGACCATGCTATCCCAAATAAAACCAAGACTCCTTCTTCAAGCAAAAAGAAACTAGTCTGGTGGACCCCGGCCATAAGCAAACTTTACAATAAAAGGAGGAGACTTGTACAAAAAAAGGCCAAATCTCAAGTAGAAAAATCATCCCTGATCAGCATTAGTAAGAAATTGAGGGCCCTCATCTAATTTTGAAAAGAAAGTTGCCACGGATAACCATAAGGCCTTCTATGGCTACATCAAAAACCTAAATGGCAACGCTCAGGTCTGTTCTGAGCTAGTACAAAATGGAACAAAATACACTGACCCTTCTGACATTGCCAACATCTTGGCTGACAGGTTCAGTGCAAATCCCCCCCCCCCCCTCACCACCTACAGGGGATTGTGTAAGTCCAATTATTACTGATATGTTGGTTAACAAGGCTCTATCTAAAGCTAAAAACACTGCCTCCATGGGACTAGATGGTGTCCCAGGCTGTCTCGTACGTGAGCTCTAAAAGGAATTAACCCCGCATCTTAATACCCTGTTCAGTCTCAGCCTCTCCACAGGATATGTGCCCAGAGAATAGCGCACGGCAATGGTGGTCCAGCTACACAAGGGTGGGGCCACAACTGACCCTGGGAACTACCGACCAGTCTGATCTGTACGGCTATGGAGCGAATCATTATGGAACTCAAATGGAGAGATTGGGAACCTCCAGTTGCTGGACCCCACACAGTTTGGCTTCGTCAAGGGCAGATCATGCCTCCTGAACCTGGTGGATTTCTTTGAGACAGTTACTCAGGCTATAGATAAGGGAAAGGAGGTACACACGGCTTACCTTGACCTTGCTAAAGCATTTGACACCATTTCCCATTCAGGTATTATTGATAAGTTCACCAGCCTGGACATAAACCCTTACGTCACAAGATGGATCGCAAACTGGCTCTCGGACAGATCCCATTAAGTAAGAGCAGCGGGATCTATGTCCGAATCCAGACCAGTAACGAGTGGTGTGGCTCAGGGCTCTGTCCTGGGGCCCCTCCTGTTTGGCATATACTTCTCAGAAGTACAGGCAAGCACGGAAGGGCTGTGGCTGACTAAGTTTGCGGACGACTGCAAACTGGGTGCTATAATAGTGTCTCCGGCCGACATGAAGATCCTCCAGAAGGGCCTAAATGAGACTGATGCATGGTGTCAAAGCCATGGTCTCAAGCTAAATGCAAAAAAATGCTTAGTAATCCCCTTTGGAAAAAACAGAGTACCCGCAAACTACAACATAGGAGGTAATCCCCTGAAATCTGAAGAAGAAATAAGGGATCTAGGGACTCAAGTAGATAGCCAGCTTTCCTTTGATAACCATGTTGCCAAAGTGGTTAGAAAATCCTTCTATGTGACCCATTTGATCATGAAAGGGTTTGCATCAAGATCTAAGGATGTGATGGTGCCCCTCTACTCTTCCCTCATCAGACCCATTATTGAGTACAATGCACCAATTGGAATGTACCTGGCTAAAACATCTCCAGCAGCTGGAGAGACCACAGAGGTACCTAACCAAGAGAATTACTGGCCTCAAACAGTTGCCCTATGCAACATGATTGAAAAAGCTAAGACTGTTCTCTGTTGCATACCGCTTTCTCAGAGGCGATCTCTGTCTAACGTACAGAGCCAAGTCCAACCCAGAATTGTTGAACATGCTCCATCTTAGCAAAACCAAATCTACTCGAGCTACACGCTCTAGGGATATAAACCTCAACACAACAATGAATAGAACATGCTGGAGGAATAGATTCCCTTCGCAGAGACTTCCCTTACTATGGAACAGGGTCCCGATCTACATAAGACAGAGCCCCTCACTATCACTCTTCAAGAGGAACCTTGATGAGTGGATGGGTAACAAAGTTCACACCGGGGATCACACCAACAGTACTACTAGATAGGGGCCAAGGGTACTAGCTGCTAGTACAAAGGTCTAGGGAACTACTAAAGGGGCGGTGAATACTGCACAACATGGCTGGGATAATATATGCCTTCGGGCAGATAGCTCAGTACCAACCTATGAACCTAAGTAGCCACAGCCCGAGTGGAATGGGCTTTTACACAGAGGTTTAGTTTCTTTAGCACATGAGTAGGAAAAAGTTATACAGTCCCTAAGCCATTTGGATAAGGTAACTTTAGACACCGCATTCCCTATCCTGGGACCAGATTAGGAAATGAAGAGCTGTTTAGTCTTCCGAAAAGACTTTGCCCTGTCCAAGGAGAAACACAATTGCCTATGAACATCTAGAGAATGTAGACAATATTCACCTTTGTTAGGAAAATTGGGGAAGAACACTGGGAGTTCAATGGACTGGTTCACACCACACTAAATTCAGAGACCACTTTGGGAAGAAAGGAGGGATTAGTGCGTAGAGATGCTCTGTCTTTATGGAATATCAAGTAAGGTCTGTTGATACATAAGGCCTGAAGTTCGGAGACCCTTCTGGCAGATGTGACAGCTACCAGAAAGACTTCCAAGACAATAATCTGGTATCACACTTAGCTGTGGGTTCAAAGGGGTGTTGGGACAAGACCTGTAAAACCAAGGATAAATTCCATGTCTGAAAGGGATGTTTGAGAGGAGGTCCGCTGAGAAAAACTCCCTTGAGAAAAGTCTTACATAATCTAGTGGACATTACCGGGCTATCGTGTACACCATTGTGAAAGTTGGAGATAGCTGCTAAATGGACTTGTATCATGGAAGCAGATACCCCCCATTCTCACAATTCTCAGACAGGTATTGTAAAATGAAAGAAACAGGGGCTTAGGAAGGGGTCTAATTCCCCCTGTTTACACCATGAGGAAAACCGTTGCCATTTCATCTTGTACAAATTTCTGGACAGTTTATGAGAAGCCAGAATAATGTCACGAACATTTGGAAGCAGGGCTTCCTGCCTGGCGACTAATAGAGGTAGAGAAGCCAAGCTGTCAGCTTGAGGCTGGATAAGTTTGGTTGTGTTAACCCTTGGGGGTGAGATATGGGACGGGTGCCTAGGATCCAAGGAGGCTGTATCAGGTGAGGCCGAAGAAAGGGGAACCATACTTGATGAGGCCAGAATGGTGCAATGAGAATTATTTTGCATCTCAGCCGAGTTGCTTTCTTTAGAAACTGGGGTATGAAGGGGATCGGAGGGTAGGTATATAGGAGACCCGTGGGCCAATCATGAAACAGAGCGTCTCTCGGTGACCCCCCCCCCCCGGGGAAACAGGGCAAAATAGCTGCTGCATTTGTTGTTCGTGGAAGAGGCAAAAAGGTCGCAGCAAGGCTGATCCCATCGGCTGAAACTTTCCACCGCTATCTTTGGGTTGAGAGACCACTCGTGCGGAAGATAGACCTGCTGAGCTTATCCGCGATTACAATGGACTTCCCTGGGATGTGCGTTGCTAACAAAAAACGGTTGGAAGCTATCGCCTGTTGCCAAATTCTCATGGCCTCTCTGCAGAGGGGATATGATTTAGTTCCTCCTCCTTTGTTGATGTACCAGACCACTGACATATTGTCTGTCTGGATTGCAATTGTTCTGGAAGGAAGGAGTGGGTGGAGTGCCTGCAATGCTAATAGCACCACTCTCAACTCCAGAACATTGCTATGCAGGCCGGCCTCTAGATTCTACCACATGCCTTGGACAGTCTGTCCCTGAAAGTGGCTCCCCCCACCCCATCAAGGAAGTGTCCACGGTCACAGTGGCGCAAGGTTGAGGGGGGGGGGTGAAAGGGGCAACACCAAAGCTTTGGTTCTAGCTTCATCCACCAATGAAGATCTTGCTTGCACAAGTTGGTTATTAGAATTAACAAGTCCAAGGGTGAACATCTGCAGACCACTGGGATGAGAGGAGCCACTGTAAGAGTCTCGTATGTAGCCTGGCTAGGGAAACTATAGGAATGGCTGTAGCCATATACCCCAGCACCTGGAGGACTTCCCTTGCTGACACCTTTGTTTGACAGAGTATCACACGCACTTTCACTCTCAATCTCTGGAGCCTGTGAGCTGGGAGGGATATCAGACAAGAACGAGTGTTGAAAATTGCCCCTATAAATTCCAGCTTCTGAGTGGGGCTTAGACTGGATTTCTCCCAGTGTATCGTTATTCCAAGAGATACTTCTAGAGAGAGTGTACTGAAGAGCCATTGCCAGAAGACGCTTGGTAGGGGCAGAGAGGAGCCAATCGTCCAAATATGGAAACACCTGGAATCCTAGAAGCCTCAGATGAGCTGTTACCACTGCTAAACATTCCATGAACACTCTGGGGGCTGTCGAGAGACCAAATGGCAGTGCACGGAACTGGTAGTGATTGGCTACTAGCCAGAAGCGAAGTAGGCTCCTGGAATGCTTGTCCATTTTTATGTGGTAGCAGGCATCCCGGAGGTCTATTGAGCACATCCAAGCATCCGCCCTCAGAAAGGGGAGAATGGACTGAATGGTAACCATGCGGAACTTGGTTTGAACCACAAACTTGTTCAAGTGGCTGAGATCCAAGATGGGTCTCCAGTCCCCGGTCTTTTTTGGCACTAAAAAGAATCTTGAGTAGGAACCAGATCCACATTGGTCTGAAGGGACTGGTTGGATGACTTTTTTTGACATAGCTTCGATATTTCGGAAGCTGCTTCTTCCCTTTAGTGGTGTGGCACGTCGGGGAAGACATTTGGGCGGTTTGGGAGGGGAAGAGAGAGGAATGTAGTAGCTTCTGGAGATTATTCTCTGCACCCATCGATCGTCTGTAATAGTGCGCCAGGCAGTCTCGTGCAGAGAAAAGTGACCCCCGACTGCTTCCAGAGGAGAGCAATCGGGCAGTGCTTCAGGAGCGCTGATAAGACCGTCCAGAGAAGGAATCTCTGGAGTCTTGATTCCGCGGACCCCCTCTGCCTCTAAATGGGCATCTTCCACTATTACCCCCCACTGCCTCTGTGGGAATCTTCGCCACGTGTGCAAGAAAAGGCCCCTGCAACTTTTTATGCCAGATTTTTCCACTCCTCTGGTTACTGGAGAATGAATGCTGAGGCTTAGAATAACGCAAGCCAAGGGCAGACGGGGTCTTTCCGTCTTGCTCCCACCTGGCTAGGGTGTCCTTGACTTTTGAGCCAAACAAGGCTGATGGCTCAATAGGGGCAGTCAAAAAGGAAGACTTAAAGGAGTCCGTAAGGTCACAAATGCGCATCCAAGGCATGCCATCTCATGACAACGCCTGCAACCGCAGCCCTAGACGCCCCTTTGGTTGCATGTGACAGCAACCTCAAGGAAGAATTTTAAATGGATTCAAGGGTGGCAAGTTGAGAGGCAACCTTGTCTCGAACCTTATCAGAAACTTGAACCGCGAAGGTTCCAGAGAGTTCTGAAATTAGATCTCGCTGGAGCCTTGTGAAATGTGCCAGGTAATTCAGAGACCTAATCGCGAAGGTCGCTGAAGCAGAGGTATGCTTCCCCAATCTGTCCACAGCCCGAAACTCCCTATTGGGTGGATAGACAGTAGGACTCTTCAGCTAGGTCCTTCTTTGTGGTAGCCGCCACTACCATCGTGTCAACTGGCAAGACCAGTGTGGGTGTTCGTCAGGGGGAGAAAGAATTTTGTCCAGTCTCCTTGGAACGGCTTCTATGGAGTCAGGGTTCTGCCAAGCACACTGCACGGCTAGTTTAACCAACTCATCAGCAGGTGGGGACACCCAAGAGGTAGAAGGCCGGGAGCAAAAAGCCTGCAGAAACACGGATTCCTCCCAGGAGGGGTTAGAGGGCTTCCAGCCACCCCTCCGTTTCAAAATCTCAAGGATGTCTCCAAAGGAGACATCACCAGGGAGAGACTGTGGGGACCCTTTCCCATCGTAATCCATGTCCTCAGTTAGCGACTCTTCAGTGGAGTCCACGTGCTTCCTCTTGCACAACCTCTTCCGAGGGGGTTCCTCAGTGGGGGCTTCTAAGTAAGACATGGAAGAAGGGGCATCCAAAACCGGGATACTCTGAGGCTGTTCCTCCCGGGGTCCAGGGGAAGTGGCATGTGGAAGCTGCAGCACAGAGGAAGCAGAAGGGAGTTCCAACGTCAATGGAGCACATGAAGCTAGGACCCTCTCCATCATCCGGAAAGCAGGCCCGCCAGGAGGAGGATGGGAGCCCGGAACAGAGAAAGACAACCTTGGACCCGGGATCACACCCTGCGTCGACAGATCTGTTCCCACAGACGGAGCCTCCAACAAGATCTGGGCCATGAAATACTTGGAGCCGAGGGTGGAACCAATAAAGATCTCGGTACCATACTTGGAATCAAGGCATCCGCTCCCTCCAGCAGTGAGAGGAAGGAAGGGATGGTTCCGATGGAACTGAATACCAAAGGGTCTGCCCCAGAGCCGTAGTGACAGGCACTATCGGTGCAGAGGCGAGTTCCAGTATGGATGTCAAAACAGTGGTATTCGGCACCGAAGGCTCCAAAGGAGGAGAATAGATAGGAGTAATAGGAAGAGCAAAGCCCAGTCTCAAATGGGGATGAGTCTTGGATGTGCTAGAAATCCCTCTGGCTGTCAGCAGCTGATCCAGCAGACACACCACATCATGCTTGGATGGGCTCCTGGTAGACCTAGTGGATACTCCTGAGGGAGAATATGGTCAGACTAAAAAGGGGCTGTGTGTCTGCCCTGCAAACGGGTCCAAAGAGGGAGAGTATCGAGTCCATGGTATCTGTGAAAATGGCACTATAGTCTCTAGCTTGGAGACTGGAAGTAGCGGTGAACAGATGATCGGTGCCAAAGGGACACTCGGAACTGGGATCATACGTGTTTCATGAACTGCAGAGGTCAGCACTGAAGGCGGAGCTGAAGGGAGTACAGATGGTGCCATATTAGAAGCAGTCAGTGCCGTAGTGATCGTCGGCACCGAGGCACTAATAGTCACTAACGGACAGGAAATCTGCACCATAGGTGTCGGAACATGCTCCGAAGAGGTCTTGTGGGCCTTATATGCTTAGAAGACTTACCTCAGTCACCAGAGGGTGAGGAGGGAACAGAATGTGGCCTCTTTTTATGTTCCACTGGAAGGGTCGTAGCCTCCGACGTTGAAATGGCCTCGGAGAAGGAAGTTAGCAATCCTTTCAAAATCAATTTTTATGCTCATTCAGCATCCGCTGACTGAAACTTTGATATATCACGCAAGGAGGTTCGACAAATAAGTGAGAAACACCCAGACAATAGACACAATCATTATGGCCATCACTATTGGGGAGTTTACCATTGCAGGAAGAGCAATGTTTAAACCCCGACGTCCCTTATTTTCAGACATATCCAGAAACCAACAAAAAAACACACAGAGAAAAAGGAAAGATACCAGCAATGGTATCAAGAATACCACAACGGTAGGAGAGGGCATACACCAACAATGGTAAAGTTACCCAATGGGTAGAGCTAGCAAGAAAAAATATATACTACAAGATAAGGGTAGATGGATAAAGAAAACTTTAGGCAGGAAAATAATATATATATAAGATATTTATCAACAAAACAGCTGGAGAGCTTCAGGAAATGCGGCTATCAGGCGATGCGGCAAACGAGATCTGAGGCAATTGGGAGAAGGGCACTATGGGTAAGCAGCTTATCTCGAGAATTTTTTGGTGCATGCCAGCTTGGTATGTGGCCGACACGGTTCCGAGGGGCTCATAACCGAACCCATCAGTGATGAATGGGAAGAAGATTAACATTAGATTAATTGAATGATGATCTATGAATATTATAGAAGAAACGGCTGAAATGCATGTGATTAAGTCTGAAGACGCATTTGTGATAGACGCGAAAGTGTTTACTGTGATCTAGTGTTTTGTTTTTATTCAATAAATTTTGAGTACCTGAGCCTTATTTGATACCTCACTACCTTTGGATAACCGCACTGCCCAACCTTAAGCTAAATGCACTGGGAATGCAGGGTGCGCAGAACTTTCAGACTGCTGACTCTACCCTTTTTGACTACATAATGCATAGCCTGATCCTTTCTCCGCAGTTTTGCATGGCAAGAAAGTGACAAGACTAAGAATTTGGATCACAAGTCAGTGGGATAGACAGATATTTTTTTTCTGCAGCCTGAGCTCTCCTCTAAGAACCCGTAACTTTTACATTTCATATTATAGCACTCTAGCTGCAGGAACTCAGAGATATCTAACAATTGTAAAGAAACAAGCTTTTTACTACTGCAGTCACAAAGGAAGTCCTAAACATAGAAGTAATATTCAAATGAAAGTGCTCTGCAACTGTATCTAGAAACAACCAAATAGCCCCTGCATAAAGATCAAGAGTACCATGAAGAACACCGAAGACTGTGGCTGATCACTCCAGCAGTATGCACCTTTAGAACAGGCTGCTGTAGGAAACTTATAAAGCAATTTAGAAAGGTACTGCTTAGTAATGTTCTTGCTCTCTCAGCCTTTTGTAAAGGACACACAAAATCATTCATAAAGACTGGGTATTCTGCAGACATGAGGCAAATCAGTCTGCCTGTGAACATCCAAATAAAGATACTTTGCAGAAGCAGCCTATTAGAGAAGAACACTGGCAAGTGACTGGTTTAAATTTGTTTATAAGTTACCCTACGCATAAAGAAGATGAACTGCAAATTCACGTCTAAGGTGTGCAGTATGGGAGTTCATCAACAATGACATGCTGATGTTGAAGGAGTAGACATTAGCTATTCTCAAAATCGTCACTTCTATCTGTAGAACATCACCTTAATCAAGCATCGTTTTCTATCTTATGACCTCACTGCTGTGGTGCACGGCCTAGTATCTTCCTATCGGCAATACTGTAAAGGGCTTTACCTGGAACTTACGGATTTAGAGCTTGTAGTTTCTGCAACATTCTACAACCCCATTACTAAAATTTAAGTACCACTATACACCACCAATTCTGCAAGGATGGAACTGGCCTTCAATCAGGCAGTGCATTGACAATGTTCTAATCCTACTTAATCTAGCCAGCCAGGGTTTGGGTACCCATCTGTATAACCTGTTGACCTGGTACAACTCAAACCAGACCTTGTGTTCTGCCTCGTAGGGCTATTAATGGTTCTGGCAGCGCAACTCACATCCTTTGGAGTTCAAGTATTCACCTCTGGAGTTCAAGTATTCACCAACAAGGCCTCTCTCAATAATGTACTACTTGGCTGAACGAGAGGGGTCCAAAGGAAAAGGATTCCGTTCACCACGACGGATACACAAACTTTAATAAAACGTAAAACTGTTGACAAACGTAATAAAAACAGTTCAACGTTTTTGCGGAAACAGAATCTGCTTCTTCAGACTATTAAAAAAATTAACTAGATCTAGTTACATGCACCTTACTGACCAACCTATTTAAAATCATAAATATTCATATCAAAAAGGCGCATAACCCAAATATATATAAATATTAATGAATATTAATGTTTAAGGGGCCGGGACTTTAGAACTGGCTTCAAAGACACATTCATGTAAACCAGGACGCACATTACCCTTTAGTAACAATATAGATTACATTTCCTTCTTCCAAGTATTGCATTCGAAGTCACCACCCCACATATATTCAAAAACCAGCTCCAGAACAAGAAACTTAAAACTATGTCAGTTACCTCTATCCAATACATGCTTCGATAAGGCACTCGTACCCGTATGGTTCCGTACGTCACCTGTGTGTTCCAAAATTCCATTAGTTTTGCTAATATAAAATGTGGTACAAGCTGTACAACTAGCATAATAAATCAAACTTTTAGTTCTACAACCCACATAAAAGTCAAGACTGATCTCTTACTTAATGTGCGGATGTAAAGAACAACTCCTCCAGATGTTATGAAGAGAAACTGGCCACTTCTGGATAACCCGGACCTCAGGAAAGTTTTAGATGAGAAACCTATGTTCTCTTTCAGAAATACTTTGTCACAAGTGACAATTATGTTACAGAGGTTTGAACAGATTCCTTGCGAGTTATCAGAAAGGTTTGATACATATCACTGTTGAATGTGTACAGCCTATCAGTATATCATTTTTACAGCCACTAAAGTAATACTTTAGTGTCTTGCACTGAGTGAAGCTGCCACTACTGCATGCATTTTTTTGATACCCTCAAACAAGACAGAAGGGTGTGAAACTGAGAATAGTTCCGACCGGAAAACTGGAGGAACATCCTTGAGTGCCTTGCAGTATTTATGCGAGGATAAGCATCTTGAAAGGTCATCCACAAAAAGGACAGACTGAAGGGTGAACATTCAAAACCATTTTTGTGGAGCATACATATTTAGCTCTCTCAAGTCTAGGATGGATCTGAACTCCCTTGGCTTCTTTTGCACCAGAAAGAATGTTTAATAAGACAGTCTGTTGGTCATGACAGGCCACTCCAAATGCCCTACTGTCCAGAAGGTTTTTACTTTTTCATGTTTTATCTTATGACAGGGTGATGCATCTGGCAACAACAATGGGGAGAAAGTAAGCAACAGCCTCTTGCTTTGTTCTCTTTTCTGTAGGACTCCTTGGTTATTGTGAACAAGTTTGGAACAAAAACAGTAGATCTGTGCAGGAAGATTAATAGAATGGGAGTCAGGGCAGCTGTGACTATCACGCCCTGACTAATCACAGATGCTTCGAAACTGTCAAAGTTTACAGCCTACAGGCAAACACATGGTAGATCTCACAGCTTGGGAAAGACTGCTGGAATGAAACAATCCTTCTGCTGGGTTGAAAGAGAACCAGCATCTCCAGTGACTTCTCCACTTTCTCAAACAAGAATGCTTTCAAAGTGAAATTTCACTCATTAGCCAAGAGCTACCCTCCTTTCATACCTCTTACGTGCTCATTTGTTTTTGGCCAAAACAAGAGGGATTCTCTTAAAGCAAGGGTCTATAAAGGTCATCTTGGCTTACCTGATGAAGGAACTGAGAAGATGTGAGGACAGACCGCAAACAAGTAATACCAGGCATTGCTGCCCTAGAAGTCCTGCCCATGACATTACATATCACAATCCTATATTTTAACTTTAACCAAGAAGTCATAGTCAAGAGATGGTAGAATGGGCAACATACTACCTAAGAATGAAGCACATAACTTGTAGAAAAGGTGGATGAACAACTAAAGAGAAAGTCTTAACCACAGTTACAATGGTCTCCATTACAGCAGCAACAGCTAAACCTGCTCCTCACTACTCCATACTCCACTACTTTCTTGAACTTTACTTTTCATGGAGTACAGAGAAGTGCTTGTATACACTGGATTTCTTTCAGATATTTGAAATAACTTCAGACTCAGTTTGTCTGATCTAACTTTTCACAAAGTAATATAATCGAAAAGTAAAAAGAGTGTTGCTTCTTCCAGCGTAACTTATGAGAAATACATTTTTTTTAAATGCTTTTCATCTCTGGTGTGCAGTAGCATCATTAAATTTAACTCATTCCTACTTACAGTGGCAGAATCAACTCTGTACTTGCAATGTGAATATTCAGTAACTACAGCACATTGAGGCAGACTGCACAGTGCATCACAGCTGTACTAAATCTACAAAACTTAAGCAAGTTAAATGTGATAAAAATGTCTGATTTACTCCATTTTCAAGATGCCTGTCCATTTCAAAACACACTTCATTGCTTCAGGTGTTCACTGTCTACTCAGCAAACACAATGCAGTTAACTTCATCCCAAAGTTGCTTTTGTATCCCTATAATATCAAAGATGTTATTTTAATTTCATTGTTTTTTCCTGCCACAGATCATAAAGCTAGCATTTTTTTCCTGCTCAAATGTCAAAATTGCTTCAGGAAGCATGTATGACCTAAGCTAAACATACTGTTTTCTGTAGTTCTTAATAATATGTCACCCCCTACAGTTTAACATCTGGAGACTGTTTTACTGAGATCGGCTAACAGCACAGATTAGCAACTTCCTACAGCACAGAAGTTTTCCAAAAGGCTTTCAAAATACATTTTCTTCAGTTTTTCTTGCCCCAGATGTCAGGTGCCCCCAGAAGGAAAGCAATACCTAAATTTATGTAATAATGCAATGCAATATAATAAAAAAACAGTAGTTGCAAGCAAATACACCATAAAAGAATACCCCAATCAGGTTGTATGAGGAGGTGTTAGCCATTAGGCCTGTACCAAGAGGGAAGGACGGAGGGAAAACCTGGACTGCAGCTGTATTAGCACTCCCCAACATCTACATCTATGGTAGGTACAAAACTGTACTATGTTCATCGTGCATACAGCTGCAGTCATAACAGATGGGTAGAATCCCAAAGCTAAAGAAGGGGTGGTAGGCACTAGGTGGAACTAGGAGGAGCCAGGATGCCCTGCAAGACTGCAGTGGCAAAGCCTGTTCTAGATTTGGAGTATAATGGTAGGTGATAGTGCTTGGAGAAAGTATGTACAGAACTCAAGTGTCAGCTTCCAAAATATCTTTGGTAGGAACCCCCCTGAGGAAAGCTGCAGAGGTAGCTGTGGCCCTTGTGGAGTGAGAGCTGATGCCTGCAGGTACAGTTTTACCATGAAAAGAGTAACAAAAGTGTATGCAATGGGCTATCCATTTTGAGATTGTCTGTTTGGAAATGGGCTTCCCTTGAGCTCCTGTAGCATAGGACACAAAGAGTTGCTCTGATTTTCTGAAAGGCTTTGTTCTGTCCAAATAATAACGTAGTTGTCTGTGAATGTCCAAGGAATGTAGTAGTCTCTCCCCTTTGTTTTGAGGATTAGGGTAAAAGGTAGGTAAGTGGATAGCCTGATTCAAGGCTACCCCGGATACTACCTTTGGCATAAAGGAAGGATTGGTTCGTAAGGAAACTCTGTCCTGATGGAAAATAATGAAAGGCTGCACAGCCATGAGGGCTTGTAGTTCCGAAACCCTGCGAGCTGAGGTGATAGCCAGCAGGAAGGCTGTTTTCCAGGACAAATATTGCAGTTCTGTTGAAGCAGCTGGCTCAAAAGGAGGCAAGGTCAGTTTTTCTAAAATGAAATTGAGGTCCCAAGCAGGTACTGGTTGTTTCCTTGGGGGTTTTATATTCTTAGCCCCTCTGAGGAACTGTCTTAAGAGGTGGTGAGAGAATAAAGGAGGATCAGTGTTGTATTCTGCAGAAATGGCTGAGGCATGGATTTTGATGGAGGAGAATGAAAGTCCATTGCTTAGCATCTCAGCTAGGTACTGTAATATTTGAGGTAAATTCAGTATTCCAGGATTCTGGTCCTTTTTCTCATTCCAGGTACAAAACAGTTTCCATTTTGTGGAGTAGGCTTTTCTAGTAGAAGGACTTCTGGCCTCCAAAATGACATCCTGCACCTCCTTGGAGAGTAGGGTCTGTTGTGATTTTAAGAAATCTTCCATGCAGCTAGATTGAGTGTTTTCAGCTGACTGAAGAGTTTTGAAGTTGTGCTGAGTCAGTAGAAGAGGCATTAGAGGCAGGATCCATGGTGGGGAATGCGTCAGGCTCCTCAGGAGTGGGTACCAGTGTTGTCTTGGCCAGTCTGGAGCAATGAGAATCATCTTTGGTCTGTCTGCTCTGGTTTTTAATAGAACTTTGGGCAGCAGAGGAAGAGGTGGAAAGGCATAAACTGCCATTGTTGTCCAACTGAAAGAGAGTGCATCCACTTTCCAGGCCTGTGGATGAAAGGTCCTTGAGCAGAATTTTGCCAATTGGTGATTTCTGTGGGAGGCAAAGAGATCTATGTCTGGCCTTCCCCATGCTTGAATTATCTTTGTAAAAACTTGAGGATGCAACTTCCATTCGTGTGGATCTGTCATATTTCTGCTTAGGTTGTCTGCCAGCGTGTTTTCCTTGCCTGGCAGGTACTGTGCTTGAAGTTCGATTTGTAATTCCAGAGCCATGTTCCAAAGAGACATGGCTAGCCTGCATAGGGGGTATGAATGGGTTCCTCCCTGTTTGTTTATGTACCACATTACTGTGGTGTTGTCTGTCCTTATCAAAAGCTGGCCTGGATGCAGTAGGTCTTTGAAAGCTATAATAGCATTTATTACTGCTAGCATTTCCTTTTGATTGATGTGCAGGTGCTTCTCTTTTTGGGACCATTTGCCCTGAATGCACCAGTCTGTCATGTGCGCCCCCCCCCCCCAGGCATAGTCCGAGGCGTTTGTTGTGATGACTTGATTTGCTTGAGGCTTGCAGAATGGGAGACCTGTGTTTCTTTGGCATGCTTGAGCCCACCACAGAAATTCCTGTTGAAGACATGGAATCAGTGGTATTATTGTTTCCAAACTGTGTCTGTGTTGAGACCATAGGTTTTTTAGGTACCACTGAAATTTCCTCATATGCAGCTTTGCACATGGGATTAGTAGGATGCAAGATGCCATGAATCCCAGAGCCTGCAGGATTTTCCTTGCAGTCAGCCTGGTGAAAATTGCCAGTTTTCTGAAGTATTGAGTTAGTTGCCCTTGTTTCTCTGGCGTGAGGTAGGCCATCTGGGTGTTTGTATCCAAGCTGGCACCCAGGAAAATTATCGTTTGAGAGGGTATTAGCTTTGATTTATTTTTGACTGTGTATCCCAGAGAATTCAACAACATTATTACAAACGCCAGATGTTTCAGAAGTATGTGCTTGCTGTCCGCTTGGATCAGGCAGCCGTCCAAATATGGGTATATTTGTATCCCTTGACATCTGCAGTAGGCAATTACTGATGCCAGGCATTTCGTGAACACTCTGGGCCCAGTAGATAAGCCAAAGGGCAATGCAGAGAATTGATAATGTGTTGAACTCGCAAGAAATCTGAGGTATCTTCTGCAATCTTGTCTGATTGGGACATGCAGGTATGCCTCCTTGAGGTCCAATGTTACCAGCCAAGACTCCTTGCCCAGCATGGGAAGAAGCTGCTGTAATGTGAGCATCTTGAATTTTGGCACGAGTAAAAATGTGTTTAGGATAGATAGGTCCAAAATAGGTCGCCAATTTTTGCCCTTCCTTGGTACCAGGAATAGTCTGGAATAAAAACCTTGACCCTGTTCTTGTGCAGGTACCTCTTGAATAGCTTTCATGTCCATGAGATCTGAAATTTGTTTTTGTGCCAGGTTTGGCATGCCTCTCATTTTTGGAAGGGTGTGAAAGTGGAATCTGTAGCCTCTGTCTATAATGTCCAGGATCCATTTGTCTTTTGTGACAATATGCCAATTTTTCGAAAATAATGCCAGTTTTCCGCCTAAAGGTGCTGCCATTTGAGCCTTGCTTGGCATGCAAACGGGAAAGTCATTGGTTCTGCTTTCTGAATGGCTGTGAACTATCCTCACCACCTCTGTGTGTAGGTGCTTGCCATCGTCTGTCTCTAAATGATTCTTGAGACTGCCCTCTACCCCTCAGGCGCCTGTATCTACCTCTTTGGGGTCTGTCCGTGGCTGGAAAGGACCAATTTTTTGAAGGCCAATTTCTACTGAAACGTGGAGGTTGTACCTGTAGGAAATCTTTCACGGTTTGCATTGATTTTGCCTTTTCCTCCACTTTCTTTAATACCTCCTCAGCTTTAACATCAAACAATACATCTTTTTGCAGAGGTGCATCTAGTAATTTAGCTTTGACATGATCTGGTAAGGTTTGCTCTTTGAGCCAAGCATGTCTACGTATGACTGATCCTGTAACAGCAGCTCTACATGAGGCCTCTAAAGCATCAAAACCACATAGCAAGGTATGTTTGCCCACTTGTTCTGCACTATGTAACAAATCCTGCAACTCCAAGTCTGGTTGTTCAGGTTGTGACATTTTGCTTTTCAACTGTGATAACAGAAACTGTTGGTACTTTAACATATGGAACTGACAGTTTAATACCCTCATGGTTAAGGTGGCCGAGGTGTATATCTTTTCCCCCCACCTTTCTAAAGCTCTGGAATCTCTCTCTGAAGGTAATGGATTTTTAGCAGTGGAGGCCTTAATTCCCTTGGGACCCTGTGAAATAGTTTCTGGGTCAGCCGCATGGCTTTTGTATAGGAATTGGTGCGAATCAGGAAACCGGTAATATCTGTCAGGCTTGACTGGAGCTGGAGGTAAAGAATCTGGGTTAAGGCAGGCCTCCGAATACACATCTAGTATGTCTAAGACAGGAGGTATAGCCAGAGGCCTGTGCTGAGAGAGCAAGAGGAAATCCCTAAGCCTTTTCTTGGAGTCTGAGTACTCTTGGCCTACCCAGTGGAAGTGTTCCCTCAAGGTATGTAAGGTTTCCCCAAAAGAGTAATCCTCAGCAGGGGAGACAGAGGGAATGGAGTCCTCTGCATCAGAATCTTCAAAAGGGGAGTATGAATGTTCTTGGTCTTCAGAATGTTCTGAAATAATGGAGGCCTGGTCCGAGGAAGGGGATTCTTCCTCCACTCTGGGCCTTTTGTCCGGGGGGGGGGGGATTGAGAACCCCTGATAAGAGTAATCAAATCCTCAGCCATTTTGAGCATCTGCTTTTTAGGCATGGGGCCTTGAAAGGGGCCCTGTGGAGCTTGTCTTTTAGCATCCATGGCTGCTTTAGACTTAGTGAAAGCCTTGATGGAAAAAGAAGAGGAAGGCCTGAAGACACCTTGAGAGGTGGCAGGCCTGTCTAAACTCTGAGTTTCACAGCCAAGAGTGGCTTCGGTATCTGTAGTCGGGGTATGGGCCGAAGAGCCTGCGACCTCGGGCACAGAAGACACCACCAATGAAGTGTCATCTGTAGTCAGGGGCTGCGTAGGAGCTTCGCTGAGAACCAGACCACCTGTAATCGGCTTTGGCGTGATGTCGGTAGAAGTCGCGGACCTCGTATGTCGGTCCTTATCTTTGTGTCTTTTACTCAAAACTGGAGTCGGAGTATCTGACGAAATAATGTAATTAAACTTTTTGCCAAAACAGTGTTGGGCGAACTCCGTCCGACGCTTAATAGTGCGTCTGTTGAATGTAGCACAAAAACGACAGGCCGAGACGTCGTGGTCTGGGCCTAAGCAAGGAATGCAGAGGGAATGAAAATCCTTATGCGGTATTTGCTTCCCACATGAAATGCAATTATTAACTTTGTCTGACATCGGTCTGAGGCAAGAAAAGTTTCCAACGGGTACTTAGCTTTCAAGAAGACTTTGGTTGAAAAATATTCGTAATCTCAGGAGCTGGCCGACCGGCACTTGCGAACTGCTTCTGCT
This sequence comes from Protopterus annectens, assembly GCF_019279795.1. Classification (NCBI taxonomy): domain Eukaryota; kingdom Metazoa; phylum Chordata; order Ceratodontiformes; family Protopteridae; genus Protopterus; species Protopterus annectens. The sequence goes on from NC_056735.1 coordinate 730,582,930, forward strand.
TCGGGCACCGTGCTGCAAGAAAGACTGAAGAAAATGGCGTTGGCTGGTTCTTTTATACCCCTGTCGCACTGACGTCAGGGAAGAAGTGACGACATCCGACGCCGGACCTATACTTTGGAATTCGGCCGACCGAGGACCCGCCTGACGGCAGGAGAACCCATCTGTTATGACTGCAGCTGTATGCACGATGAACATTACAGGGGATTATACCATTGAAAATTAGCTGGTCAATATTAAAAAGATTGCCATACTATAACACCTGTGATCTAAAGACAGTTTGTTGTTGCTGACGTACCTAGATATTTAATGGGTGTAACAACCTTCACTTGGGTTCTGTTTATGTGGCAATCAATGGGATAGAACTGTTTTCCAAATGCAACTACATTACAGTTTTCTGTGTCAGGTCCCAGGCCATGACCATAACACCAGGTGCTAAAATCTATTCAGTCCCTCTTGGGGCAAATAAGAGTTTCTATGAAAGCAACTCATGACATCAACTTTGTAGTCACATACAAGCTTGAACAAATGCCTTGTTTATTTACAGTTGCATCAAACAAGCAGTATCCAAAGATAAGGAGATCCACTGAAAAGCCCTAAGGCACTCCATTAGATACTCTTGACTATGCTGCTGTATAAGAAGGTACCACCAGTTTTCACCGAGTGTTTGATCTGTGAGTCAAGTCTGCAATCCTTGACATCATTAGGAGTGAATGTTTAAGATGCAAAGCTCATCAGTAATGCCTTCATGGGAAATTAATCTGAACCCATTTATGAAGTCAAGTTTAACATCATTGACTAAGTCACCCCCCTTCCAAAACATCAACCAAATTATCCTTCACAAAACTGAACTGCCTAGGTTCAGAAGTTTGTAAGATATCAGTTTTGCTGTTAATAAAACTTTACTAAGATGTCCACTGTAAGTTTACAGACAATACTAATGAAGGTAATGGGATAATTTCTAGGGTCAGTTGCAATGGCACCTTTTTGTAGAATCATCATAGCTATTACTTTCTATAACTTGGACACATTCTGTGGAGTTAAAAATTCTTAGCACTACAAACAAAGCAGCCTTATATATAGCCCAGGCCTATGAAGCTTTTTAGTTTTGGTAATAGCTTCTAGGATCCGTTTCATTGTGATACTGGAGGAGTACAGTTTAGGGAATTAATGAAGGGACCATGGGGGAGAGTTACAGAGAAATACTAAGCAACACAGATCAGCCAGGACATTAGCAATGACGTAGGTATAACAGATGGTACAGCTCAATTCCACTTTGGGCAGTATTTGGTATTAACTTTTAATACTCTTAATACAGTTGAAAAAGGCCTGAAAGGACTGCTTAAATTCAATTCCATTCTGCCTTACTTTACCTAATGGTGCATCTGAGAACCCTGAAGACTGGTTTATAAACCTTCTTCCAACTGGGAGTAGAATTTTTTAGTTCATCTGGGAATTTTCTTTTTTGTTACAAATCAACAGTTTATCTGGAATGTGATTTGTAATTGAATTTACCTCAATATTTATGCCTTACAGGTACAGATTAAAGACCATTACAGGGTAAAAAAAAAAAAAAAAAAAAACTATATATTTTAGCTTTTCTGCTGCAGATTGTGTAAGGCTTACATGCAACGTGTACACCTGCTGCATTCTATTTCAAAAAACAGTTGAGGAGTTATGCTCAGACATCAACCCAAAGACTTTGGGGGTACTGCCCTGTCATGCTAAGCCAATGTATTAGCTGCAGACTTCCAAAAACTGTTTTGAGTTTGTCTCGATGATCACGGTAAAAAAATGTAGAAAGAGAATAACATTCAAGTCATTCAGAGGTTTTGGGATGTTTGTCAACATCTTAACTTGACAGTTGCACTGGTAGCTACAACAATGATGAAAACAGGAAACAGAAAAAAGTCACTGCTCACGAGAAAGAAACTATGAAACCTCCCCATGAAGAAGGGGGAACTCGGAACATACCAAGACTGTTTTTGAAATCACCTGCATTATGGATGTCCCCACAGAATGACAAAAATCAAAGACTTGAAAAGGTAACTGTCATGAATTTAAAACAGTTCAGTGCTTACCAAGGTTTGACAGACCCAGACTGTCATCTTTTTATCCTGAAGACCAGAAAGAAATGAGAATACCCAAGCTCGTAAAGAGATCAGGAACTCAAGCATCTTCTTAAAAAGGAGAATGGTAAGAGTAGTTTTGGACACAGCAATGAAAGTGGAGAACAAAATGACAAAACTCAGAGATGGGGGTATTAATAAAGCTTTATGCAGTACCCCATTGGAAAGTGTTTCACAAAATGTCAATGCTTAGTGACTTGCAACTTGGCAGCAAACAGCATTAACAAGTCACATGGATATGTGGCTATCTATGGGAACTAACCTATGCAAACTAGGCCTCTGCATGTCACACATATCTTCGCTGTTATAGAAGTTGTATAGAGTACAGCAATTTAAAGACACTTGCATTAGGCATCTTCCCCAAAGGATGCACATAACTATTACTAAATGCCTGCACCAATTAATTTCAAAGAATGTTTCCACCCTAACAGCACAAACTAGAGCTGCAAAGCTCTGCAATATGCAGGTACAGCCAACTTAATGGTTCACCTATCTACAGTTATTCTAACTGCACAGTAGGAGATTCTATCGTGTTACCCAGAGGGAATTAATGATATTCAGAAGCACACTAACTGTGCATGGCTCCAAACTACATTATAATCCAGCTGAGACAACTCTGACAAACTGAACAAAGCACTCTGCTCAGCTTGGGCAGACATTTGAGAATACGGTCTCATCGCCTGTATCCTGTTCACAGTGATGAGGTACATTTAGTCTATTTTTTAAGAAATAAAATCTACACACTAATTACTTATTACAGTAAATACAAATATGCTAAGCACAAAACTTTCACATCTGAACTAATCTAGTCTGTACACTATAATAGAGGGGCAAAGGCCCCAGCAGACAAGCTTGGGTAGTCCTGTAAAACATTAAAAATGTGACATCAAAATGAGCCTCTAGATCTTGACGCAATACCCACAATGTTTTTTAAATGTATACAAAAAGGTCTACGCAACTGCCACCCACTATCAGATTCTTGAGAATCAAAATGTAGCTACGGCTCTTGTGAAATGGGCTGTAGGTTTAATTTGTAAAAATCATCAACCAGATGTGTAGCTGTACAGCTGGATAGCCACCTGGAAAATAAGACCTTCGTAACCCTTTTTCCCAACTTGTCTGTAGTGAAGGATACAAATAACTGCTGATTAATGCCTTATTTTCTTTGTGTGATCTACGTAAAAATTGAGTTGTGTACATCCTAAAAATGTAATTTGCATTCTTCCCTTTTTGAGTATTGTGGAAAATGCTGAGAAACTTATGGTCTGGTTAAATTATGACACTTCTTTAGACAAGAAGGTTGGGTTAGTTTTACATACCACTATGAATAACAAATGGAATGGAAGGACACTTACAAGACAGTGTAATTCTGAGACTATGCTGAAGTGATGGCACCCAGGAATAAGGATTTCCAGCTGAAGACCTTCAGATGTGCATTTGTTGCTAGTACAACGGAAGCAGAGATCAATTTTTTTTGAGTACAAAATTGAGATCTCATGAAGGTGGTATACTTTTGTTTAATGGCCTAGATAAGAACACTCCTCTCAGGAAGGCTTTACAAACTCTCAAATATCAGAACTGGATATAGCACAGTTGTGTCCCACTTACCAAAACTGTAGATGTTAGAGTAGATCAGTGCTGCAAAACAGATTCTTGGGTCTTCCTGCCATACAGAAATTCATGACCGGCCAGATTTCCAGAGACTTTACATGATCCTTAACCAATGCAGGTTCAATGACCAACATCTAGAAGTCAAGGCATAAAAAGAGCATCCATCGGCACAATCTTCAAGTCTTTCCAAGCAGTGAACAAGCAGTCTGTTGCCTGAGAAAGTACAGTTGTGCAGACTTACCACAAATGTAGATGTTCTAGTGTATTCACTATTGCAGTCATCACATATGGGTTATTCTTCTTGGAGGTAGCCCTCAGCCAGCCTGAATACCAGAGTCTTGGATTCCTGTGTCGGATTCTGTTGCTTCTTCCATGACGTCAGGTCGTCAGGGGTATAAGAACATGCAGCCAATGCTATCACATCAGTTTTTCTTGCCCCAGATGTCAGGTGCCCCCACAATAGGAAGCAATAATATGTTATGGTGCACCTCCATCAAAAAGCAAATACACCAGAAAGCATAGATACACCAAACAGGAAGGAAAGGTAGAGCCAAGAGAAGTCATGGGGATGGAGGGAGGGTAACCAAGACTGCAGCAGTTACATTTATGGTAAGTGTACACAACTGTACTATGTTCTTCATGTTTCACTGTTGCAGTCATCCACATAAGATAGGGAAGGGAGGAGGAAATTGGAGAGCATTAGGGCCAGCTATTAAGCCCTGCAAGACTGCAGTGGCAAAACCATCTATGGATTTAGAAAAAATAGGCAAGTGGTAATGCTTGGTGAAGGTATGCACAGAGCTCAAGGTAGTAGCTTCTAGGACGTACCTAGTAGGGACTCCCCTGAGAAAGGCTGTAGAGGTAGATGCAGCCCTGGTAGAATGTGATATTATCCCCTGTGGGGTAGGTTTTCCATGGTGCTTATATCACAAATGAATGCAATGGGCTATCCATCTAGAAATGGTTTGCTTTGAAATGGCCTTCCCCTCTGCCCCTGCAGCAAAGCCTACTAGCAGTTGTTCAGATTTTCTGAGAGGCTTAGTCCTGTCCAAATAAAATCTAAGTTGTCTGTGCACGTCCAAAGAGTGCAGAATCCATTCTCCTTTGTTTTGTGGATTAGGGAAAAAGGTAGGCAAGACTGATTTAGGGCCACACTAGACACCACTCTGGGCATAAAGGAGGGATTGGTCCTGAGGGAAATCCTGTCTGCATGGAAGATAATGAAGGGCTCCACTGCCATGAGGGCCTGTAATTCAGACACTCTTCTTGCTGAACTGATGGCTAGAAGGAAGGCTGTTTTCCAAGAAAGGAATTTCAACTCTGCAGTTGCAGCTGGCTCAAAAGAAGGGACAGTGAGCTTTTCCAGTACAACGTTAAGGTCCCAGGCTGGAGTAGGGGCTCTTCTGGGGGGGTCGTAAATTTTTGGCCCCTCTGAGGAATTGCTTAAGCTGGGGGTGAGAGAAGAGGGGTGGATCAGTGTCATAAGGCGCTGAGATGGTAGAGGCATGACTTTTAATTGAGGAGAAGGACAGACCCTTGTGGAGCATTTCTGGTAAGTACTGAAGAATATGAGGTAAGCTGGACACAGTTGTGGCCCCCCCCCCCGAATCTGGCTCCAGGAACAGTATCTTTTCCACTTCTCAGCATAGGATTTTTTAGTACTAGGCCTCCTTGCCTCAAGAATGACCTCTAGCACCTGCTTACTGATGGATGCTACTGGAGGGTTCAAGGAATTAGCCAGGCTGCAAGGTTCATGGTTTGAAGCGGAGGGTGTAGAATCTAGCCTGTCTGCTGGGACAGCAAAGAAGGGGTCTGAGGCAGGTGCCATGGTTCCAGCAGTGTCATACTGCGCAAGAGGGGGTATCAATGCTGTTGTGGCCAGTCTGGTACGATCAGTATTGCCCTTGGCTTGTCCTGTTTGATCTTTAGCAGAACCTTCAAGAGAAGAGACGGGGGGGGGCATAAACTGAGAGGCCTTCCCAGGTAAAGGACAGGGCATCCACTTTCTACGCTTGACTGTGGGGAGTCCTTGTGCAGAATTTTTCCAATTGGTAGTTCTGAGGGGAGACAAACAGGTCTATCTCTGGAGTCCCCCATTTGTTCCTCCAGAGGGTGAATATTTTGGTTCCAGTTTCCATTCGTGTGGGTCCATGAGATTTCTGCTTAGGTCGTCTGCCAGTGAGTTTAGCTTGCCTGGCAGGAATTGAGCTTGTAGGTGCACTTGGTAGCTCAAGGCTGTGTTCCACAGAGCCATGGCTAGCCTGCAGAGGAGGTACGAGTTGGTTCCCCCCTGCTTGTTTATGTACCACATAACTGTGGTGTTGTCTGTCTTTACCAATAATCGTCCTGGAAGAATGTAGTATTTGAAGGCTGTCAGGGAATTATCTACAGCTAACATTTCTTTTTGATTGACATGCAGGTGCATCTGATTCGGGTTCCATTTGCTCTGAATGCACTGCCCTGCCAGGTAAGCCCCCCACGCAATGCATCTGTTGTTAGGGTTTGGGTGGCAGGAGGTACAGTGAAAGGTAGCCCCTTGTTGTGGTAGCAGGCTTCTGCCCACCAAAGGAACTCTGTCTTTATACAAGGAATGATAGGGATCATTGATTCCAGGTCCTGAGAATGATGACACCATAGGCTTTTTAGACACCACTGTAGTTTCCTCATATGCAGTCTTGCGTATGGAATCAGTAGAATACAAGAGGCCATGTATCCAGGGCTTGCAAAATTTTCCTTGCAGATAGCTGGGTCTTTGTGGCCAAAGTTTTGAAGTAGGCTTTCAGATAAACTTGTTTCTCTGGAGTGAGGAAAGCCATCTGGGAAGTTGTGTTCAAGCTTGCTCCCAGGAATACAATCTGTTGGCATGATACTAGGTTTGATTTCTTTTCATTTATGGTGAACCCCAGTGAAGTTAGAAGTTTCTTTACAAATGCCAGATGCTTTAATAGCAAGTCCTGGTTTTCTGCCTGAATCAGACAGTCGTCCAAGTATGGGTATATCTGAATATTTCTCTGTCTGCAAAAGGCAATTGCTGGAGCTAGGCAATGTGTGAATACTCACAGTTGATAAGCCAAAGGGCAGTGCACAGAACTGATAATGCATGGAGCCCGCCCTGAAGCGTAGGTATTTCCTGCAAGACTCCCTTACTGGAATGTGCAGGTAAGCTTCCTTTAAGTCTAAGGTTGCCAACCAGGTGTCTTTGCCTAGCATAGGAAGCAGCTGTTGAAGTGTTAGCATTTTGAATTTTGGGATTAGCAAAAAGGTGTTCAGAGTAGAGGTCCAGGATAGGACACCAGGAGTTGCCTTTTCTGGGTAACAGGAAAAGTCTTGAATAAAAGCCTTGCCCCCTTTCTTCTGATGGGACAGGCTGAATAGCCCTGAAACTTAGAAGAGAGAGAACTTGCTGAAGAGCCTCTGTCCACTGGTTTGGGGGGAGGTCTGGCCAACCGTTTGGGGTTGGTAGGGTGTGGAAGTGGAATCGGTATCCACGGGAAACTATATTCAGAACCCATTTGTCCTGGGTCATGAGTTGCTAGTTTTTTGCATGCAGGACGAGCTTTCCTCCTAAGGGAGCACACAGAAGAGCCGGGCTTGGAAGGGTTAGTGTTGAGTCACTGTGCCATTTTTCTGTGGGGAGGTGACTTAGTATTCCCTGCTTTGGGAGGGGGAGCCCCCCACCCACTGCTTAGGCCTATGCGTAGCTTGAGACTGTGACCTAGGTGGTCTGCTGTTCCTGGGTTTGGACTGAAGGCCTGGAAGAGGCTGGAAAGGACCAATTCTTAGAAGGCCAATGCCTACTGAATCTGGGAGGCTGCACTTGTTGGAAATCTTTAACAGTTTGCATAGATTTAGCTTTTTCCTCCATTCTTTTGAGAACTTCTTCCGCCTTGTTGCCAAAAAGGCGGTCTTGGTTTAAGGGAGCATCTAATAGTTTAGCTTTAACATGATCTGGTAAGTTTTGCTCCTTAAGCCAAGCATACTCAAGTATAGACCCAGTAACAGCAGCCCTGCAAGATGCTTCTAAAGAGTCAAAACCACATTGCAAGGTATGCTTACCAACTTGTTCTGCAGAATGCATTAAATCCTGTAATCCCTTGTGTTCAGCACAGTCAGGGATCAACATCAATTTCTGTTTAAGTAGTCCCATAATATGCTGCTGGTATTTTAACACATGAATCTGGCAATTTAAAGCCCTAATGGCTAAAGTAGCATAAGTATATACTTTCTTACTCCATCTGTCCAAGGCTCTAGAATCTCTTATCAGAAGGGGTAGGATTTTTAGCAGCAGTAGCCTTAATGCTTTTTGGTCCTTCGGAAATGTTCTCTGGATCTGCAGTAGGATTTTTGAAGAGGAACTTGTGGGAATCAGGCACTCCATAATACCTGTCAGGCTTCCTGGAAGTGGGAGGTAAAGAGTCTGGGGAGGGGCTAGATTCCAAGAAAGCATCATCTATAATGTCTAGAACAAGAGGGATAGCTAAAGGCTTGTGTTGAGGGAGGAGTAAGAATTCCCTAAGCCTCTTTTTGGAGTCAGAGTAATCCTGGCTTTCCCAGCGGAAATGTCCTCTAAGAGCATGCAAGGTTTCACCAAAAGAAAAATTTTCTGGAGGGGAAGCAGAGGGAATGGAATCCTCTGCCATCAGAGTCCTCATAGGTAGTTAAGGGAAAATCCTGGTAGACAGAAGAAACCGAAATATCAGAATCCTGATCAGAAGGAAATTCAGTTCTAGAACTCTTAGAGGGGGAAGGCTGGATTCCCCTAATTAAGGTAATAAGGTCTTCAGCCTTTCGAAGCATTTGATTTTTAGGCATATGGGCCTGAACATGCGGTCTGGACGTCAAGTTTTCTAGGTGTGGGTTGTATTTTGGGCCTAGAAAAAGATGATGGCGTCTGTTTAAAATGCAAGTCTGTAGGTCTGAATACACCCTCAGACGCCGGTGCCTGCACAGCGGCTCTGGACCCATCCAAGGTAGAGACATCCGCAGGTTCCATAGTCGGTGAAGCATCTCGCGGCATACCGGACTCTGAATGGGTCTCAGCAGAGGCCTGCGAATCTGAAGTAGTGGGTATCAGGTTCTGCGAAAGCGTCTCACTGAGTACCAGCGGACTGGCGACTAGCTTAACGGAAGCATCATCGGCAGTTTTGGACCTATGCGGTCTGTCTTTATCTTTACTTTTTTTTTTGGAATATCGGTAGTCAGATGGCTTACTGAAGCCATTTCGGGATAATTAGACAGAGGGCCAAAATAATCTGCTGCAAATATAGCCCGACGACAAATAGTTCGGGTGTTGAACAGGGCACAGAACCGACAGCGAGGAACGTCGTGGTCTGGGCCTAGGCAAGGAATGCAGTACGAATGAAAATCTTTATGAGGTACCAAGCAGCTAGCTGTAGTGTTTTCAAGTTTGGATGTAGGATCTTGTAGTTGTTCTGTGTTAGAAGTAAAGGACATAGAGGTAGAGGCCATGCGTGTGTCCGAGACATGCTTCTTAGTAGCGGGTACCAATGTTGCCTCGGCCAGTCTGGAGCTATCAGGATTATCCTTGGCTGATCCTCTCTGATCTTCAGTAGGACTTTGTACATCAAAGGAAGAGGTGGGAATGCATATGCTGTCAGGTTTTTCCAGCTGAAGGAAAGGGAGTCCACCCTCCAAGCTAGTGGGTGGTATGCTCTTGTGCAGAATTTCTTCAATTGGTGGTTGTGTGGGGAGGCGAACAGGTCTATCTCTGGTAGTCCCCATTTCTTTGTTATGGCTTTGAAGATATCTGGATGCAGCATCCATTCGTGAGCATCCGTGGTAGTTCTGCTTAAGGTGTCTGCTAGTGAATTTTCTTTCCCTGGTACAAATCTGGCCTGGAGTTGAATGTTGAGGTTCAGGGCCACATTCCATAGGTGCATTGCCATCCGGCATAGAGGGTATGAGTGCGTACCTCCCTGTTTGTTGATGTACCACATGACTGTGGTGTTGTCCGTCCTTATCAGCAGGTGACCTTGTTGAAGAAATGGTCTGAATGCCTGGATTGCATGTTTCACTGCCAGCATCTCCTTTTGATTTATGTGTATATTCAGCTGGTCTTGTGTCCATAGGCCTTGTATACACTTGTCCACCATGTGCGCCCCCCAGCCTAGGTCTGAGGCGTCCGTGGTGATGGTTTGGCTTGGATGAGGTTTGTGGAAAGGCAATCCTCTGTTCAACTGACAGGCCTGAGCCCACCACAGGAATTCTTGCTTCAGGCATGGAATTATTGGAATCTGGGCTTCTAGACTGTGTTTGTGTTGAGACCATACATTCCTTAGGTACCATTGCAACTTTCCCATATGCAGTCTGGCATGCGGAATCAATATTATGCAGGATGCCATGTAACCCAGGGCTTGCAGGACTTTCCTTGCAGTAAGCTGAGTCTGTGTTGTTAATGTCATGAAATAGACTGGTAGTTGCTTTTGTTTTTCTTCTGTGAGAAAAGCCATCTGAGTTGATGTGTCCAGTTCTGCACCCAAGAATATTATCCTTTGGGATGGTACCAGTCTTGACTTTTGCATGTTGACTGTGTATCCCAAGGCTTGCAGCAGTTGTATAACCTTTTCCAAATCTTTTGTTAATTTTGTCTTGTTGTCCGCTTGTATTAGGCAGTCGTCCAGGTATGGGTAAATTTGAATTCCCTGAAGCCTGCAATGAGCAATTACTGATGCCAGGCATTTCGTGAATACTCTGGGCGCAGTAGACAAGCCAAAGGGCAATGCTGAGAATTGATAATGCTCTGATCCTGCAAGAAATCTGAGGTGTCTTCTGCAATGTGGTCGTAAAGGGACGTGCAGGTATGCCTCCTTGAGATCCAGAGTCACCAGCCAAGACTCCTTGCCCAGCATGGGAAGAAGTTGCTGTAGGGTCAGCATTTTGAATTTTGGAACAATGAGGTATGTGTTCAGAGCGGACAGGTCGAGAATAGGCCTCCATTGATTTTCTTTTCTTGGTACAAGGAAAAGTCTGGAGTAAAATCCTTGTCCTTGTTCCATAGGCGGTACCTTTTCTATAGCTCTCATCCTTAGTAGGTTGTTGATTTGTCTTAGAGCGTTTGTTTTTTGGCTTGGTGGTAGGTTTGGCATTCCTCTCTTTTTTGGTAGAGTGTGGAAGTGAAACCTGTAGCCTTTGTCTATTGTTTGTAAAGTCCATTTGTCTCCTGTAATGTAATGCCAGTTTACGGAAAATAAGGCTAGCTTTCCGCCCAAGGGTGCTTCCAGTTTTTCCCTGGTAGGCGGAATCAGAACCAAGTCATTGTGTCTGTCCTGTGGAAGTGGTTGTAGCTGAATCTGTGGCAGTACTTCTCTGGTTGTTAGGCTGCCACTGACGTCCCCTGTAGGCACCCCTGGATTGACCTCTGCCTCTTGGGCGTCTATTTCTGCCTCTCTGTGCTCTGGAGGTGTCTGGAAAGGACCAGTTCTTCGAAGGCCAATTTCTGCTAAACCTTGGAGGTTGGACCTGTAAGAAATCCTTGACTGTTTGGACAGATTTTGCTTTTTCTTCCACCTTCTTTAGAACCTGCTGTGCAGGGGAGCCAAACAAACTTTGTTTCTCCATAGGAGCATCTAGGAGTTTTGACTTAACATGGTCTGGTAAGGATTGTTCTTTTAACCAGGCATGCCTTCTAATCACTGTTCCAGTCATAGCTGATCTAAAGGAAGCCTCCAGTGCATCATAGCCACATTTTAAGAAATGGTTACTGACCTGCTGAGAGTTATGTACCAAATCCTGAAGGGACTTACGGTCTATAGGTTCAGGAGAGGACAGTTTTTTATTTAGCTGGTCTAACAAAAATTCCTGGTACTGAATCATGTGAAATTGACAGTTTAAGGCCCTGGCTGAAAGAGTAGCAGAAGTATAAACCTTTTTACCCCATCTCTCTAATGCTCTAGATTCCCTTTCAGAGGGGAGAGGGTTTTGGCAGAGGCAGCTGCTACAGCTTTGGGGCCCTGTGAAATGGTTTCAGGATCTGCAACAGGAGCCTTATACAAATGGTAGTGTGTGTCCGGGACCCTGTAATATCTGTCAGGCTTGGCAGGGGCCAGAGGGAGAGAATCAGGGGCAGTACAGGCATCATTATATGCATCATCAACAACTGTTAGTACTGGAGGAATGGCTAAAGGCCTATGCTGTGGTAAATGTAAAAAAGTCCTTAGCCTTTTCCTTGAATCTGAAAAATCCTGGCCCTGCCATTGAAAATGTTCCCTCATAGCATGTAAGGTTTCCCCAAAAGAAAATTCTTCAGGAGGAGAAGCAGATGGAATGGAGTCTTCTGCATCAGAATCCTCGTAAGGAGAATATGGGCCTTCCTGAGGGTCTGAAATATCCGAGTCATCCGAGGAATAGTCTGTAGAAACAGGTTCCGGGGGTTCAGTTCTAGGCCTCTTATCTGGAGGGGGTTGAGAGGCCCTGTCTGGGTGAGGTTGGGATCCCCTGATCAAAGAAATGAGATCCTCAGCCAGGCTGAGCATTTCGGAACTAGAGGTAGGCCTGTGTGAGGGAGGTTTAGCAGGTAAGTCCTTAGAAGATTTAGCTGCTTTAGCCCTGGAGAAAGCCTTGATAGACATAGATGCAGGGGGTCTAGCAGCTCCACGTGCAGGGGTAGATATGTCTAAAGGAATAGTATCTGATAAATCCTGGGTGCCTGCTTTAGCAGGGGTAATTTCAGTTGCAGATTCAGCCATGCTCTGTGAGGCCTCGGCTATCGGAGGCATGCTTTCGGCCGAAGGAAGTACCGAGGACTCGGTTTCAGCCGAAACCGAGACACTCGCGGTCGGCCTAACCGTGGTTTCAGCCGAAACCGCGGACTGTGAGTGTCGGTCCTTTTCCTTACGCTTTTTAGGTAATTGTGTAGTCGGAGTCTCCCACGGCATTTTGTATGCAAAAGCGGGACCAAAAAACTCCTCTGCAAACTCCGACCGACGTCTAAGCGTCCGTCGGTTGAAGGAAGCACAGGCTAGACAAGCTGATACATCATGGTCTGGGCCTAAATAAGGAAGGCAGTAAGAGTGGAAATCCTTATGAGGTATTTGTTTCCCACAAGTTAAACAATTATTTACTTTGTCTGACATCGGCTGAGGCAAGAAAGAGTCCCTATATGTTAGGACTGCAGATGCATCCTTGAAGGACATCCTGCTGAAGAGCCTCTGTCCACTGGTTTGGGGGGAGGTCTGGCCAACCGTTTGGGGTTGGTAGGGTGTGGAAGTGGAATCGGTATCCACGGGAAACTATATTCAGAACCCATTTGTCCTGGGTCATGAGTTGCTAGTTTTTTGCATGCAGGACGAGCTTTCCTCCTAAGGGAGCACACAGAAGAGCCGGGCTTGGAAGGGTTAGTGTTGAGTCACTGTGCCATTTTTCTGTGGGGAGGTGACTTAGTATTCCCTGCTTTGGGAGGGGGAGCCCCCCACCCACTGCTTAGGCCTATGCGTAGCTTGAGACTGTGACCTAGGTGGTCTGCTGTTCCTGGGTTTGGACTGAAGGCCTGGAAGAGGCTGGAAAGGACCAATTCTTAGAAGGCCAATGCCTACTGAATCTGGGAGGCTGCACTTGTTGGAAATCTTTAACAGTTTGCATAGATTTAGCTTTTTCCTCCATTCTTTTGAGAACTTCTTCCGCCTTGTTGCCAAAAAGGCGGTCTTGGTTTAAGGGAGCATCTAATAGTTTAGCTTTAACATGATCTGGTAAGTTTTGCTCCTTAAGCCAAGCATACTCAAGTATAGACCCAGTAACAGCAGCCCTGCAAGATGCTTCTAAAGAGTCAAAACCACATTGCAAGGTATGCTTACCAACTTGTTCTGCAGAATGCATTAAATCCTGTAATCCCTTGTGTTCAGCACAGTCAGGGATCAACATCAATTTCTGTTTAAGTAGTCCCATAATATGCTGCTGGTATTTTAACACATGAATCTGGCAATTTAAAGCCCTAATGGCTAAAGTAGCATAAGTATATACTTTCTTACTCCATCTGTCCAAGGCTCTAGAATCTCTTATCAGAAGGGGTAGGATTTTTAGCAGCAGTAGCCTTAATGCTTTTTGGTCCTTCGGAAATGTTCTCTGGATCTGCAGTAGGATTTTTGAAGAGGAACTTGTGGGAATCAGGCACTCCATAATACCTGTCAGGCTTCCTGGAAGTGGGAGGTAAAGAGTCTGGGGAGGGGCTAGATTCCAAGAAAGCATCATCTACAATGTCTAGAACAAGAGGGATAGCTAAAGGCTTGTGTTGAGGGAGGAGTAAGAATTCCCTAAGCCTCTTTTTGGAGTCAGAGTAATCCTGGCTTTCCCAGCGGAAATGTCCTCCAAGAGCATGCAAGGTTTCACCAAAAGAAAAATTTTCTGGAGGGGAAGCAGAGGGAATGGAATCCTCTGCCATCAGAGTCCTCATAGGTAGTTAAGGGAAAATCCTGGTAGACAGAAGAAACCGAAATATCAGAATCCTGATCAGAAGGAAATTCAGTTCTAGAACTCTTAGACGGGGAAGGCTGGCTTCCCCTAATTAAGGTAATAAGGTCTTCAGCCTTTCGAAGCATTTGATTTTTAGGCATATGGCCCTGAACATGCGGTCTGGACGTCGGTTTTCTAGGTGTGGGTTGTATTTTGGGCCTGGAAAAAGATGATGGCGTCTGTTTAAAATGCAAGTCTGTAGGTCTGAATACACCCTCAGACGCCGGTGCCTGCACAGCGGCTCTGGACCCATCCAAAGTAGAGACATCCGCAGGTTCCATAGTCGGTGAAGCATCTCGCGGCATACTGGACTCTGAATGGGTCTCAGCAGAGGCCTGCGAATCTGAAGTAGTGGGTATCAAGTTCTGCGAAAGCGTCTCACTGAGTACCAGTGGACTGGCGACTAGCTTAACGGAAGCATCATCAGCAGTTTTGGACCTATGCGGTCTGTCTTTATCTTTACTTTTTTTTTTGGAATATCGGTAGTCAGATGGCTTACCGAAGCCATTTCGGGATAGTTAGACAGAGGGCCAAAATAATCTGCTGCAAATATAGCCAGACGACGAATAGTTTGGGTGTTGAACAGGGCACAGAACCGACAGCGAGGAACGTCGTGGTCTGGGCCTAGGCAAGGAATGCAGTACGAATGAAAATCTTTATGAGGTATTTGCTTTCCACATGCAAGACAATTGTTCACTTTTACTGACATCGGTAAGGAGCAAGAAAAAGGATCCCCAACGAGGTACTTAGCTTTTTTTTAAGACTCTGGTTCTGAAACTCGAAAACGAAAATTAAGGAGTTGGCCGAACGGCACTTGTGAAGTGCTTCTGCTTCGGGCACCGCATGGCAAGAAAGACTGACGTAATGGCGTCGGCTGCATGTTCTTCTACCCCCGACGTCATGGAAGAAGCGACAGCATCTGACACAGGAATCCAAGACTCTGGTATTTGGGACGGCTGAGGGCCACCTGCAGGCAGATAACCCAAATGTGACGACTGCAGCAGTGAAACATGAAGAACATCAGCACAACCTCCCCAGTTGTCTGAATTTAAGTGATGAGGAAGGAGAAAACATAGGAAGCAGAAAAGAAAAGATGGCGATAAGAGGACTATCTGCATAAAACTCCTCTACCCATTACACCCAACAAGGCGAAGCAGTCAGCAGACCGAGACGTTGGAGGGTGGGAGTATATACTGCAACACTGATCTACTTGAACATCTACAGCTATGGTAAGTGGGACACAACTGTACTCTGTCATACTCAGTGCTGCAGTACTGATTCTTCTGAGGACTCCCAAAGCTAACAGGTGGGTGATGGGTCATCTGTATGATTTTTAGGAAATAAGGTTTTGCAGGACTGCAGTGGTGAAACCTATTCTTGCCCCGGAGACACTGCCTACGTTAGTGTTTTGTACAAGTATGTACTGAACTCCATGTGGCTGCCTCTAAGATGGCTTCGGTAGGGACTCTTTTGAGGAACGCTGCCCTTTGCCTGGTGGAATGGGTTTTAATATGTCTGGGTAAATCTTTTCCATGGTGACAGTATCAGAACTTAATGTAGTTTTGTATCCATTTTGAAATGGTTTGTTTGGAGACCGGCTTCAACCTGTTTACCCTGTGAGAAAGCCTCCAGTAATTGTTCTGCTCTATTAGGGAGTTTTGTCTTTTCTAAACACTGCCTGAGCTGTCTATGCACATCCAAGAAGTGGAGAACTTACTCCGCCCTGTTCTGTGGATTTGGGAAAAAGACTGGCAGGTGAATAGCCTAGTTTACATCAAGTTCTGATAAACCTCAGTCATAAAAGATGGGTTTATTCTGAGTGTTATCCTTCCCCTGTGAAAGACAGTGAAAGGATCTTTCCACACGAGGGCTTGTAGCTCTGAAACCCTCCTTGCTGATATGCCAGCTATATGAAAAGTGGTCTTCCAGGTGAGCATCTTTAGAGAAGCAGTGGCAGCAGGCTCAAAGGGGGGGGGGGGCAAGGTTAGTTTTTCTAGCAGTTTAGACTCCCATGCAGGAACAGGGTCCTTATGGGTGGGTTTAAACTGAATTACCCCTTTCGAAAAAAGTTTCATGTGTGGGGGGATGCAAGAATATTGATGAAGCAGTGTGCATGCAAGCTGATACAGCAGATGCATGAACTTTAATGCTTGAACAGGAAAGTCCTTCTCTAAACGGTCCTGACAGGTACTGCAAGACGGAGTTAATGTCTCTGCCTGAGAAAAGCTGGTGTTCTTGCTGTGACACCATATAGAAAATCCTTTCCATTTTTCCAGGTACAATTTCCTAGCCTTGGGTTTCCTTGCTTCCCTTCCTTGAGATAGGATACATTCCTTGTTGTCACAACCCAATCCTCCAAACTGTTAACCGGCTAGGTGGGGGTAGAAAGCAGATCCCTTGGCTGGGCTGAGGAGAGCTACGTCTTACGGTAGGGTGCGGAATCTCCTCTCACTGAGTGTCAGGAAGGAGGGGAACCATTGTGGTCTCAGCCAGAAGGGGGGCATTAGAATCATGTTGGGTCTGTCTGCCCTGATTATGGTCAGTACCCTCGGGATCAGTGTTAAGAGCGGGAATGCATACAGGAACCAAATGATCAATGTGAAAGAGAAAAGTATCTATTTTACAAGTTCCTGGGTGTTGAGTTCTGGAGCAGAACTTCTGCAGTTTGTTGTGGTGGGAGATGAAAAGGTCTATTAAGGGTCCCCCTACACGCACAGTATGGTTAGGTCCAGGAAGACCACTCTCTTCAACATTCACTCAATGGGGTCTAGAAGATCTCTGCTTAGAGAATCTGACAGGTTACTGTTCTGACCCAGTATATCACAAGCAGTGAGGGTTAGCTCCATTTCTTAAGCCAGCATCCAAACCTTCCTGGAAAGGCTGCACAGTGGGTAGAAGAAAGTTCCCCTTGCTTATATACCATCTCAAACTCACCAATGAATGCCCAAAGTGACTGGTGCCCTATAAGGGGAAGAGTTGTACAGACCAATCGCTTTGGGCATCTACTGTGGTGCACAGTATCCTCACGACAAGAGAACATGGATCACAGATTGCGTGCCGTGGGAGGGCTAGCCACTCGACAGTGCAAAATATGGCTCTAGGTGATTTGGTCATGTTGACTATGTCACCAAAAATAGGCATGGGTAGTTATTGGTGATAAGTGGGTTGAGGACCCGACCTACTCTGACCCACGCCAGGGACCAGTGCTAATGGTGGGAGGAGTATATGTGCCGCTGGGTCTACAGTAGACAGACAGTACACAAGAACGATATTCACAACTCCAAGACCGGAAGATAGACAATGGAAATAACAGACCGTTTGAAATCCCGATGCTGAAAACACCGACGTGAAATTAGCGCGACTGTAAGTATGCGATAGTGACGGACGTTAGGGTGCGGGTAAGGTAAGTGTGCAATAGTGACAGACCTTAGGGTTAGGGTGAGGGTTAAAGTTAGTGCATAGATAGTTGTGTATGTAAGGTTTAGTGTAGGTTTCTAAGGTTTTTGGTGTGCTTGTGTTGACTGGAAAGAAAGTACAACAGTTCAAGGAATTACTAATGGCTCTAGCACCCCAAGAAGAGGAAGAAATAGATGGAGTTAAAGAAGAATGGCAGTGCTTAAAAACAGCATGTGCTAGGACTACAGAAAAGACATGTGGCCGAGCCAGGTATGGAAATAAGCTACATAAGGAAAGCTGGTGGTGGAATGTAGAAGTCCAGGAAGTCATCAAAAGAAAAATGGAGTGCAGGAAGAAATGGGAGACAGAAAAGACTGACCAGGCTAGGAAGGACTACTGGTTGGCTAACAAAGAAGCTGCAATAGCAAAGAATAGGGCATTGGAGGCACTGTACCAACTTCCGGAAAGTGACTCAGTAAGGGGCACAAAAATAGAAGTTATGTTCTTACCATAACGTTCCATGTTAGTTGTCTTCTTCTCGCCTTCTTCTTGCTGGATGGGTTCGGAGCCGACCTCGGCTCCGACTCGGCCACTCTAAAAGCTCGAGAGTTGGTTCCACCGGCTCGAGGCTCCCCTTATATCCCACAATGCTAGGCGAGAGTTACCTCAGATCTCGTTTGTAAGCTAACCCCAGCTTATAATAGTAACAGAATAACTCTAAACAGAGTCCACCTCTAAGAACAGGAAGAAAGAAGGGTGACCTACATCCTGATCCAGGAAATATGCACAACAGCATATGCCTAAGAAAGAGGTGGTAGAAAGAGAGGTCACGATCACAACTCCTCTAGGTCTGTCCAGGCCAGGGGGAAGGAGGGTGGGACGAAGAAGAAGGCGAGAAGAAGACAACTAACATGGAACGTTATGGTAAGAACATAACTTCTATATGTTAAGTTGTCTATCTCGCCTTCATTCTTGCTGGATGGGACTGCGTCCCTAGCACCTTGTCCCGGGTGGCCTAACGGAACAGACTCCTGAGAACAGTGGAACCAAAATTAGCTCTATGCCTAGAAGCTAAATCCAACTTATAATGAGAAATAAAAGTGTGAGGAGTAGCCCAAGTAGCCGCTGCACAAATGGTGTCAATAGGCAGTCTGTCTTGGAAGGCTAAAGAAGTAGCCAAAGCTCTGGTGGAATGGGCTTTAGGTTTATTAGGCAATTTTTGTTGTCTAATTTCATATACCAGGGAAATCAAAGATGTTAGCCATCTGGATAATGATACCTTTGAAACTGAAAGTCCCTTTCTGCTTTCTGCATAGGAGACAAACAGCTGATCAGATTTTCTGAATTGTTTTGTTCTATCCAAGTAGTACCTCAATTGACGATGAACATCCAGGCAGTGTAATTTTTGTTCAGACCTATTGGAATACTCTGGAAAAAAGACAAGGAAGTCAATGCTTTGGTTTAGATTTGATGTCGAGACCACCTTAGGCAAAAAGGACGGGTTAGTTCGTAAGGATACTCTGTCCTTATGAAACAAAAGATAAGGAGGACGACAACTGAGTGCTTGAAGCTCTGAAACTCTTCTAGCTGATGTAATAGCTACCAGAAAAAGAGTTTTCCATGATAACAATTTTAAGGAACAGGAAGCTGCAGGTTCGAAAAGGGGAAGAATCAAAGAAGCAAGAACTAAATTTAGGTCCCAAGGAGAAGGAGGATTTCTTATAAGAGGTCTGAGAAGAAAAACTCCTTTCAAAAAGGCTTTGCAGAGTTTGTGGGACATTAGGGCAGATTCAGAAATACCCACATGAAAGTTAGAAATAGCTGCCAATTGAACTTTAAGTGTAGAGGGAGATGAACCTGCATGGAAGAGTTCAGCTAGAAAATCAAGGACTAGTTGGATGGAAGCGGTGAAAGGATCTATGTCCTTTCCTTGTGCCCAATATGAGAAGCGTTTCCACTTACTCAAATAAATCTTTCGAGTGGAAGATTTATGGGAAGCTATCAATATATCTCTAACAGAGTGAGATAATTGAGGAAGCCTGGCTAAGGTTGGAAATGGAGGAACCAAGCAGTGAGGTTCAGAGAGGGGAGGGAGCGATGAAACTGACCCGACTGATGGATCAAAAGATCTGGAACTAGGTCCAGATTCCACGGTCGCTCCAAGAGAAAACGATGTAGAAAGGGGAACCACACTTGTCGAGGCCAGTAAGGAGCAATGAGGATCAATGAGGCCTTCTGAGCGATAGCTTTCTGAATTACTTGAGAGATCAGTGGGAAAGGAGGAAATGCATACAGAAGTCCCCGGGGCCAAACCTGGACCAGAGCGTCTCTGCTGGGTTGGCCTGGTAAAGGGAATAGAGTGAAATATTCTCTGCACTTGCTGTTTTGGGGAGTAGCAAAAAGATTGCAGCAAGGCTGACCCCACTTGAGAAAAATTTCTCTCACTACAGAGTCTTTCAGAGACCACTCGTGAGGCATGAGAATAGCTCTGCTCAACTTGTCCATAATATGATTGGACTTCCCGGGATGTGCGTTGCTATCAGAAAACGCTGAGAAGAAATCGCCCATTGCCACAGTCTGAGTGCTTCTCGACACAGGGGATATGATCTGGTTCCGCCTTGTTTGTTGATGTACCACACTACAGACATATTGTCTGTCTGGATTGCAATTGTTCCCAAGGGAAGAGAGTCTTGAAGGGCTTGCAACGCTAAAAGCACTGCTCTCATCTCCAGAACATTTATGTGCAAGTGGCATTCATTTGGTTGCCATGTGCCCTGGACTGTCCTGCCCTGATAATGCCCCCCCCACCCGATCAGGGAGGCATCCGTTGTCAGTATAGCAACCGGAGGAGGTGGAACAAAAGGTCTTCCCGACAGGAGATGGGGAAGACATCCACCACATGAGATGCTTTTGCACGCCTGTGTGATCACAATGGTGTGAGACATTGGAAGTTCCTGGTATGACCATTGAGTAAAAAGCATCCACTGAAGGATCCGCATGTGGTATCTGGCTAATGGGAGGAGAGGTATGGCAGCTGCCATAATTCCCAATACCTTTAGAACTAACCTGGCTTTGATTCTGTTGTTGTTGAGAAGGAGTGATACCAATTTGTGAATGTCTGATATCCTTTGATGTGTTAGCCTTGCAGACATGTTTATCGTATCTAGATTTGCCCATATGTAGGTAATAGTACGACAAGGCGACAAAACAGACTTTTCGCAATTTATTGAAATACCCAGCTTTTGACAAACGCGAAAAGTGTAATCTCTGGCCATCAGAAGGAGATGCTTGGTGGGAGCTGTGAGGAGCCAGTCGTCCAAATATGGAAACACCTGGAATCCTTGTCGTCTCAGGTGAGAAGCTACCACTGCCATGCATTTGGTAAACACCGGGGCAGTGGTGAGACCAAAGGGCAGGGCCCTGAACTGAAAATGACTGGTTCCCAGCCTGAAGCGGAGGAATCTTCTGGAGCGTCTGTTCATTTTATGTGATAGTACGCATCCCGAAGGTCTATAGAGCACATCCAGTTTCCTTTGCCCAAAAGGGGAAGGATGGATTGCAGCGTGACCATCCGAAATCTTGTTTTCTTGACTGATTTGTTCAAGACACTGAGATCCAATATCGGTCTCCAGTCCCCTGTTTTCTTTGGAACTAAAAGAACCTTGAGTAGATTCCGGATCCTTGTTGGTCTGCTGGCACTGGCTGAATTGCTCTTTTGCAAGCAGTTTTGAAATTTCCAAAGCTGCTAGATCCCTTTGAGCGGTGGAACATCTGGAAGGGATTTTTTGACTGATTTGGAAGCGAAAAAGGGGATAGAATAGCCTTCGAAATGATGGACTGGACCCATTTGTCTTGTGTCAGGGATAGTCAGGCTTCTGAGTACAGTGACAATCTTCCCCCGACTGCCTCCGAAGATGGGCAGTCGGGCAACACCTCAGGGATGCTGAAAGGGCTTGTCAGGGAAGGCTTCTCGATTGCCCTGGTTCTGCGGACCCCCCCTGCCCCTAGGGCGGCGTCTACCATTGTTATTCCCACCTCTGCCTCTGGTGGGAACGACTCTGTGCGTCAGGCGAAGTCCCTTGCGATTGTTTATGGAACCACATCTTTCCACCCTTCTGGCCTTTGGGGTAAGGCCTGGAAGGAGTAGAAAAACGGACTCCGACGGCAGAAAGGGTCTTGCCATCAGTCTCGCACCTAGTCAGAGTTTCTTTCACTTGAGGACCAAAGAGAGATGATCCATCAAAAGGGGAGTTCGTGAAAGACGTCTTGAAAGGGTCCGCAAAATTGCATAGCCGCATCCAGGCGTGCCTACGTAAGGCTACACCTGTCCCTGCGGCTCTGCTCGCTCCATCAGCCGCGTAAGAAAGAAGGCGCATGGAGGAGTTGGTTATGGAATTAAGGGTAGCCAGCTGCGTGTTCATCTTGACTTGGAAACCCGCAGCTGTAGGATCCTTTAACATTTCACTCGCTTCCTTGATCAAGTCCCTTTGAAGACGAGTAAAATGGCACAGGTAGTTCAGCGAACGCATGGTAAATGTCGCTGAGGAGAACATCCGCTTCCGCACCTATCCATGGACCTAGATTCCTTGTTAGGTGGATGGACAGGTACTGAAGGATCAGCTAGTTCCTTCTTTGTGGCAGCAGCTACCACCATAGCATCCACAGAAACTCCTTTTGTTAAAAATTGTTTGTCTGCTGGAGCTGTTATGAACTTAGAGGGTCTCCTGGGAGTGGGGTCCACTGAATCAGGAGCCGTCCATGCCTTCTTAGCAACCACCTGCATGAGGGGGTCAAGGGGGACACCCAGGAGGTGGAAGGACGAGAGCCAAACGCCTCAAGATACACAGATTCATCCTCCGAAGGGTTGAGGGCTGGCCAATTTCCCCTCTGTTTCAGGATCTCCAGAATGTCTGCAAATGAGACATCTTCAGAAGGGGAACGGGGGGAACCCTCAGAATCATCCAAATCTGTGTCTGACGTGATGGACTCAGGTGAGTCAATGTGTTTCCTCTTACACTTCCTCTTCCGAGGGGGCTCTTCTGCCAAATCAGGAGAGGCCTCGGAAGAGGATGAAATCCCCACAGGGGGCTCCTGAGGAGCTGGCTCTCTGCGGTCCTGGATGAGGGAGTGAGTCGACTTAGCCTGAGGCAGCATAGAGGGAGGGGCGGACGGAGCCGACTGTGGAGTAGAGCCAGGCTCTAACACACTCCGCATGACCTCGAATGCACCCCTGTCAGGCAGAGCCAGAGGTCCCTGCTCCGAGAAGCTAAGAACCCCCCTCGGCACCGACAGTGATGGCTCCGAGGCCGATGTCGGAGCCGAACTCACCAGCGCCGAAGCCCCGAGAGGGAGAGGGGGGTCGGACAAGGGTCTGATGCCACTCACCCCCTCGGAGCCGACGAGGGAAGTCCGGCGCCGAGATTCTTCCAAGGAAGAAAACGGAGCCGACGGAGCCGAAGACAATTGTATCGGCTCCGACGTAATCACAGTCTCGGTTCCGACACGACCCGGCTCCGAGCTCAAGAGAGTCGAAGGAGGAATATGTTGATGGACCGGGGCAGGCATCGACTGATGAGTCTGGCTCTGAAGCATCTGGGCCAGTGCCTCGGACTTAAGTAGTCGACTCACTACCCTCTGAAGGTCATGATCCGACAGCCTCGATGACCTAGAGGAGTGAGACCTTTGGCTCCGTTCAGACAGCAGGGGAGATCCTGGAGCCGAATGAACGGAGCCAAGAGATGGTGACCTAGACCTCTTCCTAGTTGTCGGCTCCGAAGGTCTGGTCGGAACCGACACGGGAACTTCTATTACCTCGGCTCCGGCCGGAGCCGAGGGAACCACAGAAACTGTGGAATGAGACTTATCGGCTCCAGCCGGAGCCGATGAAGGCAAAGGTTGAGAAACCTTAGGTCTCGGCTCAGTTGCCGGAGCCGAAGACCTAGATGCCTTAGAGGGCTTCCCTGTTGAAACAGACAGGGAATCCTCTGGCTTGAGTAAGCCTCTAAGAATTAATTTATTCTTTCTTTCCTGCAGGACCCTGGGGCTGAAGCCATGGCACACAGCACAGGAGTCCTGCAGGTGCAAAGGCCCCAGACAATAGACACAAGAAGTGTGAGCGTCTGTCAGAGACATTTTCTGACAGCACGCATCACACTTCTTGAATCCGGAGACCTTTGCTTCTTTAGACATTTTTGTCTGAACAGGTGTACACAAACACGCACACAAACACACTAGTTATACCCTGTCAAGTTAATACAATAAAAGTAGTAGTAGTACTAGTAATTTAAACTACAATGAAACACACACACTCCACTAGGGAAGGAAAGGCCTATAGGCCCAAGGGAAGAACCAAAGGTTCTTGGGGAAAAGAAACGGAAATTTTTTTTTTTTTTTTTTTTGGGTAGGGAATAAAAGTTTCTAACCTACTCTAAACTAAGTAAAAATATTAAATTAAAGGGGTTTTTAAGACTAATTTCACAAGAAAATAGTACTTACCAGGAACCGGTAGAAACAACCAACCTCGAAGCTGTAGCGGCAAACGAGATCTGAGGTAACTCTCGCCTAGCATTGTGGGATATAAGGGGAGCCTCGAGCCGGTGGAACCAACTCTCGAGCTTTTAGAGTGGCCGAGTCGGAGCCGAGGTCGGCTCCGAACCCATCCAGCAAGAATGAAGGCGAGATAGACAACTTAACATACTATATTAGGTTGCAAGGCAAAGACAAAGATAGTCAAGACACCCTTCATAAGGGATGCCAGCAACAACCTGCTCACCAGCCCAGAGGACATCAAAGGCAGACTGAAGGAGCATTTCCAGCAGCTTCTGAATGAAGAAAACCCCACAGAAGTTGTACTGTCCCAGAAAGAGCCTACAATGAGAGAAGAGGAGGAGCCCACTCTAGAAGTAGTAGGAACAGCACTAAAGAAAATGAAGTAAGGGAAAGCAGCAGGCTCAGATGAAGTCACAGCAGATATGATAAAGATGCTGGGTGAGATGGGGGAGAAATGGCTCCTGAGGGTACTAAGCAGTGCAGAGAGAAAGGCATATCCCAGATGACTGGAATATAAGCATACTCGTGCCAGTGTACAAGAAAAAAGGGGACATCAATAAGGTTTACTATTAAAATTTCGAACTGAACTCCATCGACTGCACTTTGTTTGAACACGGAAATTCAAAAACGGCAACGTCAAACATCAAAAGCCAAACTAGGAATGTGTTTTAACATGGGTCGAGATAGCAGTTTGATGTTTGACATTGCAGTGTTCGAATTTCCATGTTCAAACAAAGTGCAGTCGACGGAGTTTAGTTCGAAATTTTGATAGTAAACCATCAATAACTGTGGTCAGTACAGAGGCATCAAACTCTGATCACATTGCATGTAAGTTCTGGAGAGGGTGATTGATAAACTGATATACACAGCAGTAGAATGTAAGATGGGAGATAAGCAGTTTGGATTCAGATCAGGATGCAGCACAACTGACCTGATGTTTGCATTGAGACAGATACTTGAGAAGAAGCTAGAGATGAGGAGAGTCTCCAACTGTGAATTCCTAGACTTGGAGAAAGCATATGACACGGTCCCAAGAAAGCTGATCTGGGCAGTACTGCTGTGGTTTGAAGTCCCAGAAACATTGGTAGAATTAGTGCAGGTTATGCACAATGGCCCAATGACTCAAGTACGGATGGTGTTCAGCCTCACAGAGTGGTTCCCAATGGGTGTGGGTGTACATCAGGGTTCAGCTCTGAGCCCACTGCTGTTCCTACTGGTGATGGACTACATTAGCAAACAGGTTGGAGGGGACGGATCAACAAAGCTGCTGTACACAGACGATGTGGCAGTACAGCTAGACTCTGAGCTAGAACTTCAGCAAAGGATAGGAGAGCGGAATGCAAATCTGAAGGCACATAGGATGACACTAATAACAGATAAGACGGTGGTAATGACAGCAAATTGGGAAATCAGAAGACGCTAACAACAGAGATAGAAGGGAAGATAGTGGAACAGGTAAACAGCTTCAAGTATCTGGGAAGAGTAGTTGAGAATGGTAGTCTGAATGAAGAGGTCACAGCTAGAATTAGAGGGGCTGCAGCCAACTGGCATAGAGTATCAGGTGTGGTCTATGACAGAAGAATGCCAAAGAAGCTTAAAAGTAAGGTGTACAAGACAGTGGTGCAACCAATACTACTGTATGGTACAGAAACCTGGGCAGTAAAGGCAGAACAGATGAAGAAGCTAGAGGTGATGAAAATGAAGTGCCTGAGAAAGGTGATAGGATGCACACCGTGGGACAGACGAAGAAATGAAGACATAAGAGCAGAAGCCAAATTAGCTTTAATTGCAGAAAAGATCAAAGAGAACATATTATGGTGGTTTGGGCAAATGTGTAGAAAAGCAGAAGGCAATCTGGTGAGGAAGATTTGGGACAGACAGGAAGAAGGTAAGAGAAAGCAAGGACGTCCAGCAAAGAAGTGGATGGACTGTGTGAAAGAAGATCTGCAGTCAGGCATGATTGTTGAAGGCAGGAGTGTGGCACTGAATCGAGAAAGTTGGTGACAGTTAACACGATACCCCGACCCCATGTAGAAAAATGGGAGAAAGGAAGCTGATGATGATGTACCACATCACTGTGATGTTGTCTATCCAGATCTGCAGGGTCCCTAGGCTTAAGTTCTGTTGAAAAGCTTTTATGGCCAGGTAGACTGCTAGCAGCTCCTTTTGATTTGCTCTGCACCTTCAGGGAACCAAAGTAGGCTCCCCAAGCTATGCATGAACTGTCTGTGGTGATGGTCTTGTCAGCTTCTTGTAAAAAGAGAACTGCAACCCTGGGTTCCACTGTATGGTGCTCTTCCACCACAAGTTCCTTTTTAGGCATGGAAGGAGAGGCAGTATGGTTTCCAGGGGCTGGAAACACTAATTTTGTCTTGGGCTCAATCTATGAGGGCTCCCAGAAATAGGATCCTTGTTTGATGAAGAGTTTGTGATTTTTTTTTTAAATATAAGGTGGCACCTAACTTCTGAAAGCAGTCTATGGTAGTCTGCAATAGGTCTAGAGTTACTGATGTAGACTTCTCTAAATGAAACAGTCATTTACGTAGGGGTAAATATGAACTCCCCAGAGTTCTGTAATGTACTATCAGACGAAGTGAACATTTTTTGCAAACTCTAGGAGCAGTAGGTGGCCCAAATGGTAAAGCACAGAACTGGAAGTGAGAGTCTGTAGCTACAAATCCTAGGTACTTTCTGTGACCATCTGCTATAGGGGCATGGAGTTGTGTCTTTTAGGTCTACAGTGACCATTGAAAGCATCTTGGAAGACCATGGGTAAAAGTTTTTGTAATGTAAGCATTTTCAGTTTTGGGATGTTAAGAAACTTGTTTTAGCTTTGAAAGGTCCAAGATGAGGCAACAGGCGGTGTCCTTTTTTGGAGCTACAAAAATCCTTGAATAGAAGCCTTTTCTCTCTTGCCCTGGAGGGACGGGCTGGAAAGCTCCTTAATGAAGTAGCTCCCAGAGGTTAACTGGTAAGAGGCTCTTCCTGCTCTTCGGGTGGTTTGGCATGCCCAAGAAGGTGGTATTTCTCTGAAATGTATGTAGTATCCCTTTTCTCTATGATGCTGAAGCTCCACTGGTTCTTGGTGATGGGTTTTCCCCTTGGGTTAGGAAGGAGAGTTTTTCAGACAGTGGCTTGGAGAGGAGGATGGGCAGGGTTACAGGAAGCTGGGGAAAAAAAACTGTCTCAGTCTCTATGCTGGGTGGGCTCTTTGAAGCTCCCTGTTCTTTGAGATTGTTCTGTCTGACATCTCCTGGACTGTCTAGGTCTTCTGCTATAGGGAGGCCACTCCTTGTCTTGTCTAGGGGGGAGGTCAAGGTTTTGAAGGGTACCTTGGTGTTGGAGAGAAGTAAAACTCCTTCACAGTTTTAATTTGCTTTCCTTTTTTATCCAACTTTTCAAAAACGTGTTCAGTTCGAGGACAAAAAAGAAAGTCCTTGTTTAGTGCAGCATTCAGTAGATCAGCCATAACCTGATCTGACAGGCGCTGGGTCCTGAGCCATGCATGTTTGTGGATGACTCTGCAGATGACAGATGCTTCTTGCAGAACAGCTGCCACAGGTTCTAAGGTGACATAACCATACTTAGGGAGTGTGCTGGAGACTTGCAATGCTTTTCAGTCTATTGAATTTTCTTAAATAACACTCCATATGCAATACAGACCATCTTAGCTAGAATTTAACATATGGAAGTGGCAGTTTAAAGCTCTCACTTCCAGGGTAGCAGAGGTGCACTTTTTTTCTCAAATCTGTATTGTACTCTTTTCCCTGTCATCAAGCAAGGGATGTCTAGTTAGTTCCTTATGTATGCCTTTTGTGGACTCAGTAGTCAACAGAAGGGTCAGCCTTTGGATTTTTGTAAATATGCTTGTGAGATTCATGCACTCTGTAAAAACCTGCCTGGTTTTCATACAGCACGGGGTAGAGAATCAGGGTGTAAAGCAATGATTTCAAAGACAATCTGGTACTACTATGTACAGGAGGAATAGTCAGTGGCCCCAGTGAAGGCAAACTTAGCAGTTCTCTGTAATGCAATGAGCCTGTGAGAACAGTTTGCTTTCCCAACTGAAGGCCTCCCTTCATTCTATGCAGGGCATCCCCAGAGAAAAGTCCTCAAGAGGGGAGGTGGAAGACAGGGTGACACTGGAGTCTGAATCTGGGCAAGTTTGTTATAGCAAATGCTCGGAATAAGACAATTCCTCCTCATCTTCACAGCTAGAGGAATCTGCATCCTCCTTAAAAGCTACCTCCCTACTTCTTTTGGATGTGAAAGCCTCAGTAGCAGAAGCATGACAGAACAGAAGCATGAGAGGATTCTCTAGATTTCATAAAGGCCTTGAACTTGTGCGCTATTTGTATGTCTTAGGCTTCAGACTGTGAATAAGTGGTTAAAGGCGGAGGCAGCAAAAAGGAAGTGATACACATTGGTTTGGGTGTCCATTTAAAAGGGATGACCTGAGGTTGCAGTCATCCAACCACTACTTCGGTTAGAGGTTCAGTAGTTGAAGTAGACAGGATGTCTAGGCCAGAGACCATAGCGGCCTCATAAGGAGCAGTGACAGAAGTTTCAGGCATAGGAGTCTCCAAACCAAGGGGCTGCAAAGGAACCTTTCACCTGCGTCTCTGGTTGACTTATGGCCTAGAGTTAGAGCTTTCTTGATAAAGTCAGGGTTCTGGGCCTTTTTGTCTTTCAGGTTTTTGGAATGGCAATAGGTGACACCAGAGTTTGTGGAGGCCCTGCAGTAGTGACGGACTGCAATGCCATCAGGGAAACCAAAGAAGACGACTCCATATGAGCAGCTAGTAACTCAGATCTACACTTTAGTGTTTTCGCCTAGAATTCTGCCTTGGAAGGATTGTGGAGTTAGAATTCTGTGCATATATCTCATTAGTTGTAGTCTGCAGTCAGGACAGTTAGAAATGTCATGCTGAGGCCCCAAACAGAACAGACAAAACAAGTGAAACATCTTTACATGGGATTTGCTTCCCACACTTTAAACAACTGCAGAACTGTTTAAACATTAAATTAATAAAGAAATTTCACCAATGCATACTTATTGGACTGGAAGATGGTGGTTCTCAGGAAAAACAGGTCAACTGGACTGCACGCATACAGAACACACGAGAAGACATCATACTGCAAGGCTAAAAAGAACCAAACAAGGAGCTAACGGACAACATTCTTATAGCCTGACATCCAGACATTGGTGACTGGAAATCTGTCAGCTAGGGATGATGTAAAGACTCAAAACTGGGCTGGTTGTGGGGTTTTGCATGGCAGGAAGACCCCAGAATCAGTACTGCAATAGGGACTGTGAAGAACACTGAAACCTGGATAGGTTCATAAGACATTAATAGGCTAGCAACCCTACAGCCCTTACAAGCCTAGCTTTGTTAATCCCAAGTTGCCCCAACTGCCATTATATGTACGGAATTCACGCAGCGAGTCTATGGTCAACACAGACCACCCTTGTCCATAAGGGGGACATGGGTGCCACCCCTGGGGTGAATTTGTGGTCTTCCATCCATTTGTCTAGGTTGCACTTGAATAGTGTCAGTGAGGAGCTGCTTCATGTGAATTGGAAGTTTATTCCAGAGGAGTGGCAGTCTCTGAGAGATACAGGTGTCTTTCCAGCATGTTCTATTAATGTCACAGACTAGGTTAAGATCCACAGAATGAGCGACTCCTGTGCCATTAGATTTGTGGATGTGCAGCATTTTCATCAGGGTGGGGGTTGGAGACTGCCCTGTAGGCCAGGCACAAATCACCACGCAGCAGCCTATACTATACAGAGTACAGTGAGAGGGCCTGCAGTCTATCCACATACGTTATGGTTTGGATACCCTGTATTTTCCTGGTGAGAAACCTATGTGGTCTCCAGCTGCTGCAGGTGTCCTGTGAGGTAAATACAAAAGGGAGCATTGTACTCCATCAGTGGTCTAATGAGAGTCAGGTAAAGTGGGGTTTATAGCATCCTTAGACCTGGATGCGATGTCCTTACTTATAAGGTACACAAAGTAGAAGGCTTTCATTACCACTGTGGAAACATGGTGGTAGAAGTTCAGATTGTTATCTGTGTTCAAGTCTTGTACCACTGGGTGTGAGCTTATGGGGGTGCTGTCGATACTGTAATTTTAATTAGTGTGGATTACACTTTGCCAAAGGGTATAATACACTTTTTTGCACTTAGTTTTAAACTGTGGCTTTGGCACCAATTGTTTGTCTGTGTTTGCCCTCCTTAATATACACTGGGGGACTCAATGATTGGCTTACCAAGTTTGCTGATTGTAACATGGGTGCAAAGGCCATCAACTTTACCCTGGACTTCCAAGAAACAGATTCCAAGCAGTAAATGGCCCAGCACAGATCCTTGTGGTATGCCACTGGTGAAGGGACTTGGCAGAGATTGAAACTCCAACTTTGACAGTATCTGTTCTGTTGGTGAGCCAGTTGGCTACCCATCTAGTGACGCAAGGGTTAATCCTCAGCTGGGAGAGTTTCTTAATGATACCTTAATGGGAGATTGTGTCAGAAGCCTTGGCGAGGTAAGAATAGGTGGTACGCACAAGTCTTAATTTCATCCAGGGCTTTGGTGACTTTCGCAAAGAACTCTACTAGGTTTAATACGCATGATCCACCCTTAATGAAGCCAAATTAGGCTGGGTCTAGAGTTTGAAAGTTGCCAATGTTCCTTACTAAGATCCATGATGATGATAGTTTCCATGGCCTTACAAATGAAACCGGTTAGACTTATGGGTCTATAGTTTCCAGGGTTGGTTGATGCCCACCCCCTTTGTGCAAGGGGATTACTGTTGCTGTTCTCCATTCTGCTGGAACAAAGCCAGTTCTCAGGCTATGGTTAAAGAGAACGCTAAGTGAATTGGCTAGGTCGGGTTTTAGGTTGTTTATTAAGCAACCTGGGATGTTATCTGGTCCCACTGAGGCCACGTTTTCTGTCTTGCAAAGTGCAGCTCTGACCTGATCTCTAGAAATACTACGTAGAGGACTGGTGTCAGTTATGCTTTGAGGTATGGCCAGGGGGGGGTGAAGTTTGCACCACATCTGTCAGCTAGCAGGTTGGCAATTTCCTTAAGTGCAGTAAGAGTGGTAGCACATACTACCTAGTTTGGCACATAACTGGTCATTCCCTATTAAATTTCAGATAGTTAAAGAAAGCCTTGTGATGATCCTTCGCTAGGGATGCTATTTTAGCTTCATAACTAGCTTTAGAGGATTTTACAAGATTTTTGATTTGCTTGTTCAAGCTGCAGAGGGAATGCTTCCTCTGCTGAGTCAGTTCCCTCTTATTCTTAGACATTCAGTATCTTCCTCTTGTTCTAGAGGTCTTGCTCAATTACCTTTTAATAAATATATAAATAAAAAACTCTAGTCTTCATAAGAAATTTCCCTAAGACTTTTGTTAGTGGCACATGTGGATGGCAACTCCCACAATCATCATCAATGAAGAGGAAAAAAATACTGACAAATTACAATCAAAGACTCGCTCAACATATGATGGAAACAGTGTAAGCAACTAAACAGATGCGTTTTTTGCAGGACTCCTACTGCTCAAAGTATATGATTTTAAGATCCAAAATCTCCAGTTTCAGATTTTATAGTATGATAGAATGGAATGTAGAATTAAGATCATCACAGCTTTCAAAGCTAAAAGGTTCCAAAGAAAGACGTCATTACCCCAAGGACAGTACAACAGGACAAAGGAATGAAAAATTCAATAAATAGCACAAACACAAGAAAAAAAATGGTAGACTAATGCAACATTCTCTTAACTGAATCCAATAAAGCAGCTTGACTGCACAACTAATGAGATATACGCACAGAATTCTAACTCCACAATCCTTCTAAGGCAAGTGTCATTACAAAGGAAACCGGTAGCTGCCAAAAATAACATTAAAACATTTTAAATATACTGGCCGGGGGGGGGCACTTTTGAGACACTTTCTAAATAATGGCAACTCCTATAGGGTAAACATGAAATGACAGCATGGTTATGTAATAAAAGAAACTACAGCTGAAAATTACAAAAATGTTAACTCTTACTGTAATTTCGTCATGCCTTTGACCCACTCTTCCTTTGTGAAAAATCCCATATTCACGGCCTCCAACTTCCAGGCTAAAACTAACATGATTATCTGAAACAAAGAGGGACAAAATGACGATAATGTAACAGAAATGTCCATACTAATGATTCATTTTCTTTACCAAACTTTGAAAATGTTCCTGCCAAGTTAGTTTAAAAAGGTATAAATTGATGGAGAATGCCAACACCAAATTCTCTCATGAAAAGTACACTACACTCAGTGAAGAACAGGATAAGGCTACTTGCTATCAAGACCCCTGTCACTAAATGTCAGTTCATACTGGTACCCAACCACTAAATAAAGCAGAGCTGTGCGTTTTCTGCACATTAAACCTGTAAATGGAAATTAGGTAAAAAAATGAACTGCAATTTCATGGTTGACAGATTGTTCAACAAATGAATGATAAAGATCTATATACAACATTCTCATGCATGCCACACAAAGTTAAATACTTCAAAAAGTATCCTTAAAAACAATTCACGGAATGTTTTGCATAAAATTACAATTCACAGAAGCAAAAACTGACTACACTAACATCTTGTTAAATGTTGCACTAAGTGCCCTCCTCACCTTACACACATATACCACAAACCAGGTTAAACTCATCAAAAGGAGAGAGTTCAGTTTCTAATCTTTTCCTTCAAACCAGTAATGAAATTGCTATATCACGCTTTGCCTTGCATGTCTTAGGTTCATAGGGCCTTACTAAGTTTATGGCCAAGCTGAACATCAAGGCCTCATCATCCACTATTGGTGAGAGGCAATTTCACTTAAGCAGATTTTCCCCACATACCCAAAGTGAAAATCTGCACTCACCGATCCAGTCATCCAGCATGGTGTTACAGATTGCTAGAGAAGTACTTGCCTGATATAAGAGAAGCCTACTCCAGAAATGAGGAATACTTTTGGTTACATACCTGCCTTCCCAACCTAGTGCTGCTGATGTTGCAGTATAGGCTCACGTACCTAGAGATGCTATTTCCGTTAAGCAGACATCACACTTCATAAATGTGAATGACAGAGGGACAGTGTTTTAGTACATTAGATACAGAGACAGGAGATCATTTTGGTTAGGAAACGCACTGGTATTTTGGGAGGAATTACAATCTTACTCATATAGATGTAGGGTTCACAGTTAATGATGGTCTAATAAGGCAGGAATAAAGCAGGACTAATTTGTCTGGGCCATGTAGAGATACCACAAAAAGAATAAGCTGTTCATACACAGACTACACTTGCAGCTGATACCATGAAACATTATGAAGTTCACAATAAGATTTCTCTCACTCCTATAAGGCAAAATATTACCACTGATGTCTGCCTTCCAATCAATAAATAGTGATCAGAAGTCAGGTATGAATCAATCTTGCCTAAAGGCCAGAATCATAATTGCAGGAAAATATTACACCAAAAAAAATAAAGCATAATTATGACAATAGTTCATGGAGTAAGGAAACATGGGTGCACTTCTGCTATACTCAACAGCAGTACCTTCTGCTTATTTTGCTAATTGTAAAACAGTTCTAACTCTATGAATGGCTATAACAAGATATTAGCAAAATAACTCGTGAAATACACCGTACAAAGCAAGTTAAAGGAGCTCCAGAACAATATTTTAAAATATGCATCTTTTTGGTAGAGAGACCATAAACATACACCTATCTGTCTGCCAATTAAAAAGTGAAAAAAGTCACACTAGAAATGAGGGTAGCCGCTAACTTCAAAGCAAAATGGGTCTGCATGCATCTTTACTGAGCTAGGAACATCCTATCCAAAGACAGACAAAAAAAGATAGCCAAAAATACACACTCCTTTTAAGACTGGTCACATGTATGCATCATGTCACACTGCCTTATGCAATGCAGTTTAAGCAAGCATGTCAAAAGTGTTGAAGTGCCCAAAGACCTATACTCTAGAAATTCTTCCAGGGCTTATTGCCAGAATAAAAGGACTAAAATCACAAAGCACATACAGACGATTTAAGTATTCTAATAATTGTGCAACTGGATAAGCTTACTGATCAAAATACTGGTTCAGCTGTCAAAAAAACAAAATGATGCCTGTTACTGCTGAACAGGTTTACAGTTGTTCTGCCATTCTCAAAAGATTGGACCGCTGATAAGCTCAATGGAATTAAGAAATTCATCCACTCATCCAAGTCAAAAAATACAACATGTGGGAGCCAGCTCAGTTGCACCCAAGGACAAAACTATGTGATGCAAAAGACAAAATGCAGAAAAAATCTCTATTAACAGACATGCTTTGTTACAAACTCGGCAATATGTGAAAGCTGTTTCCTCAAATCAGTTTTTCAAAAATGTTTCTTTAATAACAAAGCAGTTTCCTTTCAGATTTCTGTTAATGGCATTCTCACATCAGCAGAACTGCTGACAAGTAAATCACAAAAGGACAATAAAACAGACATTACGTGACTTCCCACAGAAGACCAAAAGAAAACAGCTATCTATGTGCGTGACTAGAGTTCTATATAACTGTAATAATTCAGTAATATGAGAGAAGGGAGAGAGAGACGTATTTTGTAGAAGTCATCATGCATATCTGTAATGAAGTAAAACTTTGTAAATATATGCTGAAAAACTGACAAAAGGAGTACGTGTTGTTTATTATAAAATAAGTTATCTGTAACTATGTTTATACTGAAATAGCTGCAAAACAGATTTCTTTATCAGTGTGCAATTGAAAAGGTTTGGTGCTTTAAACAGACTACAAATACAGTCATGCAAAGCTCTGTGTCTCTGATTCAACAGTAAACAGCTAGCAAGACTTTGTCTCTTAAAAAGACTTTGGATCCAGCACAGCAAATTGCAGCCACTACATACATAAAATAAAGTTTTCAATAGTGACCCTAACAAACGTTCCTAGCCTGTGTCCAAACACAGGGGGAGTGATGATGCTTGGTAATGCCTTGTATAAGGTCACTCCTGTAAAAGCACAGTAATTAGAAGTTATGTACATATCATAACGTTCCATATTAGTTGTCTTCTCTCGCCTTCTTTCTTGCTGGATGGGTTCGGAGCCGATCCTCGGCTCCGACTCGGCACTTGCTAAGCTCGAGAACTCATTTTACCAGCTCGAGGCAACCCTATATCCCATGATGAAAGGCGTGACTACCTCAGATCTCGTTTGGTAGCTAGAAGAAAAACCCTGCCAAAAACACTTCTTCCCCAGGAAGAAGATTACTAACTGTAGGAGAAACTAGGCCAATAGCCACTAACAATAATGACTGTTCCTACAGGGAACTCTTGGAAAGAGTGACAACACCCCCAACAAAAGGAAGGTACAACCTCAAGATCAGTCCAGGCCAGGGGGAATGAGGGAGGGACGCAAGAAAGAAGGCGAGAGAAGACAACTAACATGGAACATTATGGTATGTACATAACTTCTAAATGTTAAGTTGTCAAACTCGCCTTCATTCTTGCTGGATGGGACCGCGTCCCTAGCACCTCTATCCTGGGTGGCTCAATGGAACAGACTCTTGAGAATTGTGGAACCAAACCTAGCCCTGTCCCTGGAGGCCAAATCCAATTTATAATGAGAGACAAAGGTGAGAGGAGTGGCCCAAGTGGCTGCTGCACAAATGGTGTCAATAGGTAGCCTATACTGAAAGGCTGTGGATGTGGACAGGCTCCTTGTAGAATGTGCTTTTGGTTTTGAGGATAGTTGCTTGCCTCTAAGATGATAAACATAAGAAATGATAGAAGACAGCCACCTGGATAAGGTCACTTTAGAGACTGGGAGACCCTTTCTGTTCTCTGCATAGGAAAGGAATAGTTGATCAGATTTTCTGAATTGTTTGGTTCTGTCCAAATAATATCTGAGCTGACGATGGACATCCAAGCAATGAAGTTTTTGTTCAGCTTTGTTTGAATAATTGGGGAAAAAAACTGGCAAATCAATAGATTGGTTAAGATTGGTCTGGGAAGCAACTTTGGGCAAAAAAGCTGGATTAGTTCTTAAAGACACCCTATCTTTATGAAAAACCAAGTAAGGGGAACGGACACAGAGGGCCTGGAGTTCAGAAACCCTTCTAGCTGAAGTAACAGCAACCAAGAAAATTGTTTTCCAGGAAAGAAACTTTAAGGAGCATGTAGCAGCCGGTTTGAAGGGGGGGTAGAATCAAGGATGCCAGCATTAAATTCAAATCCCATTGCGGAGGAGAATCTTTGATTGGAGGCTTAAGGAGAAATATACCTTTCAGAAAGGCTTTGCAAAGCTTGTGGGACATAATGCTTTGATCCGCTAACCCAACATGAAAATTAGAGATTGCTGCCAATTGGACTTTAACTATAGAAGAAGATCCCGATTGAAAAATCTCTGCTAAGAAGTCCAAAACTGAATGCAGTGGAGCAGTAAAGGGATCTATGTGTTTAGACTTTGCCCAGAAAGAAAAACGTTTCCACTTACTAGCATAAATCTTTCTGGTGGAGGACTTTAGAGAAGCTACTATGATGTTCCTAACAGGGTTAGATATCATAGGAAGCCTGGCTAAGGAAGGAAGTGGAGCAACCAACCAGTGAGGTTGAGAGAATGAATAGCCCGGTGCGGATGACCCGACTGGTGGGTCAGAAGATCTGGAACTGGGTCCAGATGCCAAGGCTGGGCCAGGAGATGACGATGCAAGGACGGAAACCAAATTTGTCGAGGCCAGTAAGGGGCAATGAGGATCAACTTGGCTCTCAATACGGTAGCTTTAATAACTTGTGGTATCAGTGGAAATGGAGGAAAGGCATACAGAAGTCCCCGGGGCCAATCCTGGGTTAGAGTGTCTCTCGGGGAATGGCCTGGTAGAGGAAAGAGGGTGAAGAAGTCCGGGCATTTGCTGTTTTGGGGTGTAGCAAAAAGGTCACAGGAAGGGAAGCCCCACTTCTGAAAAATCTCGCCCACTACCGATTGTTTGAGAGACCACTCGTGTGGCATGAGAATAGCTCTGCTCAGTCTGTCCGCTAAGAGGTTGGATCTCCCGGGGATATGCGTTGCTATCAGAAACCGATGAGAGGAGATTGCCCATTGCCAAAGTCTGAGAGCTTCTCGACACAGTGGGTAGGACCTGGTCCCGCCTTGCTTGTTGATATACCAGACTACAGACATGTTGTCCGTCTGAACTGCAATAGTCCCCAAGGGAAGAAAGTCGTTGAGGGCTTGCAACGTTAAAAGCACTGCTCTTATCTCTAGGACATTTATGTGCAGATGGCATTCTATGGATTGCCAAGTCCCATGGACCATCCTGCCCTGATAATGCCCCCCCCCACCCGATCAGAGAGGCATCCGTAGTGACTGTGGCAACCAGAACTGGGGGAAGAAACAGTCGGCCCTGATGGAGCAGAGGAGAAGACATCCACCAGGTTAGATGACTCTTGCACGACTGCGTGACTAAAATCTCGTGACTCATGGGGAGTTGCTGGAATGACCATTGAGCGAACAACATCCACTGCAGAAGGCGCATGTGGAAGCGGGCTAATGGCAGAAGAACAATGGCCGCAGCCATAAGACCCAGAACCTTCAGGACAAATTTGGCTCTGATCTTCTTGCTGAGTAATATGATCCAACATACTTCTGAATATCCAGAATTCTTTGTTCTGTGAGTCTGGCTGACATGCTGACAGTGTTTAATTCTGCGCCTATAAAGGTAATAGATTGGCAAGGCGACAGAGAAGATTTTTCGAAGTTTATTGAAATCCCCAATTGCTTGCAGGTTTGCAGAGTGTAGTCTCTGGCCTTGAGAAGTTGATGCCTGGTGGTGGCGGAGAGGAGCCAGTCGTCTAGATACGGAAACACCTGGAATCCTTGACGTCTCAGATGAGCCGTAACCACTGCCATGCATTTGGTAAACACTCTGGGGGCTGTAGTGAGGCCAAAGGGCAGGGCTCTGAATTGAAAATGACTGGACCCCAGCCGAAAGCGGAGAAGCCTTCTGGAGCGCCTGTGAATCTTTATATGATAGTACACATCCTGAAGGTCTATTGAGCACATCCAGTTGTCCTTGCCCAAAACGGGTAGAATGGACTGAAGCGTGACCATCCGGAACCTTGCCTTCTTGACAAACTTGTTTAGTTTGCTGAGGTCTAAAATTGGTCTCCAATCTCCCGTCCTTTTGGGGACCAAAAAGAATCTTGAGTAGATGCCGGATCCTACTTGGTCTGCTGGCACTATTTGGATGGCTCTTTTTGCTAGGAGTTTTGATACCTCCTGTTTTGCCAATTCCCTTAGACCGGGTGAGACGTCTGGAAGGGAATGATGAGGAACGGGATACCTCTCGAAAGGGATATTGTAGCCCTCGGATATGATCAACTGTACCCATTTGTCTTGAGAGAGGGAACGCCAAGCTATTGGGTACGGCGACAATCTTCCCCCGACTGCCTCCAAGGGTGGGCAGTCGGGCAACACCTCAGGGATGCTGCAAGGGTTTATCAGGGAGAGTCTCCCTGCTACCCTGATTCTGCGGACCCCCTCTGCCCCTAGGGCAGCGCCTATTATTATTACCCCCTCTGCCTCTGGGGGTAAACTGACCACGTGTGTCCGGCGTGACTCCTTGAGATTTACGGAACCACATTTTCCCTCCCTTCTAACCCTTTGGATAGGGTCTTGAAGGGGTGGAAAAATGGACTCCTACGGCAGAAAGGGTCTTGCCGTCTTGCTCACACCTGGTCAATGTATCCTTCACCTGCGGCCCGAACAAAACCGAACCGTCAAAGGGGGTATTGGTGAAGGACGCCTTAAAAGGGTCTGCAAAATTACAAAGCCGCATCCAGGCCTGACGCCTAAGTGCCACTCCTGTGCCTGCGGCCCTACTCGCCCCATCGGCTGCATAAGAAATGAGCCGCATAAAGGAGTTAGTCAAAGAATTGAGGATTCTTAGCTGTGAGGCAATTTTTTCCTGAGCCCCAGTTGCTGAAGGATCCTGAACCACTTCACCTAGTTCCTTGAGAATATCTCTCTGAAGCCTGGTAAAGTGACAAAGGTAGTTCAGCGAACGCATAGCAAAGGTCGCTGAAGAAAACATCCGCTTGCCGTACCTATCCATGGTCCTAGAATCCTTATTAGGAGGATGGACAGGCACAGAAGGATCAGCAAGTTCCTTCTTGGTGGCCGCCACCACCATAGCATCAACAGGGACGCCCTTAGAAAGAAACTGTTTGTCTGCAGGGGCTGTAATGAATTTGGAGGGCCTCCTAGGAACTGGTTCCACAGAATCCGGGGCTGCCCACGCCTTCCGGGCCACTACTTGCATGAGTGGGTCGAAAGGCGGAGACACCCAGGAGATGGAGGGTCGAGATCCGAAAGCCTCCAGGTATACCGACTCATCCTCGGAGGGGTTAATGGAAGGCCATTTCCCCCTCTGCTTAAGGAGTTCCAGGATGTCTGAAAAGGAGACATCCTCAGAGGGGGACCGTGGGGAACCCTCCGACTCATCTAAGTCGGTATCTGATGTAGTAGACTCAGGGGAGTCTGTGTGCTTCCTCTTATGCGGGGGTTCTGCTGCAGGATCAGGAGAAACCTCAGAAGAGGAAGTTCTTCCCAATGGGGAAACCTGGGGCGATGGATCTCTGGGTCCGGGAGCAAGAGACTGGCAAGAGACATCAACAGGCACCGAAGAAGGAGGAGCTAAAGGGATAGACCGGTGACCTAGCTCAGGGGCTAGGACACTCCTCATCACCTCGAAGGCTCCTCTCCCAGGGAGGCCAGAAGACTCCCGCTCCGAAGAAACAGGAATCCCCGGCCCCACCGAAAGAGAAGGCTCCGAAGCCGATGTCGGTGCCGAGCTCACCAATGCCGAAGCTCCAAGAGGGAGAGCAGGGTCGGACAAGGGTCCGATGCCACTCACCCCCTCGGAGCCGACAAGGGAGACTCGACGACCGGATCCCTCCAACGAAGGTCTCATGGAGGAGATCGGAGCCGAAGACGTCGGAGCCGAAAGGGGAAGTATCGGCTCTGGCGCACCCACGGTCACCGTTCCGAGAAGCTCCGGCTCCGAACTCTGAAGGAGAGTCGGAGGAGGAAGTTTGGGGGGAAGAGAAATAGCAGACGTCTGTTGAGATGGGCTATGGAGCATTTGGGCTAGTGCCTGTGACTTCAACAGTCTGCTTACCACCCTCTCTAAATCATGGTCTGACAGCCTGGACGATCTTGAAGATCGGCTCCGATGGCTCCGCTCCGACAAAAGAGGAGATCCTGGTGCCAAACGAATCGACTCCAGGGAAGGAGACCAAGATCTCTTCCTGGATGGAGCCATCGGGGCAGACGACCCCTCGGCTCCAGATGGAGCCGAAGACTTGTCGGCTCCAATACTGGATAAAGACACGTCGGCTCCAGCCGGAGCCGACAAAGTAATGGGTATTTGTGTGTCGGAGCCGGACGGAGCCGACACAACAACCTCCAAAGTGGAAAGATCGGCTCCAGCCAGAGCCGATCTCGACTCCCAAGGAGTCGGAGCCACAGCCGAAGGCTTAGAAACTACAGCCTGGGCTCTAGATGGCTTAGAGGGTTTAACCGACCCAGCCTTGGTCGGAGAACCCTCTGGCTTTAACAAGCCACGAAGAATTAATTTATTTCTTCGTTCCTGCAGGACTCTCTGGCTAAAGGAGTGACAAATGGCACAGGAGTCCTGCAGGTGTACAGGCCCCAGGCAATACACACAAGAAGTGTGACCGTCTGTCAGAGACATTTTCTGACAGCACGAGTCACACTTCTTGAAGCCTGAGACTTTTACCTCTTTAGACATAATAATGTCCAAAAACAGACACACAACAGTCACACAGTTAACCCCCAAAAAACACACACACAATCTGACAGGAATTAACTGACAGGGAGGCTTAAGGCCTGAAGAAAGGAAATAACTCCTAACGTAAAGGAAGGGAATATAGGGTAGGAGATATGTAAAGTATAAATAATATACCCAATAAAGGACAAATAGGAAATAAGGGAGAAAACTGAGCTGGTAAAAAGTAGACCTCTTCGCGAAGCGGCAAACGAGATCTGGGGTAGTCACGCCTTGCATCATGGGATATAGGGTTGCCTCGAGCTGGTAAAATGGGTTCTCGAGCTTAGCAAGTGCAGAGTCGGAGCCGAGGATCGGCTCCAAACCCATCCAACAAGAATGAAGGCGAGTTTGACAACTTAACATCTAATGTTTATGTGAAGTACTTCAGATTTCTACAGTTTGCAGCAATAATACAATTTATCAGACGTTTAAATCCGGAGTGAGACTGCATTGCAGAAAGGCGAGCAGTGCCATAAATTCTCCAACAAAGGTACAAAACAAAGTTGCAAGACTGACACTGCCAGTCTTGTAGTACCAACTTCACAAGTAACTACAGAGACTTT
Organism: Protopterus annectens; assembly: GCF_019279795.1. NCBI lineage: Eukaryota > Metazoa > Chordata > Ceratodontiformes > Protopteridae > Protopterus > Protopterus annectens. The sequence continues at coordinate 730,624,520 of NC_056735.1, forward strand.
TCAACCATCTATAGTAAAGCAGCTTGGCCATCTGCCTCTCTGTTGTCTGTTAAGAAAAATTTTCTGTGCTACATACAGTATGAATGCCACAGAGGTAATAATCATAACAGAATAAAATTTTGGTGTATACAGCATATTAGCAAATGTAAAACCTTATTAGGGCAAGTTAACAGTAAAGCATTATGCAAATGTATTACAATACGTGACTGGTATTTCAAAGAAAACAATATGTGGTATGACAAATGTTTATTATGTGTACAATGTCATACAAATATAGTGCATGACATTATCTAAAGGTTAGACTGTACAAACAAACCATTTAATGGTAAAAAAACAGAAAGTTAATATGCTGACATTATATTCAAATGTTAGACAGTTATGTTCTGTCACCACTTGTGAAAGCTTTTTTATTTCAGAGTTACAACAGTCAAATCAGTCACTGACAAACTCTAGTACATCTTGTTATAAAAAAAAAATTAGTAAACTTCTAAAAGACAGACACAATGAGTTTAAAAAGTTTGCTCAAGTTACACAGACGTTTTTCCAAGGGTGCATGGGAGTTTCAGATTCAGCAGAACAAGCTCTTGAGACATAACAGGTAGACCATGAAAAAACTTTTAAACAGCAGTTGCAGGATAAAAAAAATAAATTAGATAAACTGACAGACGGACTTCCTCCATATAACAGCTGAGCTTAAAAAGAACAGGAAACTACAGCTAATTTGTACAAAACAGATATATTTTATAATATGTTTTAAAAATGGTTAAGCATACATGCAGGATCTGATGTATGGACAAATCATTCTCAAATGTTTAAAACTTCTATTCCGTTAAAGCAAGACATTTATCAGCACAATAGTAAAGTACAGCAAATGACTGCCATTCTCATAGCATAGTCAAAAGGTAACCAAAACTGTTCTAGTGCATACAGTCAAATAAAAATAGTTAATAACAGTAAACATTTTAAGTCACAAGACTGGCATGCTTGCATAAAAATTTAGTCACAAGACTGACATGCATGTATTTTCATCTAAAGTACATCTGTTGCAACACAAAAATAAAAGGTAAGCAACAGTAAATATAAATAATGTAAATATAAACGTGTTAGTTAAGCTAATATCTGTTTTTTACAATTTTTTTATAATTGTATAGTAACACCACACCAAACAGTTAAAGCTCTAATAGACAATTTAAAAAAAATCACAGATGGTATTAGTCAAACAGTCTTTGTAAAATGAATGGCAGGGCAGATAAATAAAAAAATACTGAAACCCATGTAAGATAATTGTAAAATAATGTCTATATGTAGTATAAATGCATAGTTATGCAAATCACAAATACTTATTATATTTCTAAATGTTTTACAACTACATTCTAATTTCAAACTAAGTGTATTAACAGGTAATTTAAAAAACAATGCTAAAAAAGTTAACTATAGTTTATAGAGTGCAAAATGTAAACTCAGACCTTCTCGGACTAAATAGTTACAAAAAATGTTGGAAAAATAAGATAAAAAAATCAAGACTGATTTCCAGACAAGTGGCATATCATTTTCTAAAACATTACTGTTAACATATAATTGTTAAATGTTTACATGCAGTGCTATTTAGTAATTGTAATAAAATGTCACAGTTGTGCAACCATGTTCTTAATAAGCTGTTTAGAAGTAAATGTTAAAAGTAAAACACTCAGTTACATCAAATACAGCCAGCAGATGGGCTATAATATACAAACAGCTCAAATCAATTATGCAGGAGGGTATATATACCTACTAGTAGTAGTAAACAGCAAAAGCTTTATAAAGATTATCATATCAAATAAAGGTTCAAAGTTTGTTAGTAACCTAATAAAGTAAACGTATAACCAAAGTACTGGGGTGGTAGATATTCTATTCTCACAGCATAAAGCAAATACACAATACTGCAATGCTACAGGGGGAGATGTACTTTCTGAGTTTTACACTGACTGTATAAGCAGTACTGCACAAGGGTCTGAAATAAAGCTTCAAGAAAAAATAAAAACAAAAGTCTGAAATAGAGCTACAGAAAAAAATAATACCTCATTCCTCTTGACAATACTCTTTTAGGGGGAGGGTTAAAACAGGTATTCGTGCATAAGAAACACTGGTTTGTTTGTTTGTGTCTTTCGGCTTTTCCCGGTTAGGGGTCGCCACAGCGGAACACCGGTCCGCTAATGATTGATAGTTGAGTTTTACGTGCCGAGTTACCAGCCCTGACGCACAACCTTCAACGAAGGTATGCCCATTCACGCATGTCTCCACGCAGAAGACTCTCTAGCTGAGAATCAAACCGGACAGCGTCTTACTGTGAGGCGACAACGTTACCGCAGCACCACCACCCTGGTAAACAGACTAAATCTGAAAGTCCAAGATATTTTATGCTAGTTATTATTGTACTGTTTAAATTTTATTTGCAACCTGTTAAACTGCAAAGCTATACAAGAGATGGGTTTAAATGTTTCTAATTTCTGGGTATGTAGTTGCCTCTGGTGGCAATTCCACTAAATACTTCAAAAGAGACATAAAAGTTTTCAAAGATTTTGCTTGATATTAATGTTATTAAATATGTAAGATTAGACTAAAATAAGAAGTTATGTACCTACCATAACGTTCCATGTTAGTTGTCTTCTCTCGCCTTCTTTCTTGCTTGATGGGTTTGGAGCCGATCCTCGGCTCCGACTCGGCACTTGCTAAGCTCGAGAGTCACTTTTACCAGCTCGAGGCAGCCCCATATCCCATGATGCAAGGCGGTAAGTACCCAGATCTCGTTTGCTGACAAAGGGCAATAGCACCAAGCATAAAATACTTCCCAAAGGAAGAAAGAAAACTTACAGATGGAAGAAGGACCAGGTCTGAATGGTCTTCAGCATAACAGTTTCTTATACAAGGTCTGTCCAGGCCAGGGGGAAGGAGGGAGGGTCGCAAGAAAGAAGGCGAGAGAAGACAACTAACATGGAACGTTATGGTAGGTACATAACTTCTTAATGTTAAGTTGTCAATCTCGCCTTCATTCTTGCTTGATGGGACCGCGTCCTAGCACCTCTATCCTGGGTGGCTCAATGGAACAAACTCTTGAGGACTGTAGAGCCAAAACTGGCTCTGTCCCTGGAGGCCAAGTCCAATTTGTAATGGGAAACAAAAGTGTGAGGAGTAGCCCAAGTGGCGCTGCACAAATAGTGTCCAAAGGAAGTCTAGCTTGAAAAGCTGTAGAAGTAGCTAAGCTCCTAGTTGAATGTGCTTTAGGTTTTGAGCACAGCTGTTTTCCCCTGAGCGTATAAATTTCAGAGATGACCGAAGAAAGCCATCTGGACAAGGTCACTTTAGAAACAGGAAGGCCTTTTTTATTATCCGCATAGGAAACAAAAAGTTGATCAGATTTTCTAAATTTTTTGTTCTGTCCAAATAATATCTAAGTTGACGGTGGACATCAAGATAATGTAGCTTTTGTTCAGCTCTATCTGAATAGTTAGGAAAAAATACAGGGAGATCAATGGATTGATTCAGATTGTTCTTTGAAGCTACCTTAGGTAAAAAGGTTGGATTAGTTCTCAAAGATACTCTGTCTTTGTGAAAAACCAAATAGGGGGGTCGAACCGAAAGAGCATGAAGTTCAGATACCCTCCTGGCAGATGTAATAGCCACTAGGAATAAAGTTTTCCAAGAAAGATATTTCAGGGAACAAGAAACAGCTGGCTCAAGGGGAAGAATCAAGGATGTCAGCACTAAATTTAGATCCCACTGAGGAGGAGGATTCCTGATTGGAGGCTTTAGTAGGAAAATTCCTTTCAAGAAGGCCCTGCAGAGCCTATGGGACATAATATTATGATCTGCTATCCCTACATGAAAATTGGAAATAGCAGCCAATTGAACTCTGACTGTGGAAGAAGAGGAGCCTGCATGAAAAATCTCTGCTAAGAAGTCCAGGACTGCCTGAACAGGGGCAGTAAAAGGATCAATATTTTGGGCCTTAGCCCAATAAGAGAAACGTTTCCATTTGCTTGTATAAATCCTCCTGGTAGAGGATTTTAGCGGTTACTATGATGTCTCTAACAGGGTTAGAGATCAAAGGAAGCCTGGCTAAGGAAGGAAGTGGAGCAACCATGCTGTGAGGTTGAGAGAAGGGATTGACCGGTGCAGCTGACCCGATTGGTGAATCAGAAGATCTGGCACTGGGTCCAGATGCCACGGCTGCACCAAAAGGTGATGATGGAGGAACGGAACCAAACTTGTCGAGGCCAGTAAGGGCAATGAGAATCAATTTGGCTCTCAAACGGTAGCTTTCTGGATCACCTGAGGGATCAGAGGAAATGGAGGGAAGGCATAAAGAAGTCCCTGGGGCCAATCCTGGGTCAGAGCGTCTCTGGGGGGATGGCCTGATAGAGGGAAGAGGCTGAAGAAGTCTGGACATTTGCTGTTTTGGGGAGTAGCAAAAGTTCGCAACATGGACGACCCCATTCCAGAAAAATCTCTTCCGCTATAGATTGCTTGAGAGACCACTCGTGAGGCATGAGGATAGCTCTGCTCAATCTGTCCACTACAATGTTGGTTTTCCCAGGGATATGCGTTGCTACCAGAAACCGATGAGAGGAGATCGCCCATTGCCATAGTCTGAGCGCTTCTCGACACAAGGGGTAGGACTTGGTTCCGCCCTGTTTGTTGATATACCAAACTACAGACATGTTGTCTGTGTGGACTGCAATTGTCCCTACGGGAAGAAAGTCGCTGAGGGCTTGCAACGTTAAAAGCACTGCTCTCATCTCCAGGACATTTATGTGCCGATGGTACTCGAACGGCTGCCACGTCCCATGAACCATCCTGCCCTGATAATGACCCCCCCCACCCGATCAGGGAGGCATCCGTGGTGACAGTGGCTATCGGGGATGGGGGTACAAAGTACCTGCCTTGGTGAACCTGAGACGATGTGATCCACCAAGCAAGATGCTCTTTGCATGTCTGTGTCACCAGAATCTGGTGACGCATTGGAAGTTGCTGGTATGACCATTGTGTGAACAGCATCCACTGAAGAAGGCGCATGTAGAATTGAGCCAGGGAAGAAGAGTAATGGCCGCAGCCATGAGACCTAATACCTTTAGAACCATTCTGGCCTGTACTTTCTTGCTGGCCAGAATGATCCTGACATGAGTCTGAATGTCTGAAACTCTTTGTTCTGTAAGGGTAGCTGACATCCGAACAGTGTTTAAGTTTGCCTATGAAGGTAATAGACTGGCAGGGCGATAAGGATGACTTTTCAAGTGGATTGAGATGCCCAAATGAGAACAAAGGTCTATTGTGTAATCCCTGGCTTGTATAAGCTGATGCCTGGTGGTGGCTGACAGGAGCCAGTCGTCGAGATACGGAAACACCTGGAATCCTAGACGTCTCAGGTGAGCCGTGACCACTGCCATGCATTTGGTGAACACTCTGGGGCTGTAGTGAGACCAAAGGGCAGGGCTCTGAACTGGAAATGACTGGACCCCAGCCGAAGCGGAGAAATCTCCTGAGCGCCTGTGAATTTTGATGTGATAGTACGCATCCTGAAGATCTATTGAGCACATCCAGTTGTCCTTCTGTAAGAAGGGCAGAATTCACTGAAGAGTGACCATTCGAATCTTGTCTTCCTGACAGACTTGTTGAGTCTGCTGAGATCCAATATTGGTCTCCAGTCTCCCGTCTTTTGGGGACCAAAAGAACCTTGAGTAGATTCCGGCTCTGAATGGTCTATTGTAACTGGCTGAATGGCTCTTTTTGCAGTAGTTTTGAGATTTCTGACTCTGCAATCTCCCTTAGACCGGGTGGTACATCTGGAAGGGAACTTGAGGGAAGGGACTTTCCTCGAAAGGAATTATGTAACCCTTGGATATGATCGACTGTACCCATCTGTCTTGAGTGAGGGAATGCCAGGCTTCTGGGTACAGTGATAATCTTCCCGACTGCCTCCAAGGAGGGACAGCCGGGCAACACCTCAGGGATGCTGAAAGGGCTTGTCAGAGAGAGGCTCCCTGTTTCCCTGGTTCTTCGACCCCTCTGCCTCTAGAGCGGCCTGTTGTTGTTACCCCTCTGCCTCTAGGGGTAAACTGACCACGTGAATCCGGGCGTGACTCCTTGGGATTTACGGAACCACATTTTCCCACCCTTCTGTCCTTTGGGATAAGGTCTAGAAGGGGTGGAAAAACGGACTCCAACAGCAGAAAGAGTCTTGCCGTCCTGCTCGCACCTGGTCAAGGTTTCCTTCACCTGAGGGCCAAACAAAGCTGACCCATCAAAGGGAGAATTTGTGAAGGACGCCTTAAAGGGATCCGCAAAATCACATAGCCGCATCCAGGCTTGGCGTCTAAGAGCCACACCTGTACCTGCGGCTCTACTCGCTCCATCCGCAGCATAAGACATTAACCGCATGGAGGAGTTTGCAATGGAATTGAGGGTTCCTAGCTGCGAAGCAATTTTTTCTTGAGCCCCTGCAGCTGTAGGATCCTGAACTACTTCACCCAGCTCCTTAAGGATATCCCTCTGGAGTCTGGTGAAGTGACATAGGTAATTCAGCGAACGCATAGCAAAGGTCGCTGAGGAAAACATCCGCCACCGCACCTATCCATGGTCCTAGAGTCCTTATTAGGAGGATGGACGGGCACGGAAGGATCTGCAAGTTCCTTTTTGGTGGCCGCAGCCACCACCATGGCATCAGCGGGACACCCTTAGTAAGGAATTGTTTGTCACACGGGGCAGTGATAAATTTTGAAGGCCTCCTAGGGACTGGCTCTACAGAGTCAGGAGCTGTCCACGCCTTTCGTGCAATAACCTGCATAAGGGGGTCGAAAGGCGGAGACACCCAGGAGGTGGAGGGCCGAGATCCAAACGCCTCTAGGTATACTGACTCATCCTCAGAGGGATTGTTGGTGGGCCAGTTTCCCTCTGTTTCAGAAGTTCTAGGATGTCTGAGAAGGAGACATCCTCAGAGGGGATCTAGGGGATCCCTCTGACTCATCAAAGTCAGTATCCGAGTGACAGACTCGGGAGTCTACATGCTTCCTCTTACAAGTCCTCTTCCTAGGAGGATCTCCAAACATCAGGAGAATCCTCGGAAGAGGGGAAATTCCCAATGGGGAAACCTGAGGCGGAGGATCTCTGGGTCCTGTAGCAAGAGAAGTCGCAGAGATGTCAACAGGTACTATAGAGGGAGGAGCTACGGGAACAGACTGCTGACTGATACCAGTGGCCAGTACACTCTTCATCACCTCGAATGCTCCTCCCAGGCAGGTCCGAGAGAACCCGCCCAAGAGCTAGGAACTCCAGGGACCACCGAAGGGAAGTCTCCGAGGCAGATGTCGGAGCCGAGCTCACCAAGGCCGAGGCTCCAAGGGAAGAGCGGTTCGGACAAGGGTCCGATGCCACTCACCCCTCGGAGGAGACCATGGAAGCCCGACCACCGAATCCCTCTAAGGAAGGTCTCAAGAGGAGATAAGAGTAGAGGCTGAAGGAACAGAAGGGGTATCCGCCCTCCAGCCGTAGCAGTAACCATTCCGAAGACTCCAACTCCAAGCTCTGGGGTAGAGTTGAAGGAGGAACTGTAACAGGGTGTGGACCAACAGTCGCCTGTTGAGACGGACTATGTAACATTTGGGCCAGTACCTGTGACTTAAGTAATCTACTGACCACTCTCTAGGTCATGATCTGACAACCTGGATGACCTTGAAGATCGGCTCCGATGGCTCCGTTCCGATAGAAGAGGTGAAGCCGGAGCCGAAAGTATCGGCTCCAAGGAAGGAGACCTCGACCTCTTCCTGGAATGAGCCATCGGAGCCGATACTATAGATCCTGTCGGAGCCGACCTCTCGGAGCCGACAGGAAGCCTCGATGTATCGGCTCCAGCCGGAGCCGATACAGCCACCAAAGTAACGGTGTCGGAGCCGATCGGAGCCGACACCGATGCCTGTGCCACATGGGTGTCGGAACCAATCGGAGCCGACACCGAAGTGGTCGATACAGATTCGGCACCGATAGCCATCGGTGCCGAAGGCTTTGTTAAGCCAGAATCGGCTCCAGCGAGCGATCTCGACTTCACGAAGTCGGAGCCGAGGCCGCAGGCTTAGACACAGAAGCCTGGGCCTTGGAAGATTTAACTGATTTGGATGGAGCCGACTTAGCCGGAGAGCCCTCCGGCTTAAGGCGGCCCCTAAGGATCAGTTTGTTGCGTCTTTCCTGCAGGACTCTCTGGCTGAAGGAATGACAAATAGCACAGGAGTCCTGCAGGTGAAGAGGCCCCAGGCAATACAGGCAAGAAGTGTGACCGTCTGTCAGAGACATCTTCTGACAGCACGAGTCACACTTCTTAAAACCTGAGACCCTCTCCTTTGACATGGTGCTTTACACACACACACACCAGTCAAAAAATTAACTTAAATAAAATACCAAAAAGGTATTTCTATAAACAAACACACACACCCTAACAGGGAGGGGATGAGATGGGTAAAGTTTGACTAAAATAAATTAGAAAAGACAGGGATTTTCTGTCACAAAAGGTAAATAATTAACTAAAAACTAATAATTAAGGGTTTTTTAAGAAAAAGGGGCTTAAATATCCAAAAAGTGAATCACTTACCAGGAGCTGGTAAAAGGAGGACCTCATAAGCGAAAAGGCAAACGAGATCTGGGTACTTACCGCCTTGCATCATGGGATATGGGGCTGCCTCGAGCTGGTAAAAGTGACTCTCGAGCTTAGCAAGTGCCGAGTCGGAGCCGAGGGATCGGCTCCGAACCCATCAAGCAAGAATGAAGGCGAGATTGACAACTTAACATAAGAAGTTATGTCTTACCATAACGTTCCATCTGAGTTGTTGATCTTCCATTCATCACTGATTGGTACGGTTCTGAACCCTCAGAACAGAGTCGGCCAAATGCCAAGCTAGCATACAAACTCTCGTACCACGCTACTACCCACAATGCCCTTCATCCCATACCTCAGATCAAGTTTGCAGAACCATAGTAGCAACATATATAAGAAACAGAAACAAAAACAGAAGCAGAGGCCAACTGAATGTAACCTCCCTGACATCACAGATGCACAGGTGAAAGCTGCCCTCTCCAAAGCAAAAAACACAGCACCTATGGGACAGGACGGTGTCCCAGGCTGCGTCTTACACGAGCTCCAAGAAGAACTGAACCCTCACATTAAGTCACTGTTCAAACTTAGCCTTACTACAGGATATGTACCAAAAGAATGGCGTACAGCTACAGTGGTCCCACTCCACAAAGGTGGTGCCACAAAGGACCCCGGAAACTATCGCCCCATAAGCCTGACTAGTCTGGTCTGTAAAGCTATGGAGCGTATTATCATGGAACTCATAAACAAAGACATTTGGAGCCTCCAGACACTGGACCCTACCCAATTCTGCTTTGTTAAGGGCAGATCTTGCCTCTTAAACCTAGTTGATTTCTTTGAAACAGTTACCAAAGCCATAGATGCAGGCAAGGTAGTCCACACAGCCTACCTGGACCTTGCAAAAGCCTTCAACACAATACCCCACTCGGGCATCATAAATAAGCTTACCAGCTTAAATATCAACCCCTATATCACAAGATGGGTTGCAAACTGGCTCAGAGATAGAACCCACATGGTCAGAATCGCAGATGCCATGTCCGAATCCAAACCTGTTACAAGTGGCGTCCCACAGGGCTCAGTTCTGGGACCTCTCTTGTTCAGTATATACTTTTCTGAGGTTCAGGCTAACACGGGGGGATTATGGCTGACAAAGTTCGCAGATGACTGCAAACTGGGGGCCATAATCGAATCTCCAGCTGACACAAGCATCCTCCAAAAGGGTCTCACAGAGACGGATGCTTGGTGCCAGAGCCACGGCCTCAAGCTAAATGCTAAAAAGTGCATAGTCATCCCCTTTGGGAAAAACAAGGTGCCCACAAATTACCACATAGGTGGTAATCCATGAAGTACAGAAGACATAATTAGAGATTTGGGGACCAACGTAGATAGTAATCTCTCCTTCTGATAATCACGTTGCCAAAGTGGTTAGAAAGACCTTCTATATAGCCCACCTTATCACGAAAGGGTTTGCATCTAGATCAAGAGAGGTCATTGTGCCCCTCTACTCGTCACTCATCAGGCCCATAATTGAATACAACGCCCCTTTTGGGATGTAGCTTACCAGACACCTGCAGCAACTGGAGAGACCCCAAAAGTACCTCACCAAGAGGATCATGGGCTACAAACAGATGTCCTATGCAGCTCGACTAAAGAAACTCCAGCTCTACTCAGTTGCTTTCCGCCTACTCAGAGGCGATCTATGCCTGACGTACAAAGCCATGTCAAACCCAGAATTAATGGACATGCTCCACCTCAAAAAATCCAAGTCCCTTAGAGTTGCACGCTCCAGGGACCTAAACCTCAGCACAAAAATAAATAGGACATGCTAGAGGGACAGATTCATTTCCCAGAGGCTCCCCTCACTCTGGAATAGAATCCCAATTCATGTTAGACATAGCCCCTCGCTGACCCTCTTCAAGCGAAATTTGGACGCGTGGATGGGAAATCGCAAATTCACCCCTGGGATCTCTCCTGTGTCTCTGCTAGACAGAGGCACAGTAAACTAATCTTAAAAGGGTACCTTCTGTGACCTACTTTACAGGGGCACAGTAGGCTACTCTAATAGGGAGGTGGAAGCCAAATACACTCTGGCTAGGCTTATAAATGCCCTAGGGCAGATAGCCTAGTATCTACCTATGAACCTATCTCTGCGCAAACAACCTAACACACCAAAACGACCCAAATATCCACCAGGAACCTTGGTGGGGGAAGGTGGGAGGGTGTGATGAATGGAAGAACATCAACAACTCAGATGGAATGTTATGGTAAGACATAAATTCTTTATCTGAAGTTGTTAATTTTCTTCCATTCCTCACTGATGGGACAGAGTCCCTAGCTACTACAGAATCTGGGTGGCCCTCATGGAAGAACATTCCAGAGAACCATAGAGCCAAAGGCAGCTCTACCCCTGAAGATCAGATCCAATTATAATGCTTGATTAAGGTATAGGGTTTAGCCCAGGTGGCAGCTGCACAAATATAATCCATGGAAGCCCTAGCATGAAATGCAACAGAAGCGGCCACAGCTCTAGTGAAATTAGGTTTAATGCCGCCCGGAGCGGATTCCTCCTCCTCCAGAGAATAAACAAAGGAGATGCAATCCCTAAGCCATTTAGACAAGGTAACCTTAGACACTGCCGATCCCTTTCTAGAGCCCGCAAAGGCAACAAAAAGCTGATTTGACTTTCGAAAAGACTTTGTCCTGTCCAAATAAAACCACAACTGTCTGCGGACATCCAAGGAATGAAGACAGCATTCCCCTTTGTTGATATAATTAGAGAAAAATACGGGCAACTCAATGGGCTGATTAATGGAGAATTCCGAAAATACCTTGGGTAAGAAAGTTGGATTGGTGCGAAGTGATACTCTGTCCTTATGGAAAATCAAATAAGGACTTCTAATGCATAATGCTTGCAGCTCTGATACACGTCTGACTGAAGTAACCGCCACCAGAAACAAGGTCTTCCAGGACAGAAACTTCACATCACAGGTTGCAGCCGGCTCTAAGGGAGGTAGAGTCAAAGTTTGAAGCACCCTAGACAGATTCCATGATTCCACAGGTTGCCTAATGGGAGGTCTAGAATGAAAAATCCCCTTCAAGAAAGTCTTACACAGATGGGAAGAAATATTCCATCTGAACCATCATGAAAATTAGAGATGGCAGCTAAATGCACCCGAATAGTGGATGCAGAAGCCCCATTAAGAAAAAGTTCAGTCAGGTATTGAAGAACCGTGGCTACGGGAACAGAAACAGGATCCAGAGACAGCTCTTGTGCCCACAAGGAAAAACATTTCCACTTGTCTTTATAAAGTTTTCTGGTAGAAGGTTTGCGGGAGGCCAAAATAATACTCTGTACCGGAGAAGAAAGTGACTCAAGCCTGGCTACTAACGGAAGTGGAGCAACCAAGCCATCAGTTTGAGAGTGGCCAGATTTGGAAAGGACAACCCTTGCAGGTGAGAGATGAGATCCTGACAGAAGTCTAGAATCCAAGGGGGTTGGAGCAGGTGTGGCTGAAGGAAGGGGAACCAAACCTGACGAGGCCAGAACGGGGCAATGAAAATCATTCTACTTCTCAACAGAGTAGCTTTAGTTAAGACCAATGGTATCACGGGGATGGGAGGATAAGCGTACAGGAGACCCGTGGGCCAATCGAGAGTCAGAGCATCTCTCGGGGACTCCCCCTGCGGAGGAAAGAGGGCAAAGAAGCTGCTGCACTTCGCATTGGTGGGGGAGGCAAACAGATCGCAGCAAGGCCGGCCCCAGCAGTTGAAAATTTCCTCTGCCACTTCCGGGTTGAGAGACCATTCGTGAGGAAGCAAAATGCATCTGCTCATCCTGTCTGTAATCACGTTGGAACTCCCGGGATGTGTGTAGCAATCAGGAAACGGTTGGTAGCCATCGCCCACTGCCAAATTCTCATGGCTTCACAACAAAGGGGGTAAGATCTGTTCCCTCCCTGCTTGTTGATGTACCAGACCACAGACATGTCGGACTGAATAGTAATCTGTCTGAGAGGAAGAAGAGAGTGGAGAGCTTGTAACACCAGTAACACAGCTCTGAGCTTTAGAACGTTGATGTGTAAGTAGACTTCTAGAGGAGACCACGTGCCTTGAACAGATCTTCCCTGAAAATGCCCCCCCCCCCCCCATCAGGGAAGCAACCGTAGTCACCGTGGAGCTGGACTGAAGAGGTAGAAAGGGGCGACACTACAGACTTTTGTTCATTCTCATCCACCAGAGGAGATCCTGCTTGCAAAGATTAGGGATGAGGATTAGTGCATTCAAGAGATGATGATCGTATATCCATCGAGTCTGAATAAGCCACCGTAACAGGCGCATATGAAGCCTGGCCAATGGAACAATAGGAATGGCTGCAGCCATGGAACCCAGAGCCTGCAAAACTGCCCTTGCAGACACTTTCCTGGGGTCGAGTATCACTTGCACTTGTGTTCTCAGTCTTAAGAGCCTGTGATGAGGAAGAGATATTAGACCAAGCTGAGTGCTTAACATAGCCCCTATGAATTCCAATTGTTGTGAGGGCTGAAGGTTTGATTTTTACCAATTGATAGTAATACCCAGAGACTCCGCCAGAGACAGAGTGTGGCACAGGGCCTTGGTCAGTAGACGCTCAGTGGGGGCAGACAGGATCCAATTGTCCAGATAAGGAAACACCTGGAATCCGTGCAGTCTCAAGTGAGCTGTCATCACTACTAGACATTTTGTGAACACTCTGGGGGCCATCGAGAGACTGAAAGGCAGGGCTCTGAATTGAAAATGATTGGCTCCCAGCCGGAAGCGCAAAAGCCTCCTGGAGCGTTTGCTCATTTTTATGTGGTAATACGCATCCCGGAGATCTAGAGAGCACATCCACACACCCTCCCGAAGGCATGAAAGGATGGATTGAATAGTGACCATGCGGAACTTGGTCTGTATAACTGACTCGTTCAAACGACTGAGATCCAGAATGGGCCTCCAGTCTCCCATCTTTTTTGGCACCAAAAAGAGTCTGGAGTAGAACACTAATCTGCATTGATCTGGAGGGACATTTTGGATGACTCGCTTTAAAAGAAGCTTCTTGATTTTGGAAGCTGCCTCCTCCCTCTGACTGGGTGGGACATCGGGAAGGGAGAATTGAGGTCTTGGAAAGGATTTTAGGGGAATGTGATAGCCTCTGGTGATAATTCTCTGCACCCATAGATCGTCGGTAATGGAGGACCAGGCTGCTTGGTGCAGAGAGAAACGTGCCCCGACTACTTCCAGAGGAAAGCAATCGGGCAATGCTTCAGGAGCGCTGATAGGGCCTACCGGAGAAAGAATCTCTGGAGCCCTGATTCCGGTAACCCCCTCTGCCCCTAAAGGGGCATCTTCCACAGTCGGACCCTCCTCTGCTTCTGGAGGAGTCCTCGGCACATGCGTCACGAAAAAACCTTGTGACGTCTTGTGCCACAAAGTACAGTTTTGTACCTACCATAAATGTAGATGTTCGAGGATCCACATTGCTGCAGTCCTTACTATTGGGTAGTCCGCTGTCCAGTCGGCCCGAATACCAGAGTATATGGCTGACGCCGGTCAGGGCGCATTAGACTAACGTCAGTACGTCAGGGTACTAATGCGCATGACCGACGTCATATCCTCAGTCTTTTCTTGCCCCAGATGTCAGAAGACCCTAAAAAGACAAGGCCCAAAATACCTGCACCAAAAATATGTACAATATATACAAAATATATACAAAAATATCAACATATAACCTCACCTACACAACCACCCCTAAACACAGAGGGAAGGAGGGAGGGTAAATTGACTGCAGCAATGTGGATCCTCGAACATCTACATTTATGGTAGGTACAAAACTGTACTATGTTCTTCGCTCCACATAGCTGCAGTCCTTACTATTGGGTAGAATCCCAAAGCAGAGGTAAGGGAGGCTGGCAAATCATAAAGAAGTAGGAGCTGACAACATGCCTTGCAAAACAGCTGTGGCAAAACCAGCCCTAGACTTAGAGTAGATAGGAAGGTGATAATGCTTAGAGAAAGTATGCACTGAACTCCAAGTAGCTGCCTCCAAAATATCCTTAGTTGCCACCCCTTAGAAATGCTGTTGAAGTGGCAGTAGCCCTAGTGGAATGAGGCCTAATCCCAGCTGGAATCTCCTTGCCATGATGGGAATAACAAAATGCAATGCAAAACCCAATCCACCTAGAAATAGTTTGTTTTGACACAGGCTTGCCCTGAACTCAAAGCAAAAGAAACAAACAACTGCTGAGACTGCCTAAAATCCTTAGTCCTGCTTAAATAATAACGCAATTGCCTGTGTACATCTAAAGTGTGCAAAATATTTTCCCCTTTATTTTGGGGGTCTGCATAAAAAGTAGGCAAATGAATAGTTTGGTTTAAAGCCACACTAGAAACCACCTTAGGCATAAAGGAAGGATTAGTACGTAATGATACCCTATCCTTATGGAAAATCAAAAAGGGCTCTACTGCCATAAGGGCCTGCAACTCAGACACCCTTCTTGCAGAAGTAATAGCCAACAGAAAAGCAGTCTTCCATGACAAGTATTTTAATTCAGCAGTAGCCGCAGGCTCAAAAGGTTGTAGAGTAAGTTTTTCCAACACAAAATTGAGATCCCAAGCAGGAGTAGGAGCTCATTGGGGGTCTTATATTCTTTGCCCCTCTAAGAAACTGCTTGAACAAAGGATGCGAAAACAATGGTGGGTCACAATCATAGTGAGCTGAAATTGCTGCAGCATGAATCTTAATGGAAGAGAAGGACAAACCTTTGTCCAGTAACTCAGTAAGATATTGAAGAGCCACACTCAAATTAGGCTCAGAAATCTCCAAATTCTTTGCTGTACTCCAAAATAAAAATCTCTTCCATTTTTCTGTGTACACTTTCCTTGTACTAGGTCTTCTAGCTTCCATAATCACATTTAAAACTTGTTGAGGAAGTTGAGACCTGCTGTGTTTCAACACAGAATATGCCAGGCTGTTAGATGAAGAGAGTGAAGCTTGACATTGAGCAGATGACCGTCCTTCTGAGATAACAGATGAGGAATCAAAGGTAAAGGCCATGGAGGCTTCCTTACCAGACTCCTTAGTAGTGGGTACCAGTGTTGCCAAGGCCAATCTGGAGCTATCAAAATCATCCTTGGCTTGTCTTGTCTGACTTTTAATAGCACCTTTGGAAGAAGAGGCAGAGGTGGAAAGGCATACACATGAAGGTTTTTCCAACTGAAAGACAGAGCATCCACTTTCCAAGCTGTGTGATGAAACCCCTTTGTGCTAAACTTTGGCAGCTGGTGGTTTAGTGGAGAAGCTTAACAGATCTATGTCTGGAGTTCCCCATGACACTGTCAATTTCTGAAACACATGAAGATCCAGTTTCCACTCGTGGGGATCCATGATTTGTCTGCTTAACACATCTGCTAAGGAGTTCTGTGCTCCTGGCAGAAACCTTGCCTGAAGAGTTAGTTGCAAGCTTAGCGCAGTCTCCCATAAAATCATTGCTTGCCTGCATAGAGGATAAGAATGTGTTCCCCCTTGCTTGTTGATGTACCACATGACAGTTGTGTTGTCTGTTAGAATCAACACCTGCCCTGGAAGAAGTAACTCCTTGAAAGCCATTAATGCAAACTGGACTGCTAACATCTCCTTCATGTTGATATGTAGATGCTGTAGTCTGGCAGGCCACTTGTCTTGTATCCACTTTCCATTTAGATGAGCTCCCAAGCAATGTCCGAGGCATCTGTCGTTAAAATCTGACTCGCCTCTGGCCGGGTCACAGAGAGTCCCTTGTTTAGGTGACATTCCTGAGCCCACCACAAAAATTCTTTTTGAAGGCAAGGTATTATTTGAATGACAGTGTCCAAATCCTGGCAGTGCTGTGTCCATACATTTTGAGATACCATTGTAGCTTCCTCATATGCAGTTTGGCATTGGGAAGCACCAGAATACAAGATGCCATGAACCCTAATGCTTGAAGGACTGTCCTTGCAGTCAGCACGGACTGATGAGATAGTTGATGGAAGTAAAGTGATAGACTCTTTTGTTTGTCCGGGGTTAAAAGGCCATCTGGGCTGCTGTATTCAGTCTCACACCCAGAAAGCACATGTCTTGAGAGGGTACTAGACTGGACTTTATTTCGCTCACAGAATACCCTAGGCATCTTAGCACTGCTATAACATATTCCAGATACTGTAGAAGGTCTTCCTTTTCTTGAGCCAGAATCAGGCAGTCGTCCAAGTAAGGATAGATTTGAATTCCTTGTAGCCTGAAGTAAGCTATCACTGGAGCCAGAACCTTTGTGAATACTCTGGGCAGTAGATAAGCCAAAGGGCAATGCAGAGAACTGATAATGAGAATTTCCAGCTCGAAACGCAGATACTTCCTGCAACTTAGCCTTATAGGCACATGAAGGTAAGCTTCCTTGAGATCTAAAGTTACCATCCAGTGATCTTTGCCCAGCAGAGGTAAAAGCTGTTGTAACGTCAACATCTTGAACTTGGGAATGTCCAGATAAGTGTTGAGGAGAGATAAATCCAAAATTGGTCTCCACGTGTTCCCCTTCTTTGGTACTAGGAACAGGCGAGAATAAAATCCTAGGCCCCTTTCTGATACAGGGACTGGCTGAATGGCCCCATCTGGAGTAACTGAGAAATTTGCTTGTGAGCCTCTTTTCTTTGTGGAGGAGGAACGTCTGGC
Source organism: Protopterus annectens (assembly GCF_019279795.1). Classification (NCBI taxonomy): domain Eukaryota; kingdom Metazoa; phylum Chordata; order Ceratodontiformes; family Protopteridae; genus Protopterus; species Protopterus annectens. The sequence continues at coordinate 730,641,835 of NC_056735.1, forward strand.
ATGCCTTTGAAAGGGGCAAGGTATGGAAATAAAACCTGTAACCGTGGTGAATGATATCCAACACCCATCTGTCTTGAGTAATTAAATCCCAATTTTCTTTGAAAAGAGACAGTCTTCCTCCCAAAGGAGCTGCCAGACGAGAATCTACTGGCAGCTGAAAAGGCAGGTCATTGGGTCTGTTTACGAAAGGACTGACCCCTGCCCTCACCAGAAGTCTGAGCAGGTGAACTCCCTGTTCTAGGCCTAAAAGAACCTTGAGCTCTGCCCCTACCACGCCTAGACCGACCCCTAGACTGGGAATCATAAGCAGGATATGTCCACCCCTTAGCAGGCCAATTTCTACTAAACTTGGTGGCTGCACCTGCAAAAATCTTTAACAGTTTGCATAGACTTAGCTTTGTCCTCCATTTTCTTTAAAACTGCTTCCACAGGCGAACCAAACAACACATCAGACTGTAAAGGAGCATCCAAAATCCTTGTCTTAACATGCTCAGCTAAATTCTGATCCCTCAACCAGGCATGCCTGCGAAGAACAGAACTAGTGGCAGCCACCCTCGAGGAGGCCTGTATAGCATCAAAACCACATTGCAAAGAATGCTTACCCACTTGTTCAGACACATGAACCAAATCCAGCAACTCTTTACACTCAATACCTTCCGCCAAAGCATCCACCTTAGATTTCAATTGTGAAAGGAGATAATTTTGATATTTTAGCATGTGAAACTGACAATTCAACGCCTCATGGCTAGAGTGGAAGAAGTATACACTTTCTTTCCCCACCTATCCAAAGCCCTTGCCTCTTTATCAGTGGGAACAGGATTTTTAACCACAGAGGCCTTAACACCTTTAGGCCCCTGAGAAACAGTTTCTGGGTCCGCCCTAGGACTCTTAAACAAATACTTATGAGCTTCGGGCACCCTATAGTACCTATCAGGTTTAACAGGAGCAGGAGGCAAAGAGTCAGGGTTCAGGGAAGCCTCTGCAAAACATCTTCCACCACATTCAACACAGGAGGTATAGCTAAGGGCCTATGCTGGGGTAAAACAAGAATTCCCTAAGCCTTTTCCTGGAATCAGAGTAATCCTGGCCCTCCCATTTAAAGTGCTCCCTCATGGAATGCAGAGTCTCTGAAAAAGAGAAAGCCGCAGGAAAGTCTTACACAGATGGGAAGAAATATCCACATCAGAATCAGAATAAGGAGGATGGCTGCTAAATCTTCCGAATAGTGGACTCAGAAGCCTCTGAACACTGTTCAGTCAGGTATTGAAGAACCGTGGCTACGGAACAGAAACAGGATCCAGAGACAGCTCTGTGCCCCACAAGGAAAAACATTCCACTTGTCTTTATAAAGGTTTCTAAGTTTGGGTTCACGAGGCCAAACTATCAAACTCTGTTCCGTGACTCAAGCCTGGCTACTATCAGAAGTGGAGCAACCAAGCCATCAGTTTGAGAGTGGCCAGATTTAGGACAACCCTTGGGTGAGAGATGAGATCCTGACAGAAGTCTAGAATCCAAGGGGTTGGAGCAGGTGTGGCTGAAGGAAGGGGAACCAAACCTGGCGAGGCCAGAAAATGAAAATCATTCTACTTCTCAACAGAGTAGCTTTTGGTAGGGAGGATGGCCAATCGAGAGTCAGAGCATCTCTGGACTACCCTGGGAGGAAAGAGGGCAAAGAAGCTGCTGCACCATTGGTGGGGAGGCAAACAGATCGCCGCCCCAGCAGTTGAAAATTTCCTCCGCCTCCTGAGAGACCATTCCTGAGGAAGCAAAATGCATCTGCTCATCCTGTCTGTAATCACGTTGGAACTAGCCATCAGCCCTGCCAAATTCTCTCCCTGCTGTTGATGTACCAGACCACAGACATGTCGGACTGAATAGTAATCTGTCTGGAGAGTGGAGAGCTTGTAACACCAGTAACACAGCTCTGAGCTTTAGAACGTTGATGTGTAAGTAGACTTCTAGAGGAGACCACGTGCCTTGAACAGATCTTCCTGAAAATGCCCCATCAGGGAAGCAACCGTAGTCACCGTGGAGCTGGACTGTTTGTTCATTAGGAGATCCTGCTTGCGGATGAGGATTAGTGCATTCGCAGCCATGGAACCCAGAGCCTGCAAACTGCCTTGCAGACACTTTCCTGGGGTCTTGCACTTGTGTTCTCAGTCTTAAGAGCCTGTGATGATATTAGACCGCTGAGTGCTTAACATAGCCCCTATGAATTCCAATTGTTGTGAGGGCTGAAGGTTTGATTTTACCAATTGATAGTAATACCCAGAGACTGGCACAGGGCCTTGGTCAGTAGGCGCTCGGGGAGCAGACAGGATCCAATTGTCCAGATAAGGAAACACCTGGAATCCGTGCAGTCTCAAGTGAGCTGTCATCACTACTAGACATTTCTGAACACTCTGGGGCCATCAGAGACTGAAGGCAGGGCTCTGAATTGAAAATGATTGGCTCCCAGCCAAGAAAGCCTCCTTTGCTCATTTTAGTGACCATGGGAACTTGGTCTGTATAACTGATTCAAATGACTGAGATCCAGAATGGGCCTCCAGTCTCCCATCTTTTGGCACCAAAAGAGTCTGGAGTAGAACACTAATCTGCATTGATCTGGAGGGACATTTTGGATGACTCGCTTTAAAAGCTTCTTGCTGCCTCCTCCCTGACCATCGGGAAGATAGCCTCTGGTGATAATTCTCTGCACCCATAGATCGTCGGTAATGGAGGACCAGGCTGCTTGGTGCAGAGAGAAAGCCCGACTACTGAGGAAAGCAATCGGGCAATGCTTCAGGAGGCTGATAGGGCCTAGAGAAAGAATCTCTGGAGCCCTGATTCCGTAACCCCTCTGCCCTAAGGCATCTTCCGGACCCTCCTCTGCTGCACATGCACATCTTTCCACTCCTCTGATTCCTGGAGAAGGAACGCTGAGTTTTGGAGAAGCGCAGACCCACAGCAGACAATGTCTTTCCATCCATTTCGCACCTGGCCAAAGTATCCTTGACCTTAGAATCAAACGGCGTGGAGGGCTCAATAGGGGCGTTCAAAAAGGAAGACGAAGGAATCCGGTAGGTCAGAAATGCGCATCCAAGCATGACGTCGGACAACCATTCCAGCACCTGCTGCTCTAGCTGCTCCTTCGGTTGTGTGGGAGAACAACCTCATGGAGGAATTCGAAATCGCTTCAAGGGTGGCAAGTTGGGAGGCCACTTTGTCATGTGCTCCATCTGACACTTGACCCGCAAGGCTAACAGAGTTCGGAAATAAGGTCTCTCTGGAGTCTCGTAAAGTGTGCCAAGAAATTCAGCGAATGCACGGCAAAGGTTACTACAGCAAAGACTTGCTTCCCTAGCCTGTCCACCGCCCAGGACTCCCTGTTGGGCGGGTGAACAGCCGGACTCTCTTCTGCCAAGTCCTTCTTTGTGGCCACCACCAGCGTCTACTGGCAAGCCTTTCGACCAATGGGGTTGATCCTCTGGAGACGAAAGTACTTTGTCTGATCTCCTGGGGATAGCTTCTACTGAATCCGGACTCTTCCACGCTCGCTGCATGATGAATTCGACCAACTCATCTGCAGGAGGGGTCAACCAGGACGTAGTGGGCCGGGAACGGAAAGCTTATAAGAATACGGATTCCTCCGGGGAAGGGGTGGAAGATTTCCAGTCACCTCACTGACTTAAAATCTCCAAGATGTCCCCAAAGGAAACATAGTCAGGGGTGATCTAGGGGAACCTTCCCCATCATCGTAATCCGTATCCTCAGTAAGGGACTCTTCAGGGTAGTCCATGTGTTTTCTTTTGCACACCCTCTTCCGAGGGGGCTCTTTGGTGGGAATGTCCGAAGAAGCCTCGGAAAGGGGAGTGCTTCGGATTAGTGATCCCCTACAAAGGGCTGGCGATGGCTGAGTAAGGGGGGAAAAACCACAGGTGGAGCTGACAAAGGATTGCTAGCCACCAGCGCCCTCTCCATAATCCGGAAGGCGGGCCCACCCGAACAGGGATGGGAGCCCGGAACCGAAGAGGACTGAATCAGAACCGGGGTCACACCCCGCTCAGAATGGCCCACCTCCAAGACTGATGTTTGAAAAGGATTCAGTGTGGAAATAACTCTCGGATCCTAGACGGGGACCAAGAAGGCAGTCGGTGCTGGGGCCGGAACTGAATATTCCACTCCCTAAGCAAGGGGTTGAGTAAGGTGAGCTGTCATCGGAAGTGAAGCCCACCAGGACTTAGATGCTTCAGGCATCAAAGCAGTCGGCACCAAAGGAAGGGGTCCCGTTGAAAGCAATGGGCAAGGGCCCTTGGGACCGAAAGATCCCCATCAGGAGAATATGAAGGAGTCGAAGGAGGAAAAATCCCAACAACCGGAGCGGAACAGGATCTGGAGATTCCTCTTGCAGTCGATACCTGATCCACAAGACAAACAATGTCTATTTTGGACATGCTCCTGGCAGACCAAACTGATATCCTGGAAGGGGATTCAAGCCGATCCAGAATAGGACTGTAGGGTTGCCCGGCAAACGGATCCACAGAAGACGAATATCTGGTCCATGGTAATGAACTCAAAGGAGCCGAGGATTCTGATTTGAATTGCGTCAATGGTACAGTCGGCACCGAGAGGGAACTCGGAGCCGAAGTCACAATCGGGGTAATAGTCAAAATCGGATCCGCAGCCTGTAAAGGCGAGGTCGGTGCCGAAGTGTCCTGAACCAGACTGGTCGGGACCGAAGAAACCATCGGTTCAGTAGTCATCGGTGCCAAGCCCGGCACCAACAAATCAGACTTCCCAGAAACTGTGTTAGGTGCCAAAATCGGTGGCACCGAGACAGCAAGTCGATGCTCGGAGGAAGATCTGCCAAGTCTTAGATCGATGATTTTTGCCCCTATCACCAGCCGGTGAAGAAGGGTCTGAGCGAGGACGCTTCTTATCCTTGCTTGGAGGAGTTGAGACCTCCGCAAAAATAGCCTCAGAGAAAGGAGAGGAAAGCAAGCCTTTCAAAAATCTACTCGTTGCGCTGCTCGTTCAATGTCCGTTGATTAAAACTCGCACAAATATCACATGGGGGAGTCGCAAAAAGATGCGAAACGCCCAAACAATAAACGCATTTAAAATGTAAGTCACTGTTAGGTAATTTACCATTGCACGACGAGCAATGTTTAAAACCTGAAGTACCCTTTTTCTCAGACATACTAATACTCGCTCAGAGAAAAGAAAAAGAGCCAGACTACAAGCAATGGTACGAAGAGTTACCACAAGGGTGGTAAATGTAAAGAAAAAGGCAAGAAAATACCAACAATGGTAAGAAAATGGATACCTGTGGGTAGAGCTAGACTATAAGAAGACACTATAAGAAAAACTTTAGAAAGAAATATCAGTTTTAATCATTCAAAACTACTTAGCAGAAGAGTTCAGTGAAAACGCTGCTATATGGCTGTGCGGCAAACGAGATCTGGGGTATGGGATGAAGGGCATTGGGGGTAGTAGTGTGGCTCGAGGGTTTGGTGTACACTAGCTTGGCATTTGGCCGACTCGGTTCCGGAACCGTACCCATCAATGAGGAATGGAAGAAGATTAACAACTTCAGATTGTACTTCACAGTCTAAGAATTCAGTACAAATAAAATTAATGTCTAGCAATAAATGTGTGAAAAAACATGTTAAAAATGGGTCCAAGACACCTTCTAGATTAAAATGTATGAACAGCAAACAGCATGTGTATATACATACTGTACAGGATACATTGTAATAAGTTCAAAAGTAATTTGTCAAGTTGTAATATTATCACTGGTTTTAAGCTGGAGTCTTATTACTGGTTTTTGGACCATCTGTACCAGTATTGGTTATTTCAGTTAAAAATATTAAAATACTGTATTCATACAGCTAAATGGACTAATATGTAAATAGCCTTCTTTGGTGTATACTTCACTGTCAACTAAAGTGTATGGGCAGTTCAAAAATATGACCACAATGTTATAGTTAAAATGACACTGAAACTGTATATTTTCAGCAGTATATAAATGCTTGCAGTAGCAGATAGTTCAGGTCTCAGATATTAGACTATCTCAAATATTTTAATATAAAATTATTTAGTAAAGAGTTAATTTGACAGCTGCAACGAGTTAATAAAACAGTTCTAAATCAAATTAAATTCTATGATTACAAAAAAATAAATTAATCAAGTTAAAAAATAAAACTACAGCAGACAGCTCACTAGTAATAAAATACTGTCACAAAATGGTTTGCAAAATAAAAAGTTGTTAAATACACTCTGGTAGTAATACTTAATATCACTGTACTGACTGTAAAATTGCATTTTGACTTTATCAAAAGAAGACTAAAAGTTTTGTTTCCTAATGTGCTTTCTAATAAAAAAATACTTATCAGTATAAAGTGTTTTAAGTATGTTTAAAACAAGAGGGAATTGTTACAGTTATGAATATAAGGCTGAAATTAATTATGTTGTAAATATGCTGAAAGATAAAGCACAGAATAAAAAGTGTGCTTGAATATGTGTATAGAGTTTACTAATGTAAAATGGGCATTCATACTATATGTATAACAGACAAGCTTCTCTTCACAGCATCAGAACAAAGCAATACTGGAAAGCAAGTATTACATGATTTTCTCATGTTTGTAGAACAAATATATATTAACAGAAGTGCTTTGTTATAAACTCAGCAATACGCGAAAGTTTCCTCAAATCAGTTTCTCAAAAATATGTTTCTTCAATAGCAACATAACAGTTGTTTCCTTTCAGATTTCTGTAATGGCATTCTCACATCAGCAGAACTGCTGAGCAGTAAATCTTAAAAGGACAACAAAACAGACATTACATGACATCCCACAGAAGACCAAAAAACATACCAAAAGAAAAAAAACATCTATGTGCGTGACTAGAGTTCTATACAACAACTGTAGTAATTCAGTTTTATGAGAGAAGGGATAAAGAGACACGTATTTTGTAGAAGTCATCATTGATAACTGCAATGAAGAAAAACTTTGTAAATATATGCTGCAAAACTGACAAAAGAAGTATGTGTTGTTTATTATAAAATAAGTTATCTGTAACTATGCTTATATTGAAATAGCTGCAAAATATATTTCTTTATCAGTGTGCAATTTAAAAGGCCTGGTGCTTTAAACAGACTACAAATACAGTCATGCAAAGCTCTGTTTCTCTGATTCAGCAGTAAACAGCTAGCAAGACTTTGTGTCTTAAAAAGACTGGATCCAACACAGCAAAGAAGCAGATACATACAGAAAATAAAGTTTTCAGAGACATTTTCAGGTGACAACGGTGCCTTGAAAACAAAGAACTATGCAACACTTAGCTGAAGGACTTTGGCAGCACATGCAGCGAGGAGGGGAGTGACAGCATGGGTAGAGATGATGGGAGTGCAGTCCTGGAGAAGTGTGGGTCCTGGCCAGTCCTGTCACTACTGACAATCTCTGCTGGAAGGGGTAGAAATGGAAATGACAGGCAGGGACAATATGGACATGGCCACCAAGCAAGAGATGGGAGCACTTAATGCCCACATTCAGGGAGCAGAGCGCATGCTGTCAGAAGACCATAGGATGTCCCTATGGTGAAAAAAGTGCCCACGTCACCACCCAAGGGGTGTAACTTTGGGGGGACAAAGTGCTTTCACTGCTGCAATGCTGGCAAGAGCAAAAGCTAACCAGATATCTTCCTGAATGATGGCTCTTCCAGATGTCTCTCACCTTAGGGAATCTGAGGAAAGAACATACACCCCTAGGGAATATAAGTGCTCGAGTCTGATGGAAACGGACTTAATTCTGGGAAATGAAACCTATACAAAAGGATTACCCCTTAAAAGGTGGAGGGTGTCAAAAACATACTAAAAAGACAGAACTTCAGGCATTACCTGAAGGAGGGCTCAGTGCTGCACACCAGAATCCAGGAAGGTAACTGACTCCCAAATGATCAGATGAAACAGAAAGAGGCCTTACCAGAGATGTTAAAATGGGCATCTGGAAGATCTAATAGCAACCCCCCACATCGTAAGACTTGACAAGTGCATCAGAAATACTGCAGCAGACCTCTCATCCAAGTATACAGGCTTGACATCCTTGCACACATGGTAATTCATTTATTTATTTATTGGCATTTACTTACTGGGTTAGTCTAATTGAGCCTAAAAAGACCCTTTTCAGCACAGGCCCAGGAAGAAAAGCTCCAGTACAAAAAAAAGAAGTTATGTCTTACCATAACGTTCCATCTGTGTTGTTGATCCTCTTTCAGTCATTACTTATAGGTCATCAGTTCCGATCTTGGAACCGAGCCGGCCATCTTCCAAGCTCGCGTCAGCCACAGACTCTCAAGCTAAACTCTTACCCACAATTCCCCTCTCCCTGTTACCTCAGATTGAGTTTGCAAGTCAAAAGAAGGTAGAGACTACCTCTGGTTAACTGACCTAACTGAATCGGATGGCGAGATCCACTATAAGCCTCAGGAGGGGGGTGGAAGGAGGGTCGTAATGACTGAACGAGGATCAACAACACAGATGGAACGTTATGGTAAGACATAACTTCTTTATCTGATGTTGTTAATCCTCGTTCATTCCTTACGTATGGGACAGAGTCCCCAGCTACCTTTATTCCTGGGAGGCTCTTATGGAAGGACATTCCTGAGCACCATAGAACCAAAGGATGCTCTTCCCCTGGAGGCCAAATCCAACTTGTAATGGTTGATGAAGGTATGAGGTCTAGCCCACGTTGCAGCTGCACAAATGTCATGTAAAGAGGCTCTAGCATGGAAGGCTGCAGAAGTTGCCACTGACCTTGTAGAATGAGCATTTATGGCAGTAGTTAAAGGGATATCATGCTTTCTGTAAAAGGTTACACAGTCTTTTAACCATTTAGCCAATGTAACCTGAAACAGCACATCCTAGCCTAGGTCCAGAACAGGCCAAAAATAACAGATCTGATTTGCGAGAAGCATTAGTTATGTCCAAGTAGAAACGAATTTGTCTGTGAATGTTTAGGTATGTAGGCAATACTCTCCTCTGTTTGAATGATTGGGAAAGAAAACTGGCAATGCAATGGTTTAATGGACATTTCAGAGATCACTTTGGGCAGAAAGGACGGATTAGTTCTCAAGGACACTCTGCCTTTATTAAAGGTCAAGTACGGTCTCTTAATGCACAGAGCTTGAAGTTCAGAAATATGTCTGGCAGAAGTAATGGCAACCAAAAACAAGGTTTTCCATGAGAGATATTTGAGGTCACAAGAAGAAGCTGGTTCAAAAGGTGACGTTGTCAAAGCTTGCAGGACTAATGATAGGTCCCCATGGTTGAGTAGGTTCTCTAAAAGGGGGTTTTAGATGATTCACTCCTTTTATGAAAGTCTTACATAATTTGTGTGACATAAGGGAAGAATCTTGGACACCATTGTGAAAATTAGATATTGTGACCAAATGAACTGTACTGGTAGAAGCAGATAAGCCGGACTGGTATAAACTAGACAAATATTCCAGTACTAGGGATCTATCTGTTTTTCCTTCAGCCAAATTGTAAACCTTTTCCACTTGCCGGGATATGTAATTCTGATGGAAGACTAAAGAGATGCAATAAGAATGTCACGTACTGGTAAAGAGAGATCATTCTGCTTGGCAATCACAGGAAGTAGAGGAGCCAAGCTGTGAGCTTCAGGCTGTTCAGGTTGGGGTGAATCAAATTCTGCAGATGGAAGATCAACTCCGGGGTTGGCTCGAGAATCCACTGTTGATCTAGCAGGTGAGGCCATAGGAAGGGAAACCAAATCTTGACGAGGCCAATATGGCATTATGAGGATTACTAAACTCTTCAACTGGCAGGCTTTCTTCAGGAACTGGGGAATGAGGGAAGAGGGGGAAATGCAAAAAGGCTGTCACTAGATGCGATAAGGTAAGAGAACTATCTAATCAATTTTTTCTGAGAAAGGCTGTCTTAGAACTTTGCAATTATCAAAAGTTTGTACTTAGTTCAAGAGAAGTAGCTTGACACGACCGAATGGCAATGTGGCAAATGAAATCTGAGATAACAGGGAGAGGGGAATTGTAGGTAGGAGTTTACCTTGAGAGTTTGTGGCGGACACGAGCTTGGAAGACGGCCGGCTCAATTCCAAGATAGGAATCGATAACCCATATGTAAGGAATGAACGAGGATTAACAACATCAGATCACTATTTACAATTAATGAACACACTTGTTTACTGTTATAAAATAATACAGAAAATTGTAAAATAAACCAATATGAAGCAATGCTGTGATATCTTACATGATGGCCCTACAATTACACTAAGTTATAAGGAAAAAATGAGGCATATAAAATACAAGGTTAAAAAAAAAAAAAAAAAAACATAAAAGGAGTATTCATTACAGTACCTAAACTAATGACATGTAGGTTGGTAGCCTAAAAGTAGGAAAGAAAGGAGGTGAAGTGAGTAAGACAAGAAAATGGAAAATAAAGCAGGAAAGATAAATGAAATATTGAGTGAGAGGAAAATGCAAGTTACAGGCAGTGAGTGTTATGGGTGAAAGGAGAATGAAGGATGCCACAAGTAGACAAGTAGGTTGTGTGAAAAAAGTAGAGAGATGAAAAAAACAGTGGAAAGAGGAAATGGAAAGTTGGTTTCATTAATGAAAACGGTGTCACATTTGGCAAATATGCTCTAACAAATACATCCCTCAAGAGGTAATAGCTAAACAAATAAAATGGCATAAAAAGAAGTTATGTACTCACCATAACGTTCAATGTCTGTTGTCCATCTCACCCCACACATTTTCCTAGCCTTGCTGATTTAATCTTGAAAGTAAACCGTTTTTGTCAAGTTACATTTAAAAGTATTTTTTAACAATAAAAAAGGTGTGTCAAATCTAGAATTTGTTGAATATGTTAATGATGTAATAAATGATGCGCGGTATGATGAAACTAATATCAGTGGGGAAGATTCTTTATTAAACGTGTCAGTTTATGACTGTGAGGAATATGAAGTAGCAGAAAATATGATGGGGGTGGGGAGAGACGTTGCTGACAGTGATGCAAGTTTCGTCACAGGATATGACAGATTACAAAACCACAGTGCCATATAATAGTCCCTTTACGCCTTCCAAAATATCTACAAACATATGTGTTTTTGAGAATGAATTATGTAAGCAGTTAGAAATTGAGTATCAGAATTTTAGAAAAAACAATAAAAAGTTTACTTGACTAAAATACAGTGGGATGTTCTGCAGCATTTAAGGCAGAATTGTGATAAATACATATTTGCACAGGCAGACAAGGGAGGCAACTGGGTGATAATGACTAAAAATCAGTATCATATGGCCATGACCCTGTTGGAGGATGCATCAGTATATGAAATATTGTCCCACAATCCTGTCAAGGAATTCAATGTACTACTGTTGGAAATTTTGGAGAGAGGGGAAAGGCTTGTTTTTTTTATGTTCATCAGATGTTAAAAAACTATATATTAAGAATCCCAAGGACGCTAAATTCAAAGTGATACCTAAAATACACAAGGACATCCACAATCCACTCAGAAGGCCCATAGTGTCTGGGAAGAGAGCTTATTTGCAAAATGTGGGCATGTTTCTGGATTTTCAGCTTAAGAATTGCTTAAGCAGAATCATGTCACACATTAAGAATGGGAAAGAGCTCTCAGATACTATAGGAGGCATGAAATGGTCCAATGAATATTATTGGGCCAGTGTGGATATCAAATCTTTGTATACAAATATCAAAAACAAACGGGGTTTGGAAGCAGTTGAACATCTTAGGGGAAGGTCCACATACAGACTTTCTTATAAGTCTGTTGTAATTTTCTTTAACCCATAATTGCTTTGTTTTTGGCAACAAATGTTTTTTGCAAAAAGAAGGAAAGTACAGTTTTGCACCTACCATAAATGTAGATGTCCGAACTGGATAGCATCTGCAGTCATAACAACTGGGTTGTCCTGTCGTCAGGCAGCCCTTCAGTCGGCCGGATTCCAAAGTCCGGGTCCGGCTTCGGCTGATGTCGCACTTCACCCGACGTCATCTCTGTTGGTCTTCGGGTATAAAGGCATCAGCCGACGCCATTTTCCTCAGTGTTTCTTGCCCCAGATGCCAGTAGCCCTCTTGAAGGCTAAAATTTAGATAGATGCCAATGTTTCCAAAAAGATAGAGGCAAACACAAAAATAAGCATGTATGCACATATATACAAACAAATACACCATAAAAGACTCCCCCCCACCAGCTAGCTATTAGGAGGGTAAACACCCTTGGAGTACCACAGAGGGGAAGGAGGGAGGGTAATCCTGACTGCAGATGCTATCCAGTTCGGACATCTACATTTATGGTAGGTACAAAACTGTACTATGTCCTTCATGGATGCATCTGCAGTCATAACAACTGGGTAGAATACCATAGCCAACAAGGGGAGGAGGATAAAACTAGATTATGGTGTGTTCAGGATCCCTTGCAGTACAGCAGTGGCAAACCCTGCTCGGGATCTGGAATATAGAGGTAAATTATAATGCTTGGCAAATGTATGCACGGAGGTCCAAGTAGCCGCCTCAATAATGTCTTTGGTTGCCACTCCTCGTAAGAAGGCTGTGGTAGTGGCTGTTGCCCTTGTAGAATGAGGTCTTATGTTCTGTGGAATTGGTTTTCCATGGAAGGAGTAACAGAATCGTATGCAATTTCCTATCCATTTGGAGATTGTCTGTTTGGAAATAGCTTTTCCTTCCCTTCCTGTTGCACAGGCTACAAAAGTTGGTCAGTCTTTCTGCTACTTTTGTTCTGTCCAAGTAGTAGCGTAGCTGTCTATGTACATCCAAGGTATGCAATATTCTTTCCCCTCTGTTTTGTGGGTTGGGAAAGAAGGTAGGAAGGTGGATTGCCTGGTTTAAAGACACTCTGGATACCACCTTAGGCATAAATGTAGGATTAGTCCTCATGGACACTCTATCTTGGTGGAAGATTAGGAAGGGTTGCACTGCCATTAAGGCCTGTAGTTCTGAAACCCTCCTTGCTGAAGTAATTGCCAGTAGGAAAGCAGTTTTCCATGACAGGTGTTGTAGGTCTGCTGTTGCTGCTGGTTCAAAGGGTGATAGTGTCAATTTTTCTAGCACAAAGTTTAAGTCCCAAGCTGGTAATGGTGGTTTCCTTGGAGGTTTTACATTCTTGATTCCTCTGAGGAACTGCCTGAGCAAAGGGTGAGAAAAACAGGTGGATCAAAGCTGTATTCTGCTGAAATAGCTGATGCATGTATCTTGATGGAGGAGTAGGACAGGCCTGAATGAAGAAGTTCGGCTAGGTACTCCAGAATGTTAGGCATATCTATGTTTGACACATCTTTTCCTCTTTCAGTACTCCAAATGACAAACCTTTTCCATTTTCCAGCATAGTTTCTTCTTGTTGAAGGTCTGTGTGCTTCAAGAATAATGTCTCTAACTCTTTGGGAAAGTTCTGGATTAGCTGCTGCTATGTGATGTTCCATGCAGTCAGTTGCAACGTTTTTAGGTTTGGATGTATGATGCTGCAGTTGTTCTGAGTTAACATCAAAGGCATCAGGGGTATTGGCCACATATTGTTCCGAGACATGCTCCTCAGCAGTGGGTACCAGTGTTGTCTTGGCCAGTTTGGAGCTATCAGGATTATCCTTGGACGTTCTTCCTTGATTTTTAGTAATACCTTGTGTATCAAGGGAAGAGGTGGGAATGCATATGCTGTTAGGCCTTTCCAGCTGAAGGAGAGCGAATCCACTTTCCATGCTAGTGGGTGGAATGTCCTTGTGCAGAATTTTTGAGCTGGTGATTGGTAGGTGATGCAAATAGATCTATCTGAGGCATTCCCCATTTCTTTGAGATGGTCTTGAAGATGTCCGGGTGCAGCTTCCATTCGTGGGCATCCGATGTGGTTCTGCTTAATATGTCTGCTAGAGTATTCTCTTTCCGGTACAAATATTGCCTGTAACTGGATGTTGTAGCTGAGTGCTAGGGTCCACAGCTCCAAAGTCATTCTGCATAGGGGTATGAATGAGTGCCTCCCTGTTTGTTGATGTACCACATGACTGTGGTGTTGTCTGTCCTTATCATCAACTGGCCCTCTTTGAGAAATGGTCTGAACTTTTGGATTGCCAGTTTTACTGCCAGCATTTCTTTTAGGTTGATGTGCAGGTGAAGTTGATCCTGTGTCCACAATCCTTGCACGCATTTGTCCAGCATGTGGGCCCCCCATCCTAGGTTTGAAGCGTCTGTTGTGATGGTCTGGCTTGCTTGACATCTGCGAAAGGGTAGCCCTGGGTTTGACTGGCATGCCTGAGCCCACCATAGGAACTCCTGTTTTAAGCATGGAATTAGTGGGATTTCTGTTTCTAGGCTGTGTCTGTGTTGGGACCATAAATTCTTTAGGTACCACTGTAGTTTTCTCATATGTAGTCTGGCAAGTGGAACCAAGATTATGCATGATGCCATGAAGCCCAAGGCCTGCAGTACTTTTCTTGCTGTTAACTCGTTCAGTTTGGTTAGTGCCAAGAAGTAAAGAGGGAGTTCTTTTTGTTTTTCCTTTGTTAGGAATGCCATCTGTTTTACTGTGTCCAATTCCGCGCCCAAGAATGTCCTTGTTTGGGATGGTATCAGCCTTGACTTTTGTAGATTGACTGTGTATCCCAGTGCTTGCAGCAAGTAAATGATCCTTTGTAAATCTGTTGTCAGCTTGCTTTTGTTGTCCCCTTGTAGCAGGCAGTCGTCTAGGTATGGGTAAATTTGAATTCCCTGTAGTCTGCAATGGGCGATTACTGATGCCAGGCATTTTGTGAATACTCTGGGCGCAGTAGATAAGCCAAAGGGCAATGCTGAGAATTGATAGTGCTCTGATCCTGCAAGAAATCTGAGGTATCTTCTGCAGATTGGTCGAATGGGGACGTGCAGGTATGCCTCCTTGAGATCTAGAGTTACCAGCCAACACTCCTTGCCCAGCATGGGAAGAAGTTGCTGTAGGGTCAGCATTTTGAATTTTGGGACAATGATGTATGTATTTAAGGCGGACAAGTCTGGAGTAGAACCCCTTTCCTTGCTCTGCTGTTGGCACTCTTTCCACAGCTCTCATGTTTGCTAACTGCATTATCTGTTGTAGAGCCTCTGTTTTTTGGTTTGGAGGTAGATTTGGCATTCCTCTTTTGACTGGTAAAGTGTGGAAGTGGAACCGGTAACCTTGATCTATGGTTTGTAAAATCCACTTGTCTTTTGTTATATAGTGCCAGTTCTTTGAAAATAAGGTTAATTTTCCGCCTAGAGGAGCTGCTATTTGTTCCCTGGTAGGCGGATTTAGGGTTAAGTCACTGTGGTTGAGTTGATGTAGTGGCAGAGGTTGTGTCTGTGCCTCTGTTGTTACCTTGCCACTGTCGTCCTCTGTAGGCACCTCCCTGGATTGGTTTCTGCCTCTGGAGCGTGTATTCCTGCCCCTTTGAGATCTTGTGGAGTCAGGAAAGGACCAATTTTTGGCAGGCCAGTTCCTGCTAAACCTTCGGGGTTGAACCTGCAAGAAATCTTTAACTGTTTGAACAGATTTTGCCTTTTCTTCCATTTTCTTCATAACCTGCTGGGCAGGTGTACCAAACAAACTTGTCTTATCCATAGGAGCATCTAGCAACTTAGCTTTAACATGATCCGGTAGAGCTTGCTCCTTTAGCCATGCATGCCTTCTTATCACTGTGCCAGTCATGGCTGATCTAAATGAAGCCTCCAGTGCATCATAGCCACATTTTAAGGAATGGTTACTAACCTGTTGTATGTTATTTACCATTTCTAATACATATTTCTCATCAAGAGATTCATCAGTGGTTAGCTTTTTAGTTAACTGATCAAGCATAAACTCTTGGTATTGTATCATGTGAAACTGACAATTTAAAGCTCTAGCTGAGAGAGTAGCTGAAGTGTAGACCTTTTTGCCCCATCTGTCTAATGACCTTTCTTCCCTTTCTGAAGGAATAGGGTTTTTTGCTATGGTCGCGGCTACTGCCTTGGGACCCTGGGATATAGTTTCGGGGTCTGCAAGTGGGGCCTTGTAAAGGTGGTGAGGAGTGTCTGGCACCCTGTAAAATCTGTCTGGTTTGGCAGGGGCTGGAGGTAAAGAATCTGGTGCGGAGCAGACATCATTGAAAGCATCATCCACCACAGGGAGAACAGGAGGTATAGCTAAGGGCCTGTGCTGTGGAAGGTGCAGAAAGGTCCTAAGTCTTTTCTGGAGTCTGAAAATGCTGTTGCTGCCATTGGAACTGCTCTGCATGGCATGTAAGGTTTCCCCAAAGGAGAATTCTTCTGGTGGGGAAGCAGCTGGAATGGATTCTTCAGCATCAGAGTCTTCAAAATTGGAGAAAGGAGCCTCTGGCTGATCAGTTATGTCTGATTCATCGGCAGACTCATCAGAGGACACTGGCTCAGGGGCTCTGCCCTAGGTCTCTTCTCTGGGGGCTGAGAGGCCCTGTCTGGGTGAGATTGAGATCCTCTAATTAATGAAATTAAATCTTCTGCCAGAGTAAGCATTTGAGAACTAGAGGAGGGCCTGGTTGTAGGGGGTTTAACAGGCACTGTTTTAGTAGTCTTTGCTGCTTTAGCCCTGGCGAAGGCCTTAATGGACATGGCTGCTGGAGGCCTAGCAGCACCACGTGCTGGGGTAGAGACATCCAAGGGAATGGTGTCTGATAAGTCAGTGGCAACCACCGTAGTGGATAAAATTTCTGAGGCCGTTTCAAGAGTGGTAGCAGGGGCCTCAGTTGTAGAGATAGATTCAGCTGTACTTTGATCAGTTTTCTCGGTTTCGGCCGAAACAGAGACACTCGCGGTTTGCTTAACCATGGTTTCGGCCGAAACCGCGGACCGCGAGTGTCGGTCTTTATCTTTGCGTTTTTTTGGCAGATTGGGTAGTCGGAGGATCCGACGGCATAATGTACGCAAAATCAGAACCGAAAAACTGTTCAGCAAACTCCGACCGGCGCCTAAGCGTTCGTCGGTTGAACGAAGCACAGGCCGAACAGGCTGCTACGTCGTGGGCTGGGCCTAAACAAGGCAGACAATAAGAGTGGAAATCTTTATGAGGTATTTGTTTCCCACAGGTTAAACAATTATTAACTTTTTCTGACATCGGCTGAGGCAAGAAAGAGTCCCCAACGGGGTACTTCGCTTTAGAAGTCTTCGAAGTAGTATTCGGTAGAAGTAATCTCTGGATCTGACCGACCGGCACTTGCGAACAGCTTCTGCTTCGGGCGCCACGCAGCAAGAAAGACTGAGGAAAATGGCGTCGGCTGATGCCTTTATACCCGAAGACCAACAGAGATGACGTCGGGTGAAGTGCGACATCAGCCGAAGCCGGACCCGGACTTTGGAATCCGGCCGACTGAAGGGCTGCCTGACGACAGGACAACCCAGTTGTTATGACTGCAGATGCATCCATGAAGGACATCTGCAATGGGGGCTGCCTATTCTCCTGTATATGCAATTTTGCTCATGACTCATTTTGAAAATTCTTACATTTATAATTCTGAGTTCTATAAAGGTAAAGTTATATTGTTCAAGAGCTATATAGATTCTCATTTTTGTTTGTAGTGGGGAAATGGAAGAATTTCAGGATTTTACGTTGCAGTTGCACGACAATCACTCTGGTTTAGAATTCACATTTAGCACCAGCAGGGAAACAGTACAATATTTAGATTTGGAATTCTTTGTGGGGAGGGATTTCACAGTAGAATTCAGACCTTTTGTTAAGGCTACCGCTATCAAGAATTTCCTCATGGCTGATAGCATGCATGCTTCCCCACTTACTATCATTACCATATGAGGAATATCTACGCATAGCTAACATTTCAGATAAAGCAAGGCTCGGGGTTGAATTTGAGAGGGTCAGAACAAACTCCATAGTAGAGGTTATGATGAGGGTGTTCTGACTGTAGCTGAAAATAAAGTTAGAAAAAGGTTGGGGTTGTCACACCCTACAGTGCAAAAAGAAACATTGAGCAATAGAAGTGAAGCCCAGAATTTGGATAAAGGGGAGGACCAAAACAAAATGTTCTTTGTTAATACGTTTTCACCTTTCTTAGAGATTCTGAAACAGTTAGTGAATAGATTCTAGCCTATCATCACCAATGATGGGAATCTCAAGAAACTTTTTCCGGAGAAGGTCACTTTCTCCTATAGTAGATTTAAGAATCTTAAGGAATTGTTAGCCACAAGTAAATTGGAAAGAGAACATGGAAGAAAGGGTAGCTTCCCTTGTGGAAAATGAATAGTGTGCAAGAAGATTAAGAATACAGATGGGGTCAATTTCAATGGTAAGGTGTATGAGGCAAGGGATCAGTATCATTGTGAATATTGGGGGTGATTTAAATCATAGGGTGTGGATGTCTTCCAGTACAATGGTATATAGGGCAGACTAAACAGGTAGTGAAAAAATGGATTACGGAACATTTACGGGACATCAGGAGACGTAGATTGGAAAGCCCTGTAGCAGAACATTTTGTTAAGTACCACGGTGGTTCAGATTCCACCTTTTTTTTTACAGTGTGTTAGCCAAGCCCAGTTTTGGTAAAGGGGATGAATTTGCAAGGAGACTGATGTGGTTAGAAACCAAATGCATTATTAATTTTGGCACTTTATATCTGGGGGGGGGGGGTAAATCTAGATATAAATTTAAATGCAAGTTAGATGTTAGTCAAAAGTGATTTAAATGTATATTATTCTTCTGTTATTTTTGTTATTTAAGCCATTATAATATTGTAACATCGTTATTTCCATCAAAGTATATAAAACATTTTTTAAATATACCTTTCTATATATTTAGAAGCATTATATGTAGTTTGGCTATACTATTTTTATAAATATTGTAGGCGAATTTTGGCACTTTAATATGTGTATAACGAGGTTCTGACTTGTTGGTATATCAAATAAGAATGGGAATAGGTAATTTACACTTGATTAATTGCATTGTTGAATTCATTAAATAATTAAGCAAGATGTATAAAAATATGTGTTGCTTGGTGTACTGAATAGTCCTTGAAGGCGTAATCCGAGGTACCGGATGCACCAGTAAAGATTTTACTCCAGCCTTCTCATTGTGCGGTTTGTGTTTTTAGCAAAATGCATGCTGTCAGAAGAGCACAGGATGTCCCTATGGTGAAAAAGGTGCCCACGTCACCACCCAAGGGGGTATTAGAGACATTCATACAAAGTGCTTTCACTGCTACAATGCTGGCAAGAGCAAAAACTAACCAGATATCTGCCTGAATGATGGCTCTTCAAGACGTCTCTCACTTTAGGGGATCTGAGGAAAGAACATACACCCCTAGGGAATATACTTACCCCTTAAAAGGTGGGGGGTGTCAAAAACATACTTAAAAGACAGAACTTCAAGCATTACCTTTAGGAGGCTTCAGTGCTGCACACCAGAACCAGGAAGGTAACTGACTCCCAAATGATCAGATGAAACAGAAAGAGGCCTTTCCAGAGATGCCAAAACGGGCATCTGAAGATCTAACAGCACACACACACACACATACAAGACTTGACAAGTGCATCAGAAACACTGCAGCAGACCTCGCATCCAACTGTACAGGCTTGACATCCTTGCACACATGGTAATTCATTTATTTATTGCCATTTATTTACTGAGTTAGTCTGAGTCTAAAAAGACTCTTTTCAGCACAGGCCCAGGAATAAAAGCTCCAGTACAAAAACACAATTTACAATTAATGAACGCACTTGTTTACAGTTATAAAACAATACAGAAAATTGCAAAACAAAGCAATATGAAGCAATGTTGTGATATCTTACATGATAGCTCTACAATTACACTAAGTTATAGGGAAAAATGAGGCGTATAAAATACAAGGTAAAAAAAAACATAAAAGGAGTATTCATTATAGTATCTAAACTATTGACATGTAGGTTAGTACCCTAACAGTAGAAAAGAAAGGAGGTGAAGTGAGAAAGACAAGAAAAAGCAGGAAAGACAAATGAAAAAAAAAATATTGAGTGAGGGGAAAATGTAAGTTACAGACAGTGAGTGTTATGGGTTAAAGGAGAATGAAGGATGCCACAGTGGACAAGGAGGTCTTTTGAAAAAAGTAGAGAAATGAAAAAAACAGAGTGGAATGAGGAAATGGAAAGTTGGTTTCATTAATGAAAATGGCGTCACATTTGGCAAGTATGCTCTAACAAATAAATCCCTCAAGAGGTAATAGCTAAACAAATGAAATGGCATAAAAAGTTATGTACTCACCATAGCGTTCAATGTTTGTTGTACATCTCGCCCTTCATTCTTACATGTGGGGTTCAGAGCCGATCCTTGGCTCTGACTCAGCAGATTACAAAAGCTCGAAGTCTGTAGGTTGGCTCGTGGCAAAGTAGGCATCCCATAACGCAGTGGTATCAATCCTCAAATCTTGTTTGCTGCTAGCTACAACAGAAAACTGTTATACTGTACCCTCAGGTAAAGGAGAAACAATAGTGAAAGGTCTCCAACCTAAAGGAAAAAGCAGAATTTTCCTACTAGGTCCTCTAGGATTTATATGGGCGGGGTAGGAGGGTGGGCTCGTAAGACTTAAGGGTGAGATGGACAACAAACATTGTACATTATGGCGAGTACATAACTTCTTTATGTTGTCCTATCTCGCTTTCATTCTTACGTGTGGGACAGCATCCCCAACACCTACCTTCTCAGGTGGCTCATGGGAATACATTCTTGAGCACCGTGGAACCAAAGGAAGCTCTGTCCCCGGAGGCCAAATCAATTTTGCAAGGAGTAATAAAAGTATGTGAGCTTGCCCAAGTTGTGGCTGCACAAATACTGTCCATTGGAATTCTAGCCTGAAAAACAGTGGATGTTGCTACTGATCTGGTTGAATGACCTTCAACTTTGAATGGAAGTACCTTGTTATTGGAAGAGTATATAAAGGTTAAGCAATTAAAAAGCCAATTAGATAATGCGACTTCAGAGACTGACATACCCTTTCTTGCCTCCGAAAAGGATAATAACTGATCTGATGTCCTGAATTCTTAAGTTCTGTGGAGGGAGAAAGTACAGTTTTGTACCTACCATAAATGTAGATATTCGAGTGTTCACACTGCTGCAGTCATCACACTTGGGTTATCCTGCTGTCAGGCGGTCCCGCAGTCGGCCAGAGTTCCAAAGTCTTGGTCCGGCGTCGGTTGCTGTCGCTTCTTCCCGGACGTCAGTGCGCCAGGGGTATATAAGAGGCATCCAACGCCATTTTCTTCAGTTTTTCTTGCCCCAGATGTCAGGTGCCCCCAAGTAGGTAGGCAATACATATTGCGAATAAAACATGTAAAAGGAATAAAAGGAATACCTTCAATTACAAGCAAATACACCACAAAGGTTGTACAGGATAGAAAAGGTATAGAAAAGTTCAGCTAGGTCAGAGGGGATGGAGGGAGGGTAACCTGGACTGCAGCAGTGTGAACACTCGAGCATCTACATTTATGGTAGGTACAAAACTGCACTATGTTCATTGTGTTACACTGCTGCAGTCATCACACTTGGGTTGAATCCCAAAGCTAAGGATGGGTGGTGGAACTAAACAGGGTTTGGAGAAGCTAGTAGGCCCTGCAGAACTGCAGTGGCAAAGCCAGCTCTGGTTTTACAGTATAGAGGTAAGTGATAGTGCTTGGTGGAGGTGTGCACTGAACTCCAAGTTGCAGCCTCCAAAATATCCTTGGTTGGTACCCCTCTGAGGAAGGCTGTTGATGTTGTTGTAGCCCTGGTGGAATGGGGCCTAATGTTACCAGGTACAGGATTCCCATGGTGTGTGTAGCAGAAACAGAAACAATGTCCTATCCATTTTGAAATGGTCTGTTTTGAGATAGCCTTTCCTTGTGATCCTGCAGCATAGGATACAAAGAGCTGGTCAGATTTTCTGAAAGCCTTAGTTTTATCCAAGTAGTAACGTAAGTGCCTGTGAATGTCCAAGAAGTGTAGGAGTTTTTCCCCTTTGTTCTGGGGGTTTTGATAAAAGGTGGGCAAATGAATGATTTGGTTTAGGGCCACACTGGATACCACCTTTGGCATAAAGGAAGGGTTAGTTCGTAAAGAGACTCTGTCTTGATGAAAAATGATGAAAGGCTCCACTGCCATTAGGGCCTGTAGCTCTGAGACTCTTCGTGCTGAAGTCATTGCTAGCAGCAGGGCAGTTTTCCATGATAGAAACTGTAGATCAGCTGTAAAAGCTGGTTCAAAGGGCGGTAGTGTAAGTTTTTCCAAAACAAAGTTGAGATCCCAAGTTGGTGTTGGTGCTCTCCGGGGCTGTCTTATGTTCTTAGCCCCTCTGAAGAACTGTCTTAGTAATGGATGTGAAAATATAGCAGGATCCGTGTTGTATTGAGCTGAAATAGCTGAGGCGTGGATCTTAATAGATGAAAAGGAAAGTCCTTTGTGCAACATCTCAGTTAAATATTGAAGAATCTGAGGAATATTTGGGACAAGGGGATTTTGGCCTTTAACCTGGTTCCAGGCGCAGAATCTTTTCCATTTGTCTGAATAGGCTTTCCTGGTGCTGGGCTTCCTGGCCTCCAGAATGACATCTATCACAGCTTTAGAGAGAAGTGTTGACTGGTTGTTTAGGTAATTTGCCATGCAGCCAGATTTAAAGTCTTGAGCTGGCTGTGTAGAATCCGATTGTTTTGCTGAGTGAGCAGGTGAGGAATTTGAGGTAAAAATCCATGGTGGGCCTTGAGCCATGTTCCTTAGTATTGGATACCAGTGTTGGCGTGGCCAGTATGGAGCAATGAGCATCACTTGTGGCCTCTCTAATCTGGCTTTCAGCAGCACCTTTGCCAGAAGAGGCAGTGGAGGAAAGGCATACACTGTCAATGTTTTCCAACTGAATGAGAAGACGTCCACTTACCAACCTAGTGTGTAGTATGTCCTTGTGCAAAATTTCCGTAGTTGGTAGTTTTGGGGGGAAGCAAACAGATCTATGTCTGGGCTCCCCCATTTTTAAGTTATCATTGCAAATACTTGTGGATCTAGTTTCCACTTGTGAGGATAGTACAGTTTTGTACCTACCATAAATGTAGATGTCCGATAGGTATGTATCTGCAGTCCTAACATATGGGTTTGTCCTGCCTCAGGCAGCCCTTCGGTCGGCCGGATTCCAAAGTCTGGGTCTGGCCTCGGCTGATGTCGCACTTCACCTGACGTCATAGCTGCTGGGGTATAAAGGCATCAGCCGACGCCATTTTCCTCAGTGTTTCTTGCCCCAGATGCCAGGTGCCCTCTAGGAAGGCTAAATTTGGATAAATGCAGATAATTCCAAACAGTAGAGAGCAAAATATATATACATATATACATACAAACAAATACACCATAATAGATTCCCCCAGCTAGCTAAAAGAGGGGTAAGTACCCTAGGAATACCACAGAGGGAAGGAGGGTGATCCTGACTGCAGATGCATACCTATCGGACATCTACATTTATGGTAGGTACAAAACTGTACTATGTCCTTCAAGGATGCATCTGCAGTCCTAACATATGGGTAGAATACCATAGCCAAACTGGGGGAGGAGGCACTAAGATAATGATGGTGTAGTTAAGATCCCTTGCAAAACAGCAGTTGCAAAACCTGCTCGGGATCTTGAGTATAAAGGAAGATTATAATGCTTGGCAAATGTATGCACGGAGCTCCAAGTAGCAGCTTCTAAAATGTCTTTGGTAGCCACTCCTCGTAGGAAAGCTTTAGTGGTGGCTGTAGCTCTTGTGGAGTGAGGCCTGATATTTTCAGGAGTTGTCTTTCCATGAAAAGAGTAGCAGAATCAAATGCAATTTCCTATCCATTTTGAGATTGTCTGTTTTGAAATTGCTTTTCCTTGCACTCCTATTGCATATGCTACCAGAAGCTGGTCAGTTTTTCTGCTGGCCTTAGTTCTGTCCAGATAGTAGCGTAGTTGTCTGTGCACATCCAAGGTGTGTAGTAGTCTTTCCCCCCTGTTCTGTGGGTTGGGGAAGAATGTAGGTAAATGTATAGCTTGGTTCAAGGATACCCTGGAGACCACGTTTGGCATAAAAGTAGGATTGGTTCTCAGAGACACTCTATCCTGATGGAAGATAAGGAAAGGCTGTACTGCCATTAATGCCTTTAACTCAGATACCCTTCTTGCTGAAGTGATTGCTAGCAGGAATGCAGTTTTCCAAGATAAGAACTGTAAGTCTGCTGTTGCTGCTGGTTCAAAAGGGGGAAGTGTTAATTTTTCCAGCACAAAGTTGAGATCCCATGCAGGCAGAGGTGGTTTCCTTGGAGGCTTAACGTTTTTGATCCCTCTCAAGAACTGCCTGAGTAGAGGATGAGAGAAGACAGGAGGATCCATGTTGTACTCTGCTGAAATTGCTGATGCATGAATCTTAATGGAGGAGTAGGACAGGCCATTATGGAACAGTTCTGCTAAGTATTCCAGGATGTGTGCTATGTTTGCCAATGAGACATTTTCTCCCTTTGCTGCACTCCAAATGAGGAATCTTTTCCATTTGGCTGAATATGTTTTCCTTGTGGAGGGTCTGCGAGCCTCCAGGATAATGTCCTTAACCCTCTGAGATAAATCTGGTTAATTTTGTTTTATGCAATATTCCAAGCAGTTAGCTGCAGTGTTTTCAAGTTTGGATGCAGGGTCTTGTAGTGGTTCTGCGTTAGAAGTAAGGGACATAGAGGTCGAGGCCATGAGTGTGCCCGAGACATGCTTCTCAGTAGCGGGTACCAATGTTGTCTTGGCCAGTCTGGAGCTATTAGAATTACCTTTGGCTGTTCCTCTCTGATCTTCAGTAGGACTTTGTACATCAAAGGAAGAGGTGGAAATGCATATGCTGTCAGGTTCTTCCAGCTGAAAGAAAGAGTCCAAGTCCACCCTCCAGGCAAGTGGGTGGTATACTCTTGAGCAGAATTTCTTCAATTGGTGGTTGTGTGGGGAGGCGAACAGGTCTATCTCTGGCATTCCCCATTTCTTTGTTATGGTTTTGAATATATCTGGATGCAGCATCCATTCGTGAGCATCCGTGGTAGTTCTGCTTAAGGTGTCTGCTAGTGAATTTTCTTTTCCTGGTACAAATTTGACCTGCAGTTGAATGTTGAGATTCAGGGCCAAATTCCACAGGTCCATTGCCATCCGGCATAGAGGATATGAGTGTGCACCTCCCTGTTTGTTGATGTACCACAAGACTCTGGTATTGTCCGTCCTTATCAGCAGGTGACCTTGTTGGAGGAATGGTCTGAATGCCTCGATTGCATGTTTCACTGCCAGCATCTCCTTTAGATTTATGTGTAGATTCAGCTGGTCTTGGGACCATAGGCCTTGTATACACTTGTCTTCCATGTGTGCCCCCCAGCCTAGGTCTGAGGCATCCGTGGTGATGGTCTGGCTTGGATGTGGTTTGTGGAAAGGCAATCCTCTGTTTATCTGACAGGCCTGAGCCCACCACAGGAATTCTTTTTTCAGGCATGGAATAATTGGAATCTGGGCTTCTAGACTGTGCTTGTGTTGAGACCATACATTCCTTAGGTACCATTGTAACTTTCTCATATGCAGCCTGGCATGCGGGATCAATATTATGCAGGATGCAATGTAACCCAGGACTTGCAGGACTTTCCTTGCAGTAAGCTGAGTTTGTGTTGTTAATGCCATGAAATAGACTGGTAGTTGCTTTTGTTTTTCCTCTGTGAGAAAAGCCATCTGAGTTGTTGTATCCAGTTCTGCACCCAAAAATGTTATCCTTTGGGATGGTACTAGCCTTGACTTTTGAATGTTGACTGTGTATCCCAAGGCTTGCAACAGTTGTATGACATTGGCCAAATCTTTTATTAATTTTGTCTTGTTGTCCGCTTGTATTAGGCAGTCGTCCAGGTATGGGTAAATTTGAATTCCCTGAAGCCTGCAATGAGCAATTACTGATGCCAGGCATTTTGTGAATACTCTGGGCGCAGTAGATAAGCCAAAGGGCAATGCTGAGAATTGATAATGCTCTGATCCTGCAAGAAATCTGAGGTGTCTTCTGCAATCTGGTCGTATAGGGACGTGCAGGTATGCCTCCTTGAGATCTAGAGTCACCAGCCAAGACTCCTTGCCCAACATGGGAAGAAGTTGCTGGAGGGTCAGCATTTTGAATTTTGGAACAATGAGGTATGTGTTCAGTGTGGACAAGTCGAGAATAGGTCTCCATTGATTTTCTTTTCTTGGTACAAGGAATAGTCTGGAGTAAAATCCTTGGCCTTGTTGCATAGATGGTACCTTTTCTATTGCTCTCATCCTTAGTAAGCTGATTTGTTTTAGAGCCTCTGTTTTTTGGCTTGGTGGAAGGTTTGGCATTCCTCTCTTTTTTGGTAGGGTGTGGAAGTGAAACCTGCAGCCCTTGTCTATTGTTTGTAAAGTCCATTTGTCTCCTGTAATGCAATGCCAGTTTTCTGAAAATAAAGCTAGCTTTCCGCCCAAGGGTGCTTCCAGTTGTTCCCTGGTAGGCGGAATCAGAGCCAAGTCATTGTGTCTGTCTTGTGGAAGTGGTTGTAGTCGCAGCTGTGGCAGCACTTCTCTTGTTGGCAGGTTGCCACTGACGACCCCTGTAGGCACCCCTAGATTGACCTCTGCCTCTTGGGCGTCTATTTCTGCCTCTCTGTGCTCTGGAGGTGTCTGGAAAGGACCAAATCTTCGAAGGCCAATTTCTGCTAAACCTCAGAGGTTGGACCTGTAAAAAATCCTTGACTGTTTGGACAGATTTTGCTTTTTCTTCCACTTTCTTTAGAACCTCCTGTGCAGGGGAGCCAAACAAACTTTGTTTCTCCATAGGAGCATCTAGGAGTTTTGACTTAACATGGTCTGGTAAGGATTGCTCTTTTAACCAGGCATGCCTTCAAATCACTGCTCCAGTCATAGCTGATCTAAAAGAAGCCTCCAGTGCATCATAGCCACATTTTAAAAAATGATTACTGACCTGCTGAGAGTATGTACCAAATCCTGAAGGGACTTACGGTCTATAGGTTCAGGAGAGGACAGTTTTTTATTTAGCTGGTCTAACAAAAATTCCTGGTACTGTATCATGTGAAATTGACAGTTTAAGGCCCTGGCAGAAAGAGTAGCAGATGTATAAACCTTTTTACCCCATCTCTCTAATGCTCTAGATTCCCTTTCAGAGGGAAGAGGGTTTTTGGCAGAGGCAGCTGCAACACCTTTAGGGCCCTGAGAAATGGTTTCTGGGTCTGCAACATGAGCATTATACAAGTGGTAGTGAGAGTCCAGGACCCTGTAATATCTGTCAGGCTTGGCAGGGGCTGGAGGAAGAGAATCAGGGGTAGTACTGGCATCATTATATGCATCATCAACAACTGATAGTACAGGAGGTATGGCTAAAGGCCTATGCTGTGGTAAGTGTAAAAAAGTCCTTAGCCTTTTCCTTGAATCTGAAAAATCCTGACCCTGCCATTGGAAGCATTCCCTCATAGAGTGTAGGGTTTCCCCAAAAGAAAATTCTTCAGGAGGAGAAGCAGGAGTCTTCTGCATCAGAATCCTCATAAGGTGAATATGGGCCTTCCTAATGGTCAGATAAATCTGAGCCATCCGAGGAATAGTCTGAAGAGAGAGGTTCAGGGGGTTCAGTCCTAGGCCTCTTATCTGGAGGGGGTTGAGAGGCCCTGTCTGGGTGAGGTTGGGATCCCCTGATCAAAGAAATAAGGTCCTCAGCAAGGCTGAGTATCTGGGAACTAGAGGTAGGCCTGTGAGAGGGAGCTTTTGTAGGTAAGGTCTTGGAAATTTTGGCTGCTTTAGCCCTGGAAAAGGCCTTGATAGACATAGAAGCAGGGGGTCTAGCAGCCCCACGTGCAGGAGTAGAGATGCCTAAAGGAATAGTGTCTGACAAATCCTGGGTGCCTGCTTCTGCAGCAGTAATTTCTGTAGCCGATTCAGCCATGGCCTGTATGGCCTCGGTTATCGGAGACATGCTTTCGGCCGAAGGGAGAACCGAGGACTCTGTTACAGCCGAAACCGAGACACTCGCGGTAGGCCTAACCGTGGTTTCAGCCGAAACCGCGGGCCGTGAGTGTCGGTCCTTTTCCTTGCACTTTTTAGCTAATTGTGTAGTCGGAGTCTCCGACGGCATTTTATATGCAAAAGCGGGACCAAAAAACTCTTCTGCAAACTCCGACCGACGTCTAAGTGTCCGTCGGTTGAAGGAAGCACAGGCTAAACAAGCTGATACGTCGTGGTCTGGGCCTAAGCAAGGAAGGCAGTAAGAGTGGAAATCCTTATGAGGTATTTGTTTCCCACAAGTTAAACAATTTACTTTGTCTGACATCGGCTGAGGCAAGAAAGAGTCCCCAACGGGGTACTTAGCTTTTTAGAAGTCTTCGGTAGTAGAAATCTCTGGATCTGACCGACCGGCACTTGCGAACAGCTTCTGCTTCGGGCAACGCGCGGCAAAAAAGACTGAGGAAAATGGCGTCGGCTGATGCCTTTATACCCCAGCAGCTATGACGTCGGGTGAAGTGCGACATCAGCCGAGGCCAGACCCAGACTTTGGAATCCGGCCGACCGAAGGGCTGCCTGAGGCAGGACAACCCATATGTTAGGACTGCAGATGCATCCTTGAAGGACATCTATGATGTTTCTGCTTAGATAGTCTGCCAATGTGTTTTTCTTTCCTGGCAGGAATTGTGCTTGTAGTTGAACTTGGTAGGTCAGTGCTGTGTTCCACAAGGTCATTGCTTGCCTGCATAGGGGGTAGGAATGTGTGCCCCCTTGCTTATGCACCACATCACTGTGGTGTTGTCCGTCTTTATTAGGAGTTGTCCTGGATGTAGGAGGTCCTTGAAAGCTGTTAGGGCATTTTGTACAGCTAGCATCTCTTTTTGATTGATATGTAGATGCCTTTGATCTGCAGACCATTTGCCCTGGATACACTGTCCTGCCATCTGTGCTCCCCAGGCATAATCCGATGCATCTGTTGTTATAGTTTGCCTGGCTGTGGGTAAGGTAAAAGGCTGACCCTTGTTGAGGTGACATGCCTGAGCCCACCATAGAAACTCCTGTTGAAGGCAGGGAATGAGTGATATTGTTTCCAAGCTGTGGCTGTGTTGAGTCCATACGCTTTTCAGGTACCATTGTAATTTCCTCATATGCAGTTTTGCATATGGTATTAGTAGTATGCAAGATGCCATGAATCCCAAGGCCTGCAGAATTTTTCTTGCAGGGAGTTGGGTCTTTGTTGCTATCATTTTGAAGTACTGAGTCAGTTGTCCTTGCTTGTCTGGCGTGAGATAAGCCATCTGGGCTGTTGTATTTAAGCTGGCACCCAGGAATATTATGTCTTGTGAGGGCACTCGTTTTGACTTCTTTTCGTTTACTGTGTACCCTAGGCAACTTAATAGGTTTTTGACAAACGCCAGATGCTTTAAAAGAATGACCTTG
Source organism: Protopterus annectens (assembly GCF_019279795.1). NCBI lineage: Eukaryota > Metazoa > Chordata > Ceratodontiformes > Protopteridae > Protopterus > Protopterus annectens. The sequence goes on from NC_056735.1 coordinate 730,671,255, forward strand.
CTTTCTGCTTGAATAAGGCAGTCATCCAGGTATGGATATATTTGAATTCCTCTGTCTGCAGTATGCAATTACTGGTGCCAGGCATTTTGTGAAGACCCTGGGCGCAGTAGATAAGCCAAAGGGCAGTGCAGAGAATTGGTAATGGGTTGAACCTGCTATAAATCTGAGGTATCTTCTGCAATTTTGTCTGATAGGGACATGCAGGTATGCCTCCTTGAGGTCTGACGTTACTAGCCAAGCCTTCTTGCCCAGCATGGGAAGAAGTTGTTGTAGTGTTAGCATCTTGAATTTGGGTGCTTCCAGATATGTGTATAGAATTGAGAGGTCCAGAATGGGTCTTCCAGGCTTTGTCCTTTCGGTGAACTAGAAAGTGTCTTGAGTAAAATCCTTGTCCTTGCTCCTGTGTAGGAACCTGTTGAATGGCTCATGTCCATGAGAGCTGAAATTAGTTTTTGAGACTCTGCCCATTGATTTGGTGGCAGGTTTGGCATTCCTTTTATCCTTGGTAAAGTGTGAAAGTGGAATCTGCATCCTTGAGATGCAATATTTAGGACGCATTTGTCTTTTGTGATGATGTGCCAGTTGTCTGCAAAAAGTGCTAGTTTTCCTCCCAAGGGAGCTGCCAAGAGGGATTTGCTTGGCAGTCTGAGGGGTAAGTAATTGTGTTTGTCTTCTGATAGTTTGAGACCGGTCTTCTCCTCCTTTCTGGGTTGTGGCACCCCATTGTCGAGGCTGGTAAGAGCCTTGTGACTGACCTCTGCCCCTTGGGCGTCTGTATTTGACCCTCTATGTTCTGGCAGATGCTAGAAAGGACCAGTTTTTGGTTGGCCAATTTCTGCTGAAACGAGGGGGTTGAACCTGTAAAAAAAATCCTTAACCGTCTGCATAGATTTTGCCCTATCCTCCATTTTCTTTAAAACCTCTTCTGCATTTACACCAAATAAAACATCCTGCTATAAAGGTGCATCCAATAACTTTGCTTTAACATGATCGGGTAAAGTTTGTTCTTTTAACCAAGCATGCCTACGTATGACGGACCCTGTCACTGCTGCTCTACAAGAAGCTTTCAATGAATCAAGTCCACATTGCAAAGTAGGTTTTCCCACTTGTTCAGCTGCATGCAACAAATCTTGCATTTCCTTGTAATCAGGCTGTTCTGTATGTGTGATCATTTTTTGTTTTAATTGAGACATCAAATACTGTTGACATTTCAGCATGTGAAACTGGCAATTTAAGGCCCTCATAGCTAGAGTAGCTGAGGTATATACTTTCCTTCCCCATCTGTCTAGTGCTCTAGAATCCCTTTCAGAGGGTACAGGATATTAAGCAGTAGAGGCCTTAATCTCTTTGGGACCCTGGGAAATATTTTCTGGGTCAGCAACAGGGCTTTTATATAGGAATTTGTGTGAGTCAGGGACTCTGTAGTATCTGTCTATTTTGGCTGGTGCAGGAGGTAGTGAATTTGGGTTAAGGCTAGATTCTGAATAAACATCATCTGCAATGTCTAACACGGGTGGAATAGCAAGTGGTCTGTGCTGGGGTAGTAAAAGGAACTCTCGCAGCCTTTTCTTACAATCAGAGTAATCCTGGCCTTCCCCGTGGAAATGTTTCCTCATGGTATGTAAAGTTTCCCCAAAAGAGTAGTCTTCTGGGGGAGATGCTGAAGGGATAGACTCTTCAGCATCAGAAAAAAAAAATGAAAAGACCAATGGTTAGACCACAGCTGAAGATAAAAATGGAATAATCCACGTCAGGAAATAAATCACTTGCAGCTTCACAGTAGTGCCCTTTATAAAACCAAAAGTTGTAACTGAGATGTAGTATTCAAGGAAGGAAACTGTTCACTTGCAGTTTCACACCACTTTATTAAACAAGAGTAAGCGCTTTCGCGATCTAAGTCAGCTGATCACTTCTTCAGACTCATAAAACCAGTTAAAACATCGGTATTTAAAATATGGCTCAACCAATGAAAATACATATAGAACTATGACAGACTAATTAAAATTGCATACATCAGTACATTAATTTGTCTTATATTCTGCATAAGATGAAAAATATACATATAACAGACACATTTTATGTAATAATCCATATTACTTAATGTTTTAGTGGTCTGGATTTTAAAAAAGGTTTCAAGGAAACAGCATTGTTCAATCCAGGAGACCTATCTGCCTGAAGTAATAAAATCCATCTTTGTTCTGCTTCCTCTACCTTATTCCTTATATCACCTCCCCTCTTACTTCTATTTATTATTTCTAAAACCATGAAATTAAAAATATGTTTCCTATCTTCTTTTTCCACATGTTTTGCTAAAGCACTTGTGTCTTTTATTTCTTATATCTCTGAGTTGGTTAAGAAGAAAATCTACATGGAGAAATAGTATCTTACATAAGACTAGTATGCATCCAACATTTGTACACAAAAATGTAGTGAAAGGACAATATATGAGAATAAGCCGCTTACATAATACAGATGAAGGCTTTGTGAAGACAATGACTATATTAGAGAAAGACTTCTTAAACAGGTTATAGTAAGAAAGACATAAATGAAAGCTCTATATATACCATTGAAAATAGGGATGGGAGATGTAAACCGCTCTTCTCAAATACTATAGAAGATGTTAAAAGCAAGGAAGGTCATGATTTTAAAGTTAGATTCCCTATAACTTATTTAAGTGGCATCAGAAGGTTCTGTAATATTTTGGAGAAGAATTGGAATGTTTTATTGTCGGATCCTGACTTGAGAGAATTGTTAGAAGATAGACCCAAGCTTTTCTTTTAGAAATAAGAGGTCCTTAAAAAGGCAACTCTGTTATAAATCCAGAAACAATGAAAGAATGATCCTATCTGATAGGCAGGGGACTTTTCCTTGCAGAAATTGTACAGCATGTGACTTATTTATATAATAAATCTACATATAAACATCCTACACTAGGATTTATAATTGATATAGATTTTTATGCTGACTGCAGAACACAAAATTTGGTTTATTTCAGCTTCTGCACTGTCTGTCATGCCTTTTATATAGGCAAAACCAACAGGTGTCTAAAGGAACGTATCCATGAACACCTCAGAGATATAAGAAATAAAAAAGACACAAGTGCTTTAGCAAAACATGTGGAAGAAGAAGATAGGAAACATTTTTAATTTCATGGTTTTAGAAATAATAAATAAAAGTAAGAGGGGAGGTGATATAAGGAATAAGGTAGAGGAAGCAGAACAAAGATGGATTTTTATTATCTCAGGCAGATAGGTCTCCTGGATTGAACAATGCTGTTTCCTTGAAACCTTTTTTAAAATACAGACCACTAAAACATTAAGTAATATGGATTATTACATAAAATGTGTCTGTTATATGTATAATTTATTTCATCTTATGCAGAATATAAGGCAAATTAATGTACTGATGTATGCAATTTTAATTAGTCTATGTCATAGTTCTATATGTATTTTCATTGGTTGAGCCGTATTTTAAATACCGATGTTTTAACTGTTTTTATGAATCTGAAGAAGCGATCAGCTGACGTAGATCGCAAAAGCGCTTACTCTTGTTTAATAAAGTGGTGTGAAACTGCAAGTGAACCGTTTCCTACCTTGAGTACTACATCTCAGTTACGTTTGGTTTTATAAAGGGCACTACTGTGAAGCTGCAAGCGATTTATTTCCCGACGTGGATTATTCCATTTTTATCTTCAGCTGTGGTCTAACCATTGGTCTTTTCATTTTTTTTTTTCGCTTGAGGTGTACACCAGGCATTTATCCAGCTTTTGTTTTCTTTCACGTGTTTCTTCAGCATCAGAGTCTTCATAAGGGGGAAAAGAATATTCCTGTTCCTCAGAAGAATCTGAGGAAATTGAAACCTGGTCAGAGGAAGCGTAGTCCTCCTCCTGTCTTGGCCTTTTATCAGGAGGAGGATGGGAACCCCTGATTAGGGTAATTAAGTCTTCAGCCATCTTCAGCATCTGTTTCTTAGGCATGGGGCCTTGTACTGGAGACTGCTGTACAGTCTTCTTTGCTTTTAAAGGGGTTTTCAGCTTTGCATAGGGTTTAATAGTGAGTGTAGTCGGTCTGAAGACACCTTCTGCAACTGAAGGTGTTTCAACTGCACCAGAATCTTCTTCAGCCATGAGTCGGAAGGGCCTAAAGTTAAAGGTTGTGGAGGCCTAGCAATCTCCATTTGGGAATCGGATGCCGTCTGGGGTTCTAAATCAGCGGTAGTCAGGGGCTGTGTAGGCGCCTCACTGAAAACCGGAGAACCGGTGACTGGCCTAGCAGAGGCATCTGAGTCTGGTTTGGGTCTCAGCTGCCTGTCCTTATCTTTGCGTTTTTTATGCATTCCTGTCGTCGGTTGCTCCGACAGCATGGCATAATTAAATTTCCTACCAAAATAATGTTGGGCGAAATCAAACAGACGTTTAATAGTTCGTTTGCTAAACCTAGCACAAAACAGACAACCTGTGATGTCTTGGTCTGGGCCTAGGCAAGGAATACAATAAGAATTAAAGTCCTTATGAGGTATTTGCTTCCCACAAGAAATGCAATTGTTAACTTTTTCTGACATCAGACTGAGGCAAGAAAAGGTTCCCCAACAGGGTACTTAGCTTTACTGAAGACTTCGGTCTGAAATTCGATTTGAAAATCTCAGGAGTCGGCCGACCGGCACTTGCGAACTGCTTCTGCATCGGGTACAGCACGACAAGAAAGACTAAAGAAAATGGCGTTGGATGCCTCTTATATACCCCTGGCGCACTGACGTCATGGAAGAAGCGATAGCAATCGACACCGGACCAAGACTTTGGAACTCTGGCCGGCTGTGGGACCGCCTGATAGCAGGATAACCCAACTGTGATGACTGCAGCAGTGCAACATGATGAACATCCTAAGTTATCTACGCAAATCAAGTTAGTGAAGCCTGTATTCAGCTTTGTTGGTATGGTTAGGGAAAAACACTGGAAGTTCAACTGACTGATTAATATTAGATTGGGAGCAAATCCTGGGGACAAAGGATGGGTTAGTTCGAAGCAATACCCTGTCTTTATGGAAAATCAAGTAAGGCGGTTTTGACTGAAAGCACCTGTAGCTCTGAAACTCTTTAAACTGAGATTATGGCTACCAGAAAAAGGGTTTGCCAAGAGAGGAACTTTAGATCGCATGTGGATGAAGGTTCAAAGGGTGGTGAGGTTAAGTGCAATAGGACAAAGTTTAAGTCCTAAAGAGGAACAAGTTTCTTAAATGGAGGTCTTAGAAAAGAAGTGCCTTTCAAAAAAGCTTTATACAGTCTATGTGCCATCAAGTTAGGCGTAAACTGACCCAAATGAAAACTGGAGACAGCTGCTAGCTGGACTTTAATTGTGGCAGCTGATGAGCCCTGTTGAAAGAACTCTGAAAGGTAATCCAAAACTGAAGAAATCGGGGCAGTGAAGGGAGTTTCTGTTCTGCGCCCAAAAGAAAAATCTTTTCCATTTGCTAGCATAAAGTTTTTTGGTAGAAACCTTATGAAAGGATCTCAAGATATGTTTAACTACTGGAGTGAGATTCTGAAGCCTATGATGGAAATGGATCAGCCAAGCTGTCAAGCTGAGGGTGTGGAGAGATGGATGGAATGTTCCCGACATGTCACAGCAAGTCTGGAACTGGGTCCAGAGTCCATGGATCCTCCAGTAGATGAGGCCCGAGAAAGGGGAACCAAACCTGACGAGGCCAACATGGAGCAATGAGAATCATTTTGCTTCCCAAGGATTTTGTTTTCTGAATGACTTTTCGATACAAGTGGAAATGGAGGAAAGGCATAAAGAAGTCCAGAGGGCCAATTGTGAACAAGTGCATCTCTCAGTGTCTCCCCGGAGGGGGGATTAGGGCAAAGTAGCTGCTGCATTTGGTGATCGCAGGAGTGGCAAAGAGATCGCAGCAAGGCTGGCCCCATTTGCAGAAGATCTCTTCCGCTATGTTCTGATTCAGAGACCACTCATGAGGCATCAGAATTGCCCTGAGTTTGTTGGCTATCAGAGCAGTTCTGATCCCCGGGATGTGCACTGCTACTAGAAAGCGTTGGGAAGAGACTGCCCACTTCCAAACCCTCGGAGCCTCTTGACAAAGTGGGTATGATCTGGTTCCTCCCAGTTTGTTTATATACCATGCCACTGACATATTGTCTGACTGGACTGCAATCGTCCCTAGAGGAAGAGAGTCATGGAGTGCCTGCAATGCTAGAAGTAATGCTCTCATCTCTAGAACACTGATGTGGAAATGGGCCTTGTGTTCTTGCCATATGCTTTGGACTGTCTTTCCCAGGTAATGCCCCCCCCCCCAATCTGGGAAGCATCCGTGGTCACAGTAGCAACAGGTTGATGTGGTACGAATGGTCTCCCGATGGTTAACTCGTTGGATTGAATCCACCAATGAAGATCCTTCTTGCAAGTTTCTGTTATTATGATTCAGTGAGACAGAGGAAGTTCCTGAAACAACCACTGGGAAAACTGTAACCACTGAAGGACTCGTATGTATCCTGGCTAAGGGAATGAGAGTTATGGTTGAAGCCATTGTTCCCAGCAGTTTGAGCACTATTTTTGCCTTGACCTTGTGTTTAGGAAGAAGGAGCAATACCTGCTGTTTCAGATTCGCAATTCTGTTGGCGGGAAGGCGCGCCATCATTGAAACGCTGTTTATTTCTGTGCCTATGAAGGTAATATGTTGACAGGGCAACAAGGCAGATTTTTGCAGGTTTACTGTAATGCCTAGCTGAGCACAAATCTGTAAGGTCATGTCCCTGGTCTGTTAAAGTAGATGCTTGGTGGTGGCAGTTAGGAGCCAGTCCAGGTACAAAAACACTCTGAATCCAAGATGTCTCAAGTGAGCCGTGACTACTGCCATGCATTTGAAGACTCTGGGGGCTGTAGTGAGACCAAAGGGCAAAGCTCGAAACTGATAACTGGCTCCCAGCCAGACAAGTAAATGACTCCTTGATGCTCTGTCCATTTTTATGTGGTAATACGCATCTTGGAGGTCTATCAAGTACATCCAATTGTCTTTCCCTAAAATGGGGAGTACAGACTGCAGTGTCACCATTTGGTATTTGGACTTCTTTACTAATTTGTTTAGTTTGCTGAGATCCAATATGGGCCTCCAGTCCCCTGTTCTTTTTGGCACTAAAAAGAATCTCAAGTAAGTTCTGAATCCTATCTGGTCTGTGGGGACAGCTTGGATGACTCTCTTGTTTAGCAACTTTTGGATTTCTACTGTTGCTTGATCCCTGTAATTAGGTGGAACATACGGGATTTTCCTGGTTCGAGGAGGGGGTAGGAAAAGGGTATAGAGTATCCTCTGGATATTATGTTCTGTACCCACTTGCCTTTTGTGTTGTTGTGCCAAGCTTCTGGGTACAAATATAAACATCCCCTGACTGGCTCCAGAGTAGCACAGTCGGGGTCTCCTTTCAGGAGCGCTGATAGGGAATGGCAGCGACAGGAATCACAGTCACCCTGGTTCTGCAGAACCCCCTCTGCCTCTAGAACGGCATCTACCATTATTCTCCCCCTCTGCCCCGGGAAAGGAATCACCTCGTGCATCTGGGGAAAAATTTCTGGCATTTCTTGAACCACATCTTCCTGCCCTTCTGCCCTTTAGGGTAAGGTCTTGAAGAGATGGGAAAACATACTCCAGTGGCAGAGGGAGTTTTCTCTTCCTGCTCGCATCTGGTGAGTGCATCCTTAACTTTTGGTCCAAAAAGTGAGGAACCGTCAAACGGAGGCATTTGTGAAGGTAGACAAAGGGTTCCGCAAAGTTACACAAGCGCATCCAGGAGTGTCTCCTCAGGGAAACTCCTGAACCAGCTGCCCTACTTGCTCCATCTGCTGCATATGATATCAGTCTCATGGAGGAGTTCACTATGGAATTTATGGTGGATAATTGAGCGGTAACTTCTTCTGGTATGCCTGCAGTTGAAGAACCTTGTAGAGTGTTTCCTAGTTCCTTTAGGAGATCTCTCTGAAGCCTTGTAAAGTGGGTAAGATAATTCAGCGATCTAAGGGTAAAAGCTGCTGAAGAAAAAACACGCTTCCCATACCTGTCCACCATTCCAGACTCTCTGTTTGGCAGATGGACAGATGAGGATGTCTCT